>NC_136059.1:733765776-734365776 GCF_964261635.1 Lissotriton helveticus | reverse complement strand
GACCACAGGGTTATATTTATAATAAATTGGAGGGGGCTGCATGGCCTCATTAGACCTTGGGGACCCCTTCCCCAGTGCCATATATATGTTATGGTTTATTGAGTTTCAACACATAAAGGCTTTCATGCACAGTCAGTTATCATCCACTAAAATCTAGGTAGTACAACTGGCCAGCGCCCAAAAGGGCTGAAGCCCAGCCTCTCAATCACAGATATGGAATACCAACATAGGAAGAAGAAACAAAAAAGAAAAAAGGAAACAAGCAAAAGAAGCAACCACCCCTCCCTGAACGAACCTCCATCCCCCCCCCCACATCCAGTGCCCCTTGTCTCCCACCAATCCCCCTTCTCTCCTCCCAAAGCATGCTAAGCCCCCAGTTACCTCCCTACAATCCGACTTCTGTGGCTCCGTGAGGCGCAACAATCTCAAATACCTGGGACATGTGATTTCTCGAAATTCAGAGGCTAGGAGAGACAGAAATGGTTGCAATAAATCATCAAATTTAGATCCCTCTCCCGCCATAGTAAGGGACAACTTCTCCATCCCTAGCACCTGCCACAAGCGGTGAAACCAACCCACAAATGAGGGCACAATGGGGGTGCGCCAATGCCCTAGTATGTTTTGCACTGCAGAGCCTAATGCGATGGCCATCTGCCTGCCCCTACGGGACTTCAATGGGTAGGTTAGGGGGTTAGGGTGAACTAGTAGTACAGAAGCCGGGAAGCGCGGGATGTCTGTTTCGAAATGCTTGTCTACCTCATCCAGCACTTGAGCCCAGTAAGGTTGATTATGCACACATTCCCACAATAAATGCACCAGGTTGCCACAGCCATGCCAGCACGCATCGCCTCGGTCACAGTCCATCTCGTGCAGCCTCTCCGGGGTATAATACCAATACGTCACCACCTTTGTGAATGTCTCCGGGAGCCCCATGTGATACGCAGCGTGTCGGGCCCTTCGATATATCCCCTCCCATTCCTTCCGAGTGAGTGTCCTACCCAGCCCTCTCTCCGAACGCTCCCTGCCGGGATTGTGTGTGTATGTCAGAGTGGCCTGCATTATCTTGTAGAGGTCGGAGATTAGTTTGGAGTCTGACGTGCGGGTGATGAGCCATCTTTCATAGGCGGAGAGGTGTCTGTTTGCACGTTCGCAAACCTGCGGTTGCAAAGCCCAATGCCGCACCTGTAAAGTATCGTAATCGCTCAGTCTCCAGGAACCCGTACTCTGGAGACGTCTAAACTGGGGAAAAGGGCAAGACACCCTCAGGGCCATATATGTGATACAAGAACCGGCAACCAGCCGACTTCCAGTGTGTGAAGGCTGCATCTACTACGCCCGGGGTGAAGTCAGGATTATCATCCAACAGAGTGAGGGGAGACGGGAAAGTTGTAAATTTGTGTTTGATATTAGTGGTGTCCCACACCTCAAGGGGAACTCTCGTTATGTAGGAGGCATACAAGTTAGGGGGTCTATGAGACTTGTGCAAAAAGGAGATTTCCTGGAACGTCCTCGCCGTGACCGTCTGGTCCTGGAATAGCCAGTGCTTCTCCGATTCCCATCTGCTCCACTCGACCAAGTATCGTAATTGTGCCGCCTGATAGTACAACTTAAGATCAGTAACTCCGAGTCCACCCATCTCTGGAGAAAGCATCGTTAGCGTACTTCGCATTGTCGGCTTCCTACCATTCCAGATAAACTGGGCCAGGTCAGATTGCGTCTGTCGGATCCATCCGGCAGGTGGTTGGAGAGGGAGAGCACGGAAGAGATAGAGGAACTGTGGCAAAATCATCATTTTAACCGCCACGATTCTCCCTAACCAGGAAAGAGGGTAGTGCTTCCACCGCCCGATCTCGCGTCAGATTTTCCCGCGAAGGATAGCATAGTTGGTAGTAGCCATAGCAGAAAGGGAAGGGGCCAGCTGTATTCCCAAGTACGGAATAGTGTCCGCCGCCCACAGCATGGGAAATGAGCTCTGCAGATGTTCCTGGGTGGAAGGGGACAGAGAGCGGTCCAAGGCCATTGACATGTCCGCAATCACGCCATATATATTTTAAAGGGAAGGGGGCTGCATGGCCTCCTCCCGGAGTTTTGTTAGGCCCTAGGGGCCCCATTCACCAGGCGCTTATTTGTTTTAAAGGGGAGGGAGCCAGATGGCATCCTCCCTGAGTCTTGTTAGGCCCTGGGGACCCCATCTGCCAGTGCCATTGCTAAAAATAAAGGGGCTGGGGCAGCGCAGCCCCTTCCCAGAGCCTGGTTAGGCCCTGGAGACCCCATCTCCAGGGCATTACTAAAAATAAGGGGGAGGGGGGCCGGTGGCCCACCTCCCCGAACCTTGTTAGGTTCTATGGACTCTATCCCCCAGGACGACTCATTTCAATAAAGGAGAGAGGGCCACAGTTCTGAAGATGCCACTTTTAGGAAGTTGTCATTTCTTGTCCTAACCATTTGGTGCATGCAGCCTGATCCTGAGTCACATGACTAGGTGTAGCTGGCAGTGCTACCACACCACGAAGGCCCTGCTGGAGCACTCTCGCAAACAGTTTGACACTTGTCTATTGTGACCTCAGACAAGCTGGGGCTAGGACTGGGCGAAAGGGGATGCCTGACAATGCTGAGAGGTGGAAACCTCTTGAAGGTTCCTCCACTTCAAAGTGGGCACCAGGTATAAATGCTGGACTGCAGATCCCAATTCTTCAGAAACATCTGGACCTGTGGACTCTGCTAGTAAGGACTGCTGTACTGCTAAAAGGACTGCCACTCTGTTGGACTGTTGCTCTGAAGGACTGGTGCCCTGCTGTGCTGACCTGCTGCCTTCTTGCCTGGGTGAGGAGGACTGGACTTGCATCTATTGAACCCAGGATCGCAGAATGACTTCAAGGCCTAGCTGGCTGGCCTCCTGACTAAAGCCTCCGGGACAGGCTCACACAACTTTGAACCCAGCACCTTGACTCTACCATCTGTGAGTTCAACCCTGCTAAGTGGTGCCAACCAAGTCCTGGACCCTTGGAAGTTGGCCTGAAGGTGTTCTGCCAGCCCATCTGTGGATCCAGCAGAAACAACGCATCTATCTCCCCTGCAACATGGCGAAACCCTCTGCAAAACCAACACACTGCCTCTCCTGCAGGGATTTTCCCAAAGCAAATACAGGGAGATGATTTACAGAACGCTGAAACCTTTCCGAGGGAAAATACTTTGCATCGTAATATTGTCGGATTCAACGCTGCGTGACTCATCCCCTGTGCAGGCCCTAAATTCACAAACTTTTCTTGATGGCAGCCTCGACGACGATGCAGGACTCTGATGCATTCTAGACGTAAGACTTTACATAGCAAGCCCCCTCATTGATGGCCTTCTCGGTGACAATGCAGGACCTTGCATCGCAGCCTCGCAGCTCTTTGAAGCCAATGCAGCACAACACGTCTCCTACCAGGACCTCACATCAGTTCAGCTGTATGCCGCATCCTCAGCACGGGACTCTGCAACTCTTCTTTCAACTAGGATCTAAGGTACTCTTGTTTTGGGAGCTTACCTAGGTCTTTGTAGCCGGTCCATGTTCCATTGCTGTCAGCCTAAACTTGTGACTTTGTGCTGGTCTAGAGCGACAAGATATCCACAGTTGGAGGGTTGTGCTTTTTGGAACTACATTCAGTGAAATCATTAAAATTGCATATCTCTGGTTCAACTGATTGGATGTTTGTTATTTTGGTCTTGATTTATTTAATATTATATACTCTTGTTTTCTAACTTGGAGTGGGATTTTTCTTGTGCAGTGTTTTCACTTTATTACTGTTTGAAGTGCTGCTTAAATACCTTACATACTGCCTCTATGTTAAATCCGACTGCTGTGTGCCCAGCTACCAGAGGGTCAAGCACAAGTTAATTTGGGGTTTGCTTTTGACTTCCCCCTGACCAGGATTGTGGTTCCTGTTTGAGTAGGGTTTCATATGACTAAATTGCAAGACAAAATGATGACAACCCAAATGTGAATATATCATTTTGAACCAATGTTTAAAGAAGACATCTACAAGGGAGCCAAATTGGGCTAACTAAATATCCTAGATATTGAATAGTTGTCATTACAGTTCACAAACGATGATATTATGACTTCATGGTGTAAAACTTACACTTCCTGAAAAGTCAAAAAGTCTAGGAAAGTACCAGGACACATAAGATTCTTTCAGACCCAAGTGTGGTGCAATCCTCTGGTTTTCAGCTTTAATAAGAGTATTAAATACTGCATTAAAAAATAACCATACCTGGTTCATGAAAAAGGGTACGTGTGGTTTCAATTATCAGGAAGGATACCTGAAATTATCCAGTTTTTCATTGCCTAGTTTCTTTAAATGACACTTGGGTTTTTGGAACAATTATTCATGACTGGATGTGTGAATTGATAGATGAAAATTAGAAAAGTGACCAATACCAATATATTTTTTAGGTGAGCATCTCAATAGTAGACCATTGTATGAATTTAAATCTCATTGTGTCAAGGTTGCTAAGGAGTCGGAAAGAACATCTGTAAGTTGCATTAATGGATCTAAAAACAGCTTTTGACAAGGTGAACATAAGAGTTTTGTTGAAATCCTTTCAAAGCTTGGCATACTTTGAAGTGTATTATTGTGCTTCCCTAATATACGAGTACACAACTGTATTATGGCACAAAAGGATTTTACAATAGAGAAGGCGGTGAGTCAGGGTGTGTAGTTTCTCCTCACTTTTGTCTTCGCTAGATTAAGGAGCTGGCCAATGACCTTTGGATAGGAGAAACTGTTGTATCCTGGATATGAGCTAAACGATCCACAATTCTTTTATTTAAAAGTAAATCTGTTATACTGGACAAACCCCAAGGATACCCCCAAATGCTAGTATTTGAATTTGAAGAGTAGGGAGTCGTTACAAATAATACACAAAAATGTAAAAAAAAGTCTACAAATCTAAACCATTTGATTTTGGAAGAAAAAAGTCTAAAATGGACTTGGTGCACCTTGAAAATAGAACCATACAGAGGGTGATCTACTATGGTCATCTAGGAATCTGATTTTCCTCATCACTCACATGGGATGGTAATCTAAATAAGAGCACTATGGAATCAAGGATGCTCAACACTGGCTCTGCCAAGAGTTTACTAGGCCTAAAGCTAAATATAGGGCATACATCATGGGTTTCAATCTTGAATAACCAAAGGATCAATTCACAATAAATTAATGAAAAATATGCTGTGCCTTCCATAAAATACTTTAAACTACGTAGTTAATAGAGAATTAGGGCTACGTCCTTTAAATAATAATTTGGATATCCTTTCAATTTATATTGGATAAAATTGTGGACAAAGTCTTCGCCTTGCCTGACTCAAAAAGTAATTCAAGAATTGGTATCATTCCGCCATTTATGCAAAATCCCACTGCTTATGGCACTGAAAGAAACCATGTCTACATTAAAATATAATTAGCTTTGATGACATAGCTGCCGTATCGAAAGTCAAGCACAGGTTAGAAAACAGGTACTCAGATGACTGATCTGTGATTGCTCAGTCCAGTGGAAGCCATGCTGGTTGCTAGACCGCTAATAACTGACTGCGCCTTCCAGAGTGAGACACTCAACCCAAGATGACTGCAGAGGGGAAGGGACGAATGGAATGAGAATGAAAAGTAGAGAGATTCTCTTTCAACCCGAGTATATCAGCACACAGCTCCTCTTTATAGCATTCTGTCACACCTATCAGGGCCGGCTCTAGGGTGGTGCGATTGGTGCCACCGCACCGGGCGTTGACTCATACTAAGGTAAAAATGTAAATTGATACTTGTATAGCGCACTACTCACCCGCAAGGGTCTCAAGGCGCTTGTACGGAAATTGGTGATTGCCAAGCAGGGAGGGGCTGACTGTAAGGTAGTGCAGAAGGCTAAAATGCCTGCTGCTAAGAACAGTGCATTATACAGATAAAGCGCATATAATGTAAATATATCAGTGTGTTACTGATTTTGTAAGAGAGCTCCTTTTGTAAGGTGTTTATAAGTCAAAATCCTAATATAGAACATTAAGTTATTAACTGCCATCAAAGAGCTGCATGCAAACTGCAAATTGTATATATTAAAGCTACATATGTTTTTTGCCCCGTCTTTTATCATCCTAATCTTGTGAAAAAGGTTCATTTGGGTTGAAAACAATTCTTATTATGAAAGAGAACCCCTAACAATGATGTTACTTTTTACATTCAGAATTTGTGCTTTTCCAGAATAAGGACTCAAACTATAATGCCTACCAGTATAGATGACATGTCACTCCTACACTACACCTTGTAGTCCTGTCTGATGTAACATTTCCTATACACTGATTTGCACATGTATGGTTGTCTCTGTGCAATGTGTGTGTGATATAAAGTGCTGCGACTCCTTACACTAGTATGAGTGGCGCTATAAAACTGAATGAATCTGAGAGAAAGGGATTATGTAGACTTGAGGGGCACTGTTAAAGGAAATACTAGTGAGGGAATCCGTGGCCAAGGTGGTCATGGGGGGCGCCAACAGACATTATCGCACAGGGCGCCATCAGCTCTAAAGCCAGCCCTGACACCTATTCTGGTTCTTTTGTATTCTCTTCCATTTTTTTGAGATTTTACTTACGAATTTTGAAAAACAGTTATACACAACTAGCTATGGACTAACTGATAATATGCTCCCCCTAATTAAATTATCGGGCTAAACGTAATGGGCCCAATTCACAAAAGTAAACAGAGACAAAAGCCTAACTTTACGACTTTTGGTATTTATAAAAGGCATTTAAGTAAATGCCCTTTGTGAATACCTTAAGTCGTAAAGTTAGACTTTCGTCTCATTTTACCTTTGTACATGGGGCCCAATCTAATTTTAGTAACACCCATACCCTACTTATTTTTTTCTAAATGAATTGTTGCCAATTTCGAGACTTGTCCTGGGAAATAAAGTCTCTTTTTAAAACAGATGAAACAAGTTTCACAACTGTCCCAGGGTTCGGTCTTTAACTTGGTAACTGACATCAAAATATCAAATATAAAAAAAAGCAGCTCTGAAATTGATTTCGACCCAAACAATCCTGTATTCGAACTTCTTTTCTCTTGCAGGTTCGGGGGGGGGGGGGGGGGGGGGGGGGGAAGATGAGATGAAAGTTGAGGTGAAACTCCTTGAAGACGGCCAGCGCCACGAGGTCTTGGGGATCGCTATGGTAAGGCAAAGGAATTTCAGGTAAGGTTGGTGGTACAGCCACTGCTTGCTTCTTCCTCGACATTCGTGACTGCTAAGCAGGGAGGGGCTGCCTGTGCATGCCTTTTATAGGCTGCACCAGTCTCCTAGAGAGACTATGCTGGAAGTTTCTAGAAGATTCTGAACATTGCAGTATGTGCTTGGCAAGCGAGCCCATCAATACTTTGCTAAACGAATGTGGAAGTTTCTAGATGATTCTGGAGATTCAGAATGTTTTTTACAAGTCTTCGCTAGACGTTTCTAGAAGTTTCTAGATGGTTCTGGAGATATGAGGATTTTCTTAGCAAGTGCACCAATGCACGTAGTTCCACTGAGGCATGTCATATAACTTATTATTGACCAGCTAATAAATCATCAATACAGAATACAGACTCATTAAGGATACATTTTGCTAAGGCTTAATCCCGTCATATATAGTGACCTCCATGCCTTTACTTTGGTGGTCCAGGCTGCCAGCAAATGAGGGTGGATCAACTTTAGGAGTACCCCCTTTAGAGATCTTCTGAGTGTCCGTGACAGTGAAAGACACCCCAAGTATTTCAAAAGATCCAGCACACGATTATTTCAATTGTGTGAATTTAAAAATAAATCTAGAAAAAAAGTAATTTAATGAGTGTATCTCTTGTTTGATAGAAAATTAAATGGAACCTTACTTGATGGACATTACTTCTATGACTGATGACTTACTTCTTGCTTGTGCATGATTAGAAAAGTTACCACTTTTATTTAACAATATCTTTTCGAGAAATAAAGTACCGATGTGCTTGTTATGGGTCTATTTGTACTTTATAGACACAAGGGCCTTGTTAGTTTCAAGTGTATATGTCCTTGGTATCAATAAGTGCAGAAAAAATTGCTAACCCAAATTAGGAGATATTTAGGGCCAGATGTAGGTGGCCCAATACCGGGTTCGGCCGTTACCGACCGGTATTGGGCATTTGGGATGTAGGTGGCCTAAATTGCAAATTCGGTAATTTACCGATTCGGTATTTTAAGGAATCGGTAAATTACCGATTTCTTATATTACCAAATCGGTAAATTACCGAATCTGAAATGTAGGGAGCACTCAAATGAGTGCATTGCACAGTTAAGGATTTGGTATTTACCACCAAATAAAGGTTGGTGATAAATTTCGAAAACCTTAAAAAAAACTTTAAAAAAGCAATTTTGTGCTTTTTTTTCTGTGCCATGTGGCAGACATACATGCCCTTAGGGCATGTATGTGTGCCACAAATGCACCCATGCACTATTCAGGGGTGCAACAGGGTGTCAATGTGACACCCTGCCACCCTTGCATGAGTTCCCCTATTACCGATTCGGTATTTACCGAATCGGTAATATTGAATGGCTGAATGAATAGGAATTATCGAATCGGTAAATACCGATTCTTAATTACCGAATCTTACAGATTCGGTAATTGTTACCGAAAAATTATCTACATCCCATTTACCTATTCTTAAATACCGAATCGGTAAAATTCGGTATTTAAGAATAGGTAAATTGAGATTACCTACATCTGGCCCATAGACATAAGGAATAATAAGGAGACAATAGAGTCTGTCCTGTACTCTCATCATTAATGTATCTTATGCAAAACAGCTATGTTCATCAAAATAGCATAGAGATGGGAGATATTGAAACTGCTATTGTTCTATTCATTTTTTTTACTTAGCTCTAAGAGTTATGAAGAGCCCTATGCTGTGATTTTGTGTAGTTTTAGAATGATTAGAAATAGTGACATATTGATTGGTGAACAGGGTTATGACTTCTCTGAACTATCAAAATAACATGCTAATGCTCTTGTTTTATTGATGATCTGGAAATGATTCCTCATTAAGTATTGTGCACTTCATACATTTCTTCATTATCTGTACTACTATTATAAAGAGAGAACACACACCTTTGAGCCAGGTAAACTCGGGAACCACAGCGCCAATCCACACACCCAATACATTGTAGAAATTGTCAGGGTGTGCAGATGGACATAGGCTATAAAAAAAAAAAAAAAACGTACATTTAAAAATATAACTTAAAAAAAAAAAGTAGTGCCCTGAAAGTAGCGCCGGCCGCGACGCTGCTCTGGCCGTGACATAGCGCTGGCCGCGACGTGCGTCATGGCGAAGAGGAGCGGCGGACATGGAGCGGCGGTGAAGTGAAGATCGCGGGAAGGAGCGGCAGCTCAGGTAAAGTAAAGGCTCATTGAAATCAGGGCGGGAGGGAGTCGGGGCGGGAGCGGGGCGGGAGGGGGCGGGAGGGGGGCGGGTGTGCACAGAGGGACGGGTGGGAGGAGTCGGGCGGGAGGGAGTCGGGGCGGGAGTGGGTCGGGGCTGGAGCGGGTGTACGCAAGCATCAAATGCTGCCCCCAGCCCCTTTCTGCCCAAGGCAACGCTGGGGCGGGCTGCTAGTCTAGAATATATAGGTATTTTAGTATTTGGTTATGTCTGTGATGTGAGTTGTACTTAATGAGGTTTTATTATAGCTTTTCCAGAAATAAACTTGACATTGACTTAATATCACAGGGGGGGGGTGCTTGAGTCCTGTATAAGCAAGCATAATGTTCATTTATTAATTTAGGTGCCTTGTAACAAGGCAATTAATAACAAAACTCTAGTATTTTCCATCAAGACAGCCTGTAAACGTACAGAATTTGGCTCAAGATAAGTTTGTTGAGTGGGTTGGCTGATACCATAAATTATACAATAATTCATTACATGGGATTGACAAAGGGGAGTATTGATGGCTAGGATGTGGAGCCTTTTAATGGCAGTCTCTAACCCTACAATTCAGTTTAGAACGTTATTTTAAATAATCTTGATTCTTTGCACATTAGTAAGCCTCTTGAACTGATTTGAACTGGCATGTGGTTAATCCATTTTTTTTATCCATACCCATATCTGCTCATGATTGTGCAGGAATATCCCAGACAAGAAGATCCAAGCAAGGACTACGGTCTAGGCCGACCATTTCAGTAGAGCTCTGGACAAGATCCTTGGCAAAGTATTTACTAACAGTGTTGGCAATACAGGAGAGGATCCAAACACCATGGCCTTTCAGTTTAACAACTGAGTCAATACTGTTTTAGAGCCAGTAGCTCCCATCGAAAATGATGAAATCCACCTGCATCTCTCCTGCAGCACCATGGTATACTACAGACCTTCACAAAGCCAAATGCAATTGTAAAAAGCTTGTGCGGCTGTGGAGGAGTAAATATGAGGATCAAGATAAATCTCAATATGGAACCACCATTTCCAATTAAGGTTGCTAAGGTTGCCTTCAACTCATCCTTGATAATTCATTCTAAAATTCATCAAGGGATCTTTTTCATCTTGTAAATCAACTTAGCGACCCCATTGTTAGAAAGAGTATGATCATTCATTCTCAATTTCTGTGACAATCTTGCTACCTTTTTTTTCGAAAAAATTCAAAAACTCTATGCCAACATCGTAAGTACGATGCACTTGGTTCTAGATCCTGGCAGAGCATGAATCTAAGTCATGGCTAAAGGAACCAACTTTGAAGATATCTCTAAGATAAAACACACCTCTGGTCACAGATCTTCTTCTCTCCATCAGATCTGGCTCTCCTGCTGACCCTTCTCCTACTCAGATATTCCATCTGGTTCCTGAGGTAGTAGGGCCTATGATTAGAATGTTGTAATCTTTCCTTTAAAACGCCTATTTACCCACTACATGAAAAACAGCCATGATTACACCCATACTAAAAAGCTGTCTGCTGATGCACAACAATTCTCAAATTTTAGACCCATCTCTCTTCTTTCGCTACCGGGCAAAATTGCAGGTGACTCAGTAATTTGGATATAACGCCCCTCTGATTATACCCCTATCAGAGGAGGACTGAGGCCATACCCTCAGACATGTCTTTTATTGAATGCTTCTGTATAGCAACTGAGTTTATGCTACCTTAATCCCCCCTATTACCTCCCATTAGAGTTAGTTCATAGTTGTGTGGTTCTGAAGAAGGTGGTTGGTTGAATTTCATGCCCACACCGAAAAGTACGTTGACCATTTTTTTTTAAAAGTGATGCAGCCACAACAAGTCATTGGACATTACTATAAGATTTATGCTGTTGTTGTTTGTGTTTTGTATGTTTGGTATGCTGGAATGAGGTATGAATGTTGAGCAGGGTGATTTTGATTTTGTATGCAGGTCAGAGTGAATGAATCGTTCTTGTGGGGGAATCTTTGTAATAACTCTGTTTAATAATTGATGGGTATGTTGTAAAATCTTTTATGAATGTTAAATAATATTTCTATGAGCGATATCATCATCTTGTCACAGTACATGGAATCATGGAATGAATATAAAAAATGTACATGTAGACTTATAAAGATATGTGCTGCTTAAAACGAACAAAACATGAGAAAAAAATAAAACAATGTGATTTTGTATGAAGAAGTATTGCTTCTGCAGCATTTTCCTATTTTTTTTAGAACAGAACCTGTAGCACCTAGTGGGCACTAAAGAAGAAATGCAAGTCAAGAGGGTCTCCTTATCGTTCCTGAGGTTGTAGGACCTATGATTAGAATTTTGTAATCTTTCCTTTAAAACACCCATTTATCTACTAAATGAAAACAGACATGATTACACCCATACTAAAAAGCTGTCTGCACAACAATTCTCTAATTTCAGATCCTTCTCTCTTCTTCTGCTCCTGGACAAAATTCTAGAAAAATAAGTCAATAGACAAATCCCCACTTACCTGGAAGAAAATATTCTCCTAGGTTTGTTGCATTTGGTTTTAGACCAACACAGAGAACTGAGTCAGCCCTCTTGGCAGTCTCAGATTATCTTCAATTTAATATATTTTAAGGTGGAAAAGCAGCTCTGCCCCTCCTATACCTAAGCATAGCGTTTCACAGTCTCCCATTCAAAACTGCTAATGTTGTTGCAGATTTTGAAACCCTTAAAAATGTACGTAAGTGGGTACTTTCATACCATACTAATAGACAGCAAATTGTGTCCATTTCACCTTTTATCTCCAGTCTATAATGTGGAGTGCCTCAGGGCTCATCTTTGAGCCCTACTCTATTTTTCCACTATCCATGTTGCACCCCTGGCCTCTCTTGTAAAATCATTTGGCTTTATTATAATCTTTTATGCTGATGATTCTCAGATTGTGGTGTACATCTCCAAGGACAAGGATCATACAAAGAACAAAATCGGCCAGTATTTGAGTAAGGTGGTAAACTGGAGGGACCTAAACTGTCTAAAACACAACAGTGACAAAACAGAGTTTGAAAAAGCAGCCAGGCTTAACTTAAAGGCAATGTGTAAAGTATGTATGCATCACTGCAAACAGTAATAAAGTGAAAACACAACTATTTCACAAAGTGCAAAGTGTGGTTATCTGGTCATGCCGGACCAGAACAAAGTCACAAGTTCAAGCCGACTGTGATGGAGCACAGGCCGTATACAGGGACCAGATTAGGCCCACCGAACAAACAGGCTGATTCATCATGCCGAATTGCGCTCACAAAGGGCCAGATTCTGAGAATCTGGCCCTTTGCGAGCGCAATTTTTGTATTTGGGATTCATCATCCCAAATGCAAAAATAGGTAATTGCTAATTCGCTAAATTGCGAGGAATTACATTTAAGGAATCTCTATTTGAGATTCCTTAAATGCAATTCATCAACCATTTTTAGATTGCTAATTCGCAATTTCGGCCCGCTATTTACCGCGAGGTCAAACCTCGTGGTAAATAGCGAAAACTTAGAAAAATGCTTTTAAAAGTATTTTTCTAAGTTGCATGTTGCATACACACATGTCCTTCGGACATGTGTGTGTGCAACACCACTGTAAATTACATTTCAGGGGTGCTACAGGGTGTCCTTTGGACACCCCTAGCATCCTTGAAATCGCTATCTTATTTGCGAATAGCAAATTGCTAATCGCAAATAAGGAATACTCCCCATTCATTCCTATGGGCCTTTAGGCCCATAGGAATGAATGGGGAGTTATTCCTTATTTGCGATTAGCAATTTGCTAATTGCAAATAAGGAATGTGTAGGAATCGCGATTTATTTAGCGATTCCTACATGAATACCGTTTTGCGAGTCTGTAATAGCGATTCCTTATGAATCGCTATTAAAGACTCGCAAAACATGCAGATGATGAATCAGGCTGAAAGTGCCTTAAATCCTGGTTGCTGAGCGTTGAGAGATCTTGTGTTGAGGATGTGTTGCGCAGCGGCAGTTCTGAGGAGCTGTGAGACTGCAATGCGAGGTCTTGTGCTGTCATTGAGGATGCTGTTGATGGGAGGCTTGTGATGCGAAGTTCTGCACTAAAGAAGCACTGTACCTCGGCAGTTCTAAAGAAGCTACAGGGCTGCAATGCAGAATCATGCACCCCCATTTGAGTATGCCATTGATGAGGGGCTTGCAATGCAAAGTACTGTGTCAAAGATGCGTCATGGTGCGAAGGTCCGAAGCTGAGCTGTGAGGAGATGACCGTGCTGTGTCGGTTCTGCCCAGAGGGCTGGCAGAGCACCTTCAGGCCCACTTTAAAGGTTCCAAAGACTGAGGTGGCACCATTTGGGGGCAAACACTCAAAGCAGCCTGAGTCGAAGTGCTGGGTTCATCGTGGTTGGAGCCTTTTCGGTCTCTGGGCCCTGATCAGGAGGCAAGTCAACTAGCCCTTGGTGTCACTTTGTTAGTCCTGGGATCAAGATGCATGTCCAGCCCTTTCACTTAGCCAGCAGGGCAACAGAGTAGCATTCCATCTTGCAGAGTTGCCCAGCAGTCCTTCTGAGTCTACCACAGATCCAGATGTCTACTGAAGAGTTGAGTTTGAGGGTCCAGCATTTACATCTGGTGCCAACTTTGACGCAGGAGAAGGTTCTAGATGTTTCCACTCCCAGAGTGTTTCAAATTTTCTGCCTTCACGTCTTGGCCCCAGCTTGTCTGTGGTCACAATAGACCAGTGTCAAGCCATTTGTGAGTGTGCTCAGGCAGAGACTTTGTGAGGTGCATGTTTGAAAGGTAAATAAGTAGAAGGGAGGTCTCCTATCAAGTCCAATCAGGGACGAGGAGAAAACAACGGTAAAAAACAAAGGAGTGGTCCCTAGCTGGCCTAGAGTTTTGGCAGAAAAAGGAGTGTTTTCCTTTTAAAAGGATAAAAAAAGGGGGGGAGATAGGGGGGTGGACAGGCGATTAGCCTATAGGTGCCATAACCACATGAAAAATAATTCACAATATTTGAGGGAAAAGTACATAAAACAATTCATAACACAAGATTTAGAAAATTGTACAATTTGTAATTCACAGAATACAAAAATTAATATATAGTGCCGGTTAAATACAATTTAAAAATGTACTTTGAAATGTACATGGGTACAAAGAAGTGTATTAAAAAACATGAACACAAGTTGTCGACGCAGCGTTTCGGTATCTAAGATGTAACCTTCATCAGGACAGGGTTCTAGAAGAAGAAACATTCTATTAAATATGGCTATATTTCTTTTTTTTATAAAAACATTTTATCCAAAAGTTCACAGAATTAAAAAATCCACATTTTCAAGCACATTTAACTAGCAGCTACTGTTTCATCATACTAATTTACAAAGACGGGCACAGTTTTCACCTCTTTTATTAAGCATGTGGTATGGACTTGAAAAATGGGGGCAGGTTGGCTAGGACTTGTCTATCTTTTACATATGGGCGATAGCAAAAAAAGAACTTGGGTAGGTACTTGGCGGTAGTTCTCAGTACATGATATATCTATACTGTGCCATGTCGACCAGTCTTTTTAGTACTGGTTCTTGTGGGGGTTCATAATCCCATGCAAAAAATGGGGCCAAAGACCAATTGGCGGATTTCAACAAATACCTTAAAACGGAGAAGTATAGATCCTCTCTATTCGATTCTACGTTACTATCGTAACGTCACACCGGGTGGTGGCACATTCCTTTGGGTGATAGGATGGTTCTAAACAATTGGAGAATGTTTCAATCATTAATATCAAGCAGTTATTAAATTGTTGCTTCAACATAGTTGCAGAGTAAGGTTTTACCTTGAAAAGGGGGCTCTTGGTGTATAATTGACTTATCTATACCGCTGAGATGGTTCAGTTTATTCTTTGCGATGTTACCTTAATCAATTGGTAATTCTCAAGAATGATACTGTTACGTCCTAAATTGTAGAGAAACAGTATAAAGAGGAAGCAGAGATGGCTACCTCCACTCTCCATCTCTGCTTCCTAAATATGAGGTAACTAGAATACTACTTTAGGCGCTTTAACAAATAAGTGCATGCATTAAATAGAAACATTACATGCTCTTTATACTGTTTCTCTACAATTTAGGACGTAACAGTATCATTCTTGAGAATTACCAATTGATTAAGGTAACATCGCAAAGAATAAACTGAACCATCTCAGCGGTATAGATAAGTCAATTATACACCAAGAGCCCCCTTTTCAAGGTAAAACCTTACTCTGCAACTATGTTGAAGCAACAATTTAATAACTGCTTGATATTAATGATTGAAACATTCTCCAATTGTTTAGAACCATCCTATCACCCAAAGGAATGTGCCACCACCCGGTGTGACGTTACGATAGTAACGTAGAATCAAATAGAGAGGATCTATACTTCTCCGTTTTAAGGTATTTGTTGAAATCCGCCAATTGGTCTTTGGCCCCATTTTTTGCATGGGATTATGAACCCCCACAAGAACCAGTACTAAAAAGACTGGTCGACATGGCACAGTATAGATATATCATGTACTGAGAACTACCGCCAAGTACCTACCCAAGTTCTTTTTTTGCTATCGCCCATATGTAAAAGATAGACAAGTCCTAGCCAACCTGCCCCCATTTTTCAAGTCCATACCACATGCTTAATAAAAGAGGTGAAAACTGTGCCCGTCTTTGTAAATTAGTATGATGAAACAGTAGCTGCTAGTTAAATGTGCTTGAAAATGTGGATTTTTTAATTCTGTGAACTTTTGGATAAAATGTTTTTATAAAAAAAAGAAATATAGCCATGTTTAATAGAATGTTTCTTCTTCTAGAACCCTGTCCTGATGAAGGTTACATCTTAGATACCGAAACGCTGCGTCGACAACTTGTGTTCATGTTTTTTAATACACTTCTTTGTACCCATGTACATTTCAAAGTACATTTTTTAATTGTATTTAACCGGCACTATATATTAATTTTTGTATTCTGTGAATTAAAAATTGTACAATTTTCTAAATCTTGTGTTATGAATTGTTTTATGTACTTTTCCCTCAAATATTGTGAATTATTTTTCATGTGGTTATGGCACCTATAGGCTAATCGCCTGTCCACCCCCCTGTCTCCCCCCCTTTTTTTTATCCTTTTAAAAGGAAAACACTCCTTTTTCTGCCAAAACTCTAGGCCAGCTAGGGACCACTCCTTTGTTTTTTACCATGTTTGAAAGGTGACAGCTCCTCCTCCTCATCAAGTCAGAGATAGCCCATCTTACCAAACCCTATGTTCCTTTGTCTCACTATCTGGGAGCAATACACAATGACCAGCTGCCAGCTACACCTAGTCATGTGACACAGGAACCAGGCTGCAGGCACCACATGGTTGGGTCAAGAGAATGCCAAGTTTCTAAAAGTGTAATTGTGACTTAAAATTTAACTTTACCATCAAACCGAGTTTTCAATTACAATCCTTTAGATGCCAAACTTGAGGTTCCTACCTGCTCCAAATGTAAGGTTATTACTTATTAAATGTAATAAGGCAACCCAAAGTTATCCTATGAGAGAGATAGGCCCTGCAGGAGTGCAACATGAATTTAACAGTTTTTCACTACCAGGACATGTACAAGTTAAAAGTACATGTCCTACTTTTGAAATTCACATCACCCTGATCGCTGGGCTGTTTATGGCTTTCCCTAGGGGTGACATATATGTATTTAAAGGTTGGTTTAGGCCTGGCAAAAGGTTTAGTTTGCCAAGTCAAAATGGTAGTTTAAAACTGCAGACACAGGCTGCTCTGACAGGTTTGAGACAGGTTTAGAGGGCTTCTTAATTGGGTGGCACAATCAGTGCTGCAGGCCCACTAGTAATGTTTAATTTACAGGTTCTGGGTACATGCAGTACCACTTTACTAGGGATTTACAAATAAATTAAATGTGGGAGCACAATTTCATTAACATGCAAGTGTTTTCAACTGGTTTGGATTCACATCTTCAAAAATTCAACTCTTTCAAGCGAGTTTAATCCATAGGTTGGATGATTTATTGGTCATTCAATGCATGAAATATCATGCATATTCATCAAATGTAACCCTCCGGTATTTTATCCATAGTATTTTCTAATCCATTATATTTTCCAAAACCCAATGCATTTCGGGTCAGCACATGACCCTTCATCAGGGGTCATTCAATGAAGTGCTACAAATGCAAAGAAAACAGAAGGCGGTACATCTTACAGTCCATCATAATACTTTAACAATCTAACAATCTGTACAGTCTCGAGCGAAACCTTGTGCTTAATACGGAACCACGTGAAGGGTAATCATGCCACTGTTCAAACCTTCTAAATACATGTTCTTTGGACCTTACTCTTCTAATTGTTGAGGAATTATCCCACATATTAATACCTTTAGAAGAGGAGATACTTACCATCAAAGAAGAACTATCAAAAAAGACCACTGATAATTGGGACGACCTTTTACAAGACCTCACCGCTAAGCTTGACAAGTACGCTAAAGAAATACATGAACGAAAAATCTAGAAATTCAGTCGGGATTCCATTGATTACAAACTGGATGAGGTCTATTCGTGGGCTGAGGTTTACAACCAACGGAAATGGCAAAGACAACCAAATTCCGGTTCATCACAAGAAAGTGTAGTATCCGATTCAGACTTAGCTCAGAACCGCCCTCCAGTCAGTAGGAATGGCAGAACGGGCACACAGATTGCTACCATGACAGGAGGAGCTCAGGCTTCAAAATCAATTTTTTTATCCATCAGCCCAGTGGCAAATCATCACCTAGACAAATCCGTACAAAAACAAGGAGGGGAAAAAAGAACCAGACACCGAGTCGGACAAGAGATCCCTTCACAACAAAACGAGAGTAACTTAGTAATTAATATCTCAAAGGTTCAGCTATCTAAGGCTCAAACTGCAGCTTTGAACAAAGGCACTTTATACGTACCAACTTACCATAGTAATCTGGCAAAGACTGAAAACACTTTCTTTAAATTCATTAAAATTCTCAAACTGAAGTATTTCTTTAGCACTCTGGAACCTACAGTCTCTCTTCAAGAAGAAGCTGAATTTAAAGAGTTTAAACCTAAAAGTTCATTTTGTTCACCAATCTCACATTAATCCATCGACACGTTTGAGCGACTTGTTAAAGCTGAAATCATGAAGATTGATTTTCGCAAACACAAACAAGTACATTTTACAGCCAAAGAATGGAGTACTTTGAAACAACTGGTCAATGGCCAACGATTAACTTTCCAAAAAGCCGACAAGGGTGGTGCACTTGTTTTGCTAGATACAGAATTTTATGAACAAAGTGTGATGCATCACATTCAAGATAGTGACACGTACACTAAACTCGATCAAGACCCCACTAAGGCGTATCAAAACCTGAACCAGATTCTCACGCGAGCCCTGGAGATGGGATGGATTCGCAACAACACCAAAAACCTTCTGTATACTTCATGCACGAGATGTCGGAAACTCTACATGCTCCCTAAAATTCATAAAGACTTGGAGAAACCCCCTTATCGCCCAATAGTTTCTGCATTTGGATCAGCCGCGGCCGGCAGTGGGAGGAAATGCAGGGCAGTGACGTGGCGAGGGGGGGGGGCAGGGTGGGGGGTAGTAATGTATGGATTACGGAGTTTTACAGGTAAGTAAACATTTAAATAAATAAAACGAATTTCGTTGCGCACACTGCATCGCATTTTGGGATCTAACTTACTTAAAAAAAGATCAATATATATTAAGAGTAATAACAGGGAGCAGGGACACCCTTGATGGGTTCCTCTGCTAATTGAAAAGGAATTGGATTCTTGTCCAGAGATCCGAACACAGGCCTCAGGTGAAATGTAAAAGGCCTGTATAGCTGTGATAAATTCCTGCGGGAGCCCTTTGGTCTTCAGCATTAGCCAGAGAAACCCCCAGGAGACCCTGTCGAATGCTTTCTCTGCATCCAACAGGATCATCCCCAGGGGTGACTTTGAGGCCTGGGCTCAGTCAAACAAGGCTATTGCCCGCCTAACCTGGTCTGATGTATCACGACCAGGAATGAAACCGTGTTGGCAGATGGACACAAGGGGAGCAATAACCTTTCCGAGCCTTACCGCAATTATTTTAGAGTAAATTTTGCTGTCAGCATTTATTAAAGAAATAGCACAATAGGATGAGGGACTAAGTTCTGGCTTATCTTATTTAAAGACTACAATAGTTGTTTTGTGCCCTGAGCCAGGAGTCTGACCCTTCTGAGCTCGTAATATTAAAGATTCAAGCTCGCCACAGAGAGTCTGTCTAAATGTGCGAAAGAATTCCAGAGGTACTGCATCGGGGCCTGCAGCCTTACAAGCCGCCAGCGAGGTTATGGCAGATTCAATTTCCTCCACCAAAATCGGGGCAGAGAGCATATCTCTCTGTTCTAAAGTAATCTGAGAGGTTACATAGTCACGGAGAAAGTCCTCACCCTACATTGCTACGACATCCTTCTCCGTGGAATAGAGCCCCTGGTAAAATTCCTGAAAAACCTCCAGGACCCTAACTGGGAGATCTTGAATCTGTCCCCTTTGATATTTTATTCGACATATTCTATTAGAAACCGCTCTTTGCTGTATACGCTTGGCTAACAATCTGCCAGTATTCTCACCAAATTCGTAAATGTCGGCCCATGCTGCATGAATTTAATAGCTAATTCCTACCCATAATGTTGGTATATCTTAGTTTTTCCAGTGCGATCTGCCTTTGACATTCCTCTCTTTTCTGCAGATCTCCAATTACCCGGATGAGCTCTTCCTCAGCCTCCTGGAGATGACATGCCCAGTCATTGATCTTCCCTTTTATCTTCCTCTGTTGATGTAAAGAGAAACGGAGGGTTTTCCCCCCTCACCGCTGCCTTAAAGGCGTCCCAGACTATCAACTTGGATGCAGTTCCCTTATTCCTGCCAACAATCCACTTAGCCATATATATGCAATATTCCTGATCAAGTAGTAACTTTCTATCAAATGATCAGGTTGCCACAGCTTGTATTGAGTTTCCAGTTGCGAGTTGGATTACTAGCGGATTGTGATCCGATATCAATCTAGGGAAGAGCTCACAATGTATCCTTCCTGCTATTTAACTAAAAACAAAAAAATAATATAACCGTACAAATATTTTGTGAGGGGCAGAGAAGTACGCATACCCTGACTTACCCTGCTCCCCTGAGCCCCCCCATCTGGAACCCCCCCTATTGGAATCATCCCCCTCCAGCTCCATCCCCCCTCCTACCCCACACCACAAGAGGCATGGGGACCAACTGTCCCTGGTGATGCCGAGCTTGCACACCCACCCCTCCATACTGCTAGACTTTTAGCCATATGTGGCATATATTACATGAATGAAAAAGCGATTAAGTACATCCTAAAAAATAGAGAATAAGAAAAAGCCCAGTGGTAAAACACTAACAAATAAAACCTTGAAGTCCTTAAAGTTCAAGACTTGAGGAGGACATTTTCCAGCTAAACAATGGGAAAAAGACATGACATTCTAACTAGATAATTGTAAGCAGGATTCAATGACAATAAGAATTCTTTGGCCTGAATTTCTGATTGAAAATACTGTGTAAGTCCTGGGAGACCACCTTCATTAATTAGAAAGACCTGAGCCCCTTTTGAATGAAATTCCGGAATTAATTGACGAAGAAGCCCGTGCTTTTCAACTGTCTTTTGGCAAAAATCAGAACGAACAAAGAAATCGCATCCCTTCCTACCCTTTTCCGATCTGGTCTGGAAAGATCATATAGGGATTCCCTGGCCAAGAAGTTGTTGAGAGAAATCAAAATAGCGCGTGGGCGATTATCAGATTGCCCTCCTGCTCTGCGCTGATTCAAAGGGAAACGGCGGGCCCTTTGAATTTGAGTATTCCTGTCCCATTGCAGCAAATCTGGGAAGGCCTCTTCGAAGAGCTCGATCACGAATTGACTGGTATCTGACCCTTCTTTTCCCTCAGGAATGCCCAGAATTCGCAAATTGCTTCATCTGGCCCGATTTTCAAGATCAACCAGTTTCAGCAAGGTATCGTCTCCTATAGATTGCATTAATTCAGTGTTCTTCTTCTGCGTGGTTAGCTCATCTTCCAGTTGGGAAATCCTGGCTTCTGCCTCTCCAATTCTAGTTGCAAAGCCTGAGCATGTCTTAGTGATCCTACAAATGGAATTTTGCAATTTTCTGCAAGCTCCTTGTGTCCAAGAGCTCTCAGCCCTTGTTTCCTCCCGATGGGCCATGATGACTTGATATATATCGTAGAGTGTGTTATTTCTTTGGTGCCATTGGACATGGTACCAGGTTCTGCAGATATCTCTCCCTTTCCCCCCAAATTTGGCGAGAAGGAGTAATCGCAAGTCATGCTGCCGGTGGCCCCCTCAGCTCCCTCGGGTAGTGTAGGAAAGGCGGGAAGTTTCTTTACAGTTCCAGGATTATACAAAAGATCTATCACTCTCTTCTTCCCAATGTAAGCTGCTTGTGTCGTTCCCTTCACTTGCCCAATCTTTATCATAGCTATCGTCTTCAGAAGAGTTAGAGTGATCTGATAGAGAGAAAAATGTATCAACAGCATCCTCCTCCCTGCAGGTAGATTCATTGCCTTCTTTCTGGGTGGCCATATTAGTGTGTTGAGCTGTGTCTACAGCCCCAGTTTCCAGACCATCGCATGAGGAGACTCCAGTTCCCATAATACATTAGGATTGCTGTGTAAGGGTTGAGCAGTCTATTATTGCCGAGGGGAGAGACTTCGTAATGTCACCATACTCAGCAGATTTGTCAGCAGTTGTATCAGGGAGTCAGCACATATGTTTAGTCACGCTTGCACACTGAGTCATCAAAGTATTATAGTTGTTGAATCTAAACAAATAAAAGATCTTTGAATACAAAGGATTTAGATATTGTTTACAAATTACAGATTACAACTTTGTTTCAAAAAATTTTACAACCCTTTTGGGACTAAGCTGTGACTAGGGGACGTTACCCAATCAAGGGGCACGCTCTTTCTTCTTATATCAGTACTTCATGACGGAGAGTACACCCTAGAGCACGCAACAACTATAATACTTTGATGACTCAGTGTGCAAGCGTGACAAAACATATGTGCTGTTAATTCTTTTCCGGACAAACACGCTTGGCACCTATTACAAAATGCAATACGAGGAGATTTTGAATATTACTGATCAGAGAGCAGAAACATTTGCTTTTTCAACGGATGAGGCAACCCGTATTTACGCTTTAATCCATGAGGACACAACAGAAAGCACATCACGCAGAAACAAGGAACAAAACCTACGACAATTGCTTTACCTTTCAAAAAGGGAGGTCAATCAGAGGCTACATGCGAGTACATTGGTGAAATACCATTGTGCGCTTCGGATCCCTAGGGGATTGAGGATTGCTTTAAAGCCTTCGCTTTGTAAAAATTCTCAAAAATTCAAAGATAGATGGTTCGCTATCCTGAACAAGTGTTCTTTGGACTTCATTCTCCTTATCATAGAGGAATTATCAAGCATTTTGGAGGAGTTGCATAAGGAGATAGAAACTACGAAGAGACACGGTGGATTATAAACTCGGTGAGGTATATACCTGGGCCGAGGTATATGCCCGCCGTAGGCAAAACAAACCGTATACACAGAGCACGGATACATCCTCAACGGATAGTGATCAAACAACAAGACCTAAGAGTTCCGGGAGACCCAGACAACAGCAACCAACAGGAATAGAATCACATTTGGAAAACTCAGGACAACGTCAAACTCTAGCACAACAACAACGAAGAGGAGAGGAGCCTTTTTTAGAGGTGGGCCAACAGGAAAAAGAAGACCCAGGAGGGGCAAAGGGAAAAGAAAAAGAAGCACCAAACACTCGGAGTGCAGCAGCAGAAAAAAAGAAAGACAAACCCAAGAAGAACTTGAGCTAAATAACTTGTGCCCAGATGTAGGTAAAATAGATTTACCGATTCTTAATTACCGAAAATTACCGAATTTTAGCGATTCGGTAATTAAGAATCGGTAAATCTGAGGGGTGGATATGTAGGTATTCCAGATGTGCTGGAATAACTAATCGGAAAAAATCGGTATTTACCGATTCGGTAAATACCGAATCGGTAATGGCCATTCATTCCTATGGGCTTTGAAGCCCATAGGAATGAATGGGCATTACCGAATCGGTATTTACCGAATCGGTAAATACCGATTTTCACAAGGGTGCAGGGGGTGTCACTTTGACACCCTCTGGCCCCCCAAAACAGGCTCGGGTGCCATGTGGCAGGCATACATGCCCTAAGGGCAGGTCTGCCTGTCACGTGGCATAGGTGTGCATGCACACATGTGCATGCACACCGGAATCAGTATTTTACCATCAAATTGGATTTGCTGGTAAAATACCGATTCGGTAAGGCCCCTGGGACTCAGAAGAGTCCCACCTACATCTGGGTGCCTCAGATTCGGTAAATTTACCGAATTTCTATTTTACCGATTTGGTAAAATTACCGATTCGGTAATTTTACCGAATCGGTAAAAAATGCCCCCTACATACCTGTCACCCATTTACCGATCGGTAACGGCCAAAATCGGCCATTACCGGTCGGTAAATGGCCTGAAACACCCACCTACATCTGGCCCCAAGTCATTAACATCTCCGATCATGAACTTGACAGGATCTCCATTGAAACACTACAGAAGGGGATGACTTTTGTCCCAACTACAGAAACAGATAAACTGGAGTTAGAAGTCAGTTTCTATAAACTGATGAGAAAACTACGTCTTAGACATTTTTTCGACAACATTGTCACTGAGAAAGGTGCCGCAAAAGAGGATCAACTCTTGGGGTTATCGCCACATAGCACTTACACAGCACCAGTATCACACAAAACCTTGGATACGTTTGAAAACTTGGTGAGAATGGAACTATCAAAGTTAAATCACACGAAAACATCACGACGGCATAATCTCACACAGAAACAAATTGATGCTCTTCATAAACTTGCCAATAACTCAAAAATTATTTGTCAGAAGGCAGATAAAGGAGGGGCAATTGTAATAATGAACACTACACATTACGAACGAGAAGTAGAACAACACCTAGCAGACAAACACATTTATTTACCTTTGGATAATAATCTGACTGAACAGTTCTCAAAAGAATTGGAGGCAATCATCAACAAAGCATACAATGATGGGATTATCAATGAAAGAACTAAGAAATTTCTGATTACCAGTTACCCAAAAAGCCCTACAATACATATGTTACCCAAAATACATAAAGATCTGAGGAACCCACCTTTTCGACCCATTGTGTCTACTGTTGGGAGCATACACCAACCGATAGGACAACTGTTGGATAAATATCTTCAACCCTGTGTGATGAGGATGAAGACTTTTGTAAAGGATACGACCCATTTTTTGGAGAAATTAGAAAAGGTCAAAATAGCGAAAGATGAACTCATAGTACTATGCAGTATGGATGTTAAATCCCTGTATACATCCATACCCCATCAGGATGGGCTAGAAGCAATAGAACATGCACTGCTGAACACAGAGTTGGATTTGAATTTTAAAGTCTTTCTAAAGGAATTGCTATATTTCACTCTTTTCCACAGCTACTTTAAATGGAAGAATCAGTACTACCTACAGCAAACTGGAACTGCCATGGGCAATTCGGCAGCTCCGGTATACGCAAATTTGTACATGGAACAATTTGAAACTGAATATATTCTATCTCAAGAACCATGGAAATCATACACCAAGCTCATATTGCGATATATAGATGACCTGTTTATCGTATGGACTGGTTCGGAAATAATGCTCAGGGATGCAATTGCTGAACTCAACACAAGAGATGAACGCATTCAATTTACATCAGAGATCAACGACACCAAGATCACTTTCCTAGATGTGGAAATTCATAGAAAAGGTTCCAGGTTTGAGACTGATATATATCGCAAACCCACAGACCGCAACAACCGGTTACATCACAACAGCTTCCATCAAGACTCGTTAAAAAAGCATCTTCCATACTCGCAAATGTTGAGAGTTAAGAGGATAGTATCATCACCAGAGAAATCAGACATCAGAATCAAGGAAATGGAAAACAGATTTAGAGAAAGAGGATATCCTCAAGAGACCTTGAACGAAGCCAGAATGAGATGTGCACAGAAGAGTAGAAGTGATCTACTGATAAAAACAACGAAGAAGGAGAACACAAGGGTAGTGGTTGTATCTAAATACTTAACAAAAAGTAAAGCATTCAAAAATATCATTAAAAAACATTGGATGATACTATCTCAAGAAACAGATTTCAACAACATTTTTTGTGAGATGCCTCTGTTTGCCTATCAGAGAACGAGAAATTTGGGAAGTATGATTAAACCCAGAGAACTTAAACCTAAGGAAACTTTTCACGGAACATTACCATGTCACAATTGCAGTCATTGCAATAGCATCATCAGAGGAAACGTCATCACTCATCCCAGTAAAGGCCACAAAATTAAATTACAGGTATCGGCCACATGTGACACAATGAATGTCATCTACTTGTTAAAATGTCCCTGCGGACAAGGCTATGTAGGAAAGACTGAGAGAAAAATAAAGACTAGATTGAATGAGCACAAATCGAATATTCGCAAAAAAACGATGAAATCAACAGTTGCAGCTCATTTTTGTGAGGCTTCACATAACATCAGCCAATTAAGGTACATCATTTTGGAAACCGTTGTAAAAAAAGAGGGAGTAGACAACAACAAAAACTTGTTACAACGGGAAAATTTCTGGATTTATAAACTGGAGACACTGAAACCGACTGGAATGAATGATCGCACAGAATATAACTTTTTCTTATAAAGACTTTCGTCTATTTACTTGATTTACATAACATCGCATGTATAAATCTCATTGTCCACCCTCTTTACATTCACCTTTGTGTTGACAATTGATTAGTATCATTTAAAATTGTCTGTTGCAGTAATACTTCAACTAATATCATTCACATTACACGCATATTTAAGTTTTTTTACACTTTCTTTACACGTTTCAAGATCTCCGCCAAATGTAATTTAGAACTGAGTCCGTCTTTGCTGTTAATAACATCACTTCACAATATAGTTTCCGGTTTACAACTCACTGAGCGTTCGCAAAATCGGCCGGACAGAAGAGTTTGGGCTCTTTCTTTCCTTTAAGTAAGTACTCGCTGTATCACCGAGGCATTCTTTGAGCTCACAGACGCGAAAAAACTATCACTCGTTACGAATTAATGAACCTTTGAACACCTTATGATACCAACTAAACTTCACGCGCGTTACCGCGTTTAACATCACAAATGACTCATGACCTCGTAATTGACCAGTTAAACCTCATAGGGGTCGTTATAACACCGAATCTGGTCAAACTTACGTTTTGTTATTCGTTCTTTTCACTCACTTGTAATGCAAATGCTAACGTATAACTGCACGTCCCTTTAGGTCGTTTCAAGGGTTCTTTTTCACGTTTTTTTTTACGTTTTTTCGCAATATTCTTATTAATTCACCTTACTCATAATCATAGACGAGTTACTCTAAACACAAGCTAACAATGAGCACCTTATTGTCTGATATAGACTAAATTATTCTTATGTGTTTCCCTTGTTGAATCCTCATGTATGTATATATTTGCTTGAATTATAGAACCCAGTCCTTGATGAAGGCTAATGGCTAGCCGAAATACATTGGATGGATATGATCTTTTGGGTTTAAAGCCGGAGACCTTGACATTTATTTTGAATTGATTTGGTGATGCACGAAACCAATGAATCTAAACAAATAAAAGATCTTTGAATACAAAGGATTTAGATATTGTTTACAAATTACAGAACTTTGTTTCAAAACATTTTACAACCCTTTTGGGACTAAGCTGTGACTAGGGGATGTTACCCAATCAAGGGGCACGCTTTTTCTTCTTATATCAGTACTTCATGACGGAGAGTACACCCTAGAGCACGCAACCACTATAATACTTTGATGACTTAGTGTGCAAGCGTGACTAAACATATGTGCTGTTAATTCTTTTCCGGACAAACACGCTTGGCACCTATTACAAAATGCAATACGAGGAGATTTTGAATATTACTGATCAGAGAGCAGAAACATTTGCTTTTTCAACGGATGAGGCAACCCGTATTTACGCTTTAATCCATGAGGACACAACAGAAAGCACATCACGCAGAAACAAGGAACAAAACCTACGACAATTGCTTTACCTTTCAAAAAGGGAGGTCAATCAGAGGCTACATGCGAGTACATTGGTGAAATACTATTGTGCGCTTCGGATCCCTAGGGGATTGAGGATTGCTTTAAAGCCTTCGCTTTGTAAAAATTCTCAAAAATTCAAAGATAGATGGTTCGCTATCCTGAACAAGTGTTCTTTGGACCTCATTCTCCTTATCATAGAGGAATTATCAAGCATTTTGGAGGAGTTGCATAAGGAGATAGAAATAGTAACCGAAGAACTGACAAATAGTATGCCACCAGAGGAATGGTCAAAAATCCTGGAGGACATAAACGTCCAGTTAACAAGACATACACAAGAGATTAATGAAAGGAAAATCAGAAAACTACAAAGAGACACGGTGGATTATAAACTCGGTGAGGTATATACCTGGGCCCAGGTATATGCCCGCCGTAGGCAAAACAAACCGTATACACAGAGCACGGATACATCCTCAACGGATAGTGATCAAACAACAAGACCTAAGAGTTCTGGGAGACCCAGACAACAGCAACCAACAGGAATAGAATCACATTTGGAAAACTCAGGACAACGTCAAACTCTAGCACAACAACAATGAAGAGGAGAGGAGCCTTTTTTAGAGGTGGGCCAACAGGAAAAAGAAGACCCAGGAGGGGCAAAGGGAAAAGAAAATGAAGCACCAAACACTCGGAGTGCAGCGGCAGAAAAAAAGAAAGACAAACCCAAGAAGAACTTGAGCTAAATAACTTGGGCCCAGATGTAGGTAAAATAGATTTACCGATTCTTAATTACCGAAAATTACCGAATTTTTACCGATTCGGTAATTAAGAATCGGTAAATCTGAGGGGTGGATATGTAGGTATTCCAGATGTGCTGGAATAACGAATCGGAAAAAATCGGTCTTGAAGCCCATAGGAATGAATGGGCATTACCGAATTACCAACGAGGGTACCCTAAACATGTCCTGGAGAAGGCATTCAAAAGATTGCAAACGTAGACCGGGCTTGTTTATTATGTCGCACCATTCACGAACAATCAAACCTCTTAGTTTGCTTTCTGAAAACTCTACAAAAAATTATGTGATAAAATCTATAATTATAAAGCATTGGACAATCATTTACACAGAACCAAATTTAAAATCTTTATTCCCTCAACGAGCAACCTTTGCAATGCAGCGATCCAACAACTTAAAAGAACTTCTAATAAGAGAGACAGTGTCAACAACTACAACATTTAAAGGCATGAAAAAATATATGAATTATGTGCATGGTAATAATGTTATGGATGGTGATCGATTTATTCATCCCACTAAGGGCAATACAATCAGATTAAGACATTCAAGCACTTGTGTCACTGCCAATGTTATTTACGCATTAAAATGCCCCTGTGTGAAAATTTTCTGTGGGAAGAATGGAAAGGAAAGTCAAATTGAGCATAGGAGAACACAAAAGCAACATACGTAATAAAAAAGAGATCGACTGTTGCAACCCATTGGATGGAAGCCAGGCACAATGTAGCGCAATTACGCTTCACTATACTAGTGGTGCATAAACTGCGACAAGACATGGACCCTCAAAAAACGCTAGCCAGATCTGAATTCTATTGGACTAAAAAACTGCAATCCTTCCAGTCTTTAGGGTTCAATGACAGAATTGAATTTAATTGTTTCTTGTAATTCTGTTATTTTAAGTATTTTATATCATATGTGATGACGTACATGGTGATCCACAGAATTCCCTCTTTTCTGTTTTCATGGTAATTCATTGCACCACAACCCCTAATGCAGTCAGTTACACGTTTTAAACATAAAAGGCGATCGGCTAGCAGGGTAAACAGAGAATATCCAATCCTGTGTACTTCCCGGCTTTTTCAACTTTAACTTTATTGTACCTTCAGTTTAGTACATTAATTCACTGCCTCTCTAAGACGTCACCATGACGTTTAAATTTGCACATTACACCGTGTTACCTATCTTCTGTGCGGAGTTAGGCAAACACGGGAGAGAATTCCAGTAAGACTTCAAGCACTTTGTCTTTTTGTATGTTTTAGCCACAATCACGTATCGGTACTATAATACGGCCGGATTAATTTCCATGTCCGTTGTAATGTTCGTGTACTCGACACGGTCATGGCACACCATTAAATTTCCGTTAATTGGCGGTTAACACAGCAGGTTTCCGCGGGGGTGTTTCGAGCGCATGTTGACCTCGTTTAACTGATATCACGTTTCCTCGAGTGTGATTAAATTTATGTATACCACGTTTTATTTTTGTGGAACCCACCCTTTAAGTGGAATCATGAGGCACGTTTAACACTCATTCTTTTTATCGTTTATGTTGCCGCACTTTTTCGCAGTTCGCTGGATTTTAGACTTGTCTTTTCACTACAGATCACTGGCAAGAACTTTCTCGGGTTCTTCTTTTTCCAGCTTTGAGCAGTAGCATGATAACCCTTCATGTGGTTCCGTATTAAGCACATGGTTTCATACGAGACTGTACACATTGTTAGATTGTTAAAGTATTATGATGGACTGTAAGATGAACCGCCTTCTGTTTTCTTTGCATTTGTAGCACTTCATTGAAAGACCCCTGACCAAGGGTCATGATCTGACCCGAAATGCATTGGGTTTTAGAAAATATAATGGATTAGAACACAGGTACTCATAGTACGGCCCGCGGGCCGCCAGCGGCCCGGCAAGCCTTCCAAGGTGGGCCGTGGACCGTGCAAACATGGTACCAGTGTTTATTCGATTTTTTGGGAGTGTCAGCAAACACGGTTGCGGAGATACTCTGCTCTGTGGGGCCAGGCGATTCCAGCGATAGTGGAGATGCAGAAGCGCTAAGAAGAGGTGAAGTACAACAAAGCCTCGTAAACGTGCAAATGTTCTTTTAAAGACCTGTGAAGTACTTGGGTGCAGCTGTGTGTGTGCCTGGGGAGCTGTCTCAGCCCGGGCTGCCACACACACTGGGTGAGGTGACAGAGGGCAGCAGGGTGTGAGAGCCCTGTGAGGTGACGGAGGGCAACAGTGAGTGAGAGTCAGGTGAGGTGATGGAGGGCAGCAGGGAGTGAGAGCTGGGTGAGATTACAGAGGGAGACAGAGAGCGGGAGACAGAGAGCGGGAGACAGAGAGAGGGAGACAGAGAGAGGGAGACAGAGAGAGGGAGAGAGAGGGAGACAGAGAGAGAGGGAGACAGGCAGAGGGAGGGAGACAGAGGGAGGGAGACAGAGGGAGGGAGACAGAGTGAGGCAGACAGAGGGCGACAGACAGAGGGAGACTGCCAGAGGGAGAGAGAAAGGGAGATAGAGGGAAAGGGAGAGAGAGAGAGACAGGGAGAGAGGGAGACAGACAGAGTGAGACAGACAGAAGGAGACAGACAGAGAGAGAGGGAGACAGAGAGAGAGGGAGTCAGAGGGAGGGAGACAGAGAGAGAGGGAGACACAGCGAGGGAGACAGAGGGTAACAGACAGAGGGAGACAGAGAGAGCGGGAGACAGAGAGGGAGACAGAGGGAGACAGACAGAGGGAGACAGACAGAGGGAGACAGACAGAGGGAGGGAGACAGAGGGAGGGAGACAGAGGGAGGGAGGGAGAGGGAGGGAGACAGAGAGAGGGAGACAGAGGGAGACAGACAGAGGGGGACAGACAGAGGGAGATAGACAAAGTGAGGGAGACAGAGGGTGACAGAGAGGGAGACAGACAAAGAGAGACAGATGGAGGGAGACCGAGGGAGGGAGACAAAGAGAGGGAGACAGAGGGAGGGAGACAGAGGGAGGGAGACAGACAGAGGAAGACAGGCAGAGGGCAACAGACAGAGGGAGGGAGACAGAGGGACAGAGAGAGAGAGGGAGACAGAGGGAGGAAGAAAGAGGGAGAGAGATGGAGATAGAGGGAGACAGAGGGAGGGAGACAGAGGTCGGCAGACGGAGGGAGACAGACAGAGGGAGACCGACGGAGGGAGACAGAAAGAGAGGGAGACAGGGAGGGAGACAGAGAGAGTGGGAGACAGAGGGAGGGAGACAAAGGCAGGGAGACAGACAGAGGGAGACAGACAGAGGGAGAGAGACAGAGAGCGTCCGAGGGAGACAGAGAGACAGAGGGAGACAGAGAGAGAGAGAGAGAGAGAAAGAGAGAGATGTGTGTATGCCGGGTCTGGTGGCTCAGTGGACGAAGGAGTCCGCTGCAAGGGCCTGTGTTCAACCTCATGGTCACAGTTTTTTTTGCTCTAGCCTCACCTCCCTCCCCACCGCCCAAGCCCACACCGGTGCGGCCTTCTGCCACAAACAACACTGTAAATTTGGCCCCCGAGAGAAAGTTTGTGTGTACCTATGGATTAGAACATACTATGGATAAAATTCCAGATGGTTGCATTTGATGAATATGCATGCTGTTTAATGAAATGAATGACCAATAAATCATCCAACTTATGGATTAAGCTCACTTGAAAGAGTTGAATTTTTGAAGATGTGAATTCGAACCTGTTGATAACACTAGCAAGAAGGGCCATCCCTCTTGTACACTTGCCAGGATTTACCATATTGGCTCCTACGGTCACGCTGCTATGGTGGTTGAAGCACACCATTGATTATCATCTTTGAACATTGGGTTTGAATGTATAAATACAAAGTGTGCACGTTGGCAACATAGTTGTAAATAAATTAAATCTGCCAATTCGATGTAAGCCCATTTTACCATGTTTAAAAAAGAAAGCACAAGCACTTTAGCACTGGTTAGCTGTGGTAAAGGGTGCAGAGTCCTAAAAGTCAACAAAAACGGGTTCAAAATTAGGAGGATGAAGGCAAAAAGTTCGAGGATGACCCTGCAGAGAGGGCCAAGTCCAACAGTCTTCTGTGCAATAGCACTTGCAGTCTCTGCACTGTCTACTGTGCACAAGCATAATCTAAAAGAATGTGCCTGGTCCACAAAGCTATCTTTGATAAAGTTCCAACATTTGTGAAATACAAGATCACTCCTCATGTTCCCATGAAACACTTACAATTTACTTCTAAACAACTTCTGATTCTTCCAAAAGTCAAATTAGCCAGAGAAGAAGGGGGATTGTTCAAATTTACTGTGGCCAAGAATTAGAATCTGTTGGCTGACTGGCAACCTCCATACCGAAGGAAATTTCTCAAAACTTGGCTTTTCAACTTTTAGGCTCTTTTGCTTTTTCCCTTCCTCTGAATAGACTATTTCTCCAAGAGCATTTAAAAATATAATTGTATTATTTCATTCACCTAGTACAGTCACATAAGCATTTCAAGATGTTTTGTTGGCATTTTTGTTGCTACACTGATTTAGACTTGAGAGCAGATATCATTTACTTGCATTTTGTGCTTGCTCCTACCAATGTCTTTTATCTGGTGATAACCATGAGCAAATAAATGAGATATGTAATAATATACTCTCAACATATACTAAATATATCAGTACGCGACTCTGTATTAAATTAGGAGGTGTACCTCACAATGAAAGGGCTCTCTGCAAATGTGATCTTAACGAACTAGACATTAAAGTAACAGGAAAGACAGCATTAATGATCAACCTTAATAATTCCAGTTCTTGAGAAAACTCTAAAAAGACTCATGGTTACCATAGGTCATTTGCTTGCATACTCAATTTTGTAATTGTGTTGTATAGTGGTTAGGTGCTTTGTGTCGCTCTAAGTCTGTTCATATCTTGTGCTATGGGGTTAGTGGAATCCTGCCACTCCAGGGTTCCACATTATGGTTTGAGGGCAAACATTCATGGAAGGGCAATCAGATACGAGTCAGCAAGGGAGAGTACGCTCTGAGCTCTTTTCTGCAATAAAGCCACTTGCCATTTTTTTGTAATTCCACCACCATGTTTCTTGATGCAACCTGGATGCCTTGGGAGGATTGGGTTTTAATGTTTGACAACTATCTGGACACTTTGGATGGTGAAAAACTGTTTTGTTATTGAGTGCTCTAGGTTAGGAGGGTCAACATGTGTATAGATATGTACCTCAAGCATGTGAGACAAATGGTCAGCCATCCAAGATGTGTTTAGAGAAGCCAGATGCAGATTGGAGATTTCTTATGCAAAAGAGGAAAATCTAGTCATGACAAGGTATACTTTGTATACAAAACATCAGAAGGTGGAGGAGACAAAGTTTGAAGCTAGGTTACGTGAGTTGTCTAGCAAATTTTGTTTTGGGAATATGGCAGACGAAATTATCAGGGACGAGCTCATTGTACAATGTAAGAACAATAAAATTCAAGAAACGTTGTGGACAGCTAAGAATCCTACATTAAGTGATGCCATAAGCATTGACAAAGGTTTAGAGCAGTCAGATTTATGCATGAGGGAACTGGTGAAAAAGAATCAGGGAAGGAAAGTCGCTGAAATAGGAGGTGTAGGTTAATCAGGTGGTGAGTCTCTTACTGCAGTAAAGCCCAGCAATACAAGGAAGAAGAATTATGGACCAGCGGCGTCACTAGGGTTGGTGTCACCCGGTGCGCGTAACTCATGGTGTCACCCCCTCTGCTGGCCCACTCCAGGGCTCGGGATAGGCGTATTGAACTGCTCCTATTGGTTTTTTTAACTTTTTTTTTCTTCTTGTCCTAATACTATGAATTGTGTATAACTGTTAACTGCAGGTTTGACAAAGAGTGTTTCTTTTGTTTTAACGGTGATACATATGATTGCACTACTTGGAATATTGCAGCGATTTTAAGTAATTACACAATAAAAAGTTAAGTTTCATTCATTCATTCACTCCAGCACTCACGCCTATCTTTCAGTGCCCACTTGAAAGGCTATGCCTCACCATGGTTCAGTGTGCACCAAGCCGTGGAAAATGGGCGATCCACCCACAGACCCTCGATCTGGGAAGAGCAGCCTGGCCTAGTCCAAACTATCCAATCAGGTGACAATATAAAGTGGGTGTCCAACAGCTCCACGGAGAAAGTGCCCAGAAACGGCCCCAGGAAGTTCTGCTACTGACGAGCTTCCGACTGGGCGGCCCGAGCCCCCCAGTCATTAATCCCAGCAGCATTCTCCAGACACCACCTTTTGGGGACTCCACGTCACGTGGAAGAGGCGTGGCCGTTGCTATTGTGGTCATGCCGCAGGGAACACTAAAGGATACTTCTTCAGCCTCAGTAGTGACTGAAAACATCCAGGATACACTGTCCTTTACCCCATAAGGAAGGATGATGGGCCGTGGGCGTAATATATGTGCACTAACCCTGAGCTTCCAGCCAACAAACACTAACTACTCCCCCCTAAAGGTAGCACAACCCAAAGAGCCTCCACTCTAAAGTAAGGAAACCCCTGACCTGCTACCCCCATCTGGGGACATCAGTGTTGCTGACAGGGGGGCTTTGGCCAGTGGCGTATCTGCCATTGGTGCAGCAAATGCAGTCCCACCATTTCCAATAGTCCTGGGGGTCCATCGAGCCCTGATAATGTCTGAAACTTACTAACCTGACAGCAGTCAAGAGGGCCTTTTTTCCCGCTTGCTCCAGGGCTACGGCTACGCTAGTGGCCAATGGCTGTTTACCCACTGTCTGGAATGCCTCTACTGAGAGGATTGGCCTCAGTATCATGGTAGGTGAGGAGCTGCGTGTTACGTCCCCACCATGTAAGAAACGTCACTCACCACACTATATATAGAAGATCAAGGAATAGAGACCCTCAGGCACTGCAGTGCATCAAGGCGTGGAAGAAGCCAGAAGCTGACAAAGAATTGTAGACCAGGATGTGTGCCCAAATCCTGTGCCTCTTTGAGGCAGGCGCAACGAGGAGAAATGCTTTAGTTTCTCTTCGTTTTTCCCACTTGGCATGTGTGCTGCATTGTACAGCACTCATACAAAGGTGGAAACGCCTTAAAGAATGGGATTTTTAGGGAAGAGACCTTAGTTTGGCTCTCTGGTCCCGTAGGCCACTACTCTTCGCACCACAGCGGGCACTGAGGTTTGAAGGCTGCCACACAACCAGCAGTGACACAGTGGGCAGCAAGGCGTGCCAGCCGAGGAACTAGCTACTCAACAGTGAAACAGTAATTGATTCCTCACTGCAGTACAATGTGCAGCAAGGCATGACAGCAGTTCAGACACTTAAAAGTGACTCTGTAAGGGATTCCTTAGTGCACCACAGTGTGCATTAAAGTGTATAAGAGGCAAAGCCCCAGAAGTGGCATGATCACGCACTGCCACATACACTGAGCTACGATACCATGAGGTGGAAGCAGCCAACCAGAGGCTCAGCCATCTAGTACAGCACATACCTCGGCATGGATGTAGCCAACCACCCAGCAGTGATGAAGTGGGACTCCTCCATCCCACACAGCAACCACAACACCTGTTTGTGACACAGTAAAGGCCTTCTCTAGCCACCACAGTGTGGGAGCAACCAAACATCCGGCTGTGCCCATGTATGTGACTCCTACATCACCCACAATGTGAAGACATGGAGGCAATATTCACCCAGCAGGAATGCAGTTAGGAACTGTTTCAATACCCTCCAAGGAGTGGAAACAGCACAACTCCCAGCAAGGAGAGCATAACAGACTCCTCCATGCACCACAGTATGTACCAAGAAACAGATGCCGCCGACGCCGTAAGGCCCAGCAGTGGCACTGCAAGGAACTTCTCAGTGCACCATTGTGTGCACAAAGGCCAGGAAGCAGAGAAAAGACCCATCGGTTCCTCTGAACCCCCTTTCCCTGCACCATAGCACACACCATGTCTGTTGTACGGGTTTCTGGCTTTGAGGAAGGTGGTAGGCCGTTTCCCGAGTCATGTCAACTGCATCCTCTGGACAAACATCCGTCCTTTCTCTGGCGTGCTACTGTATATTAGCACCTCGCATGCCAGCGCGTTGAGCCCTGATCAATGAAATGCCCTTTGGCTGTTTACAGACTCTTCGATAGAGAAGACTAAGGGAGGCGAAAGCAGTTACCATCTGCCTCAGAGGTGTCGGTGAGATTGGCTTATAAAGAGATAAAGCAGAGCAGTCTGCAGAGGCGAGGCTGCAGAGCTGTGTTACACAGCGTAACCAGATTGGTGTCACCCCATGTCAAGGTGACACCCGGTGCGGTCCGCACCCCCCGCACCCCCCTAGTGACGCCGCTGTTATGGACCTTCCAAACAAGTTACCAATGGTGGCAACCAGTGTGGAAGTGCGAGTCACGCCTTGGACTTGAAGTTTTGTTTCGCTTAACAGAGAGTGCAGAAGATGTAGCTGACTGGGTCACTTTGCAAGGGTCTGTAGAGTGGTACGTTGTAGAAGGTAGCATTTGACTCCGAATCTCCCACAGAACCAGCTGAGATGCCTGAAAGGATTTTGAGTGTTAAGAGTAAAAATTAATTGTTAGATGAGGTACAGAGGAGGAATAATTAAGCAATGTTCAAAATAAATGGATGTGAGGTGCAACTCATGATGGACACAGGTTCTATGAACACCAATGTGCCTAAGGCTATATTTGAACAGCTGTGGGGAGGTACTGCATTGCAACCCAGACTCTGGAGGATGATCTCTCCAACTGGATCACAAAAGCCAGCAACCTTTTTGCCCCTCTCTCCAGATTTCCTCGTTCCCGTCACAGCAAATCACACAGGTGGTTTAATACCTCCCTGAAAACCCAGCAGCTTGAACTACGTCAGACGGAACGTAGGTGGAGACGTAATTATTCGCCTACGGACAGAGAGGCATATGTCGCGGACCGAAAAAAATATAAAAGCTCAATTACAGCACCGAAATCCTCATACATCTCTGAAAGGATTCTCGTCGCCCCTAATAAGTCTAAGGAGATTTTCAGAATCATGGGTGAGCTGACATCTGACGCCAGAACCCTCCCTTCCCAGGTCCCCACCCAAGAGTCCTGTAACGCCTTAAATAGTTTTTTTACTGAAAAAATTATTAAGATTAAGAATACCATCCCTCCCGTTTCTCTCGCTGTTAAACCAGCTTCCTCTCTTGGAAATCCACTCTCACTATCACGCTTCCCCGTCCTTGACTCTTCTACCCTGGCCAAACTCACTTCTCGAGTCAAATCCGGCTCACCCAACGATTGTTGTCCCCCCTCCGATCTCGGAGACATTTGTTTGGCTCTGACGGACTGCATTCTGCCTCTGCTAAACACCTCCCTTGAGGCCGGCACGGTACCTAACTCCTTTAAGGAGGCTGTTCTGGTACCTCTGCTGAAAAAGCCTGGAGCTGACCCGGAGGATCTTGCCAACTATCGGCCTATTTCTCTCCTGCCCTACCTAGCCAAACTCCTGGAAGCACGCGTCACCAGCTGCCTCTCTCAGTTCATCGAGTGTTCCAACTACCTCGAACCCAACCATGCCGGCTTTTGACCTGCCCACTCTACCGAGGCTGTGATTCTGGCAGTCATGGACTCTCTTAGGGGCAATGCCGACAAAGGGTCTCCCCAGGCGCTTGCCCTATTGGATTTGTCGGCAGCGTTCGACACGGTGGACCATAACATCCTTCTCCACTGTGTCGAACAAGCCGGCATCCGGGGCCTGGCTCTGGCCTCGATCAAATCTTTTTTGACAGGCAGAACCCAGGCGGTTCGTCTAGACCCTTTTATGGCCGCTAAGGAACCATCCATCTGCGGAGTGCCCCAGGGATCCTCTCTGTCCCCCCTGCTTTTCAATCTTTATCTCCACCCGCTCATCCACTCTCTGAAGAGGTGGGACATTACCGTTTTCAATTATGCAGACGATCTGCAAATCATCTTCCCCCTCAATACCCCTAATGCAGCCCTTGACTGTCAGGCGGTCATGTTACACATCCAGCAATGGATGAACCTCAACCAGCTTAAGTTGAACCCGGGGAAGACAGAGTTAATCCTCCCGGGCAACAGCCCCACTTACTGGGGCCCACAGTTCTGGCCGTTGGAGCTCGGCTCCCCGCTAACCCGGCGAAGTCAGCAAAGAGTCTCGGGGTTATCATAGACACAGAGCTCTCCCTCAAGCCTCAGGTGGGTGCTGTTGTGTCATCCTGTATGTTTCAGCTAAGGAAAATCAGGAAAGTTTCCCATCTCCTCACACCTGAAGCCCTGATACAGGTCCTGATCGCCCTGGTGCTCTCCCCCCTGGATTTTTCCAACTCCCTGCACTATGGCCTACCCAAACATCTTCTCCACAGGCTTCAAATTGTGCAGAACCAGGTGGCCAGACTGGCCTATAAAATACCGCAGTGGCAGTCTGCAAAACCACTACTCCGCAAACTCCACTGGCTGCCGGTCGAACAGAGGGCCGCATTTAAGATCGGCTGCCTGACTTTCAAAGCTATGTCCGGAACTTCTCCCGCCTTCCTCAAATCCTTAGTCACTCCCTACTGTCCGGTACGTAATATACGGTCCTCTCATCGCCAACTCTTGGCTGCACCTCCAATTAAGCTTAAAAAATACGGTGGCTGCAGATTTGCTCACTTGGCTCCCAAACTCTGGAACCAGCTGCCCCTTTCGCTTAAATCTTCCAACTCCCTTCTGGAATTCAGAAAACTTCTGAAAACCAGCCTTTTTACACAGTCTGGCTAGCTCCCCTCCTTCACATCCCTCAGCACCCACCCAGTGCCAGGAAACTTATGGTGACAGAGCGCTATAGAAGACCCCATTAAGATAAGAAGATAGGAGAACCCAACATATGCTGCCAGCTGGATATCAGGGCTAGATTATTGACATTGAGGGGTTTATAGAACTTGGGGTAGAACATACAAGGAAAGATATATGTGGAAAAGCAAGCCCCCATCCCCCAGGTTTAGGGTAGATACATCAATATGACTTGCATATCCCCACCAACCATAGGGCACCTTCACAGATGATGGTGGTGGAGGAGGAATCCATTTCTGAGATTTTGGACTCAGTGAAACTAGTGTTTAATAATAAGCTGGGCATGTTTAAGGGATACCTACACAAGATTGTGCTAAAAAATGAGCTGTTCCTGTCCAGCACAAGCTAATGAGAGTCTCTGTTATTGTCAGGGAGGGTGTAAAAGAGTTAATAAAAGAGATGTTGCAAGAGAGAATCATCGAACCAGTGGAAGCTTCCAATTGGGTATCGTGAGTGGTCATACACACACAAAGTTAATGATCATTTGAGGGTCTGGGTGGACTTGAGGTCTTTGAATCAGAGCATCATATCAGACAATTTTCCCCTACCTAATATTGATAAATTGGTCCTTATGTTGAAGGGGGAGTTATTTTTCTTAGTAGGACTTAAAAAACACATATCATCAGATTAAGCCCCATGAGGATTCAAAGCCACTCACTGTGTTTATAACAATGGAAGGAATTTAGCAGTTCACCCGCATGCCATTTGGTTTTCAACGTATGATTTCTGAAGTTTTTCAAGGGATGGACAATACCTTATATTTTCAAGATGACATGCTTACTTTTTGAAAGACCATTAAGGAGCACAACACAGTATTGAAACAAGCCTTACATAGACTGGTTGACGTGGGTCTTACTTTGCGCAAAGACAAATGTTATTTCTTGTTGGAATATTTGGGATATACACTGTTGGCTGATGGAGTTAGGCCAAAGGAAAATCTGTTAAAGGTGATTGAACTCGCTCCAAGGCCCCTGGACAAGGAACAATTGAGGTCCTTTATGGGCCTCATAGAGTATTACACAAAATTTGTAAAGAGGTTTGCAGATAAAGCAGAAGCGTTGAGATTGTTTTAAGGAAGGTTCAAAATTTCATTTGGAGCAGGAAAAGGAGGAGTGTTTTAATTTGATTATGAAGGAAATTTGTGAGGCAGGGATCTTGGTGCCATTTGATATTGGGCTCAAGTCAATCATAATAGTGGATGCGAGTGCAACAGATGTGGGCGCCATTCTCTCGCAAAGACATGGTAGCAGTAAAAAGACTGTTGCTTTCGTATAGAGGACATTAACAAATGGCAAAATAAACTTCTCTGTGATTGAGAGAGAGGCTCTGACTGCAGTGTGGAGTGTAGAGTATTTCCGAACGTACATCTGGCGGATCATAAGCCACTTGTCAAAGTTCTTCTTCCTAGCGGTGCAGGCAAAGGTTCTGCGCAGTTGGCAAGACAGTCTGCTATACTCCAAGAGTATCGAAATGTTCTGGAACACATGCAGGGTTGAGGAAACGCACAGGTTGACTGTCCGGGATGTTGGTTGATTGGAAGTTGAAGGATGGATCAAATGAGTGGGATGGCAAACATGAATAGCTCATAGTCTCGGTGGAAGATGCTGTGTTGGAGAGAGTTGTTGCTTTTACGATGGATGAGTGCTGCCAATAACTAGATGGCGACAGCACCCTTAAGTAATTTATGTGGATGGTGGCTCCTGGGAGAAGGAGAGAGAGTTGTGTTGCGGGGTTAGTGCAGCCTTTTGTCAAAGTTCTGTATGAACTGACTATGTGAAGTGATAAGATTTTGATGAAAGGTGATAGGTTTGTGCCTCTGATCGGTTTGAGGACTGAGCTTATAAACCTGGTGCATAAAGGACATTTGAGGCAGAGTTTAAAGGAACATTGTCTCAAAGCGCAATTCTGGTGGCCAGGAATAGATTATCAGGTCACTGCATGGGTGATGAGATGCTATGTTTGCAAGGAAGCCAAAAAGAAACTAAGAGTGAGTAAGCAATCTTGCATGGGGCATATAGCCAATCTGGGACAGGCTTGGCATAGTGTATTCATTGATTTTATTGGTGCTATATCTGTCTTGGCTAGTGACTGCAGGTTTGCTTTGGTGGCAGTGAATGTATTTTCTAGGTGGTTGAATTTGTTGTTCATGAAATAAATCACCACAGAAGCCACCATTGGAGCATTAAGAAAGATGTTCTTAGAGGGGGGGGTCCATCCACTCTCATACATGACAATGGCACACAGCTGGTATCTCATGAAATGAGGATATTCCTCCAACAGCATGATATTACACATCATTGTGCCTCCTTTTACAACCCACATAAGAACAGTAATGTGGAAAGGGCCAACATGATGTTGAAGGGTGTGATACGAATGACTGATGAAGCGGAACACAATGTTATAAGAGTGGTGGAAGAATTTGCATGGGCCTATCGTACCACAAAGCAAGTGGCTATGTTGAAATCGCCCTGTGAGTTGATGAGGGGAAGAGTTCCGGATTCCAAAATGGTACATTCTTGGATAGAAGAATGGTTAGGTAGTGGGGGTGTGCATGAATAAACCTGGCTTGAGAAGGTAAAATTTGAATTCCTAAGGTGTGATTGCGTAAGGTGATTAGGTATATATCAAGACAGGCTGGGTGGTGAGAGGATTGTCTAAATTTAAAGGTCTATATTTTGTCATTATACAGAATGACAGGGGATACATTGTAATATGCTTAGGTGCTTTGTGTCTTGTGCTAAGCCTGTTCATAACTCATGCTAAGTGGTTAGTGGAATCATGCCTTTCAGGGTTGCTCCTTATGGTTTGAGGATGAACGTTCCTGGAAGGGCAGTTAGATATTGGCCATCAAGGGAACATCGTTCCAAGCTGTTGTCTGCAATAAAGCCACTTACCAATTCTACTGCTGTGCCTGCGTAGTTTCCTTCCAACAATTCACAAGGAGAGTTGTCTGTAAAAAATGAAGGCTAGAAAGGAAACTACTCTCACCAGGTAACCTGAGTTTCTTACTGAGTTTTCTCAACAATTGCATTTATTTGTTAAGATCCTTTCATGTTTTTTAAGATAATGGTAGAAGAAAAGACTTGATAAGAATAAAAGAAAGGCTCAGGTAAGATATCCTTAAAGGAGCATTGTCCCGCCAAAGTGCACGGGACTTGAATACTGTGCCACGTGACTGGATGGATATATTGCATGCAAATGATTCGAGAATTTCGGATTCATCATTGTGTCATACTAACTGTATTTTCCATCTCACATATACTCCAAAGATATTAGTTTACTGTATAGAGATAACTGCTCTATCCTATCTGCCTTGAGATGTGTTCTAAGCTGCGTGCAGTATTACGTTTCTTCATTTCCCTGGTCTTTTAGAACTTTGATACTTTTACAAGGTTATTTTCAGCAGATAAAACAAGAACATAATATGACTGCTTAGTAATTAGCAGAGGAGGCCTTCCTTTGAAAGAGAGAGATGCACAATGCTATGTGCCTAAACTATGATGTGCTTGGCTATAGACAAGCAGTGATGGCCCAGCTGGACGAGGCAGACATTACCCCATATTTAAATTTTTGTCAGCAGGTAGGCCTCTATATTGAAAACCCTATGAAGACATCTAAGATCATAGATGAGAAGACACAACTGCATGAAGAGCCATGACCTTATGAAAAATTGGTTGGAATGTAAGTTCACTTCTCAGTGTCTTTAAGAGAAAGAAGCTTGAACCTATCACATCACTAATCCTGGGTGCCAGCGAAAGAGAGGGCCCTATATGATTAAGGTGAGTGTGTTACGCGATGCGTAGACACATCCCTGTATACTGGGCACACTTATAATAGTTCAGAAAAACTGACTCCAAAAAATAGTTTAAGCGAAAGGGTTAACAGAGAGTCCACACGAAGGTTTCATCAAATGTTTAGTTTTTAGTGGTTCATAAATTCTTAAGTTGGAAGCGTTACATCACGCCAAAATAATTGTATACAATCCAGCACAGTTTCCAAAAAATGCCCCAATGCATTTCGGACTAATGAAAGTCCTTTGTCAAGGAGCCCTGCGAAAGGATACAAAAATGCAGCTTAGATCAACGAAGAATGAACGAAAGGTAATCAAGTGACATGCTATATACAGTGATATCGGGTTCGACATGCATTAAAGAGGAGGGTAGATGGACTAAACCGGAAACAACCAGTGCGTGCGGGAGGGAGTGATAGCGATCCGATCAAGTTGAAGAATCTTACCAAGGGTTGGTGAGTGAACGGTTGAAAAAACAGGAATAGGACGATACTGGGTGTGCTAGGAAGAAGCATGCGGGTGAACGCTACATGAAAAACAAACGTGACAAAAAGTAAAAAAGCAGGTCTCACGTTTACAACTTAGCGGAAGGCTCACGTCAGTGCTGCAAAAGGGAGAAGGGATAGTGAGAGGTGTAACTCACATAGGGTGAGAGGTTCAAAAAGTGCTCAAGACGTGCAACTAAGGATCACTTACTGTGGAGCTGTTTAAGCGGTGAACCGGGTGCCTGGAACTTCGCGGAGTTACTGCGAAGTTCAGAGGAAGTGAATGCGGTTGAAATAGACAAAGGACAACGTGGTGGGGGAAAGAATAAGAGCGGCCATCTTACAGTGGAGTGTGAAAATTAGAGGGTGTGATAGAATAAGTATGCAGAACAGAGGACACAGTATCAAACATAATATAACAAGTAAATCAATTATAGGTAACAACTGAGTTCTGTTCGGTCGTTCAGGCCGAAGGGTTTCAGAGACTGAAGTCTATAAATCCATGAGGTTTCACGTTGAAGGAGTGTCTTATTATTGTCTCTGCCCTCAATGTGGGCGACAGTTTCCAGTACAAGATATTTCAGTTGTGCCACACTGTGGTGGGCTTCATTAAAATGAACAGCCACGTTGGATTTGGTGTTTTTGGTCCTGATATTGGACTTATGTTCATTAAGTCTGATTTTGATTTTTCTGCTCGTTTTTCCCACGTAGGACTTGCCACATGGGCATTTAAGCATATAGATAAGGTTGGCCGAATCACATGTGGCATCTACCTTGAGATTGATGTTAAAACCTCTCATAGGGTGGTTCAGGGTGTTACCTCCAATGACGTTATTGCAATTGCTGCAGTGGTGGCACGGGCGGGTGCCCGTGTGAGTGGTTTTTGTAACGGCTGGTTTTGATAATATTTCTTTGATGTTCATTGGTCTACTATACGCAAAAATAGGAGGTTCTTTAAACAGGTCACCAAAGTCTGGTTCCGATGATAGTATGCGCCAATGCTTTAGAATGGTTTTCTTGTAAATCCTACTTGAGGTAGAATACCTGGATACTAATGCCATTCTGGAACTTGGATCCTTCATTTTGCTTTTCAGGGTTTCTGACCGTGGGATCAATTTCACTTTGTCATGGGCCTCTTTGATAATATCATGTGGATATCCCCTGGTGGAGAATCTACTGGCCATTGATTTAAGTTGAATGTCTCTTTTGTCGTCATTAGAAACAATCCGGGTCACTCTGAGCATCTGACTGAACGGTAAGTGCCTCTTCAAAGAGTCCTGGTGAAAGCTGCTGTACAAAAGGGTGTTGTTACGGTCGGTTGGCTTCCGATACAGATCTGTTTCAATGCCCTCAGGGGTGATTTTTACTAGTACGTCCAAGAATGTGATTTCTTTGTCAGAAATATTCCAAGTCAATTCGATCCGGTCATCTTTAGAGTTCAAGGTGTTTAATGCTGATTCCAAATGGTCTCTGGTGCCTTTCCAGATGAAGAATAAATCATCTATATAACGTGCATATAGTTTCAAGTTGGCATTCCAGTCAATGTTGGTGAGTATATGGTCAAGTTCGAAGTTCCCCATGTAAATGTTCGCGTACGTGGGCGCGGCACAATTGCCCATGGCCATCCCGGACATCTGAAGATACCATTGTTTTTCGAAAGAAAAGTAGCTATGGTAAAGGGTGAAAATCATAAGTTCCAAAATGAAAGATTTCATGGGGTCCGTAATGTCAGATTTCAAAAGTGCTAGTTCAATAGCCTCGATCCCGCCAGCGTGGGGGATGGAGGTATATAGACTCTTGATGTCGGCCGTGCACAACAAAAATTCCTCATCCTCGTTGATTTCAATGGAGTTCAGCTTATTGATAAAGTCAGTGGTGTCTCTGGTATAGCTCTTTAAGCTGGTAACCATCGGTTGTAGATACCGATCGATAAATTTACCGATCGGTTCATGAACTGAACCCCTTGTGGATACGATCGGTCGAAAAGGTGGGTCCATGAGGTTTTTGTGGATTTTGGGGAGCATCGTTAGAGTGGGACTCCTTGGGTGATCCACTATCAGATATCGCCTGGTTCTATCGTCAATGACATCCTGTTCTTTGGCTTTGTCCACAATGTTGAGTAGAACCTTCTTGTATTCATTGGTGGGATTGCTCTCGAGGGGTAGGTAGGTATTATGGTCAAGAACATGTTCTCTTGCTCTACGATTATAAAGATCCGTGTTGAGGATGACTAAGGCGCCTCCTTTATCGGCTTTCAAACATTTTATTTCCGGGTTGTTGGCGATGTTTAACAGGGTGTCATAGTCCTTACTGGTGAGGTTTTTGCGAGTCTTTTTCCTGGAGTTGATCTTAGCGATGTCTTGTCGTACAAGGGTCTCAAAAGTATCAATGCTCTTATGGCTGCTGGGAGGCATGTAATCACTAGGAGGTCGTAATCCACATAGCAAGTCTGGTTTAGTTTCTTTAGATGGTTCCAAAACTCTTTCAAAAAAGTGTTTGAGTCGTAGTTTTCTTGTTAGCTTAAAGGTACTGACTTCTAGTTCGAGGAGATTGGTGTTGCTGGTCGGAATAAATGACATCCCCTTCTGTAGGACTTTAGTTTGGTTCATAGTGAGGTTGGTATCTGAAATGTTGATGACTAACGATTCTTCCTCGTTTTGGGTTTGCCTTGTAGTTGTGGTGGAGTCTTTTCGTTGGTTTTTGTGTGTCCTTTTGCCCCGTCTGGGTCGTCGGTTCTGTCTGGGCGTGACTCTAAAAAAGGCACGGCTGTGGTTGTAGCGGTTTGAGCAGTGGAAGACGCTGGTGTTTGTCTAGATTCATCACTGGGTGTTGTCCGTTGAGTTGATTGAGACCTTGGGGGGCGGTTGGTGTGATCACTGTCGGAAGAGGAAGTATCAGTATTTTGGGTATACGGTCTGTTCCTACGACGTTGGGCGTAAACCTCCGCCCAAGTATAAACTTCCCCGAGCTTATAATCTAATGTATCGCGCCGGAATTTGCGCAATTTCCGTTCGTTGATCTCCCTAGTGTGACGGTCAATCTGTCTGTTGATGTCTTCCAAAGTGGTACCTAATTCTTCAGGAGTAAAGAGATCTTTTAATTCACTTTCTGTGGTGGAAATTTCAAGAGTGAGTTCCTGAAGGATACCAGACAGTTCTTCAATAATCAGTAGTATCAAATCCAGACTACACTTGTTAAGTATGGCATACCATTTCTCTAAGAAGGCTTTGGAATTTTTACATAACGAGGGCTTGAGGGCAATCCGGAGGCCACGGGGGATGCGTAGCGCTTTATGATACTTTATCAATGTGCTGGCGTGGAGTTTTTGGTTCACGCGGCGTTTAGATAGGTAGAGTAAGTGCTTGATACATTGTTCCTTCGTTCTGCTGGAAGGTGTTTGGGTTAAATCATCGTTGATCAGTGCATAGATCCTTTCGGTTGCTTCAGGATCAAATGCTAACGTTTCAGCATGAGCTTCAGTGGATTTGGTGATGTCGTCGTACTGCATAATTCCTGTAGAGATGAAGTGAGCGTGCTGCCAGCCAGATGGGCAGTAGAAGGATAGGATCAAAGTGAAACAAGGCTTAAGCGCACAGCGTTAGGTTGAAAGGATGGTAGGTGGGAGAGCTAATGTAGGGCTCGATAGGATGAAGGTGCTCCAACAGGTGACGCAACTGGCCAAATGCGTCCGTAGATGCTTAAGGTGAGTGTGTTACGCGATGCGTAGACACATCCCTGTATACTGGGCACACTTATAATAGTTCAGAAAAACTGACTCCAAAAAATAGTTTAAGCGAAAGGGTTAACAGAGAGTCCACACGAAGGTTTCATCAAATGTTTAGTTTTTAGTGGTTCATAAATTCTTAAGTTGGAAGCGTTACATCACGCCAAAATAATTGTATACAATCCAGCACAGTTTCCAAAAAATGCCCCAATGCATTTCGGACTAATGAAAGTCCTTTGTCAAGGAGCCCTGCGAAAGGATACAAAAATGCAGCTTAGATCAACGAAGAATGAACGAAAGGTAATCAAGTGACATGCTATATACAGTGATATCGGGTTCGACATGCATTAAAGAGGAGGGTAGATGGACTAAACCGGAAACAACCAGTGCGTGCGGGAGGGAGTGATAGCGATCCGATCAAGTTGAAGAATCTTACCAAGGGTTGGTGAGTGAACGGTTGAAAAAACAGGAATAGGACGATACTAGGTGTGCTAGGAAGAAGCATGCGGGTGAACGCTACATGAAAAACAAACGTGACAAAAAGTAAAAAAGCAGGTCTCACGTTTACAACTTAGCGGAAGGCTCACGTCAGTGCTGCAAAAGGGAGAAGGGATAGTGAGAGGTGTAACTCACATAGGGTGAGAGGTTCAAAAAGTGCTCAAGACGTGCAACTAAGGATCACTTACTGTGGAGCTGTTTAAGCGGTGAACCGGGTGCCTGGAACTTCGCGGAGTTACTGCGAAGTTCAGAGGAAGTGAATGCGGTTGAAATAGACAAAGGACAACGTGGTGGGGGAAAGAATAAGAGCGGCCATCTTACAGTGGAGTGTGAAAATTAGAGGGTGTGATAGAATAAGTATGCAGAACAGAGGACACAGTATCAAACATAATATAACAAGTAAATCAATTATAGGTAACAACTGAGTTCTGTTCGGTCGTTCAGGCCGAAGGGTTTCAGAGACTGAAGTCTATAAATCCATGAGGTTTCACGTTGAAGGAGTGTCTTATTATTGTCTCTGCCCTCAATGTGGGCGACAGTTTCCAGTACAAGATATTTCAGTTGTGCCACACTGTGGTGGGCTTCATTAAAATGAACAGCCACGTTGGATTTGGTGTTTTTGGTCCTGATATTGGACTTATGTTCATTAAGTCTGATTTTGATTTTTCTGCTCGTTTTTCCCACGTAGGACTTGCCACATGGGCATTTAAGCATATAGATAAGGTTGGCCGAATCACATGTGGCATCTACCTTGAGATTGATGTTAAAACCTCTCATAGGGTGGTTCAGGGTGTTACCTCCAATGACGTTATTGCAATTGCTGCAGTGGTGGCACGGGCGGGTGCCCGTGTGAGTGGTTTTTGTAACGGCTGGTTTTGATAATATTTCTTTGATGTTCATTGGTCTACTATACGCAAAAATAGGAGGTTCTTTAAACAGGTCACCAAAGTCTGGTTCCGATGATAGTATGCGCCAATGCTTTAGAATGGTTTTCTTGTAAATCCTACTTGAGGTAGAATACCTGGATACTAATGCCATTCTGGAACTTGGATCCTTCATTTTGCTTTTCAGGGTTTCTGACCGTGGGATCAATTTCACTTTGTCATGGGCCTCTTTGATAATATCATGTGGATATCCCCTGGTGGAGAATCTACTGGCCATTGATTTAAGTTGAATGTCTCTTTTGTCGTCATTAGAAACAATCCGGGTCACTCTGAGCATCTGACTGAACGGTAAGTGCCTCTTCAAAGAGTCCTGGTGAAAGCTGCTGTACAAAAGGGTGTTCTTCGATCCGGTCATCTTTAGAGTTCAAGGTGTTTAATGCTGATTCCATATTCCATATATGACTTGGAATATTTCTGACAAAGAAATCACATTCTTGGACGTACTAGTAAAAATCACCCCTGAGGGCATTGAAACAGATCTGTATCGGAAGCCAACCGACCGTAACAACACCCTTTTGTACAGCAGCTTTCACCAGGACTCTTTGAAGAGGCACTTACCGTTCAGTCAGATGCTCAGAGTGACCCGGATTGTTTCTAATGACGACAAAAGAGACATTCAACTTAAATCAATGGCCAGTAGATTCTCCACCAGGGGATATCCACATGATATTATCAAAGAGGCCCATGACAAAGTGAAATTGATCCCACGGTCAGAAACCCTGAAAAGCAAAATGAAGGATCCAAGTTCCAGAATGGCATTAGTATCCAGGTATTCTACCTCAAGTAGGATTTACAAGAAAACCATTCTAAAGCATTGGCGCATACTATCATCGGAACCAGACTTTGGTGACCTGTTTAAAGAACCTCCTATTTTTGCGTATAGTAGACCAATGAACATCAAAGAAATATTATCAAAACCAGCCGTTACAAAAACCACTCACACGGGCACCCGCCCGTGCCACCACTGCAGCAATTGCAATAACGTCATTGGAGGTAACACCCTGAACCACCCTATGAGAGGTTTTAACATCAATCTCAAGGTAGATGCCACATGTGATTCGGCCAACCTTATCTATATGCTTAAATGCCCATGTGGCAAGTCCTACGTGGGAAAAACGAGCAGAAAAATCAAAATCAGACTTAATGAACATAAGTCCAATATCAGGACCAAAAACACCAAATCCAACGTGGCTGTTCATTTTAATGAAGCCCACCACAGTGTGGCACAACTGAAATATCTTGTACTGGAAACTGTCGCCCACATTGAGGGCAGAGACAATAATAAGACACTCCTTCAACGTGAAACCTCATGGATTTATAGACTTCAGTCTCTGAAACCCTTCGGCCTGAACGACCGAACAGAACTCAGTTGTTACCTATAATTGATTTACTTGTTATATTATGTTTGATACTGTGTCCTCTGTTCTGCATACTTATTCTATCACACCCTCTAATTTTCACACTCCACTGTAAGATGGCCGCTCTTATTCTTTCCCCCACCACGTTGTCCTTTGTCTATTTCAACCGCATTCACTTCCTCTGAACTTCGCAGTAACTCCGCGAAGTTCCAGGCACCCGGTTCACCGCTTAAACAGCTCCACAGTAAGTGATCCTTAGTTGCACGTCTTGAGCACTTTTTGAACCTCTCACCCTATGTGAGTTACACCTCTCACTATCCCTTCTCCCTTTTGCAGCACTGACGTGAGCCTTCCGCTAAGTTGTAAACGTGAGACCTGCTTTTTTACTTTTTGTCACGTTTGTTTTTCATGTAGCGTTCACCCGCATGCTTCTTCCTAGCACACCTAGTATCGTCCTATTCCTGTTTTTTCAACCGTTCACTCACCAACCCTTGGTAAGATTCTTCAACTTGATCGGATCGCTATCACTCCCTCCCGCACGCACTGGTTGTTTCCGGTTTAGTCCATCTACCCTCCTCTTTAATGCATGTCGAACCCGATATCACTGTATATAGCATGTCACTTGATTACCTTTCGTTCATTCTTCGTTGATCTAAGCTGCATTTTTGTATCCTTTCGCAGGGCTCCTTGACAAAGGACTTTCATTAGTCCGAAATGCATTGGGGCATTTTTTGGAAACTGTGCTGGATTGTATACAATTATTTTGGCGTGATGTAACGCTTCCAACTTAAGAATTTATGAACCACTAAAAACTAAACATTTGATGAAACCTTCGTGTGGACTCTCTGTTAACCCTTTCGCTTAAACTATTTTTTGGAGTCAGTTTTTCTGAACTATTATAAGTGTGCCCAGTATACAGGGATGTGTCTACGCATCGCGTAACACACTCACCTTAAGCATCTACGGACGCATTTGGCCAGTTGCGTCACCTGTTGGAGCACCTTCATCCTATCGAGCCCTACATTAGCTCTCCCACCTACCATCCTTTCAACCTAACGCTGTGCGCTTAAGCCTTGTTTCACTTTGATCCTATCCTTCTACTGCCCATCTGGCTGGCAGCACGCTCACTTCATCTCTACAGGAATTATGCAGTACGACGACATCACCAAATCCACTGAAGCTCATGCTGAAACGTTAGCATTTGATCCTGAAGCAACCGAAAGGATCTATGCACTGATCAACGATGATTTAACCCAAACACCTTCCAGCAGAACGAAGGAACAATGTATCAAGCACTTACTCTACCTATCTAAACGCCGCGTGAACCAAAAACTCCACGCCAGCACATTGATAAAGTATCATAAAGCGCTACGCATCCCCCGTGGCCTCCGGATTGCCCTCAAGCCCTCGTTATGTAAAAATTCCAAAGCCTTCTTAGAGAAATGGTATGCCATACTTAACAAGTGTAGTCTGGATTTGATACTACTGATTATTGAAGAACTGTCTGGTATCCTTCAGGAACTCACTCTTGAAATTTCCACCACAGAAAGTGAATTAAAAGATCTCTTTACTCCTGAAGAATTAGGTACCACTTTGGAAGACATCAACAGACAGATTGACCGTCACACTAGGGAGATCAACGAACGGAAATTGCGCAAATTCCGGCGCGATACATTAGATTATAAGCTCGGGGAAGTTTATACTTGGGCGGAGGTTTACGCCCAACGTCGTAGGAACAGACCGTATACCCAAAATACTGATACTTCCTCTTCCGACAGTGATCACACCAACCGCCCCCCAAGGTCTCAATCAACTCAACGGACAACACCCAGTGATGAATCTAGACAAACACCAGCGTCTTCCACTGCTCAAACCGCTACAACCACAGCCGTGCCTTTTTTAGAGTCACGCCCAGACAGAACCGACGACCCAGACGGGGCAAAAGGACACACAAAAACCAACGAAAAGACTCCACCACAACTACAAGGCAAACCCAAAACGAGGAAGAATCGTTAGTCATCAACATTTCAGATACCAACCTCACTATGAACCAAACTAAAGTCCTACAGAAGGGGATGTCATTTATTCCGACCAGCAACACCAATCTCCTCGAACTAGAAGTCAGTACCTTTAAGCTAACAAGAAAACTACGACTCAAACACTTTTTTGAAAGAGTTTTGGAACCATCTAAAGAAACTAAACCAGACTTGCTATGTGGATTACGACCTCCTAGTGATTACATGCCTCCCAGCAGCCATAAGAGCATTGATACTTTTGAGACCCTTGTACGACAAGACATCGCTAAGATCAACTTCAGGAAAAAGACTCGCAAAAACCTCACCAGTAAGGACTATGACACCCTGTTAAACATCGCCAACAACCCGGAAATAAAATGTTTGAAAGCCGATAAAGGAGGCGCCTTAGTCATCCTCAACACGGATCTTTATAATCGTAGAGCAAGAGAACATGTTCTTGACCATAATACCTACCTACCCCTCGAGAGCAATCCCACCAATGAATACAAGAAGGTTCTACTCAACATTGTGGACAAAGCCAAAGAACAGGATGTCATTGACGATAGAACCAGGCGATATCTGATAGTGGATCACCCAAGGAGTCCCACTCTAACGATGCTCCCCAAAATCCACAAAAACCTCATGGACCCACCTTTTCGACCGATCGTATCCACAAGGGGTTCAGTTCATGAACCGATCGGTAAATTTATCGATCGGTATCTACAACCGATGGTTACCAGCTTAAAGAGCTATACCAGAGACACCACTGACTTTATCAATAAGCTGAACTCCATTGAAATCAACGAGGATGAGGAATTTTTGTTGTGCACGGCCGACATCAAGAGTCTATATACCTCCATCCCCCACGCTGGCGGGATCGAGGCTATTGAACTAGCACTTTTGAAATCTGACATTACGGACCCCATGAAATCTTTCATTTTGGAACTTATGATTTTCACCCTTTACCATAGCTACTTTTCTTTCGAAAAACAATGGTATCTTCAGATGTCCGGGATGGCCATGGGCAATTGTGCCGCGCCCACGTACGCGAACATTTACATGGGGAACTTCGAACTTGACCATATACTCACCAACATTGACTGGAATGCCAACTTGAAACTATATGCACGTTATATAGATGATTTATTCTTCATCTGGAAAGGCACCAGAGACCATTTGGAATCAGCATTAAACACCTTGAACTCTAAAGATGACCGGATCGAATTGACTTGGAATATTTCTGACAAAGAAATCACATTCTTGGACGTACTAGTAAAAATCACCCCTGAGGGCATTGAAACAGATCTGTATCGGAAGCCAACCGACCGTAACAACACCCTTTTGTACAGCAGCTTTCACCAGGACTCTTTGAAGAGGCACTTACCGTTCAGTCAGATGCTCAGAGTGACCCGGATTGTTTCTAATGACGACAAAAGAGACATTCAACTTAAATCAATGGCCAGTAGATTCTCCACCAGGGGATATCCACATGATATTATCAAAGAGGCCCATGACAAAGTGAAATTGATCCCACGGTCAGAAACCCTGAAAAGCAAAATGAAGGATCCAAGTTCCAGAATGGCATTAGTATCCAGGTATTCTACCTCAAGTAGGATTTACAAGAAAACCATTCTAAAGCATTGGCGCATACTATCATCGGAACCAGACTTTGGTGACCTGTTTAAAGAACCTCCTATTTTTGCGTATAGTAGACCAATGAACATCAAAGAAATATTATCAAAACCAGCCGTTACAAAAACCACTCACACGGGCACCCGCCCGTGCCACCACTGCAGCAATTGCAATAACGTCATTGGAGGTAACACCCTGAACCACCCTATGAGAGGTTTTAACATCAATCTCAAGGTAGATGCCACATGTGATTCGGCCAACCTTATCTATATGCTTAAATGCCCATGTGGCAAGTCCTACGTGGGAAAAACGAGCAGAAAAATCAAAATCAGACTTAATGAACATAAGTCCAATATCAGGACCAAAAACACCAAATCCAACGTGGCTGTTCATTTTAATGAAGCCCACCACAGTGTGGCACAACTGAAATATCTTGTACTGGAAACTGTCGCCCACATTGAGGGCAGAGACAATAATAAGACACTCCTTCAACGTGAAACCTCATGGATTTATAGACTTCAGTCTCTGAAACCCTTCGGCCTGAACGACCGAACAGAACTCAGTTGTTACCTATAATTGATTTACTTGTTATATTATGTTTGATACTGTGTCCTCTGTTCTGCATACTTATTCTATCACACCCTCTAATTTTCACACTCCACTGTAAGATGGCCGCTCTTATTCTTTCCCCCACCACGTTGTCCTTTGTCTATTTCAACCGCATTCACTTCCTCTGAACTTCGCAGTAACTCCGCGAAGTTCCAGGCACCCGGTTCACCGCTTAAACAGCTCCACAGTAAGTGATCCTTAGTTGCACGTCTTGAGCACTTTTTGAACCTCTCACCCTATGTGAGTTACACCTCTCACTATCCCTTCTCCCTTTTGCAGCACTGACGTGAGCCTTCCGCTAAGTTGTAAACGTGAGACCTGCTTTTTTACTTTTTGTCACGTTTGTTTTTCATGTAGCGTTCACCCGCATGCTTCTTCCTAGCACACCTAGTATCGTCCTATTCCTGTTTTTTCAACCGTTCACTCACCAACCCTTGGTAAGATTCTTCAACTTGATCGGATCGCTATCACTCCCTCCCGCACGCACTGGTTGTTTCCGGTTTAGTCCATCTACCCTCCTCTTTAATGCATGTCGAACCCGATATCACTGTATATAGCATGTCACTTGATTACCTTTCGTTCATTCTTCGTTGATCTAAGCTGCATTTTTGTATCCTTTCGCAGGGCTCCTTGACAAAGGACTTTCATTAGTCCGAAATGCATTGGGGCATTTTTTGGAAACTGTGCTGGATTGTATACAATTATTTTGGCGTGATGTAACGCTTCCAACTTAAGAATTTATGAACCACTAAAAACTAAACATTTGATGAAACCTTCGTGTGGACTCTCTGTTAACCCTTTCGCTTAAACTATTTTTTGGAGTCAGTTTTTCTGAACTATTATAAGTGTGCCCAGTATACAGGGATGTGTCTACGCATCGCGTAACACACTCACCTTAAGCATCTACGGACGCATTTGGCCAGTTGCGTCACCTGTTGGAGCACCTTCATCCTATCGAGCCCTACATTAGCTCTCCCACCTACCATCCTTTCAACCTAACGCTGTGCGCTTAAGCCTTGTTTCACTAGGGCCCTATATGACGCATGAATGTGGGACTCTTTTAAGTACAACCTCATGGAAGAATTACATTGGAACATCCCTGGAGCTTCGAAATTCATTAACCATGCCCTTGAGTCTGAGAATGGCATTTGAAGAGACGAAATATCTAAAATTGACTAAAAATGTGTGACTCTTGCCAATCCACTCCATTAGACATTGATTTTGTTCCAGAAGGGGCAGAACCTGACTGTTCAGTTCAGTCTCTAGGTAGCTAGTGGTGATCCAGTTAGCCGTGCTGCATTGATATATAAGGCTTCGTTCTCACTCGCACATACAATCTTTTTAATGTGTAGTACTGTTGCACTCACTCATTGATTTAACTGCCTAAAGGTGCACTCTCCCTGGAGACTTCCTACCAGATATCAATCATAAACCTTTTAGCCATGTTTTCTAGTTGACGCAGAGAATGTTAACGTGTGAAAAAAGTAAAAAATGTGTAGTCTAATATAGCAACTTCCACACCACAGAAGCAAACCATTAATAATGTGTATCATGACAGCGAGCACAGTAGGAAAAAAACTTCTTGACTCACAAAGCCTAAGGACTTTTTAAAAAGGTGTGATAAACACAGTCCATAAATGACAGTTCACTCCGAAAAAAGTAATTCCAAACCTCAAAGGAAGATGCTCTATTACAGCAGCAGTAAGGGCAAACATTCTATGATCTCCCTGGACCGTCATAAATCTTTTCTTTGGAGAAACAAGTCACAGCCAGGACTTGGGCAAAAACAAATATGGAGCCAAATCATAAGCTGTCTGACGTCTTTGATTCAGAGAATTGCTTTTTCACTACAAATAAAAATATGAAAGAAAGTTATTCCTTGGAGGAAGGGGTAGGAGTGTACCTATGTCGATAAATGAAACAGATTGTGTTTTTAAGCTTTTTTATGTTACATTTGTTTCCTGTAAGAACAGGCGATTTGACTTTATCAAAACCTCGGTGTTAAGAAGCTTTTTCTTAAGAATAAATAATTGTGCATCACTGAATTCTTGCTATGAAATGAAATTGAAATGATATGCTGCCCAGCTGTAGAAAATGCTTTTATAGATTAGAATTTTTTTTTAAAACCTTTATTTTTAGATTTTATACAAGATACAAAAAAACAGAAATCCCCCCACCCCCGCATAGGCATCATTAAAAAACACAGTATTACATCTATTGATGGACTCATTATGGCATTCTGCGGAAAAAGACCACATCTGTAATCAAGGAAGTCCGTGTGACACCGATGCGTCACCAACAGTACAGTACAGAAAAAACGTGAGACTTAATGGCCAGGTGCCATGACTCGCCCTCCACATATCGATGTTCATAGACTCACTTCCCCCTCCCCCTCCAGTTCCGAGTTAGGAGCAGAGAACAGGTCGCCACTGGTCCCCTCTGAGTCGGACTGGGATTCCCGACCAAAGCCCGCCATACACAGGGTTTGCAAAACCAACAGATCTTCCTGCAACTTATCATCTCTCCTGGAGCATTGCATATGCGCTTCCTCAGCTAACACCCATTCCCTTACATCTTTGAGCCAGATGTCTACCCAACGCCTAGCTAAAACTAACATCAATTGTAACAGCCTATACTGAAGTTTCCGTTTCCTGGGTTGAGGTACCAGGCGCAACAGGCAGTGCAAGGGGGACAAGTCTATTCGGAGTCCGGTAACAGCCGCTACACGACCCACCGCTCCCGCCCAGAAGCTCCCAACCTGTGGGCATTCCCAGGCCATATGTAAAAATCCCGCCCCTCCCATGCCACACCTGGGGCAACTGTCCCGTTTGTCTAGTGAATAGTGGCTCACCGTCTTGGGGGTTAGATAGGTGCGATGGAGAAAACTGAAGTGAATAAGATGGAATCAAGCATTACAAGACACTCGCTTCGTCAAGGTCCCTATGAATTTCCGCTGACCCTCGTCCACAGATATGCCCAATTCCGCTTCTCAGGCCGCCCATGATGGTGGAACCGGGGGGACCGAATCTCGCCGCATCGCCGCGTACAACAAGGTGATCAATTTACGACCCCTGCCACAGGACAAAATGATGTGAAGAGTGTGGGTCATCTGGGGGATCTCTGGACATTGCGGCCAGATCGAACGGACAATGGAGCGTAAGCTCCGGTAGTGAAGAAATTGCCCTCCGCCGAGGCCACAGGTTTCCTCCGCCTGCTCATAAGTCAGGAAGCTATCCGAGGGGTACAAGTCCGTCAACAACTCACAACCCCCCTCCCGCCATGCTCGGAAGGACATCTGGGCCTCCACCTCCACCTTGGGGGCCAAGATCCAAATTGACAATTCCCTATGAAAAGGCGCCGAGCGCAGGACCCTTTCCAGGAAGCGCTGCCACACGTTAGCCGTGTGCCGCACGACATATGGCAGCTCCGAGGGAGCCCCCGAACCCCGCAGTAGTGCCTGCTGAAGCTCCTGCGTCGTGGCCCGCCCAAGCAGTAGTCGCGACTCCCACGTGTCAGCATCTGCAAACCATCTAGCCGCCGGGAGGAGTTGTGTTGCATAATAGTAAAGGTCAAAACACGGGGTCTCCAATCCCCCCTCCTCAAAGGAGCGCACCACGGTGCTCAGGGCCACCCTACTGCGCCGCCCCGCCCACAGTAAGGACGTGAGCAGTGAATTGAGGGATCGAAACACCCTCGGAGAGAGGGGGCACATCGAATTCTGTAGGACATACAACATTCTTGGTAGCATCACCATCTTGGCAATGGCGAGCTGGCCCATGAGAGATAATGGCAGGGCATTCCAAAACTTGACCAATTGACGCAGCGAGGCCATCACCCTGTCTGCATTGCGGGCGTGGGACTGATCCTCCATTGAAGTGACGTGTATACCTAGATATCTAAAGCTGGACAGTTCCCACTGTAACCCCAGCTCTGGCAGGTCCTCCATTCGCATAGAGTCAAATCCCGAAAGCGGGAATATCAGAGATTTATTACGATTGAGCCGCAAGCCGGACGCCTCCCCAAAGGAGTCCAGCAGGCGTAGCAACCGCGGGAGGGCCTCCCTAGGGGCGGACAGATAGAACAATGCGTCATCCGCGTATAGCGACAACACATTGCAGGTGTCGCCCACCGTGATGCCCCATTGATGAAGTTCAGTGCGAACACGAACCGCGAAAGGTTCTGTAGCCAAGGCGAAAAGCAGCGGCGACAAGGGACAACCCTGTCGCGTTCCCTGCCCCAGCCGCCACTCCTCCGATCTTGCTCCGCCGAGGCGGACCCGGGCACGGGGAGAGCTATACAAAATCTCAACCCAGCGAGCAAAGTTGGGTCCGAAACCCATCTTCCGGAGCACCTCCTGGAGATAACCCCAGTCGACCGTATCGAAGGCCTTGGCCAGATCAATAGAGATGAATACCGTCTGCTCATCCCTACCGCTCACTCCGTGCTGTATGTGATTTAACCGTCTCAGGTTCATCGCCGTATTACGGCCCGGTATAAACCCGCACTGGTCTTGGTGCACCAAATGTTCCATGTGAGGCGCCAGCCGGGTAGCCAGCAACTTGGTCAATATTTTAACATCTGTGTTAATCATAGTGATGGGTCCTGACCAGGAAGGGTTATGCTTGTCCCCCCAGGCTTAAGAATCATACAGATCTCCCCCTGGGCCATGCTGCCTGGGAGAACTCCCCCCTCAAAAGCCTCCAAGTAGACCTGCAACAGGAGGGGTGCCAATCTGTCCCTACATTCGTAATAGAATTTCGGGGGGAAGCCATCGCTCTAAGGGAGCTTTGGCGTGTGGCAAACGAGCCAGCGCCCCCTGTATCTCCAAAAGAGTCAGGCCCGAGTCCAGGCCATCACGGTACGAGTCCGAAAGAGTCGGCATGGGTAACTCCTGCAAATAAGGGAGAGATTTGAAATTTTAAGACAGAGTTAAGTTTTCTTTCACCCAGTACCTGCTGAACCTAATGTCACATGGCATGGCGAATCCTATATTCTTAATCACACATTATTTGCTGGAAGGCACCTGTATTTTCCTGTTTAACGACCATGCACTTACATTGTAAAGTAACCATTGTGGTGTTGCAGTCTAGTCTTCGGGGCTCCATGTGGTACCGCTAAGCCTGATGGGATAGGCTGGCACGATGGTGATCGCGAACTGTGAGCTACGAGAGATACGCCCTCCTCCCTCTCCGAAATAAATTATGTTCCAGCAACCTTGAGGATCTGCGCCATCACTCGAGGGAAGGATTATACACCACAAACTCACTATGAGGTGGAAGAACCTCCGTCTGCAACCGCCGGTGCCCCGCTAGCAGCATCGAGCGGAGTGCCGAAGTGCGCAACACGCCACCACCAGATCAGTCGTAGAGGGAGTGTGGCAGCGCTGCCGGCTGCATGGACATTCCACTGGGTCCCCTCAGTGACTATACACCAGCCTAGATTGTCCTCAAGTGCGAGGACTGCTTCCAGCTGCATTGTCAGGGTGCGCCCACTTCTAAAGTCCCACGGGATGCGCCACCTGTCAGCGGCCCTCCTTGATGCGCGTGTAGGATCTCTCCACACTGTGGCCTTCTGGGTCTCAACCCTACTAGCCGTTCCCGCCACAGTACAGTACTGACATATTGCCTACAGGTGCTCATGCTTGACGCTTCAGGTAGATGACCCCGGGCTGCTAGCCTGCCACATGTCCTGCAGGAATGTTCTCTTAGTGACACACAACTGGCCTTCAATTCCCAAAACCCTGTGACAAGCCTTCCTGGGGGTACTGGGACTTCCTCCATTCTTTGTGCACCAACATCTCCTACAGTGCAGACGGTGGATCGCCATTCATCCTCCTTTCTGGGGTCTTCCACTCCTGTGCCAACCAGTCAGTCACGATGTGCACACAAACCTTCTCCTTGACAAACCCGGTGCCATTCCTGCTGAAGCCCAGAGAGCCTGCCATGAAATGGGCTGATTGGAAGGGGTAATTCCTCAATTACCTGCCTGTCCTGGTGGATGAGGGGAAGGAGGAGTCCTCAAGAAAACGCAGGAAGAAAATCTTACTGCATAATCTGGGGCCGGAAGGGTGTACGAGGGTATGGTAAAAAAACCCAGAGCCCCAGATTATGCAGATGTATTCCAGCACGCATTGGAAGACTTGGACAGTCATTACCGACCAGTTGTGTGCACTGCCATAGACCAATACCATATTTTTCAGAGGAAATAAAATGACACGGAAACAGTAGAAGCCTATGTGATGGCGCTTAAAAAACTGGCAGTGAATTGCAAATTTGGCCACCTTCATGATGATCTAGTACACGATCAAATCATAATGCACACAGTCAATACCAGTGTACAGGAGAAATTGTGGGTCAGTGGGGAAGCCCCCCTTAAAGAAACCATCGCGATTGTGAAGAAGGCAGAACTGTCTAAAAGATGTGCGATGGCGGTTAAGAAGGAAAGCGCGAATAAGCACACCGTGTGCAAAGTGAATGACAAAAAAGTGTCCAGTAACAAACCTGCTCCCAGTGTGGGGAACAGGCGATCCATGAAGAAATTTGCAGGACCCAACAAAACCTTGAGTGAGCAACAAGGTAGTTGCTACAGATGTGGGAGTCAGTCTCACATACCCAGCGACAGAAGATGCCCTGCGTTCCATGTCAAATGCTCCTTTTGTGGGGTTGTGGGACACTTTGGTAAAGTCTGCAGATGGAAGCCCAGCAACTCAATGGTCAAATGCATCCTGTATGAATCGGATGCTGAGGGTGGGGAGGACGATGTTGATGATGATTGTATTTTGTGCATTGAAGACCATGTCATGGGTATTAATTGCAATAGCAGTAAAAAGCCCTCTTGTATGTTGACCATTGGGGGTGTGCAGGTACCTATGGTATCGGACTCTGGTTCCCCATACACAATAATCCAAAGACATGTATGGGAAAGGGACTTTGCTGACACTATAGGGAGACATTTACACCCCGCCAAGGTACATCCTGTCACCTTCATGGGAGAGAAAATCCCCATGGTTGGGTTCTGGCATCTTTAAATTTGAGTTCAAAGGGAGGGACTCCTTAGGCAAACTGTACGTTGCAGAAAAGGGACCCTCTGTTCTGAGGCGGACTGACCAGGGGGCGTTGGCCATCCAGCTCAACCCCAGTGGGCCACACAAGTACTCATGATCGATAACCCACCTGTGTCTCAAGAGGAAAAACTGAAGGAAGAGTTTCTGTTAGTATTTGATGGGACAATTGGGAATCTCTCCAAGTTCACGCACAAGATATTACTCTAGGAAAGTGCCATACCAGTCAGCCATAAAGTCTGGAATATTCCCTTAAAAAGCAGAGAAGTAGTGTAAGTTGAATTGAAGCGCTTGGAGGAAAATGGCATAATAGAACCTATAGAAAGTGCGGAATGGTTGGCACCATTGGTTGTGGCACAGAAACCAAGTGGGAAAATGCGTCTCTGCATAGACCTTAGAAAACTGAATAAAAACATAACCGTGGACAATTTTCCGTTGCCCAGAATTAATGAATTGTTGGATCAAACCAAAGGAGTAAATTTTTCTCCACGACAGACCTCACAGCGGCGTATCACCAAATCTCGCTCCATCGCTCTTGCAGGAAGTCGAAATCCTTCATCACTCCTTCAATCTCCAACGTACCTGATCTTTAGAAAACAATTAAAAACCTGGCTATTCTGAACCTCTAAGCACAGGTTATTTCCCCTCTCTGTTAAGCGCTGAGATGCCCCCGGGTGAGTCATGCGCGATAAAAGAGCCATTAACATAACATAACATAACTCCCTTTGGCTGCTACAGATTCCGGCGAATGCCCTTTGGCCTGGCATCAGCAGCCGCGGTTTTCTAAAAACTCATGCACAAGTTGTTCAAGAATATCAGCGACGTCTTATATTTCCAAGATTACATACTCGTCATGAGGAAACACAAAACGGAGCCCAATGACAAACTGAAAGCGGTGTTACGGAATCTGTCTGCGAACGACCTCACGGTGGAACTAGAGAAATGCAGATTTGGTTTACTTACCATCACATATTTGAGGTACGAGATTAGTCACACTGGGATATATTTAAAGAAAGCCAATGTAGAGGCCATCAGATCCGCAACCAGGCCACGAAGCAAGGACGAAGTCTGCTAATTTCTGGGATTAGCAGAATTCCACAGCAAATTCGTCAGGAATTTCGCGCCTAAAACACACCATTAACGCCAAATCTTGAAGGAGAAGAACACATTCAGTTGGACGCCGGAGTCCAATGAGGAATTCAAGAAGGACATTTGCGATGCTATTCCCCTGCACGGATTCAACAGCTCGGCTCCCAGCATCTTGATGACAGACGCCAGTGAGAAAGGTTTAAGTGCTGTCCTGTCCCAACTGTCCACTGATGGCATGGAAACCATCGTAAGCTTTGCATCCCGTTCCCTTGCTCCTAACGAGGAGTAGTTCCGCGTCATCAAGAAGGAAATGATATCATCCATTTGGGCCATGGAGAAATTTCGCTAGTACCTCTGGGGCTCCTGATTTACTATCCGAACAAACCATAAACCGTTGATCAAAGTCCTCACATCCAGTGAACATGCCAGTGCTATCCATCGCATCGCCAAGATGACCCTCAGACTATTGGATTTTGTCTATGATGTTGAGTACCTACCAGGGTCTGAGAGCAAGGTGGTGGATTACCTCAGCCACTCTGCGGCCATGGAAGGGGTACTCACACACACTGAATGGGACGAGTACTCCGTAGCCTTCATGACAGACCAAGAGAACGTCATCAGTGCACAAGAGTGGGAGACAGCCTACGATGAGGATTCTCAACTCCCACAAGTGAAGACCTTTGATACGCAAGGATGGTCTGAGAAGAGGCACGTGGGAGACGACCTCAGAAGATTTTAGGAGGTGCATCACGAATTGTCCATCAGTGACAACGCCATATTTTTACTGAGAGGAGACAAAGTCATTCCCACTAGACAGCTGAGGGACCGCATTCTCAGCATCCTGCATGAAGGGCACCTGGGAATCGTGAAGTCCAAGAGAAGAATAAAACAGTCGTACTGGTGGCCGGCCATCGACAACCATGTTGAGAAGTACGTAAGAACATGTGAGCACTGTGCAAACGCAGACAAGTCAGTGACCTTGCTGAGGCCTCCTATGGGAGAATTCTCTACTCCAAACAACCCCAGGGAAGAATTGTCGATTGACATTTTGGGCCCTATTCTGGACTCTTGGGGGACACCCAAATATGTGTTAGTTCTAGTTGACAGATACTCCAAGTGGCCGGAGGTAGAAGTGTGCGCGAAGGTGGACACACATGCAGTTGTTTCCTTTCTCACCAATACGTTCCTGAGGGAAGGAATCCCAAAAATCATAACGTGTGACAATGGCCCCCAATTTATTTTGGAGAAGTGGAATGATTCCATCCGGAGGAATGGAATCACGGCTAAACACACCCCAGTGTACTACCCCGCAGGCAATGGCCTCACTGAACGGTTTAACTGGGTGATCATGGGTTCCGTTCAAGCAGCCATCAGTGCGGGTAAGAGCTGGGAAGCAGAAGTCAGGAACACGGTGTGGGCATACCGCATCACACCCACCCTGACTGGATCCTACGAGGAAGAGAACCGTTCACATGTGACAACCACGTTTAGATGAACCTGAAGCTTGAGAGCAAATGGTCCCCAGCAGTAGTCCGAAGCAACCTGCAGAAGGCCCAGAAAGTTTACAAAGACAACTATGATAGGAGGCAAGAAGTGCGAGAAGTCTCCCTAGCAACAGGGGATTGGGTCAGGGTGAAACGTGGCACTCTCGACAAGAAGGGAGACAGCAAGTTCAGCAAGACACTGCAAGTCTGAGAACTTTAGTCCTGCTCCGCCTTGTTGAGCGACGGCAAGGTGTGGTCGCAAAACAGAATGGCCAAGTGCAACAAAGTCATCGGATGGAACAAGGACCTTCCCGCCACCAGAACCTGATATACTGGGTGGGAGCCTGCCAATAACGTAGACGGGTTGGTCAGAGGTACACCGAGGAGTGATGTGATGAGGGAGACGGGGATGATGCTGGTGCCACAGTAGAGAAGAATAATTCTGATGTCACACAGCACAATCGACCTCAAGAAACCAACAACACTCACAACCCAGACATTACGTAAGAGGCTTCCACCTCAAATGACAGGGGCCTGGAGGGGAGCACCAGGGAGGCCAGTTTCCACAGAGGGGAAGCTCACGAGCCAAGGGTTCCCCTCACGTGCACCTGCATGGGCAGGGCAGAGGGGTTACCCATAGGGTACAGCAAGTTTGACATGTAACCACTTCCTCCTTCCTCTATCCTTCTTTACTACCTAGCAACCACTGCACAGTGATTCAATCTCTCTCTCTCTCTCTCTCTCTTTCTCTCCTGTCCTCAGTTTCTGCTATAAGTAGCCGTACGGACTTCTTCTTTTGTGGCTCCTCCGCCTGGGCGCCTCCTGGCCTATGCAACTTGTAGACGCAATGTTCAGTCACACATTGTAAATTTAAAGTGTACATGTACTGTTTAGTTACCTCCTTGTTGTTGTTAAGGAGGAAGATGTGCGGTGCGCAGTCTAGTCTTCGGGGCACCACGTGGTACCGCTAAGGCTGATGGGAGAGGCTAGCGTGACGGTGATCGTGGACTGTGAGCTATGAGAGATAAGCGCTCCCTCTCCGGAATAAATTATGTTCCAGCTACCTTGAGCATCTGCACCATCATTTGAGGGAAGGATTATACCCCACAACCACCCCTTGTCTCTGTCTCAGGCAACACAGTATTATGAGCAGCATAGCCTGGCAAAGCCAGAACTGTCATGCGGCTTAAAATGTACTTGTACTACAAATGCAGGACCATGTGATCCCCTGTGTATGTGTCTCGTGTCTGTACAACATTTAAAGTAGACCTGAAGAAAATGGGCTCATATTTCTCTTTGTCACTCCAGCTGTCTTTAGGCTCTAACTGCTGGCAACAACCAGAACAGTGGCGCACAAGGGAATTGAAGGCTGTTGTATAATTTAACCACTTAAATTTTGGTGGCAAATTCAATACTTGCAGCTTTTGTAAAATAAATATATATTCATCAAAACATCTAAGTGAACCTTGTTTACAGGATCTAAAAAACTCTCAACTGTAAGATTCCAGCTCAGGCATAGCTCGAGATCAGTCTAATGAATAACACATTTTTACAGGCCTCCATGGGCACCGCATCCTAATCAGACCTTTTCCATTGTAACAAGACCTCATCACTGCATGCTTCGCCAAGCCCAATCCAAGCCCATTGATTGTGTAATGTTATCCTCTGACTATCCCATGATGGGGAGATATATGCTTCCCAAATTCCATACCAAAAGACCCCACTGTGGTGGGCCATAAAGCACAACTGATAACTGAAAACTGAAACCCCATTGAAATCGGCCAGTTAAGGTTAGCCATCCAACCCATAACTCGTGTTGCAGCCATACAAACTATAACTCATAACACAACGGGATCTTCCCATTTAAGGGACTGTATTAATACACTAGATGCATTGAACTACCTACCTTAAATGGACCTCTCTGCTCACTGCCAGATGATTGCGCTCAGTGGTCGAAATGCATAAAAAAGTAAGGGACCCGAGATGCTGGGCACAATGGGGAGGGGTGAGTAAGTTTGGGGGCAGGGTTAAAAGGGTGGCTAAAAAAACAAAATATTCTGTAACTTGTTTTGGTCTTTCATCTTCATGTATGTACATATAAAATAACACACAAGTATTACGGGACTTTATAAAGCACCCACTTCACAGCTTCGCAGGTAACTCCTTTCCAATACCACTCTAAAATAATAAATCTGTGTCAGCAGGAAGTGTAAAATTATTCCATTAGTTAAAGCCAATATCGTCATCCGAACTCCCTTTACATTGGCAGATTCACCCGTAAATATTTACACTTCTTTCAAGTAAGCAGGAACACTGGCAGGAAGGCTTGTTTAGCTGTTTGCCCGCCTTATGTTTCCCAGCACAGAGGACTCCCCGCCTTACACTGCAGTTGAAGCACATTGTGCCGCTCCGATCCAAACCCACTTCGAACACTGATGACGCTAGTTTAAGAATACGAATGAGAAGGTGGGAGGGAACATGGTTTGGCGCTTGAGAAGGGCGTAGTGTTTGTTATTTGCCAATGGTTACTTCTTAAAAAGGTTTGGAGTGGCTCGGGTAGGACGTAGGTGTTCCTCTGCATATCATACTTTTTTCCTGTAAATTTATTTTAATCCTTCTTTAAAATTCACTAAGAGTATATTTCAAATCATAACAATCGTGCTACGAAACAACACAGTCGCACTAGAGTCATCTTTCGCAGATAAAAAGGAAACTGTTTCAGTCTTGTCATGCTCTATGACTGTTTTTGCGCAATGAATCACCATAAACGAAATCAGTATAAACGTTCTGAATACCAAAAGAGCGAGTCACCTTCTAAAACGAATTCAAAGAGCCGCACCAACAGAATTGGACCAGGGCCGGCTCTAGGCTCACGGAGGCCCTGAGCAGGGAGTGTAGGTAGGGGGCCCGAGGCCGCTCACGGAGGCCCTGAGCAGGGAGTGTAGGTAGGGGGCCGAGGCCGCCAAAACCCTGCCAGGGGCCGCCACGCAAATATGTATCTAAGGATATATATTGCCGTAGCGGCCCCTGGGGTTTGGCGGCCCTGTGCAGGTGCACAGCTTGCACATGCCTTAGGCCGGCCCTGATTGGACATAAATAGTCTCAAGCAGAGTGCATCAATGAGGCGATGTACTCCCGTCAAACAAAGATGCCTTTCAACCCTCACAGCCACAATGATCAACCTAAAAGTGATGTCTAAAAACTCTCACAAGGGCACACGGTATCCATACATTCTACAACGGCTTCAACAAATGCACACATATTATATAACTCACACACCGACCCAGGACAACCCAATATTTGGAACAGTATTCAATTAATGTCTGGAACACAAACCACATTTTAGTAAATCCAATCAAAACCTAATTTGGTGGCACAAAAGACTGATTTATTGACAAAATATTCATGCATATAAAACATTCCAAATGAGAATTCTTTGTAGCAAGTATATGATACCAGGATATCAAATTGGACAAGCAAATAAAAAAAGAACATGTATAATGATCCAATACATAATACGAATGGATCTGTTCCTAATTCAGGATTGTGATGACATTAGGTAATCACAAACATAATTATCCAGGTATGTCCTGTAATATTTATATTGTTTGCGGTTGGTGCTTGACCAGAGTTCACACCCCAGTCAATTGGTAACTCAACTCCTCACAAATATGTTCAGAAATTATGTACTGATGCTGATCCCATGGTCATTCACAAAGGCATGGACCCCGAGAATGATGACAAGAAGCAAGATTCTGAGGTCTTTAACCGAGCATCTGTCTACAAGGTTTTTAAGTCCTTGAGAGCTAAATGGGGCTTCTCGTCATCATTCTCATCGTCTGGCCACATGTGGATGCCTTTGTGACTGACCACGGGATCAGCGTAAGCAAATAATTTCAGAACATATTTGTGAGAAATTGACTGGGGTGTGAGCCCTGGTCAAGGTGAAACCACATTCCTTGTCAGGGTAAGGCACAAGCAAACCCCAAATTACCCTCAAGTCCCTCCTGTCCTCATCCCCTTTATTTTCAAAGTGAGATAACCTATCTCATCGACAGAAAAAAAAAGGAATGCTGGCCCTACCCCACCCCCTTCCTCTGGGAGTACATAAGCATGCCCATCCCAGCATTCCCCTAGTTCTTTTTTTTCTGCCTAATGACAGAAGGGGACGATGCAGGAGCTAGGACGTTCCTTGGTTTTTGACTTATGTTGCTGCTGCTGAGCAGTGAGATCGTGCTGGTGCTGCTTCCTCTCTCTCCCTGCTGGGCTTGGGGGGGAGTTGAAGGTGTTCCTCGGGCTGTATTGCCGCAGGTGTCCTGGTCCTTGCCTCCCGCGTTGCCGGGCTCGTCGGGAGGCGTAGCTTTTCTCTCTCACTGGATGGTGGCTAGTTCCGGGACCTCTTTCAGGTCGCGAGGCCTGACTTCTCGGTGGCAGGCAGGACCGGTAGTCAGGTGCTGCTGTGCCGGTCTCCATCGGGGATTTCATTTAGGAGCCGGCTTCCGTAAGTCCTCATTGCGGTCTGTTTGGATTCCTTTTGTAGTGTTTCTTGGTGATCGATTGCTGTCAATTTACTGTTGCAAGCGGGTAGCGTTATTTGGAAACCTCTGCGCGTTGTCTCAGGGGCTCCCACTTTGGTTTACGGGGCTCTGGACACCTGTGGTTCCTGGTCCTGTTTTGTACCTGGTGAACTTGGTTTTCTGTCATGGCCAAGCATACACGAAAGAGCCACCATAGGGAGCGCTCCTCCTCCTCTTCCTCCTCTTCCTCCTCTTCCTCTTCATCCCCTTCTCCAGCCAGGTCTAAGCGCAGCAGTAGGATGCTAGGATCAAACGTTTAATCAAGGAGACTGTGCAAGAGATGTAGGGCTCTCTGCCAGTTCATTCCTCAAATTCCTCTGATTCTGAGGCAGAATGTATGGGGGTGTGGAGCATACGGGAAAGTACATTGACAGGGATATGTTGTCCGAATTACTTGAACATGTCAAGTCTAACATGGACTTTCCTGATGAGGAGCCTTCTAGCACATCCGATGGTTCCTTGTTATGACAGTTTCAAAGTTCTGCTGCTGAAATGTTCCCTGTCTATACTTACATCCGGGAGGTCTTGAAGCTGGAATGGAAGGATGCCGACTGTATCATGCTTCCACGGTTTATGGCAAATGTACCCTGTCCGGATATGTCTAAGGAACTACCTGACTCTATTCCTATTGATTCATTTGTGGCAGTCTTGTGAGTCGGGCTTCCTTGGCCGAGGATGCAGTGCTTAAAGATCCTGTCGATAAAAAGGTGGGTGCTTCCCATAAGAAAGTGTACTCTGGTTCTCAATTGGCTCTGAGGGCTGGAATTGATGGTACTTTTGTGGCCCAATCTCTGATTTCCAATATCAAAGATCTGTATCAGTCGATGGATGAAGCTCTCAACTGTTCTGGGCTTTTGGAGCATATCGAAAGACAGGTGGAGTTCCTCTCTGATGTCTCCTTAAGATATGGTGGATGCCTCTGCCCTTTCCAGTGGAGCAGGTGTGGCTGCCCGCTGCTATCTGGTGTTGAAGGACTGGAAAATGGACTCCGCTTAGAAGGCTTGTGCCTTATGCTTGCCTTTTCAAGGGACTATGATGTTTGGGGAGGAGTTGGAAGGAAAACTGCATAAATTATTTATAGAGAAAAAAAACATCACTCTTCTTCCTTTAAGCAATCCTCGGCTGCAACCATTTCCTCTAATCCTAACTCTTTTTTCCATTCTCTCTCTGTTAACATTTTTCCAGGGGCCATGGAAAGTTCTCTTCTGGTTGGGGTCGGGAGAGGAAGGCTAAGTCCCCACCTCCCAAGCCTCGTTCCTGACTGTATGCTGCGGATCCTGGATTGTTGGTCAGAAGTCAGCCGGGGTTCTTCCTGCCGGCTTGGGTACAGTCCTGTTCCTGCAATTAACTTGCTGCTGTTAAGGACGCTGACAGATCTGCTTGTTGGCGTGTTTGATCTGCTCCCTGTGAAGACGCTGTGAGATCCATTTAACAGCGCTACGACTTGCGGTACCCCCGCTTTTGAGCCCTGGAAATTGTAATTTGGTGAACTGTGTCTTTGGCAGGGCTGCGAGCGAGTAGGGGCCGGACTTCTAGGACCAGAAGCCTCGGTGACCCGCGCCTCTCTCCACCTGGCCGCTCTCCCTGTCAAGCACGCCCCTCCTGCACACTAGAAAGGCAGGGGAGGAGGATATCGCCGTGGGACACTTCCTGCAATTAACTTGCTGCTGTTAAGGACGCTGACAGATCTGCTTGTTGGCGTGTTTGATCTGCTCCCTGTGAAGACGCTGTGAGATCCATTTAACAGCGCTACGACTTGCGGTACCCACTTCGCGGGTCCCGCTGCGCACTACACCCGCTTTTGAGCCCTGGAAATTGTAATTTGGTGAACTGTGTGATTGGCAGGGCTGCGAGCGAGTAGGGGCCGGACTTCTAGGACCAGAAGCCTCGGTGACCCGCGCCTCTCTCCACCTGGCCGCTCTCCCTGTCAAGCACGCCCCTCCTGCACACTAGAAAGGCAGGGGAGGAGGATATCGCCGAGGGACACTTCCTGCAATTAACTTGCTGCTGTTAAGGACGCTGACAGATCTGCTTGTTGGCGTGTTTGATCTGCTCCCTGTGAAGACGCTGTGAGATCCATTTAACAGCGCTACGACTTGCGGTACTCGCTTCGCGGGTTCCGCCGCGCACTACACCCGCTTTTGAGCCCTGGAAATTGTAATTTGGTGAACTGTGTGTTTGGCAGGGCTGCGAGTGAGTAGGGGCCGGACTTCTAGGACCAGAAGCCTCGGTGACCCGCGCCTCTCTCCACCTGGCCGCTCTCCCTGTCAAGCACGCCCCTCCTACACACCTTAGGTCTACGTACTTAGGAGGAGGGCTTCCCCCGCTGCGCGGGAGCGCGCGGGAGTACGCCGGGAGAAGCCCGGGACAAGGGCGGGACCGTCTGTGGCCGTCCGGGGCCGAAGGAGGCCGGGCTGGGTCACCCCTCTAACACCCCATTGTGGACGAGCCAAGGTACTGTGTTAAACGAGGAAATCGTTTTGGCCTATTGATTGTTACCGATTTCACTGACAAAGAAAAAGGTCTAGGCCTTGCATATCTGAACTAAAGCAGGTTCTTGTGGAACAATCGAAATTGTTTATTGTTGCATAATTCTCCTATGATTTATTTTTATATAATAGCTCTGTTAACACTGTGACCTAGCTTCATTATATTATCCAACCTATTGAGTGCCACCCTTGACCCTTATTAGTATTTTTGAACCCTATAAACATGCCTAAAAAACCGGCCCCTGTGACTTAAGAACCACTTAACACTTTAGATTCTTTCCTAGTCCAATTGGTTAAGAAAAAAAATAACGAGAGAAGGGAATCTCTAGGCTTGAGTCAATCTCCAATTTTGCGTCCTCTGAGTCCTGCCCCTGATGCACAATTGTCTGGCACTCGACCTTCTGATCCCACGACCTTTATTCTCGACACTAATTCCCAAGACATCAGCAATGTCGAAGAAAATTCTGACCTGTTAATTGACCTCTCATTACATGTAGTGTCTGACTCCGAGCAACAGCACAATACCGCAGCGGAAGTCCTCTCACCCTCGTTGCCTGTTGCCCGGCCAGTGAGAAACTGCAGAAAGTCACAAGCTAAACGTGGGGCCAAACAGACAGGAAAGAAAAAGCCTACCCCACCACCTAGACATAAAGGGAAAAATGTGGAGCATGAAGACCCAGAAGAGTTTAGGCAAATCATTGACGACGACCTATTTAATAGGATCTCGGATATGATAGATATTAAAATTAGAACCATCATCAAGCCACTCATTGGGAAAATAGACAAACTAACAGCAGAAGTAAAAAAGATGGGCGGGTCGCAAACTAAGCTGGTCAATGATTTGGATAATTTAGCCACCCATGTTATCAAACCAGCAGTCACAGCAGAGGTGGGTTCGGGTCCTGATACATGCCTCATGGAAGGCCAATTACAGTCCATTCTGGCAGGGCAGTTATCATCATCCGAGCCCAGCCAGGTTGTAATAAGAGAGTCGCCAACTCTACCACCTGCTGTGTCAGCACCATTGAACTTAGGGGAGGAATCAATACAATTTATCATGGCAGCCTCACCCTTAGTCCTAGTATTGGCGAACGTTCCTGTCCTACCTCCTGAGCAAAAAGAAACCTCTCAAGGATTAAAAGACAAAGCTCTACACTGGCTTACCAATAACATGTATATGGCATCTCAGGGAGTTGACCAGCTAGCGGGGGAAATTGTCACGACAAGGAGGGTACCATGGATTGGGAATAAGCCAAAGAAATTTAAAGGGGACTGCGTAGTTTTGAATTTTGCCAGCGCAGAAGTACTCCCAAATATCCTTGCTAACATCTTCCCACCTCAACGTAGAAGCGGTTCCATAATTCCCCTTACCCTGAAATTCTTTTATAACAAAAATCAAAATGTGACTTCTCCCAATATTCCCAGGCCTAGAAGGAACGCAAGAGCCACTTACTGGGGTGGGGAAAGTAGATCTAGATTTAACAACGACCGTCCACACCCGATGATTAGTCTTGGGACAGGGCAACACAACTTCCCGCTTGGGCCAATGGCCAGAACCCCGGGACCAAATTGGCCCAACACAAATAGGTGGGGAGCAAGTACCCCGGGATTTGATAATAGAGGACATGGACACGGCTTTATGGCTAGGCCAGGAAATGAACAGTTTATGATGCGCCCCAACACTCCACAACCCATGTGGAACACAGTAGTGAATGGTTGGGGTCAGGCGGCCACCCCTTTTGATTGGGGTTTTGGAACAGGGAACAGGTACGGAGTTTTGTCCAACCTAAATGACTGCGACTGACATATAGAGGTTACTAATCTGGGAAATAATGATTTAATCCAACAATTAGATCGGAATAGCCCACACATTAATGGATTATATCCTAACGAGCTTATCTCTCAGACGGGGCAGGGAGAACAAATTATACTTAGACATGACCACCCTCCTATGTCATATTTGCCTGTGCACTGTGTGAACCAGTGCATTGTCGGAGATAAGCCACAGAGCCCATTGAAAGTGGGTCCTAATAAATCAACTCAACTACCACATAATAATGCAGGGGCATCGGTGTGGTATTCTGAACCTAAGATACCCAGAGACTCGTGCAAGTTGATAAGTTGGAATATAGCAGGGCTAAACGGCAAGCGACAGGATAAGTCATGGTCAAATTTTGTTTTAGGTCACCATATTATTGCCCTCCAGGAAACCTGGGATATCTCTGCCAACCTTTGGTGGGATGGGTTTATCAGTTTTACTAAAGCAGCTGTTCCCAGTCGTATGGGGAGGGCAAAGGGAGGCCTGCTAATTTTGTTCTCATTAGACCTAAAGGGTAGCTGTAGGCAGATTAGTACCAACTCGCCAAACATTCTGATGGTAGAAAGAGTGACTAATAACATTAGCAGGACTATCTTCATAAACTTTTATAATTCAGGGAATTGCGACCATAGAGGTCGAAATATCACTGATTTAGATAATATTTTAAATTTGGTCAGTCAGAATACTAAGTTTGATACTGAATACATTTTATTAGGTGATTTTAATATCCATCCGTGTAACCTAATTTGCATGAAAAGTAGCACGGAACGGGATGATGGTTTAGAGGGACCCCACTTTGAACACACTGCAGAGGGAGAGGAGTTGGAATATCTTCTTGCTAACTTTGATCTGCATGAACCAGATGGTGGCACTAGATTGCCAACCTTTACTGGCATCCCCCAAGGTACAATTATAGATTACATATTTATATCCTTGGGAATCTTAAACCGGGCTATCTCTTATCGCACAGTACAATCACACCTTAGCGACCATAACCCGGTAGAATTAGAAGTAGCGTGGGGAGGGCACATGGGACCATCTCCGTTGACAATAAGGCCTGCCCACCCTCTGAAGACTTCTGATCAAGGTAGACGCCTGAAATGGGCTAAGGTGGTACCGGAGAAATTCTATGCAGAAAACTTTGTTAAAATTAAGGACCAGGTTGAGATTTGTAAAAACCCTAGTGCCCAGGGTCAAGAAATTGTTGAGGCATTTGAGGGAATATGCGGGCAGGTATCACAGGATCTTATAGCAAAGACAAAAAAAGGTATCCCAGGAATTAAGCGCTGGTTTGATTCAGCATGCTCCAAAGCACATAGATCACTGCTGGTAGCCCTAAAAAATACCCCTAGGGTAAAAAGTGAGATCACCAGACTTAGGAAGATCTATAAGCTAGCTGTCAAAAAACGAAAGGATATTATTAAACAAGAAGCATGGGATAGTCTCCTCTCGGTGGCAGTCCTGAAAGATAGTAAAAAATTCTGGGAGATCATTAAACAGCCTTTTTTTCGGATGACAGCAATGAATCTATGGACTGTGTTGTCTCCGATGAAAAATGGCTGTCACACTTTAAAAATGTCTATGGGGATACTGTTGATGCGACTAATGATGTTCCGCTGAAAACCTCAGTTATCCGCCCCATCTTTTTTAACCGAAATGAGGTGGAAAAAGCCATCCTGGCCACTAAAAAGCATAAGGCACCTGGCCCTGATGGTGTGCCTGCTGACTTTTTCATGTACTCACCAAAACTGTGGGCTGAAGTTTTGGCAAATGTGTTTAACGCTGTTAATGGTAATTCTGCACCTGCCTCTTGGGACACCTCTACCATTGTCCCAATTTTTAAAAAAGGTTTGCGGGATGATCCAGCCTGTTATAGGCCTATATCCCTTTTGGACTCGTCCGTAAAAATTTTAGGTAGAGTTCTTTTAACCAGGCTGAGGGAGAATGTTGAGTACTGTTGTGGGTTGTCTGAAATTCAATATGGCTTTAGGGAAAGAAAGGGCACTATTGACCAGTGCGTTAATTTACATCTGCTCATCTCCAAATATACTGTGGCCAAGGAGGGGTCCATATATCTTGCATTTATGGACCTCTCCTCGGCTTTTGACCTAGTCAACCGGACGAAGTTGTGGGCCATCTTGTTAGAGATGGGTATTGATGAGGCTTTGGTCACCTTTATAGCTACCCTGCATCAAGAACTCTCTTCTAGTGTACGCGTAACAAATGAGGGCAGGTGTACCACTCCCTTTAGATCATTAAGGGGGGTGCGGCAGGGCTGCATTTTAGCCCCCTTGCTCTTCACCATCTATATTAATGGTCTGGGCGCACATCTGGGGGGGCAGGAAGCCGACGTCCCGCGTGTGGGAGAAATTAAGATCCCGGCGCTCCTATACGCGGACGAGCCGTGCTGATTGCCCGCACGGGTGTTGGCCTCCAGTGCCTTCTGAATGCCTTTGGTTCGTTTATGGAGCAACTGGATCTTAAGATAAACGTAACCAAGTCACACACAATGGTGGTGGGCCGAGAGTGTCGTAAGAAGAGAAACAAAACATTCACATGCAGGGGGGACACAGTCTCTAGGGTATCTACATTCCCCTATTTAGGTGTATTGTTCGACCAGAAAGGGTCCTGGGGTCCGCAGGTAAGAGCTAAGAGGTTGGCTGTTATCAGATCATCTTCAGCGCTCCTGGGCTTTGCCGCTAGGCTAGGGGCTAGGCCTATGGAAGCTATATTAAAAATCTATAGCAGTAAATCTGTAGCCATTGCCCTATATGGGTCTGCATTGTGGGGATATGTAAATGTGGAACCAATTCAAAGAGCGGAGAATAGATTTATCAGAACCCTACTTATTCTATCCACAAAGAGGTGGGCCTACAGTTTCTTTCTGACAAGCTGAGTATGGCCCCCTTGATCCTTTGGCTGAAAATGTGGATAAATGAAGAACTCCCACTGAACCACAAGATCATGTCTGACGTGCTGTCCTTGGACAGATCCAACAAGATTCCTTGGGTGGCTTATTTGACCAGGGCATTTTCAGATCTAGGCCGTCCGGATCTTTTTACCTCTCCTGAGAATATTAAGATCCAAGACATTGATTTTGTGAAAAAGTCCTTTATGGAAAGGAAGGAAGCATGCCGTGAAGAACGCGAATTGGTAAAACCGGCAGTGAGGGACCATTGTTTACTGGTTAATTCGTTATCACTTGCACCCTACCTTGGCTTCGTAACAATCCCCTTCCATAGGTTTCTTTTAACCAAATTTAGATTTAATTTGTTACATTTTTATTTAGGTTCCTTTAAAAATTGGCAGAAGCCAGAATTAGCTTTGCCCTGTAGCTGCGACCAGTTCTCAGTGCAGGATACGATGCACTTTGTTATGTTTTGCGGGTTGTTTTCAGAGCCAAGGAAAAAATATGTGTTGCCTATACTCAAAAAGGCCGGCTTCACTCAAGTGAGACCGGCTTTGCTCTACCTACAATTATTACCTAACCCCCACGTTACTTTTTGCATTGCTAGTTTTCTGGTAGCCGCATCAAGGGCGAAAGCCGTTTGCCAAGATTAGTAAAATGTTCTTTACCATTTTATACTTGTGTGCAAATGATATACTTTTTAATTGTATGTTATTTTGTTATTCATTTAATGTTTCCTGTGTAAATAGGAAAATTTTATATGAAACGTATTTTATTTTTCTTTCTTTGTATGGCTTTTGAGTAAGCCGAATAAAGTTATTCTGACTGAGATACTGTCGATAAAAAGGTGGGTGCTTCCCATAAGAAAGTGTACTCTGGTTCTCAATTGGCTCTGAGGGCTGGAATTGATGGTACTTTTGTGGCCCAATCTCTGATTTCCAATATCAAAGATCTGTATCAGTCGATGGATGAAGCTCTCGACTGTTCTGGGCTTTTGGAGCATATCGAAAGACAGGTGGAGTTCCTCTCTGATGTCTCCTTAAGATATGGTGGATGCCTCTGCCCTTTCCAGTGGAGCAGGTGTGGCTGCCCGCTGCTATCTGGTGTTGAAGGACTGGAAAATGGACTCCGCTTAGAAGGCTTGTACCTTATGCTTGCCTTTTCAAGGGACTATGATGTTTGGGGAGGAGTTGGAAGGAAAACTGCATAAATTATTTATAGTGAAAAATCACTCTTCTTCCTTTAAGCAATCCTCGGCTGCAACCATTTCCTCTAATCCTAACTCTTTTTTCCATTCTCCCTCTGTTAACATTTTTCCAGGGGCCATGGAAAGTTCTCTTCTGGTTGGGGTCGGGAGAGGACTGCTAAGTCCCCACCTCCCAAGCCTCGTTCCTGACTGTATGCTGCGGATCCTGGATTGTTGGTCAGAAGTCAGCCGGGGTTCTTCCTGCCGGCTTGGGTACAGTCCTGTTCAGACATGTGGGTGCTGGACATTATTCATCAGGGTCATGTCATGCTATGGTTGTGTATTTTGTGGAATAGTTGTTACAATTGCCTTTGTTTAATTATTAATATGTAGAATATCAGTATGGCTCCATTGTTTGTACGAAAAACTTAGTGGATCATTGTATTTACTTATGCTTGTTTTATGTTGCCCCAGTCATCTGCACTAAAGTCTGGTTACAAACATTGCACTTGCCTGTGCTTGTTTCTAATATGAGAATTCAGGGTGCATTTGTTTAAAGGTCACACTGTCAAGCTAAGAACTAATTTTCATGATCTGCACCTGTCTGGTTAAGCAGTTAAAACATGTGAGCCATGTTTCTCTTCCCTCTCCAACTGAAGAACCCCCACCCTGCAAGAACTATATAAAAGCCCTTGAAACCCAATGATTGTGCTTGCGCTCGTTAGCCCTCTTCCTCACCTGCATTCCGGTCTGATCTCCGTGTCCTTCCTGCAGCGAGAGGATCTCTTCTTTGGTGCTTCCATTCCTGTTTGGGTCTCCATGGCTACGCCAACGCTGTGATTCCTCTTTCCAGTCCCAATTCCTTTCTGCTCCGACCTGAAACACAAAACAAAAGAGAAGTTCAAGTAAGATTATCGCTTGCATGATCGGAAGCGCTTTCAAAGGATTAAGGTATTTACAAACTTGATTTTATAATTACTTTAGTTTGGATCCAATGCACTTGGTCATCCAAAAGCGATTCAAGGGTTTTAAAGGCAAGACACTGTCATCCTTTTAGCGTGCAGAAACAAAAAACGATCTTTGAGAATAAATATACTTTTACGAATACTCACCTTGGAATTCTGGAACTTTTCCTAAAACTTTGGTGCAATGAAGGGCAGCAGTTGTGCCTATAAAGACATAAGACCCAGAGAAGAGGACAATAATTAAAAGCATTTCTAGACTCATTCATTTGTTTTAAGAGACACTATATATTGATATTGAAGATTTTTATTAGTAAGTTAGAGGCAAGAAGCACTGTATACTATGAGCAAAGATTTAGTGCATATAGTGAATAGTATTTTTTAATTTCTCTGCAGATCTAGTCAGAAATATAGTTTAGGCTGCATTCTTTAACGAACGCTGTTCTGGTGAAAATTACCACAAGTACTGAAAGTTATTTTTCCTAATGATAATGTTTAATAGATAGACAGAATAAGAATAGTTTATGAAAACAAGTTAATATGATTCATTTGTGTATTTAAATAGATGTCAGCTCACAGACGCAAGAGTACCTAAAACTCTGAACAAAAGAATAGAGTGGCGTCAAGTGAAGTTGAAACCAGTGGAGTGTTTCTTTTTGTTTATTATTATGTCCTATTTTCCCCCTTCCCCTGGAGATCTATTCTTGCCAGACTGCGTTGTGAATTCAGTCGGGCGGGTATAGGTTTTTAGGGGCAGAAGAGAAATAATGTCTCATCTCTCAAGGTAAACAACCTGGATTTCAGGTGAGTAAAGGTTAACACTGGATGATTGGTTGATTCATACTCCATCTCGAGACCAGTTATTGGTAGATCGGGAAGTGATGTGCTCTGCGTTGCGGGGTTCTTCTGAATCTTCCCAAGTGTCTGCTAGAACCCTCTCAGGACTTGACTTTCATTGGAGCTCGTTTTTGAACCGATCTCAACAGGGTGTTCCTCCTGGTCCATCGGGTGGTGACCTTGGGGTCTCTTGCTTAGAGATTCTAGGAGGGGGGATCCTTTCCGGTCCGCCTCTGGTTGCGGTTCTGGGTCTCATGGCTGCGACGGTGTTTACGGTGTCTTGGGCTCGTTTTCACCTCCGTCCTCGGTGGTTGTATCTGTTGGCTCGTTGGAATCCGTTGTCTCGCAATCAGGCCCTTCAGATTCCGTTGTCTCCTTCCATCCTCTCTTCAATGCTCTAACTGACGGTGTTGGACCATCTTTCTCAGGGTCTGCCGCTTCAGCCCTCTCCTCCAGTGGTCCTGACTACGGATGCTAGTTCTTTCGGGTGGGAGGCGACCTTGGATTCTCTGTCTCATCAGGGTCATTGGTTTCTTCTGGAGGGCCGGCGTTCTTCCAAATGGCGGGAGTAGATGGCAGTGTCCAGTGCTGTGATGAGGTTTTGCAACCGGTAGTTGGGGCGCAATGTGGTGGTGCATTCCGAAAACATGGTGTTATTGGCCTACCTGAATCTTCAGGGGGTTCCAGGTCCACATCTCTGAATGTGGTGGTGGTTCTCTTAGTTTGTTCGGCAGAGGGCTATCTGTTGTCTCTGTTGGCTGTTCATATTCGGGGTGTGGACAATGGGTGGGGGATGCACTCAACCGTTTTTTCTCCACCTCTCAGAAGTTGTCTCTGACTCCAGTGGCTTTTCAGCTTGTGTGCAGGAAGTTTGGTCTTCCCTATCTCAACCTCTTTGCTTCCCGGCACAATGCCCAGCTGCCAGGTTCTACTCCCGGGTTCATCAGGAGGGCTCCTGGGGGTGGATGCTCTGACCATTCCCTGGCCATTTTGCCCCCTCTATGCATTCCCTCCACTGGCTCTGATTCCCTGGTTTTTGGCTCGCCTGGCTGGGAGTCTCGGGTGGTGGTTCCGTTTTGGTCTCGCCGGTCATGGTTCCCCACTCTGAGGCTGTTAGCTGTGCAGGGTCCCTGGTTTCTCCCTTGCTGTCCATCTCCCCTGCGGTCTGCTCTGATGTTGTCTCTCCCGCGGCTGCAGCTATCAGCATGGAAGTTGAGAGGCAGGGGTGGCGACTTTGGGGTTTTCTGGAACATTCAGTGATGGCTCTTCAGCAGTCTTGTAGACCTTCTACCTTAAATTCCTATGGGCATCAATGGGGTAATTTTCAGCACTGGTGTCTGGCTCTGGGTTTGTCCCCTTTTGCTTGCTCTTTGCAGGAGGTGCTGCAGTTCCTTTGTGAAAGTTTTGAGAAAGGCTTGGCAGTTTCAACTTTGAGAGCTCAGTGGGCCGATGCTCGGGCCTTCCATTCCCCGTGGGGCAATTTGTTGGATGTGGAGGATTTGGTCTCTCGTCTTTTACAGAGTTTTTCCTTGTCTCGTCCTGTGGTGTGGACTTCCTTTTTGTTGGGGGATATGCCTTTGGTTCTGAGAGCTTTGGTGCCTCCTCCGTTTGAGCCTTTATCTGAGGTGGACATCGAGTTTGTTACTTTTAAGGTGGTCTTTCTTATGGCTATTACCTCGGCTCGCACCCTGGGGGAGTTGGGGGCTCTGATGGCATGGGAACCGTTTTTGTCTTTTTTGGATGATGATGTGGTTCATCGGCTGGATTCCGCTTTTGTCCCCAAAGTATCTCTTCTCAGTTCCATCGCTCCCAGAAGTTGGTGTTGGCTGCTTTGGGTTCTGATCTTGACTCTTCCGATGATCTTCCTTGGTCTTTGTTGGATGTATGCAGGGCTTTGTGTGTCTATCTGGATCGCTCAAGTCCCTTTAGGAAATCTGGTTCCCTTTTGGTTTCCTTTGGAATTGCCTCTCAGGGTGGGAAGGCGTCTTTTGCTTCCTTTGGTCGTTGGCTCAGGTAGGCCATTGGGTTGGCTTACTCTCTTTCGGGATCTCCTCCACCAGCAGGGGTGAGGGGTGGTCGACCCGGGGAGTGGTGGCTTCCTGACCAAGGTTTGAGGTGTTCCCCTGTCCAAGATCTGTAGGGTGGCCACTTGGGCATCCTCTAATACCTATGTGAGGCATTGTCGGCTCCAGAATTTTCTGGGGGATGATCCTAATGATAGTTTGGGTGCGCTGCATGCTGTGTGCTCCTGAATGTCTTTTCAATTACTCACTGGGTTTTCCTGTATTTTGTCGAGAGCTACAAGGAAACAGCTAACCTATACACAAACTCCCTGGTTTTTGTGATGCACCTTCCTCCTTATATCTCCTCCTCAGTAATTTCAACCTAGCCCAGAGCCTTATGCTCGCATTGTGTGCAACTCTACTGCCCCTGCCGTTACTCTAGGGGCGGTTAGAAAAACCAAAAATACAATTATGACAACTGCAGCTTGCACCACATTACAAAAAAGTCCTTATAAGAATACATATACGAATGTCCGTCCAGTATTGAGATATCACAAAAGTTTCTTTATTCTTCTTTTACAATGATGACAGGTATACAGCAAAACAGCCACAGCAGCCAACGCGTTTCTTTCTATGCCTAGAACTTCATCAGGGCTGTAAGACAGTGTTTAAAAAAGATAAATATATAGTTTACTATATTGCCATGCACATTGCTAAGCTTATAGTTCCTCATATACAAATACTAAAAACATGATATAAAAACACATACAAGAAAGTTTGCCTAACCACAATATTGACAAGGCTCTCATTTTTAACCTAGAAACCTCACAGTTCAAAATATTTATTATAAGAGAAAGAACTAACTGAATTTGCCTCTACTGTCATTCCGACATTTTAAAAATGCCCCAGGTATCTGCTCAGTACCCCAGACCTTGGTTTTCCGTATATGGACCCTCTATACGTCCATTTGATTGATGCCCATAAATTGTGCACAAATCCTTTCAGAAGCGAAAAATCAATACATTTTTATCCCATTCGTATCACCTACCAGTGTCAGCATCAGTGCATTTAAGAGAGCATTCCTCATTATTTCTACCACCGTGTAACTAAGGATCAGAAACCAAGTATACCAAGTATATCTCATGTAACCTTATCTAGACCCTCTAAATACCCATTGCATTATTGCCAAAAAGTTGAGCACAGTTCCTTTCAAAATGACGAAAAATAGTACATTATAGTCCTATTCAAAAGAACCCCACCAGAGTCAACATCAAAAGAACATTTGAACGAGCAGTCCCCCTTTTCTCTGGTACCATATAGCTAATAGATAGAAACCAAGTGTACTTCATGTGTCACTTGATAGGTTAAGTGCCAAGCCCCCTATATATTAACACAATGTGACACCTACCAAGTGTATTAGGTGGTTCCAAATAGTTGACCCGAAAAAGCAAACATAACCCACTGGTGTACTCCTCTAGATATTCACCGTGGACCACCGTTTTTCTTTTATAAATGCTGCAAAAGTATTAAGAAAAGAGAAACTTTTTTGAGTACAAACGAAAATCAGATTGCTATCACCATAAAGACATTATTAGACCAGGACTTCTATCATTTCTTAAAACGAAAATCAATGAATGGCAATAGTCTTCATTAAACCCGTCAAGGCTACGTATTTGTATCTTTTAATACAACCACCTACATCGGACGCATCGTGGCTGAGGAGTAACCACATTGAATCATGTTACCATGATCCCATACATCCCAGAACATATTCTCAATCACTAAGGGAACCCATACAGCAGCAACTCGCTTACCTATTGCCTGGACCGCATCCGGCCCAAATCCGGCTCAGAAGCTCTGATGTAACAAAGGCTGGTGTGCCTGCAATGCAATTTACGAAGCGATAAGAAACCAACCATACTATAAAATTGTTTTCCAAATCTTTGTGCAAGAGAATACACTATACGGAGGTGACTTCACAGTTGGAATAAGTAATTTTTATAGTGAATCTATATCTGAGAACTAAACTGTATTTTGTGTCCTGGTGGTTTGTTGTGGATACATGCCGGTGGTTGTTTGGGTATTCTCACTTTGTAAATGAATAGGACAAGGACAGGAGGGATCTGGGGTAATACCCTATCACTTACTGGTAGTCTTCATTACTCCTGGTCCCGTTGTCCTCGTCCCATTCATTATTTCCCTCCCTCCCTCTGGGCTTGCCGGCCTTCATCCAGGCTTGGTAATTTCAGGGGGAGGGCTGGGATGGGTACGCTTATGTACTACCAAAGGGAGGGGGCGGGGTATGGCCACCATTCCTTCGTTCCTTTTTCTGTCGGTGAGATAGTTTATCTCACTTTGTAAATGAAAGGGACAAGGACAATGGGACCAGGAGTAATGAAGATTACTGGTAAGTAATAGGGTATTAACCTGTGCTCAACCTCCTTGCACAGAGCAGTCAGGCTTAACTTAGAGGCAATGTGTAAAGTATTTGAGCAATACTGCAAACAATAACACAGTGAAACTACAACACAGAAAGAATCCCAAAGCAAGTAAAAAAATATAGCACAATTTAACAAATAATCCAAGACTAAAAAAACAAAAATCAAATCAGTGGAACCAGAGTTATGATTTTTTTAAGATTAAAGTTAATATTGTAGTTGTAATTGTATTTATATATCACTTACAACTCCTGATGAGGCATGAAAGTGATTTTTGAGCAGGTAGCACGCTACACTAGAACCCACAAAAGACCAGTTGTGGATTAGTATAGAGAAATATGAGTTAATTTGAGCTGTAGATATGCAGATATGCTAATTGAATTGAATAGGATAATGAAAGAATAGAAGAGGGAAGAGTCTAAAAAGTGTCATTTGGAAGATCATAGCAGTAAGATGAGGTTTGGGATGAGTAAAAAGAGAGCTATAGGAAGGAAGAGTCTCCGAAAGGGATTATGGACATCATAGAAGTAAAATTAGGTTAGGATGTGTCATAGGAGGAATACACGAGGAAAGAATTTAGAAAAGGTTGTTTGGGAGATCACAGTAGTAAAATGAGGTTTGGGGATAGAGGAGGATAGAGTCTATAAAGGGTTACTTTGGAGATAACAGTAGCAAATTGATGTTTGCGATCAGCCAGAGAGTGGATGCAGAGGATACATCGAGAAAGGCATATGGTGAAACAGAGCCTTTCTTTGGAGAGAGTCAGAAGTGTTTTGTTTTCCTTCTTCTTCTACAGTAGGAGTAAAGTAATCTATATATGGATAAATAACCATATAGAAAGGGTATACATGTATAATGAAGAAAATATATTGAGATTTAAAGTTGTATTGTATAAACTCAGACTTTAAAGTGTTGCTGTACTTGAAGCCAATTTTTTTTGCATTTTTATAGCTTTTTCTTAAGAGTTTTTTAAAGTTTTATCTTTTCCTTAACATTTCAATAGGGAAGCACCTGTGGATAAAATAGCTATGATAATATTTACTTATTCTGATAGAGGAATAAAACAGAGACCTATAAGCATCCACTCAAATAACTTATATGAAAACCATGCAGTGACCTATAATCATGTGAAGCACAGAATAAATTTATATTGTAAATGGTTGAAAAGTTGATGTGAATATGAAAAGCAATACATTCATGTATGAGAATGAAATTGCGTCTTTATTAACAATTTCACCCTTTGTGAACTTTACATCAACCCCAATTTGCAAATACGCAGTCAGGCAGGCCCTGGGACCTAGGCCCGGGGTCACTGATTGATAGGTCATAGGTGGGGTAGCACAAAACTGGCAGACAAATGAACGAACAGGAAATCCAAGATCAATCCCACATATAGGTGTAGCAACACCACGATGGTCCAGGGAGATTGGCACTCAACTCGGGATATCTGGTTGCACTGGACCCGGTCAAATTCAAAAGTTCAGGTCGACCTCAATGGAGTGCAGGTCAGATACAGTCCCAGGTTAGTCCAACTGAAGGTTTACATTCTCAAGTTTGTGCCAAAACACTTATTCTCATTGCAGAGAGCCGCGAGGAGCAGCATCACAGGATGCTATAGGCAAAATGGAGAAGCTGGCCAGTGCCGAGGGTAGGCATTGCTGGAGCTTCGTGGTAGCAGTCCCTGTCAGTGGTCAGTGCTGCAGTGTGAAGAGTCGAGCTGAGGAAGCTTCTCGCTGATTTGCAGTGCAAGATATGGGATCTCTGGCCTGTTCATAGTCACAAAAAGCTCAAAAGCTTGATTACAGGGCCTTTGAGCCACGGCAAGGGTCCAGGGTCTGGGCGGCCATACTTGGGGATCAGGAACTTGCTGCAGATAGGTCCAGGGGCTGGTGCAAGCTGTTGGGGAGGCTTTTATGTCCCTGAGGGTCAGATCAGGAGGCCATCACACTAGCCCTTGGAGTCACTCAGGTTCCTGGCTTCAAGATGAAGTTGCAGGTCTAGTTTTTCCCCAGGCAAGAGGGCAGCAAGCAGCAGGCCAGCGGTTCTTTTATAGCAGCAGCCCAGCAGAGTTCTTGTAGCGGCACAACAGTCCTTCTTCATAGCAGAGTATCCACAGGTCTAGAAGTGTACTGAAAAGTTGGTGTCTGGACAATGTCCATGTTTCCTGAAAGTAAAGGAGGTGACTTCCTTGATAAATTTGAAGACCAAATTCTGGGTTAACATTTGCCTTAAGCCTGCAACATTCCAGAAAATCATGAGGAATTGAGACTTCCTCTGGGACTGAGCCTTTACTAGCTATGCTAGGAACAGTTAATGGTCTTGACTGATAAGGATGTTGCAATCCAGCCCCAGTATGCCTCTTATTTGGTAGCCGACTGAGTTTGAGTTATATGCTTTGCTCTCTGGCTCTTGTCAGGGTTTGCCTGAATCTGGAGGTCCCTCTGTAGGCTGGGGCTCCCCTTAAGATGCTTGTAGTGGATTTACATTTCGGTGGATGACTACCACTATTTAGAATGCAAGGATATTTTTCTGGTTTTACAGTGAAAATGTTTTTTTAAATGTATCAATTCAGGTTTTCAGAACCATACAAAACAAATCAGTGCAACATTATATTAATAAGCATTTTCACAGTAGTAGAGTGGCAGGTGTGGGGACAGAGGTTTCCCAGGTAAGGACGGAGAAACCGGGTGGAGAGACGAACATCAGGCATCCATACACATACAAGCAATACATGTGGGATGTCGGGAATAACTGAACTATTTGTAGTTCTTAAGTTGACCCACCAGTCGTAGAAGAGGCTGGTAAATGTGGGTGCAGGAGGGTCATCAGCCAAGTCAATCCAATCCCAATGTCAGCCATTGCATCGGGGGCTGTGTCATCTCCCTCTGGTGTGGCGGAGTCAGACTCGTCTTCCAGTAATATGTCATGGACACCCAACTTGTCTAGGATATCACCCCAGTACTCGAGGTCCCTCTCTGCGTTATTACCAGTACAAACTCTCCGGAGCCCACATTCCTCTGCTGCCACCCATTCCTTAAAATCAGTCCACCACTTAGACAGAGTTGGTGAAATCGGACTTGCCCATTGTATGGCTATGCGTCGCTGCACAAGAACTAAACCCAGTTCAATGAATCAATACCGCATTTTTGTCTGCTTCTTGGGAAGAAGCAGCAGACCCAGCAGGCAGTGTCAGATATTCTACTTTCACCCTTTTCACTCTGCGCGCTTCCCGCAGTACCCCACTCTAAAATGTTTGTATCTGTGCTCAGATCCATGCTACATGTCCAAAGTCTGCCCGAATTGCTCCTAATTTAGTGCTCCCACGGATCATGTAGGATAAGCCCTATGTAAATTCTGTGGCATCAAATATGCCCTAAAGAGAAAGTAAAATGTTACCAGCTTGAATTGGGAATTACTGGCTACTTCTAGCACCAGTACCCGAGCTCTAATACATTCTCCATCCGTAAGCAGGGTCTCCAATTCTCCATCCCAGGAGTCACTCTTCAGAGAAATATTTGTCTGCCTATCATTTTTTAGGGCTGCGATATGCTCACATATTAAAAGAACTGTCTCTGGTCGACTCTGTAGTGGGTTTTAACCTCCTCTATGGACATAAAGTTGCAATTCAGTAATGGGTCAACTGTTCTCTGGCAACCACCATTCAGCCATTTTGAAACAGACATGGAAGCCTGTATATGCAAAACAGGGAGGTGCGCAGAACACTGAATGAATTGTGCATGGTATTAAGGCATCAGGGTAATAAGACCATTTTACTTAAGAAACCCTTCCTATTGCCGACAGTGGCAGTGTAATTCAGAATTGAACCGAGGCTGGCAGGCCTTCCATTACTTAATATTCAGCTCATATTTTAGACGGCATCATGCGTTATCTGCAAACCCAGATATCTGAAACTCCGGGTCTTCCACAGCAACCCCATGTCTAGAAGATCGGAGGCACCCAAGTTAGCCAGGTCTGCCAGGGGATATCACTGTTTTAACACGGAACCCCAATAGCACCCCAAAATCCGGTATCAGTCGCATGAGGAGGGGCACAGAGCGTTTCCTGCCCTTAGCATAAATCAATATCTCATCAGCATACATGGATATAACATGGGTCTTGTCTCCCACCGGCGTTCCTCAATCTTGCATCTGATCTCTGATATATGTCATGAGTGGCGCCAGAGCGAAGGCGAACAGGAGCGGCGACAACATGCAGGGCGGTTGTGTGACTCTCGATACTAAATGTGTTTGACACCACATTACCCATGCAGACTCGCACACTGGGCTAGTTCTATAAGAGTTGTACCCATGCCAGTAACTCTGCACCAAGACCTATCCTTTGGAGGACCTCCCATAGATAAGTCCAGGACAAGGTGTTAAATGCCTTCTTTATATCTACAGCTATCAATGCTGATCACAAGTCAGTGGTCCGGGTTTCATGCATCACATTAGATAGACGTCTCAAATTCACATGAGTATCTTGCCGCGGCATAAAGACACATTGATTATCCTGAGCTAGGTCTGTAACCACTTGGCTAAGCGTTAGCACCAGGACCTTGGCCAGCAATTTAAGATCGACATTAAGCATAGAGCAGCTGGTAAGATCCCAGGTCAGAGATGTCCTTGCCTGGCTTGGGGATTATTGTTATGAGGGTTTATCACATGTGGGCCGGAAGTTCATTGACTTTATGTGCCTCAAGGAAGGTCTCAAGAGGAGCAGGGAGCAGTGAGGTGGGGTTTGCCATGAAATACTCGACAGGGTCTTGGACATATCGCCCAGGCCAAGTTTTGAAGGGCCTTGCTCAATTTCTCCAATGTTATGACTTCGCCGAGCCCCTGTGCCTGAGCCCCTGTTAACCGGGGAGTGGTCATACCCGGTTACGGGCACTGTGGGGTCTCTGAGGTGGCAGGATCCAGTTGGATCGCTGAGTGTGCTTCTAGTGATGTTGCTCGGTCATCTTGTTGGCCAACCCCCCCCTACTTTGCGTGTGTAAATTCCCTATTGTGTGAATTTTTGTTTTTTGCTAAGTACTCGAGTTGCACTTAACAAGGATCTCCAGGTGACGATCGTGGATACTGGGAGTTGACTTTAAAGGGGAGACCCAACCTGCTACGTTGTTCGTCTTCTTCTTGTTTATCCTAAGCCTTTTCTTCTGCCTACTGGTTAGGGGCTTCATGGTCAATTTAGTTACTTCTAAGGAGGGAGGACTAGCGAGAGGGCCCCTTACCGATACGTTTGAGCGGCTATTCATGGCATTACATTTGGTAAAGGCTGAGTTACAGCTTTCAACAGAGGCCCAGCATTCTCAGGGTACTGAGGCCCTTTTGAGGTGTGGCCTCTCTGAAGCAATTGGTCAGAGGATGCATAGCAATGCATTGGCAAGAGTTTGCATGAGGTCGACCTGGAGTTCTAGTTTGTGTGACTTCCAGATTAAGGTGTTTGTGGTGGAAGGAGAGTTTACTAAATTGACATCAAAGTGGCCGCAATGGGCCTTTGCCCGGTTGACCTGGATTCCTTCCCTGGAGAATTTATGTGCAGTGGGGGGTGTTCAATCACTTCTAATAACTTCTCGTCTGAGTCAGTCGCTAAGAAGCTTTCTGAATCTATTAGATAAGCCTCTGTTCCTTTAATTTGTGGTTGGCTGTTTCAAACCGGGGCATGTATTAAGCTGGGCTCATCCATAGTCATCCCAAGAAATTGATGCACTTGAACCGTTATCTCTATGGGGTGACCTACTGGTGCAGGCATAGAGTTTTTATTTTTTACCATTTCCTGGGTGAGACCCTAGAGTGGAGAGGAGAATGTCTCTGATGGTTTCTATATTGACAAATGATCAGTAATGGAGGAATTGCAGGATTCCTGCCCAGTATGTAAGTTGTTCACTCAGCTCGGAGTGGTTTGGGTGGAGTGCCTAACTTGTTTATGGTGATGCATTCTGTGACATGAATGGGGGCAGCCAATGGTAGATTATTAATAAGGCTTAATTGAATATAGGCTCTGTTTAGTTGTTGCTTGGCATTCAGATGCTAATGTTGTTTGTTGTGCACCCCTTAGGCTATTGCTTGTCACAATTTGTGTCTGTATCTTATTAGTATTTGGTTGTGTGCCTTTATAGGTCGAGTCCAGCAGCATGCCTGAGCTGCTCTACGAGGCATGCTGTATCCAGAATGAGGGCTTCAAGGACCTCCCATCTTTTCTATTGACTCCTGTTAGTGCTCTTCCTAAATACCTGCTTTTGTTTGGTAGATATGCTTAATTTGTCCTGCCTGTTGATGTTTCTGACGTAGGCGGCTACCTCTCTCAGTAGCATGTTTTCACTGTTTTCAAGAGTTGTCTGCACCCCACAGATGAGATCCCCTCTAGTTTCATCCATTCAATATTATTAACATCCCTTTGATATTTTATAGTACTTAGACCCATGCAGGCTCATGCCCCAGATCTCACCAGCACGTGGCAGACAAACCTGCAGTCTGAAGACCACTCTACTGGGATGCTTGTCATCTGTGCCTCTGGTTTGCGTATCGCTCTTTCTTTACAGAACCTCAGGCTCTCCCCTTCTTCTCTAAATCGGGGTCCTTTTCTCCCATGTTCTATTGCTGCTCTGCCCATACACTTTATATTACTATATACCAATGCTTACGTAGCCGAACATGGTAGGGACGTTGTTGTGTTGATTTGTTTGGGACTCCCCTGAGCTCTTATCCCATCTTCTTTATGTAACCAAATTGTGTGATCCTAGACACATCCGCTTGTAATCAGTTGCCCTGGATTCTTTCACTAAATAACCAAAGCACAAAAGGGACTCGCCCCCTCTCTGAATATATTAACTATTCTAAACACGGTGCATCCAAAACGCAGGCTCAAATAATTCTAAAATCCTGGAAGGAAATGGTGTGCTTTATTCTGAATTAGTGAGTGGGAGCCGTCTGTAGTGCTCACTACAGACTAAAATGTCTTGTGGCACTAAGTAGAAGAATGCTTTTGGATATGCACATGTATATGGATTGGCCGCACTATTTCAGCTATTACCTGTAAAGTATAAGTTGCAAATGCTCACTGCAGCTGCTTCCACCCCTCCTGCGTGTTTTCTTTACTGGCCACAAGAGCACGCGTTAACTCTCTACACCCCAGAACAGAGCCATCCAGAGCAGATGGCAACTAACAGCAACCCCCAGTCCCTTGTTTTAATTATTTTGGTATCTCTGTAAGTTTAAAAAATATATATATTGGAGATACAGTTCTACCGTAAGTAGGCTTGGGCTTCAGTGATCTGTTGCTGCCCCTGCAGCTCCTGGACTTTATGACTCTTGTCGAAACTGTCCTGTTCATTTGCAGAGCATTCCGCTCCACTCACCTGTAAATCTTGTTGAAGTTTGTACCGTGTTGACAACTCATTCAACATGCCTAATAGGGTAAATTAGCATGTTTTGCTCTATTGAGCAACAGCATAACATTGCTTCAGCTCATGGTTGTTATAGAGCACGATCGAGGACAATTCATATGATAGTGTTTTTCACTGTCAGACTCAAAATTGTATCATTCACCTTATTTGTCCCAATACTTTTACTGATTAATGAATGAAATGAATGAAATGAAATGAAAAGATCATTTATAAAGCGCAGTAGCTACCCTGAGACGTCCTAGCGCTATGGGCAGGCGTATGGATGAGCAGCTGGCAATTAGTCTGATTTATTAAAAAGCAGGGTTTTTAGCTGTTTGCGGAAGAGAGTAGATTGGGCTCTGATCGCAGATGGAGGGGAAGAGAGTTCCAGAGTTTGGCCGAATTATAGGAGAACGAACGACCCCACATCTGTCTCTCTTGATTCTGGGTACTGCGAGAACATAGAAAGAGGACGATCTGAGCTGTCTATTAGGGAGATACGGGGTGATCAGTGAATGATTGATGCTGGCGCCCGTTTTCCAGAAGGCTCGTTGGACAATGCATAGGCCTTTGAACTGAATTCTTTCCCTGACTAGAAGCCAGTGGAGATACTTCAGTCCAGTTTTGACAGGAAGTTGACAGGGGATCTTGAGGAGGGTTCGTGCTGCACAATTTTGGATAACCTGAAGCTTAGGCAGGGTGGCCTGAGAAGACCCTAGGTAGAGGGCATTCCCAAAGTCCAGATGCGACTGAATGAGACCCTGGAACATGATCTGCCTTGCTTGGAAAGGTAATATAGGAAGGATTTTCCAGATAAGCCTAAGTAGACCGAAGCAGGTGGCTGAGAGTTTAGTTGCATGGCAATTAAAGTTAAAGGCCTTGTCCAGCCAGATGCCTAGGCACTTAATTGTGTCCTTGGGTGGGGGGGCAGGTCCCAGGCAGGAAGGCCATAAGGAATTGATGTTAAGATTAGGGGAGTTACCTAGGAGCATCAGCTCTGTCTTGTCTCCGTTCATTTTGAGCCAAGATGAAATCATCCATGAGGTCGCTGCTTCTAAGCAGTCTCTCAGGTGGTTGGGCGCGGTGTGTGGTTAGTTGAGAGCCACCACTAGCTGAGTGTTGTCCGCATAGGTAACAATTTTTAGCCCGAAGGGGCGGACAATCTCAGCTAGGGGGCTCATGTATATATTAAAGAGCGTTGGGCTCAGAGAAGAGCCCTGCGGCACTCCGCAGTCAAGAGGCTTGCTAGGGGAGGTGATTTTGCCCTCAAAGACCTGGAAGGAGCGATCTGATAGAAAAGACTCAAACCAAGTCAATGCATTACTTGTGACTCCTAGACCGGCCAGTCGATGTGGTAAGATGTTATGGTTAACAGTATCAAGGGCGGCACTTAGGTCAAGGAGGATGATAGCTGTAGATCCTCCTTGATCCGTGATCTTCCTTGCCTCCTCTGTTACTGCAACAAGGGCAGTTTCGGTCCCATGCATGGGACGGAATCCCGTCTGGGAGGGGTTGAGCAGGTGATAAGTCTCTAGGATCTCTGTCAATACGTTGTTTACGTTTTTTTGTCAAGAATCTTGCTTAGCCAGGGCAGCAAGGAGATTGGTCGATAGTTCCCTGGGTTGTCTAGAACTAAATTGGACTTTTTAAGGTGGTCTTTAACCATGGCCTGCTTCCAGGGTGGCGGGGCGATCCCAGTAGATAAAGAGGCGTTAAGCAGGTCAAGAATGGTGGGTAGAGTGTGCCTGGTGACTGTCAGCAAAGTACGGGGGTGCCGGATCGTTGGGAGAGCAGGATTTCACCTGAGTCATGATGGGTTGTAGCACAGTGGAGTCAAGAAGTGGAAGGTTTCCAAGTGTTGCTGGCGGCTGAGGCCCCGATGCACGTGGTTTGGTGGCTGGGGTAGGGGTCTGAATCAGGGGGAAGGAAGTGTAAATGGTTTGTATTTTTGGGAAAAATACTCTGCAAGGTTATTGCAGCGGGTGTGCATTAAGGGGGTTTTGAGGTTTTTCTGGGAGCTTAAGGAGGGTCTTCGCGATTTGATTTATTTCCTTAGCCCTGGAAGCGGCTGCGTTAATCTTATTTTCAAAAAAGGTTGGCTGCGCAATTCGGATTTTATTTTTATAGGTTTTTATCGCAGTTCTATATGCGGTTTTACTGGCGGGAGAGTAGTCCAATCGCCACTTCTTCTCTAGTTTTTTGCAGATGTTTCTTTTCCCGCAGACCAGAGGAATACCAGGGGGCAGTCCTGGTGCTGGGCTTGTGTTCAGTGTATTTTAAGGGAAGTGCAGAGTCCAGAGAGTCCGAAATCCATTTGTTAAAGTTTTCGTTAGCTGGTGTAGGGTCGGATTGTTGGGTGGTCTAGAGCAATCGAACCATGCTACCCATTTAGCTTGGGGAAGTTTTGACCAGTCGCGTTTCCTCAGGGTGACAATGGTGGTGGATCAGTGGGTTAGTGGGGAGACCCAGGAAAGGGGAATGAGGAAGTGATCCGTCCAAGGAAGGGGGGACGGATTTCCCACTAGGAGATCAGTGCAATTGCTAAAAATGGGGTCAAGAAGATGATCTTTGGAGTGGGTGGGTTTTTGTACTAGTTGTTTAAATTGTAGTGCAGAGAGGCTGGTGCACATTTCTAGGGCACTCCGGTCCATACTATCATCAAAATGGATGTTGAAGTCCCCTAGGAGTGTGAAATTTGATGGGCTGCATGCTAGGTCGGCTATCATTATGGGCAGGGAGTTGAGAAACTGACCCAAGCTCCCTGGAGGGCGGTATATAAGCATCCCTGAAAATGTGCTAATGGGGGAAAAATATATTGAAAAAAAGAGACTTTCGCAGTCCAGAATGGAGTAAGGAGTAATGTGGCACTCAAAGCAGTCTTTGTAAATGACTGCTAAGCCACCTCCTCTTCCCATTAGGTGATCTTTCTGTAAAAGTTGGTATACTTGTGGTAGAGCCTGGATAAGATCAGGTTCTGACTTGAAGTGGAGCCAGGTCTCTGTCAAGAATAAGACATCTGGTTTTAAGTCATCTACCAGCAGGGAGATCTCTGTGGAGTGTTTAGGGAGTGACCTGCAGTTCAGGAGATACATGCTTTGCTGTGAATTTATGGGTGGAGCGTCAGGGAGAGGCTGAAATCCACAGTGTGGGCAGGAAGTGTATTAATTTACTGGGTTCCAGGTCGAGAGGCAGGGGGCAGAAACCTTTCCCCTTAGTTGAAGTAGGGAGGTAGGGCTATAGCTCCTAATGTGGGCAGGAAAGCGAGCAGGGGTCCTGGCCCCTGGCCCCAGCTGGCCACGGACAGGCGCAGACGGGCCTGCCTTTGGCGCGCCGCCGGCACGCCCGCTGCGCGCATCCGCTGCGTGCGTCTGCTAAGCGTGTCGTATTGCATGAGGCTTTATGCGGCTGATTAGCAGAGTGCTTGTCCAATCACGCTGCGCTCTCCTCCCCTCTAGCCCGGAAGTTGTTGCTGTGACCGCGCCTCCCTCTACATCAATTGGGAAGAATTTCCATGGTGGACGGGGAGAATGCGGGTGCCGGGTGTCAAAGGGTGCAAGAGGGTAAGTGGGATTAAATCTTTTCTTTCAAACAGTGAAAATAGTTTTAAACAAATACGGCGCTTTTAAAAAATTAGCAATACTTGGAAAGAAGGTTTTAAAAACAAATGCAGTGATTTTAACACATGAGCAGTGCTTAAGGTTTCTGAAAGAAGAGTACCGTGAGGAAGAGCAAAGTGTTATAACCACAGGGCTTGTCCCGTGCGCGAAGCGTAGTGCATGAGGCTCTATGCGGCTGATTAGCAGAGTGCTTGTCCAACCACGCTGCGCCCTCCTCCCCTCAAGCCCGGAAGTTGTTGCTGTGACCGCGCCTCCATCCACTTCAATCGGGAAGAATTCCCGTGGTGGACCGGGGAGAATGCGGGTGCCGGGTATCAAAGGGTGCAGGAGGGTAGTGGGATTAAATCTTTTCTTTTAAACAGCGAAAATAGTTTTAAACAAATGCGGCGCTTTTAAAAATGAGCAATACTTGGTAAGAAGGTTTTAAAAACAAATGCTGCGATTTTAACACATGAGCAGTGCTTAAGGTTTCTGAAAGAAGAGTACCGTGAGGAAGAGTCAAGTGTTCTAACCACAGGGCTTGTCCAGTGCGTGAAGCATAGTGCATGAGGCTTTATGCGGCTGATTAGCACAGTGCTTGTCCAATCACGCTGCACCCTCCTCCCCTCTAGGCCGGATGTTGTTGCTGTGACCGCGCCTCCCTCCACATCAATCGGGAAGAATTCCCGTGGTGGACCAGGGAGAATGCGGGTGCCGGGTGTCAAAGGGTGCAGGAGGGTAAGTGGGATTACATTTTTTATTTCAAACAGTGAAAATGGTTTTAAACAAATGCGGCGCTTTTAAAAATGAGCAATACTTAGTGAGAAAGTGGAACGGGGATAATGCGGGTGCCGGGTGTCAAAGGGTGCAGGAGGGTAAGTGGGATTAAATCTTTTCTTTCAAACAGTAAAAATAGTTTTAAACGAATGCGGAGGTTTTAAAAAAATGAGCAGTAATTGGTGAGAAGTTTTTAAAAACGAATGCGGCGATTTAAACACATGAGCAGTGCTTAAGGTTTCTGAAAAAAGAGTACCGTGAGGAAGAGCAAAGTGTTCTAACCACAGCATTTGTCCAGTGCGCGAAGCCTAGTGCATGAGGCTTTATGCGGCTGATTAGTAGAGTGCTTGTCCAATCACGCTGTGCCCTCCTCCCCTCTAGCCCGGAAGTTTTTGCTGTCACCGCGCCTCCCTCCACTTTAACTGAGAAGAATTCCCGTGGTGGACCGAGGAGAATGCGGATGCCGGGTGTCAAAGGGTGCAGGAGGGTAAGTGGGATTACATTTTTTTTTTCAAACAGTGAAAATAGTTTTTAAAAAATGCGGCGCTTTTAAAAATGAGTAATACGTGGTGAGAAGGTTTTAAAAACAAATGCGGCGATTTTAACACATGCGCAGTGCTTAAGGTTTCTGAAAGAAGAGTACCGTGAGGAAGAGCAAATTGTTCTAACCACAGCGCTTGTCCAGTGCGCGAAGCGTAGTGCATGAGGCTTTATGTGGCTTAGCAGAGTGCTTGTCCAATCACGCTGCACCCTCCTCCCCTCTAGCCCGGAAGTTGTTGCTGTCAACGTGCTTCCCTTCACATCAATCGGGAAGAATTCCCGTGGTGGACCGGGGAGAATGCGGGTGCCGGGTGTCAAAGGGTACAGGAGGGTAAGTGTGATTAAATTTTTTCTTTCAAACTGTGAAAATAGTTTTAAACAAATGCAGCGCTTTTAAAAATTAGCAATACGTGGTGACAAGTTTTTAAAAACAAATACGGCGATTTTAACACATGAGCAGTGCTTTAGGTTTCTGAGAGAAGAGTACCGTGAGGAAGAGCAAAGTGTGCTAACCACAGGGCTTGTCCGGTACGCGAAGCGTAGTGCATGATGCTTTATGCAGCTGATAAGCAGAGTGTTTTTCCAATCACGCTGCACCCTCCTACCCTCTAGCCCGGAAGTTGTTGCTGTGACCGCGCCTCCATGAGGAAGAGCAAAGTGTGCTAACCACAGGGCTTGTCCGGTACGCGAAGCGTAGTGCATGATGCTTTATGCAGCTGATAAGCAGAGTGTTTTTCCAATCACGCTGCACCCTCCTACCCTCTAGCCCGGAAGTTGTTGCTGTGACCGCGCCTCCATCCACAACAATCGGGATGAAATCCCATGGTGGACCAGGTAACATGCGGGTGCCGGGTGTCAAAGGGTGCAGGTGGGTAAGTGGGAATAAATCTTTTTTTTCATACAGTAAAAATAGTTTTAAACAAATGCAGAGCTTTTAAAAAAAATTGCAATACTTGGTGAGAAGGTTTTAGAAACAAATGTGGCGATTTTAACACATGAGCAGTGCTTAAGGTTTCTGAAAGAAGAGTACCGTGAGGAAGAGCAAAGTGTTCTAACCACAGCGCTTGTCCAGTGCACGAAGCGTGGTGCATGAGGCTTTATGTGGCTGATTAGCAGAGTGCTTGTCCAATCACGCTGTGCCCTCCTCCCCTCTAGCCCGGAAGTTTTTGCTGTCACCGCGCCTCCCTCCACTTCAATCGTGAAGAATTCCCGTGGTGGACCGGGGAGAATGCGGATGCCGGGTGTCAAAGGGTGCAGGAGGGTAAGTGGGATTACATTTTTTCTTTCAAACAGTGAAAATTGTTTTAAACAAATGCGGCACTTTTAAAAATGAGCAATATTTGGTGAGAAGGTTTTAAAAACAAATGCGGCGATTTTAACACATGAGCAGTGCTTAAGGTTTCTGAAAGAAGAGTACCGTGAGGAAGAGTCAAGTGTTCTAACCACAGGGCTTGTCCAGTGCGTGAAGCATAGTGCATGAGGCTTTATGCGGCTGATTAGCACAGTGCTTGTCCAATCACGCTGCACCCTCCTCCCCTCTAGGCCGGATGTTGTTGCTGTGACCGCGCCTCCCTCCACATCAATCGGGAAGAATTCCCGTGGTGGACCAGGGAGAATGCGGGTGCCGGGTGTCAAAGGGTGCAGGAGGGTAAGTGGGATTACATTTTTTATTTCAAACAGTGAAAATAGTTTTAAACAAATGCGGCGCTTTTAAAAATGAGCAATACTTAGTGAGAAAGTGGAACGGGGATAATGCGGGTGCCGGGTGTCAAAGGGTGCAGGAGGGTAAGTGGGATTAAATCTTTTCTTTCAAACAGTAAAAATAGTTTTAAACGAATGCAGAGGTTTTAAAAAAATGAGCAATAATTGGTGAGAAGTTTTTAAAAACGAATGCGGCGATTTAAACACATGAGCAGTGCTTAAGGTTTCTGAAATAAGAGTACCGTGAGGAAGAGCAAAGTGTTCTAACCACAGCATTTGTCCAGTGCGCGAAGCGTAGTGCATGAGGCTTTATGCGGCTGATTAGTAGAGTGCTTGTCCAATCACGCTGTGCCCTCCTCCCCTCTAGCCCGGAAGTTTTTGCTGTCACCGCGCCTCCCTCCACTTTAACCGGGAAGAATTCCCGTGGTGGACCGAGGAGAATGCGGATGCCGGGTGTCAAAGGGTGCAGGAGGGTAAGTGGGATTAAATTTTTTTTTCAAACAGTGAAAATAGTTTTAAAAAAATGCGGCGCTTTTAAAAATGAGTAATACGTGGTGAGAAGGTTTTAAAAACAAATGCGGCGATTTTAACACATGCGCAGTGCTTAAGGTTTCTGAAAGAAGAGTACCGTGAGGAAGAGCAAATTTTTCTAACCACAGCGCTTGTCCAGTGCGCGAAGCGTAGTGCATGAGGCTTTATGTGGCTTAGCAGAGTGCTTGTCCAATCACGCTGCACCCTCCTCCCCTCTAGCCCGGAAGTTGTTGCTGTCAACGTGCTTCCCTTCACATCAATCGGGAAGAATTCCCGTGGTGGACCGGGGAGAATGCGGGTGCCGGGTGTCAAAGGGTGCAGGAGGGTAAGTGTGATTAAATTTTTTCTTTCAAACTGTGAAAATAGTTTTAAACAAATGCAGCGCTTTTAAAAATTAGCAATACGTGGTGACAAGTTTTTAAAAACAAATACGGCGATTTTAACACATGAGCAGTGCTTTAGGTTTCTGAGAGAAGAGTACCGTGAGGAAGAGCAAAGTGTGCTAACCACAGGGCTTGTCCGGTACGCGAAGCGTAGTGCATGATGCTTTATGCAGCTGATAAGCAGAGTGTTTTTCCAATCACGCTGCACCCTCCTACCCTCTAGCCCGGAAGTTGTTGCTGTGACCGCGCCTCCATGAGGAAGAGCAAAGTGTGCTAACCACAGGGCTTGTCCGGTACGCGAAGCGTAGTGCATGATGCTTTATGCAGCTGATAAGCAGAGTGGTTTTCCAATCACGCTGCACCCTCCTACCCTCTAGCCCGGAAGTTGTTGCTGTGACCGCGCCTCCATCCACAACAATCGGGATGAAATCCCATGGTGGACCAGGTAACATGCGGGTGCCGGGTGTCAAAGGGTGCAGGTGGGTAAGTGGGAATAAATCTTTTTTTTCATACAGTAAAAATAGTTTTAAACAAATACAGAGCTTTTAAAAAAAATTGCAATACTTGGTGAGAAGGTTTTAAAAACAAATGTGGCGATTTTAACACATGAGCAGTGCTTAAGGTTTCTGAAAGAAGAGTACCGTGAGGAAGAGCAAAGTGTTCTAACCACAGCGCTTGTCCAGTGCGCGAAGCGTGGTCCATGAGGCTTTATGTGGCTGATTAGCAGAGTGCTTGTCCAATCACGCTGTGCCCTCCTCCCCTCTAGCCCGGAAGTTTTTGCTGTCACCGCGCCTCCCTCCACTTCAATCGTGAAGAATTCCCGTGGTGGACCGGGGAGAATGCGGATGCCGGGTGTCAAAGGGTGCAGGAGGGTAAGTGGGATTACATTTTTTCTTTCAAACAGTGAAAATTGTTTTAAACAAATGCGGCACTTTTAAAAATGAGCAATATTTGGTGAGAAGGTTTTAAAAACAAATGCGGCGATTTTAACACATGAGCAGTGCTTAAGGTTTCTGAAAGAAGAGTACCGTGAGGAAGAGCAAAGTGTTCTAACCACAGCGCTTGTTGCTAATTTGTGAAGAAAATAATGCTCTCTGTGCATATTTTCCTTCCACGTTTGAAAGCACACTTCGAGCTACCTAACAAACAACCACTCTTACCAAACTTCTTCACACACTAAACAGTCACTTAATTTACTGCTCCTCTTTGTTGTTCCCCAGAACTGCACAAAAACAAATGGTCACCAAAAAAATCCATCAAAAACTAGGATTCTTTGAGGGAAACAGAGAAACCTTACTGGGAAAAATAAAAGTGCTTGTGATTGGCACTGCTCTACTGAAAAGTTGGTCACATATTTCACTTTCCCCTTATAATTAAAAGCTGCTTTGGGTCGCTTTCTGTTCGTGCATATGAATCGGAAGCGTAAATTCGGCAGTGGTGTTTCCTCGCTCTAGTGCGTTGCTTCAGAGTATCGAAGGAAAGCATGCATTTAGCCAGTAAAGTTCTGAGACTAAAAATTTTTTACCTCCAAATGCCTTGCTTGAAGAGGAAAGGCGACCGAAAAAATGCACCCCATCCGGTGTTACAACCCACCCGGTGTTACAAATTGTGTGCAAATTAACCAACACGCTCACCACTGCAGTGGTTTTCAGGGGTTGGGCAATTATGTACCACACTTTGGTTCGTGCTACTCCCTGCCCCTCTGCTTCCCTTACATCCCTCCTCTCCGTGGCACCTGTGACAGTATACAACGTTTACAACGCAATTTTTACAACGCACTACCATTACAACAAAACATTTACAACGCAAAATCCATTACAGCGCATGCATTTACAACGCAGTCATTACAATGCATGACACTACAACGCAGACCACTACAACGCATACCATTACAATGCAGTCATTACAACGCATACCATTACAACGCATACATTACCATCCAACACTTACCCTACTGTTGCACCCCCTGGAGTTAGAATAGTAATTTTAACCCCTACACTATCCAACACTTACCTTATATGCAATGTAGTGTAATGCGTTGTAATGGTATGCGTTGTAAATGTACTATGCGTTGTAGTGGAATGCGTTGTAAAGGTAGTTTTAAAGTATTCGTTGTAATGGTATGCGTTGTAATGGTGTGCGTTGTAATGGATGTTGCGGTGTAAAAAATGCGTTGTAAAGGTGGGCGTTGTAAAAGTATGTGTTGTAACGTCATACATCCACCTGTGACGCCTGTACCACCTCCAACTGCAGGTCACTGGTGGTACATGTGAGTTCGCAAAGTGCAATGCATCGGTGGTGGGTATGGCGTTCTGTTTAAAAGCCTTGGAAGGTATCAATAAATATTTCTTGAGGCAAGCATGTTGTCCGGAATAAGACTGCATAAGTAATTGGATAGCTCTTCAATCCCTGGTGGCACAGCACCCAGGATAATGTGCTGCATGGATAAACACTTATAAGGTCCTAAAGGCAATTCTTATTGGCTATGTCAATGTTTGTTTTGCTGATGTGTGCTTACACCTCATTTTGGAAATTCTGCAGGCAAGTTTCGACATTTACAGAAGATCACTTATATCAATGGGGTGGAGGGAGGTCACAGGCACATCAGTGGCAGGTGCAGGTACTAGAAAAGACCAGGAGTTCAAGATCTGATCCAATAGAAACTGAAAGCGGGCCTGAGGTACTGCTTGGAGTACACTTAAATGAGCAGTTGACCTGCTCCGACCCCCTTTAGAAGTGATGTCCTGGTTAGTTAAAGCGGAACTGGAGGGTCTGTGCAATGCTGCAACGTGCTTTAGGAAGCCTTTTCCCCTTGCCTTTTAAGCTGTTCTAAGTTATTGTACTAATTGTATGGGCTTCTTATGCCCTTTATGGTGCACACTTCCTTGTGAACTATATGAACTGTGTTTCTCCAGGTTTCCAGCAATATAGGACCGGGAAGGATGAAGGCCCTTTCCTGGTTTTTTGATGTTTAATTTCACAGGTTCACAGGTCCCGCACCAGTTGTTTTTTTCCATTCGCATATTCTCCTTGTGTCCACCTTCCCTGGACTTAGGTTGTCTAAGTTTACCTTGGCTAGCTGTAAAGTTGGCTGGTTGCACACTGGGTAGAGGTGCAGGCTGGCATCTATAGGCGGCAGATAGATGCTAGGTGAAGGCTGTAGTGAGCCACACAGCCTCCACTATACATTGTTGCAAATGCAACTCCCTGGGCCGGGCTCGGACCGGGGAGTATAAATAAAGAGTGACATCAGCGCTCGTGGCACAGACGAATTATAGAGTGGTTGTGTGTCTTTTACTCTCGCCCAGCAGTAATAGGCTGACCTTTAGTGCTGTAGCCCCGGTGACCCTCATTTTCCTATTTGCCCATCTCCGTTAGTGCTCCTATCCCAGAGGGGCCCCATCACATTGGCTACAAGGCAGGTGATTGTCGTGGCTCGCGTGCCCTTTGGCAATGCATGTCAGCATTGGTGGCGTGAGCGGGTGCGTACCGCCTGCTGAGAGGTGGTGCCGGAGTATTGGGGTGACTGCATGTCAGAGACGCTCCCCGACAGAAGTATTGGTGACCACAGGAGGCTGCGGGAAGGCGACTGCACGGAGTGGAGGGTCTGGAGCAAGGTGGCTGTGTGGGCTGAGCTTCCCGTGTATTGAGTGCCGCGGAGGCAGGTGTGCGGCCTATTGGACCAGGCATGCATGCGCAGTGTGGCAAGGAGCATGTGGATCCAAGATGCATCTTCTAAGTAGGGGATGTCCCTCAGTGCACAGCCATCAAGCACATGGCAGCATATGTAGTTGAAAACGAAATTGAATCAATCCAAGTGGATTTTATTGAAAGTAAAGCGTTTATTGAACATATTTCTTTTCTTTGTTATTTCTTATACATCTGCTAAATCATCTCAGAAATCTCAATTTCAGTAATCCACACATATTCAACAAAAACATTCCCGATGCATTTCGGGCAACTATGTGCAATTCTTCAGGGGACCCATCTGTAAATGAAACCAATAATGTACACTTACAATAAGAACATATCTTGCATATTCACATAATGTTCATTTTAGTGCATTAAGTAATCCCATAACATAGCGTTAAGGTAGGTTTTTTAAAAAAACACAAGAATCAAAACCATAGTATTCCTCAGGTACACACAGTTATATTTACATGTTCCAAATGATACCACAATTAAAACTGGAGATTCTCCATATTCTGTTGTGTACATCCAACAAGCCACTTTATCATGCTAACATTTGTTTACAGGTGACAAACAAACCAATCATCCCTATAATGTGTTGCAACGTGTCAAGAAAATAAATACGTGTTCACCAACAGAATCAAAGCACAAACCAGAGCCTGTGAATTTTTTGTGTTAAAAGATAACCGGAGAGATGGTGTCTGCATGCAAATTCATGCCTTACATAAACTATTTACTCACAACAATGAGGATGCAGGATAATTCCTATGAATGAAATCGACAATGTAAGTGTATAGCGGTGATTGTAGAAAAGAGGTTCAAACCTGTTGTGTTTCACTACACACTTACTTAATAGATACAAAAAAGAGCTGGGAGTGCTTGATTTATCTTAGACACAATTCGATATTTTAATCTTCAAAATAAACACAAATGAATCTATAATCCAAACATATGAATTGTAAACATATACACAATCAAAATTCTTGTTTGATCCTGATATTCAGCAGCCGACGCGTTTCGTCCTAAAGGCAGGACGTCATCAGGGCTGCAAATGCAAACACATAATACAAATATATCAGTGCATGTGTACAATCTCAATCAGTAATAACCTGAAAACATAACCAAAATCTAATTAAAACTATTCTAACGGTACAGCTCATTATGCCGTATGGTACTCTCAAAAAATTCAATGGCTTCACACTAATAGAAAAACAACAAGCGGGCACTGTTTGCCTGTAATTCTCACCCGGAACCATATCTATTGTTTTTTGTTTGAACACACAAATCTTTCACTTACATCCTGGGATCAAAACTCGTGCAAACTGCTGCATGGTTATTCAGAAAAAATTATAAGTATTCATGAACAGCTCACCTCGTATTCTTACAATAAAGCTCCTCTGATATTATGTCTTGGAATTATGAACCTTAGGTTTAGACAGTTGTACTACAAGAGGTCAGATCCTTCATCAATGTACCGGAAATAATCCTGAACTGGGGTGAGGCAGAAGAAAAGGAAGACCAATCAATTATCAAACATATATTGTATATCTACCTAGTTGTGACCCTTGCTGTTCCAGTTATCCCTTATCTTAACCTGTCCCCGTCTATCCTTCTAACATTATACATCTGCAATAATGCGTACCTGGGAAACCCTAGATCAATGTTTTTCTCAAATCGATTAATCCTTTATTCCTTCAATCGAGAGTCCTTTAAAAACTGATCTGCCAATGACATTCATATCTAAAAAAGCCACAAAAAAAAAATACCTTCATATATTAAATTGCTCAGTCAACCCTCTCAAATGTTGAAAAATTCCATCTCTGTGTTCACTCACCACATTCCAAAATCATGTGACAAAGTGGGGAAGTGACATCTATTCACCAATGATCCTATCAATTCGTTCTGTAACAATCCGTTCTACAAATAAAATGAACAGATTATGTAGTTTTCCCAATGATTTCTTTCTAAATTAATTATTACCCCAAAGCTCTGCCTGGCCTTCTGCACTTACCCTTTACAACGCGACCTCCTGTTCCTCCACACCATCCGGGTACGATAAATCCCGAAGGTGCGGTGCCCCGGACTCCCTATGTTTAAAAAAGGCCCAATGGCCAATCATATCACACTAAATTTCGCGCGCATTCTAACTGTGCTCATCTGTGGGAAATGGACCGTTTCCAATAAGGTCCGCTATCCTTGTTTATCTTGTTATTTAGTATTTCCGCTCATGCGCAATGAGCTCTATCCGTGTTTCTCTTACTGTTAAGTGTTTCCGCTCCTGCGCATTGAGCTTGGTGCCGCCTTCTCTACCGGCAACACTGCTTCCAAGTATTGAACACACCGTTTCCGGTCTTGCGCAGTTCGCAGTTTCATCTCAGTGAACGAGTCTCCAATCAGGTCCGCCCCACGCATTGAGCTATGTGCTAGTTAATCGGTAAACTATAGTTTCCGGCTAATAAATACCCCGTTTCCGGTCATGCGCAGTTCCTTGCTACATCTCGGCGTGTCAATTTTTCCAATCAAGTCCGCCCAGTGCGTCTCCTGATATTACGCATCGCTATTTGCTAACCTTTTAAACCCACATTCCTTTCTTGACGGCACAATTAAATATAAAGAACAAAATATCTGAGCTAGTCGCTACGCCTGGCAAAGAACAATTCTTGTCTTTGATAATTGAAAGGTGCATCCATTTTCTAACACCTGTATACATATATTCAGGAAATATAGGGCCAGGGAACATTATTACGTGGAAAAGTACTAGATCACACTTAATCGCTCAAGTCGTAACTATAAAGCCCTGGTATGGGCAAGAGAAGGTAAACATATCCTAAAGAATAATGCATAAAAACGAAAAACAGCAGTTTGCTTGCTTAACATCCCGGAATGTGTACAATGAACATTATGGAATGCCTATTAAGACATCTGTTTTTAGACTGACTAAATCAGATCACATTGATCTATTTAATGTCATATTATGCTAATGACTATACCAAAAAATGATGTAGTTCAGAATCAATATTTAAACCACACATTTTCGTACGACATTTGATTATCCAACGCGCTTCAGCTTGACGAATTCGTAATTCCCAATCTCCCCCTCTCACATGTTGGGACACTTTTTCTATGCCATGAAATTTAAAGTCAATATTGGCACAATGTTCCTTTTCCATATGTGCATAGAGTGGGGATCTAACATCTCGGTTCATGATTGCTCGTCTGTGCTCTTGTATTCTTAATTTGAGTGGTCTTTTCGTACTCCCTATGTACACTTTGTTACAGCTACATATTATGGCATAAACTATTCCCACGCTGTTGCAATTAATAAATTCATTAATATGGAATCGTCTAGTACCATTAAAGCCAAAAGTTTTTGTTTTATTCATGCCATGCGAACATATTACACATGTCCCACAGACATAAAAGCCTTTGGGCTGAGTAGGGAGCCAATCCTTAGATTGTTTCACTATTGGACGAATGTAATTCGTTGAGACTTTGTCCCTGATTGTTGGGCATTTCTTGAATGTTATTAAAGGTTTGTCATCCAATATGGTAGCCAAACCTGGGACACCTTTTAACAGAGTCCAATTCCTGCTAAGTGCTTGCCTAATCTTATCTTTTTGCACGCAGTATGCTGTAACAAAGGAAGGCTTGTGTCTGACTAGCTCTTTCTTTTTCGGAAGCAAAGTAGTTGCTCTGTCAATTTTTGACACTTTCTCACTAGCCCTTGCTAGATCTTTTCTGGCATAGCCTCTTTTGCCTAATCTTAGTTTTAGTTGATTCAATTCCTGAGAATAGTCTTCATCCCGACTGCAATTTCTTCGGGTTCTGACCATTTCTCCATACGGTATTCCCCCAATTACAGAGCCTGGGTGAAAACTGTCTGCCCTCAAGATGGAGTTGGTGGCGGTTTCTTTCCTGTACAGTTTGCTATTGATTTTGTCCCCAACCACCATCAGCGTCACATCTAAGTACTCAATGCTGGATGTGCTTTGGTTCATCGTCAATCTCACATTAAAATCATTCTGGTTCAAGTAGTACAGATAATTATTTAAATCATCAGGGGTGCCTCTCCATATTATTAGAATGTCGTCGATGAATCTGGCCCAAAATACCACCAGATCCATCCATTCCCCAGCTCTGCGACCCCAGGCGTGCTCCCTCTCATACCAACCCATAAATAGGTTGGCATAAGAGGGAGCAAACCTGGATCCCATCGCTGTGCCCCTAATCTGATGGAACCATTCATCCTCAAATAAAAAGTAGTTATTTTCGAGAATCAACTGGCTCATTTGAATTATCATTTTGGAATGGTGTCTCAAACTAGCACTTCTGCTGCCTAGAAAGTGTTCTAGCGCTTGTAAACCTTTATCCATTTCAATGCAAGTATAGAGACCCACAACATCTAACGTTGCCAAAATCATCCCATCTTCCCATTTGAAATCTTGCAATTGATTAAGAATGTCAGTGGTGTCCCTAACATATGAAGGTAAGTTCACCACTAATGGCTTGATAAAGCCATCTACAAATTCTGACAGATGTTCTGTGACGCTACCGATGCTGGAGACTATGGGCCTCAAGATTTCAAATGGGAAGATGGGATGATTTTGGCAACGTTAGATGTTGTGGGTCTCTATACTTGCATTGAAATGGATAAAGGTTTACAAGCGCTAGAACACTTTCTAGGCAGCAGAAGTGCTAGTTTGAGACACCATTCCAAAATGATAATTCAAATGAGCCAGTTGATTCTCGAAAATAACTACTTTTTATTTGAGGATGAATGGTTCCATCAGATTAGGGGCACAGCGATGGGATCCAGGTTTGCTCCCTCTTATGCCAACCTATTTATGGGTTGGTATGAGAGGGAGCACGCCTGGGGTCGCAGAGCTGGGGAATGGATGGATCTGGTGGTATTTTGGGCCAGATTCATCGACGACATTCTAATAATATGGAGAGGCACCCCTGATGATTTAAATAATTATCTGTACTACTTGAACCAGAATGATTTTAATGTGAGATTGACGATGAACCAAAGCACATCCAGCATTGAGTACTTAGATGTGACGCTGATGGTGGTTGGGGACAAAATCAATAGCAAACTGTACAGGAAAGAAACCGCCACCAACTCCATCTTGAGGGCAGACAGTTTTCACCCAGGCTCTGTAATTGGGGGAATACCGTATGGAGAAATGGTCAGAACCCGAAGAAATTGAAGTTGGGATGAAGACTATTCTCAGGAATTGAATCAACTAAAACTAAGATTAGGCAAAAGAGGCTATGCCAGAAAAGATCTAGCAAGGGCTAGTGAGAAAGTGTCAAAAATTGACAGAGCAACTACTTTGCTTCCGAAAAAGAAAGAGCTAGTCAGACACAAGCCTTCCTTTGTTACAGCATACTGCGTGCAAAAAGATAAGATTAGGCAAGCACTTAGCAGGAATTGGACTCTGTTAAAAGGTGTCCCAGGTTTGGCTACCATATTGGATGACAAACCTTTAATAACATTCAAGAAATGCCCAACAATCAGGGACAAAGTCTCAACGAATTACATTCGTCCAATAGTGAAACAATCTAAGGATTGGCTCCCTACTCAGCCCAAAGGCTTTTATGTCTGTGGGACATGTGTAATATGTTCGCATGGCATGAATAAAACAAAAACTTTGGGCTTTAATGGTACTAGACGATTCCATATTAATGAATTTATTAATTGCAACAGCGTGGGAATAGTTTATGCCATAATATGTAGCTGTAGTGTACATAGGGAGTACGAAAAGACCACTCAAATTAAGAATACAAGAGCACAGACGAGCAATCATGAACCGAGATGTTAGATCCCCACTCTATGCACATATGGAAAAGGAACATTGTGCCAATATTGACTTTAAATTTCATGGCATAGAAAAAGTGTCCCAACATGTGAGAGGGGGAGATTGGGAATTACGAATTCGTCAAGCTGAAGCGCGTTGGATAATCAAATGTCGTACGAAAATGTGTGGTTTAAATATTGATTCTGAACTACATCATTTTTTGGCATAGTCATTAGCATAATATGACATTAAATAGATCAATGTGATCTGATTTAGTCAGTCTAAAAACAGATGTCTTAATAGGCATTCCATAATGTTCATTGTACACATTCCGGGATGTTAAGCAAGCAAACTGCTGTTTTTCGTTTTTATGCATTATTCTTTAGGATATGTTTACCTTCTCTTGCCCATACCAGGGCTTTATAGTTACGACTTGAGCGATTAAGTGTGATCTAGTACTTTTCCACGTAATAATGTTCCCTGGCCCTATATTTCCTGAATATATGTATACAGGTGTTAGAAAATGGATGCACCTTTCAATTATCAAAGACAAGAATTGTTCTTTGCCAGGCGTAGCGACTAGCTCAGATATTTTGTTCTTTATATTTAATTGTGCCGTCAAGAAAGGAATGTGGGTTTAAAAGGTTAGCAAATAGCGATGCGTAATATCAGGAGACGCACTGGGCGGACTTGATTGGAAAAATTGACACGCCGAGATGTAGCAAGGAACTGCGCATGACCGGAAACGGGGTATTTATTAGCCGGAAACTATGGTTTACCGATTAACTAGCACATAGCTCAATGCGTGGGGCGGACCTGATTGGAGACTCGTTCACTGAGATGAAACTGCGAACTGCGCAAGACCGGAAACGGTGTGTTCAATACTTGGAAGCAGTGTTGCCGGTAGAGAAGGCGGCACCAAGCTCAATGCGCAGGAGCGGAAACACTTAACAGTAAGAGAAACACGGATAGAGCTCATTGCGCATGAGCGGAAATACTAAATAACAAGATAAACAAGGATAGCGGACCTTATTGGAAACGGTCCATTTCCCACAGATGAGCACAGTTAGAATGCGCGCGAAATTTAGTGTGATATGATTGGCCATTGGGCCTTTTTTAAACATAGGGAGTCCGGGGCACCGCACCTTCGGGATTTATCGTACCCGGATGGTGTGGAGGAACAGGAGGTCGCGTTGTAAAGGGTAAGTGCAGAAGGCCAGGCAGAGCTTTGGGGTAATAATTAATTTAGAAAGAAATCATTGGGAAAACTACATAATCTGTTCATTTTATTTGTAGAACGGATTGTTACAGAACGAATTGATAGGATCATTGGTGAATAGATGTCACTTCCCCACTTTGTCACATGATTTTGGAATGTGGTGAGTGAACACAGAGATGGAATTTTTCAACATTTGAGAGGGTTGACTGAGCAATTTAATATATGAAGGTATTTTTTTTTTTGTGGCTTTTTTAGATATGAATGTCATTGGCAGATCAGTTTTTAAAGGACTCTCGATTGAAGGAATAAAGGATTAATCGATTTGAGAAAAACATTGATCTAGGGTTTCCCAGGTACGCATTATTGCAGATGTATAATGTTAGAAGGATAGACGGGGACAGGTTAAGATAAGGGATAACTGGAACAGCAAGGGTCACAACTAGGTAGATATACAATATATGTTTGATAATTGATTGGTCTTCCTTTTCTTCTGCCTCACCCCAGTTCAGGATTATTTCCGGTACATTGATGAAGGATCTGACCTCTTGTAGTACAACTGTCTAAACCTAAGATTCATAATTCCAAGACATAATATCAGAGGAGCTTTATTGTAAGAATACGAGGTGAGCTGTTCATGAATACTTATAATTTTTTCTGAATAACCATGCAGCAGTTTGCACGAGTTTTGATCCCAGGATGTAAGTGAAAGATTTGTGTGTTCAAACAAAAAACAATAGATATGGTTCCGGGTGAGAATTACAGGCAAACAGTGCCCGCTTGTTGTTTTTCTATTAGTGTGAAGCCATTGAATTTTTTGAGAGTACCATACGGCATAATGAGCTGTACCGTTAGAATAGTTTTAATTAGATTTTGGTTATGTTTTCAGGTTATTACTGATTGAGATTGTACACATGCACTGATATATTTGTATTATGTGTTTGCATTTACAGCCCTGATGACGTCCTGCCTTTAGGACGAAACGCGTCGGCTGCTGAATATCAGGATCAAACAAGAATTTTGATTGTGTATATGTTTACAATTCATATGTTTGGATTATAGATTCATTTGTGTTTATTTTGAAGATTAAAATATCGAATTGTGTCTAAGATAAATCAAGCACTCCCAGCTCTTTTTTGTATTTGTTCAGTTTAATCTGGGGTTGGGACGATGCCCCAGTAGTTGGTTGAGTGTTAATCAATACTGTTTTGAATGTACTATCCCTAGTGCACCTTACTATACCCTACGTCGTCCAAAAATCTTTTTGCATATATCACTTACTTAATAGGGCGGGAGCTCGCGCCTACAAAATAATAAATGGATAAAGCCACAACAGTAGACTCATTGTAGGCGGATACCGCTCTTCGTACATCTGTAATAACAAAAAATTGAACCATCACTGGTCAATCGTGCCTATTCAAATATTCACCGTCCTGGGCATAAGAGCAGTGGATGGACTTACTTCAAAGGCGATTAGACTCGAGGGTCGTAATCTCTTAAATTTCATGCCGAACGAACGAGACGCCAGAAAGGTAATCCAGTGTGGATGCCTTTGCCGGCCGCGTTAATGAATTTGAATCGCAAGCAGAGTGCATCACGTCCTCACGTGACCGCACTACCGTGGTGGCCATCTTATAGATGTCAACAGATATGCGAGAAGAACGTGCTCTATAAAGCATTTAAGAGTTAGTCTAAGGCAAATGAAAAAACGAATAGAGGAAAGTGTACGTATAGTAGTTCAAACGTGGCTGCATTGATTGTGGTGATCAAATCATGGTGGCACCCGATGAGGGTGTGAATGTATAATTCAGTTATGAGTGAAATCGTCTTTGCAAAAAATTGCAAATAGTAACATTCATTTTGTTTAGAGGCTTTTGCAGTGTAAATTCTTAATAGATTAGATAAACAAGGTGACGAGTCACTCAGATAATCATTACGTGGTTACAGTAGCCACATTAACATCAATCAATAACTGATCAGGATCATAAGTAACATAGAAACTCCATTCTGTCATTCAGTCCATTAGGCTGCATCGTGTTTAACACACGAATCCATAAGTTCTCTCTCTGTAAGAGTCTGTTATTATTGTTAATTCCTTCTCTTATTTCAACAGTTTCCAGCACCAAGAATTTTAGCTGTGCAACGCTATGTTTTTTGTCTGTGAAATGTGCAGCTACTGTTGATTTGGTGTTCTTTGTTCAAATATTACTTTTGTGTTCCAATATTCGAATTCTAATTTTCCTTGTCGTTTTTCCAACATAACACAAGCCACATGGGCACTTGATCAGATACACAACGTTTGTAGTGTTTCAGGTAGCATTCACTATAAGTTTAATATTGGTGCCTTTCATTGGGTGACAAATATTTGATCCACGCATAACATTGTTGCAGTTGCTGCAATTCTGACATGGTTGTAAACCTTTGAAAGTGATGTTCTTTTGTTCAACCACCGGTTTCGTTAGTAGTTCCTTTAAATTAGGGCCTCGAGTGTAGGCAAATATCGGTTGTTGTGCATTAAATGCCATTAAAATCAGGTCCGCTGTTAATATAGCCCAGTGTTTCAAAACGATATTCTTATATCGATGACTCTGGTAGAGTATTTAGAAGTGGTTGCTTTGGTCGAATTTTCTGGAGTTCATTTCTGTCTTTGTTGTCACATCTTTCTTTAGCATGTTGCAATATTTCATTGGGGTATCCCCGCGTTTTGAATCCCTCTATCATGGCAGCTGATTGTATGGAGCTTTGTGTTGTGTCCGAGACAATTCTCTTCACGCGCAATAATTGCAAGTATGGTAGATTGCGTTTAAGGCTTGGTCTGTGGAAACTGTTAAAATTTAGGATAATATTCCTGTCTGTTTTTTTTTGCGGGAAATGTTGGTATGAAATTGATCTTGCGCTCGTTGTATTTGAATGTCCAAAAAGTGTATGACCTCCTGTTGTATTTTAAAGGTGAACTGAATTCGCTCATCAATGATGTTAAGTTGTTCCAATGCTTGTTGTAGCGTGTCTCTAGATAATGACCATATGATAAATATGTCATCAATATATCGGAGGAAAATCCTCCTATGTGTAATCCAAGGTGTTCTATTTAAAATGTGACTTTCTTCGAAATGGTGCATGAAGATATTGGCATATACGCGGGCTGCACAGTTCCCCATTGATGTACCAGAGAGTTGTAGGTACCATCTGCTGTCCCATTTAAAATAACTTTGATATAAAGTGAAATGTAGGCGCTCCATGATAAAAACTTTGAAAAACGACAAGGAAAATTAGAATTTGAATATTGGAACACAAAAGTAAGATTCGAACAAAGAACACCAAATCAACAGTAGCTGCACATTTCACAGACAAAAAACATAGCGTTGCACAGCTAAAAATCTTGGTGCTCGAAACTGTTGACATAAGAGAAGGAATTGACAATAATAACAGACTCTTACAGAGAGAGAACTTTTGGATTCGTTTGTTAAACACGATGCAGCCTAATGGACTGAATGACAGAATGAAGTTTCTATGTTACTTATGATCCTGATCAGTTATTGATTGATGTTAATGTTGCTACTGTAACCACGTAATGATTATCCGAGTGACTCGTCACCTTGTTTATCTAATGTAATAAGAATTTACACTGCAAAAGCCTCTAAACAAAATGAATGTTACTATTTGCAATTTTTTGCAATGACGATTTCACTCATAACTGAATTATATATTTACACCCTCATCGGGTGCCACCATGATTTGATCACCGCAATCAATACAGCCACGTTTGTACTACTATACGTACACTTTCCTTTATTAGTTTTTTCGTTTGCCTTAGACTAACTCTTAAATGCTTTATTGAGCACGTTCTTCTCGCATATCTGTTGACCTCTATAAGATGGCCACCACGGTAGTGCGGTCACGTGATGACGTGACATACTCTGCTTGCGATTCAAACCCATTAACGCAGCCGGCAAAGGCATCCACACTGGATTACCTTTCCGGTGACCCATTCGGCACGAAATTGAAGAGATTACGAGCCTCAAGTCTAACCGCCTTTGAAGTAAGTCCATCCACTGCACGTATGCCCAGTACGGTGAATATATGAATAGGCACGATATGGCGACAATCAGGAATATCATGTTATTACAAACATACGAAGAGCGGTATCCGCCTACAACGAGTCTACTGTTGTGGCTTTATCCACTTATTATTTCGGAGGCGCGACCTCCCGCCCCATTAAGTAAGTGTGTATTGAAACACAACAGGTTTGAACCTATTTTCGACAATCACCGCTATACACTTACACTTCGATTTAATTCATAGGAATTATCCCGCGTCCTCATGGTCGTGAGTAAATAGTTTATGTAAGGCATGAATCTGCATGCACACACCATCTCTCCGGTTATCTTTTACACACACAACATTCACAGGCTCTGGTTTGCGCTTTGATTCAGTTGGTGAACACGTAAATATAACTGTGCACCTGAGGAATACAATGGTTATGATTCTTGTGTTTTTTTTTAAAACCTACCTTAACGCTATGTTACGGGATTACTTAATGCACTAAGACGAACATTGTGTGAATATGCAAGATATGTTCTTATTGTGAGCATACATTATTGGTTTAATTTACAGATAGGTCCCCTGAAGAAGGGCACATAGTTGCCCAAAATGCATCGGGAACGTTTTTGTTGAATACTTTTGGATTACTGAAATTGAGATTTCTGAGATGATTTATCAGATATATAGGAAATAGCAAAGAAAAGAAATACGTTCAATAAACGCTTTACTTTCAATAAAATCGACTTGGCTTGATGCAGTTTTGTTTTCAACTACATATGCACTCATGGGCTTGATGTCTGTGCACTGAGGGACATCCCCTAATTAGGAGATGCATCTTGGATCTATATATTTAACACTTCACAGGATTGGAAAGTGATACCTCAGGAGCATGCGACAAAGTTCTTACCTTGGAACATTCAGGCAGTGCGTGACATACTAAGTTTTATTTGCCAGGAGCATGTGGCCAGGCCTCGTGTGTGCCAACAGAGTGGGCCATGTGGAGCTGCAGCCGAGGGCGGCGACGCCCTGACTACCCGAGACCCTGCAAGTGCAGCGGATCCGAGCAGTGCATGGAGACATCTGAATCCAGCTCCTTTGGCAGACTGAGGCAACCGGCGATGCAGATCTCTGGGAGGGGCGGCAGCTGGTGTGTCTAAGGGGATCGAGAGTGGGGAGAAGAGAGCACAGGCAGTTCCCCAGTCAGTGGGAAGGCAGGAGAAGCAGTAGGTGTCTATGATGAGCAACCCACCAGCAAAGACGGATGCGCAGGAGCAGGTTACAGCAGGGGGCATGGCCAGGTCAAGGATGGCGGTAAAGGCACTTCCCCCGCTAATCCAGTTGGCGGATCCGGCCTCGGCGGCACAATGGTGAAGAAAGTGGGTTGGACAGCTGGAGAATTACTGTATTGCGGTGAGAGAAATGGACAATGCTGTGAAGCGCTCCACGTTGTTGCTCATGAGCAGTGATGAGCTATATGACCTATTCCAGGATCTTCCAGACACAGGAGACGGCAACGACTATGAGAAAGCGGTGAGGGCCCTCAATAGCCATTTTGGCCCTCAGGTCAATCCGGATTTTGAACATTTCAAACTATGCCAGGCAAAACAGAGGGAGGAGGAATCCATTGATATGTTTTTCGCGTGTTTGAGGAAGTTGGAGAGCTCCTGTGTGGGTATTGACCGGACGTTCAAGTCTCGGGCGCAGCTCATTGCGGGGTGCAAGTCATTGGAGCTGCACAAGTTGATATGGCGACAATCAGGAATATCATTGGATGACATCCTGATCTTGGGGAGATCTCACGAGCTGGCTGATGTGAGGGCGGGCAAGATGGAAACGGCGCTAGCAAGACGGCCTGCCAACCCACAACCCCTATACCCAACCCCCATCAAGGAAGAACGGGTAGAGGCAATCAGGAAGTCTATGAGCCGCGAAGGTGACAATGCAGGTGGCGCCAGCGACGGTCAAGGAAAACAAGGGTGCCGGAACTGTGGTTTGGTAAACCATTTGCAAAGCGTGTGTCCAGCTCAAGGAAAGTAGTGTCTGCGATCTAATAAATTTAGGCATTTTGCGAAAATGTGCATGAGTACAGCCCGGTCAGGGGCGGGCCGAAACAGAGGGCCGAGACAACAGCAGAGTGTGAAAGCAGTGCAGGACGTTGAGGACATGGATAGTAGGTGCCAGATGATGAACATCACAGAGGTGATGTGTTCGTGGTGTTGAACATTCGAGGCGTTAACACCAACAGAAGACCGCCACGATTATGTCAGATATGAATCGGGGACAACTATGTCAAAGCACTCATTGACACAGGTGCATCGGTGAACCTCATAGATGGTGCACAGTATGAGAAGTTCGTACCCTGGCCTTTGCTCCTACCGACCTATGGTGGCGACGTGCCACTCCCGCTCCAGGGGGTGATAGAGGTGGATGTCAAACATGGTCACAGAACCATATGCACATGCTTTCATGTGACCTGCGACCGGGCAGGGTCGATCATGGGCTGTCACTCGGTGGAAGATCTGGGCCTCGTGATGTTTGCGAGGCACATCCATCAGTCACAGGCGGAGGGGGTTCTGGTGGAGTTCCCCGAGCTGTTTAGGGGCCTTGGCTGCATGAAAGGACTAGAGGTGCCGCTCCACATCGACAACACCGTCAAGCCAGTTGCCCTACGACATCGCAAAGTGCCTTTTCATCTACGTCCACTGGTGGAAGCAGAGCTGGAGCAGTTGGAAAATGATGGAGTAATTTAGAATGTGTCAGGGTCCACCCCATGGGTGTCACCACTGGTATCACACCTAAGCCCAAACAACCAGGGGCGATCCGCCACTGCGTCGACATGCGGCTGCCTAACAAGGCAATTCAGCAGGAGCGGCACATCATGCCCACTATTGATGAGATCGTGGCTGACATCCAAGGGGCTCTGTGGTTCTCGAAGGTAGACCTGAATTTCGGCTCCCATCAGCTGGTGCTGGCGGAGAAAAGTCGATACATAACCACATTCTCGACACATGTTGGACTCCGCCAGTTTAAGCTCCTCAGCTTTGGGGTTTCCTCAGCAGTGGAGGTGTTTCAGGATGCTGAGAGGGAAGCTCTGTCAGGACTGGTAGGTGTCCTCAATGTTAGTGATGACATTCTCATTTTTCCAGTTCCTTAGAAGCTCACCATGTTCGGCTGAGGGCGGCATTGCAGAGGTTGGAGGAGCAGGGGTTGACATTACATAGAGCCAAGTGTGAATTCTATGCCAGCGAAGTGGAGTTCTTCGGCTATAAATTTTCTGCGAAGGGTTTGTAGGTGGACCCTGCCAAAGTGGAAGCCATTCGAGCGGCCGCAGTTCCCTAGTCACATTCTGAAGTCCAGAGTTTCCTGGGGATGGCGAACTACTGTGGACGGTTCATACCACACCTCGCAACATTGTCGGAGCCCCTCAGGAATCTGTCCAAGAAAGACGTTCGTGGCAATGGTCTGGCGAAGAGGCCCGGGCATTCAACGAGATCAAGAGAGCGCTTCTCCAGGGAGCTACAGTGGTGTATTTCAATCCAGGTCAGGCCACAGAACTTGTGGTGGACACCAGCCCTGTGGAGTTAGACACGGTACTGCTTCAGAGGGACCTACGAGAAAAGTGGGTGCCAATTGCTTATGCCAGTCAGGCACTGACTGCGGTGGAACAAAAGGGGGTGGTGATGAACGGAGCATCCGAACCAATTAAACACTCACACCCAGTCAAAAGATCTGGGTTTAATCCATCACCGTTCTTTAGCCCACTCTGCCACCCCAGTTCAGACATGGCTATATGCAAATCAGTCTGACCCAGTGCCTCATGGGAACAGTCCAACCCGAACTGCCAAGCCATGCCTTCCCTGGACCGGGAACAAGCTTCCGAGGACCGGTTTCTGGCATTACCGCCGTCTTCAGCCCGGCTTGCTTGAATCCAGTGGCAAAGTGAGCAAGGGACTCACGTCTGAGCATACCCTGCCACACTTATGGTGGCCAAAAGCGGTACAAAAGGGGGTGGTGATGGACGGAGCATCCGAACCAATCAAACACTCACACCCAGTCAAAAGATCTGGGTTTAATCCATCACCGTTCTTTAGCCCACTCTGCCACCCCAGTTCAGACATGGCTATATGCAAATCAGTCTGACCCTGTGCCTCATGGGAACAGTCCAGCCCGAACTGCCAAGCCATGCCTTCCCTGGACCGGGAACAAGCTTCTGAGGACCGGTTTCTGGCATTACAGCCGTCTTCAACCCGGCTTGCTTGAATCCAGTGGCAAATTGAGCAAGTGACTCACGTCTGAGCATACCCTGCCACACTTATGGCGGCCAAAAGCGGTACAAAAGGGGGTGGTGATGGACGGATCATCCGAACCAATCAAACACTCACACCCAGTCAAAAGATCTGGGTTGAATCCATCACCGTTCTTTAGCCCACTCTGCCACCCCAGTTCAGGCATGACTATATGCAAATCAGTCTGACCCTGTGCCTCATGGGAACAGTCCAGCCTGAACTGCCAAGCCATGCCTTCCCTGGACCGGGAACAAGCTTCCGAGGACCGGTTTCTGGCATTACAGCCGTCTTCAGCCCGGCTTGCTTGAATCCAGTGGCAAAGTGAGCAAGCAACTAAAGTCTGAGCATACCCTGCCACACTTATGGCGGCCAAAAGCGGTACAAAAGGGGGTGGTGATGGACGGAGCATCCGAACCAATCAAACACTCACACCCAGTCAAAAGATCTGGGTTTAATCCATCACCGTTCTTTAGCCCACTCTGCCACCCCAGTTCAGACATGGCTATATGCAAATCAGTCTGACCCTGTGCCTCATGGGAACAGTCCAGCCCGAACTGCCAAGCCATGCCTTCCCTGGACCGGGAACAAGCTTCCGAGGACCGGTTTCTGGCATTACAGCCGTCTTCAGCCCGGCTTGCTTGAATCCAGTGGCAAAGTGAGCAAGAGACTCACGTCTGAGCATACCCTGCCACACTTATGGCGGCCAAAAGCGGTACAAAAGGGGGTGGTGATGGACGGAGCATCCGAACCAATCAAACACTCACACCCAGTCAAAAGATCTGGGTTTAATCCATCACCGTGACTGCGGTGGAGACCAGGTACGCTCAGATCGAGCGAGAAGCATTGGCGAATCCCTGGGCATGCCAACATTTTGACATTTATCTATGTGGCCACCACTTCATCGTGGTCACGGATCACAAGCCGTTGGTACCTTTGTTCGCGAGCACCGCCTGAAATGGACCCCCCCAGGATAGAGCGTTGGGCAGTACAAATCCAACACTACAAGTTCAAAGTTGTGTATTGGCCGGGGGCTAACAACCCTGCAGACTACTTGTCAAGGCATCGCCTGGTCATTGGTCCCGGGACATGAGGAGAGGTTGACAAAGGCACGGAGTCATTTGTGAGGCAAATTGTGGAGGAAGCCTGCCCGAGAGCACTATCGGTGGAAGAAATTCAAGAAGCGACAAAAGCCGATGTGTGCCGGCAAGCTGTCAGGCAGTGCTGCACAATCACCAGTGGAAGCTGTTCCTTCAAGGGTCCAGTGGTCGGATGTTGGAAATGAAGTGCTGACCGCGCACTGTTTTGCACATTAGGAGTGTCACCTATCATAGTGAACACAAGAAATCAGAACTTGGGTTGCACTACACATTTGGGAGACCTAATACGTCATTTTAGAGTAACTTTGGACTTTTGAGGAGTGTGGAAGACACATTGAAGGTTTTTCTATGAGGATAACTGCAATCATGGAATAATTATGTACCAGCTAGAAGTAATTGACAAAAAGATCCAGGAACTTCAGTAACCATCAAAAGATTGCAGCGTATTTACTGCCCTGAGGAAGCCCTATTTAGGGCGAAACACGTTGGCTGTATTATTCCATCATCTTACGCCATACGTGGTCCAAGAACTCATTAAAGGATCATAGTCAATACCATCAAATTTTCTGGATTAATTCATCTGCTGTGCATTTGTGCATTCTAAAATGTTTATGTTGCCTCTCTGTGCTTTTTTTAATGTACTGTAGTTGTGTGGTCTATTGGCAGTGGACCAGGGATGTGGGAAACTTTGACTTAGAGTATATTTGTGACTTGTGTATAGCTAGGTGGTGCGGCTTTTAATTGCCCCTTGCTGCTGTCTTTTTTGCTCTTGGAAGAAAAGGTCAGAGGCTGCCATGCGTGTTTGATAACGGAAGTGGAAACACCCCGATCCCTGTCATCGCTGAAGCCCCTAGCGCCACACCTTGGACCAAGATAAGCCTGGATTTTGGAAGCTTCCCGGAGGGAAGGCACACCGTGGTGATGCTCAACAGTGACTCCAAGTTCCCGGTAGTGGATCTGGTGACCTCAACAGCGTTTGAAGGCATTAAACCTGTGTTTGAGATAACATTCACACTATTAGGAATGCCAGAGGAGATACGCACCGACAATGGACTGCCCTTCCATGGACAAGCGTTCCAAGAATACCTGAGCCTGCATAACATCCGACACCATAGGGTGACTCCCCAATGGCCTCAAGCCAAAGGGGATGTAGAAAGGTCCATGAGGAACATGAACAAAGCTCTAAGCATTGGAGTGGACCAGGACGAGGAGTTGGAAGGGTGCTTACATCGGTTCTTAAGGGCTTATCGCCAGACCCCGCATTTCACCACTCGATGTGCACCTAGTGACCTACTCATGGAGCGGGCGGTGAGAGATGTGATCCCCACGAGTGAAAGATGGCTGCCGGCAGTGTTGGACCAGGTGAGTGCCCAGGCCAAGAGGCAGTAACTACGACAAGACCAATAAACACAGGAGGGCCAAGCCAATGGGGATCATCACGGGAGACTATGTGGTGGTCAAGGCTTAGACACCCAGGATCCAAATTTCGGACACCGTATGAGAGAGAACTGCGGGAGGTCATCCAAGTGAACCGGTCGATGATCACCGCGAGAAGAGGCACACAGCAGATAGCTAGAAACGTCTCCAGGTTCAAGAAAGCAGGTACCCTGGGTGCTGTCCCATCACAGAGGCTGGTGGCATATGATGGCAGGCGCTAACCAGTGCCCCACAGGGCAGGGGCTGCAAGACTACGTGGGGCTGCAAGGTAGAAGATGAGGTGAAAATGCGGTGGCTATGGCACATTTTATGGTCTCTGGGCAGGCTCCTCATGCAAGCACAATTTGCACCTGCCTAGTGCACTCACTATTCTACTCCTTTCCACTCCTCCCGCCTGCATGTGCTGCCTCTACCAGGTTGCTTCGCTGTACGTGCCGTACCACGGTTGCTCTTTGATGGCTTTTTGACCATTGTGGTCCCCTTTGCAGAGCTGCCTTCTGTCAACTTCGGCTATGAGGGCCGTCCTCAGGGCCGGCTCTAGGGCGGTGCGACCGGTGCCACCGCACTGGGTGCAGACTTTGTGTGAGGGCGCCTGTTTGCTACTTTATATTGTCTTTTAAAGCATCCGGTGCCGCGTTCCTGGCCTCCAGCATTTTCCATCCAGTAATAAAAAGTGTCCAGTTAACTCTGGTGGTTAATGTTCTTCCTGGTGAGAGACGGTAGTTTTGTCTAGTGGAAGTTTTGACTGGTGGAAGTTTTGATTCCTCATAAGGTAGTGCAGAGGGTTAATAGGCCTGCTGCAAAGAATGTGTACCATGCAAATCACAAAGTGAATGTAACATAAATAGGTCAGTGGGTTACTGCTTTTGTCAGACTTTCTTTTGTAACTTGCAGTTTATAAGTTAAACCCCTAATGTAAAACTGTGAGCTATTAACAGTCATCAAAGAACTGAAATGCAGACTTCATGTAAAGCCTAGAGGTATTGATATTTTCCCCAGAATTTCATTACACTAATGTTTCACAAAGGGTTCATTTGGATAGAAATCATTTCTGATTATTAAAGAAAAACCCCAACCATGGTGTTATGTTTAAAATTCTGAGTTTGTGCTTCTCCAGACAAAGTCCCCCTAAACTATACTGCCTACCAGTATGGATGATATATAAATCCTACCCCTTGTAGTCCCCTGTCCTGTGTAATGTTTTCTATACATTGATTTACACATACATGATTGTCTCTGTAATGCGTGTGCAATGTAAAGTGCTCTGACATCCTTCACTTTTATGAGTGACAGTATAAAACGAATTAAATGCATCTGAGAGAGAGTGGTTATGGAGACTGCTAAAAGGTGGTAGTGCGGGAATCCATTGTGGAGGTGCTCATTGGGGGGGGGGGAGGGGAGGTGTGGGGGGCACCAAAAAATACAGGACGCCACCAGTGATAAAGCCTGCCCTGGCCGGCCTTCATAAGCACCCTTCGGCCCTTCGGAGATGCTCGAGCTGCCCCAGAAGGTGAGAAATGGAATGCTGCAGGAGAGCGGCAAATAGCAGGCTGCTCTAGCTGTTCTGTGATGGCTCCTTTCTCATGCTCCAGTGTGTTGTGCCATGCCATGTGCCGTCTGCTTCCTTATCCTGCCAGTCAGAGAAATGCCTCCTTTGAAGGCTTGGCCTGGTCCACGTACACTGTAACAGTAGGTGTGTTAAGGTTAATCTAGTGACTTTTGTAGTTCATTGTGTTTATTATTTGAGTTGGGCTTCCACCCCTCTCAACCAGTAACCCAATTTCTTACAATAGGAAATACTTAATTGTGCTGAAAAAACCTGTCTACCAGGGGAAATTGCTAATCATACCAAAGAAAAGAAGCAGACTTCAAAATGGAATTAAATGCATGGAGTGCATATTAGCCCATGACAACAAGGGCAGATAACACCACCTACCACAGACCCTGAGGTCAAGCTATAAAAAGAACATATCAAGATTTAACAATAATTATGTGTGCATGCTACCAATAATGAACTTATGCTTTCATGCTTATGATACGGTTATTTGTCCATTGTGCATGTGGCAGAAGGAAATGTAAAATATTTTGTATTTTTTTCAATTTCAGGCATCGGAAGATTCTTCAGTTTGGGCACTGAATGTCAAAGCTAGATTCAGAAACCAGGTGGGCATGTTGTGAGACCATACCTTAACCACTAAAACAAATGCCTAGAGTAAAGAAATAACTAGTGTATCCAATAGCTAACACCAGGACCAGCTTTAGGGCTGTGCGACTAGTGAATGCATATATGGCGCTGACCTCAGGGGGTGTTGAATTTTGGAATAACTTCTCTATTTAAAAGCGCCTGCTCCAGAGTTCCTTGTGTGTCCAGCAGTTTTCAGGCAACAATAAAAATGTCAAGATAACTCTGGCGATTAATGTTCCTGATGGAGAGCGATCATAGTTGTGTCTAATGGCAGTTTTGACTCATCATAAAGTAGTGCAGAGGGTTAACATGCCTGCTGCAAAGAACGTGTACAATGCCCACTGAGGTCAAAGAGCTGCATGCAACGTGCGTGGTATAGGTTAGAACGTAATGTTATTATAAACCTCATGGCTTTATGTAACTTTTCCTAGACTGATTTACAAAGGTCTGATTCATTGTATCTGTATAATATATGTGTAATGTAAAGTGCTCTGGCACCCTACTCTTTTATTAGTATCACTATAAAACCTTTAAAATGCATGCGAAACGGAGGCTATGGAGAGATAAGGGCCACTGGCGGAGAGTGGTAGTGAAGTAATCCGTGAAGAAGGAGGTCAAAGGGTGCCAAAAAAGATTGTCGCACCCGACGCCAGCATCGCTAAAGCCTGCAGTGGCTACCCCAGCTTTCCTGGCTTTCCATGATCAGGTGCGCGATATAAAGTATTTCATGACTGCAGCGTTAACGAAGGTACATAGTACAACTTAATATAACGTAAAAGCAAGCTAAAAGAACACACATTCACAGTGGCTACAAGTACAAATAAGCACATAAAATAATCGAATGGCTAACAAAGACAGTAAACTGAGGGGCACAAAAATATAATTAATCACAGCACCATTACAAAGCTCCCAAAATAATGCTTTGCATTTCATGTCATATATTTTCTACTTCAGGTATAAGGAGGTTAAATGATGTGCCCAGAATCACTATCTCTTAAAGCAAGTGGTAAAGCCAAGATTAGACCCCATGTGCCAGTTAGAAGCCAACACATTTTCACAGGACACTTGACAAAGAAAGTTATGGAAAGATATAATTATTTCTCATACACTTGAAGGCCAGCATTCGTAATGATACTGCAGCCAAGGAAATGCATAACGGCATAGAGTGCATGCATGCCCATTCGAGCATGTATAAGAGGCAGCGCCTGGCACAAAAAGCAAGAAAAATCTAAAAACAAATTGTAGTGTAGAGTTTTGAAGCCAAATATTACACCACGTAAATAAACCATGAAATATGTCTATTCTGATAGCTTGCACAATATGAAAACTATAGGGCACACACACAGTATAAGGTCCCTTTTAAAAGGACATTGCAAAAACAGACCGCAAATGACGGTCTACAGAGAAAAAAGCATTTCAAACCTCAAAGGAAGAGGCTCTATTAACATAGCAGAGATGACAAACCTCCTGTAATTTCCCAGGGATACCATAAACCCTTTTCTTTGTAGAAAGAAGGCACATTATGTCTAAGGACTTTAGCAAAAAATATGGATTCAATTCATAATCTGTCTGGCATATTTGATTCAGAGAATTGCTTTGTCACTATAAATAAAATACTTGAGCGAAATATTACTTTGGCGAAAGAGAGAATAGTGTACCTGGCTTGGTTCATAAATGAAAACGATGATGGTTTTCTGAAAGATTTTTCGCACAGTTTGAACGAGTAATTTGTCTCTATCAAAACCTGGGACTCGAGAAGGTGCTTTATACGAATAAATCATTGCGGCCACCACTGAGGAAATTGAAATGGAACAGAATATTAAAGTACTTTAAAGTACTTAAGCTTTTATTTTAATTGTCTGTCCAGCTACAGCAAATGTCAATTTTCATGTTAACTTGTGAAATATTGTTGTAACATAGTTTACTTTAGAACAACGCCTCACAGTAGCAGATCCTGGTGTAAGAATGAACCCATAAGACAACAAGACAGCATGGATCTGTGTGGGAAGGGCAGGTCTTCCGGACGTGCATTTTGCATGGCCGATATTCCCAAGTAAGTCTTGGCAAAAAGTGTGATTTTAGGGTTTGGGGTGGGTAGAGGTAAAAGGAGCTAAGGATGGTTTTATGCAGTGGTGGCTGGTGGAATTTGAAAATGGTAGGCGTAAACTGGTTAAGCTATCTTGGTGAGCGAGCGAGGTGGACGTTTATGAGAAGGGGGTTTGGTGTCACCACCGAGAAGATTTGTAATTTTTTTTAACAGTGCAGCTTTAATCAATGTATAATAAGAATATGGCCCATTTATAGAGTGCATATAACCCCTGATTTTCCTCTTACTTCACTACTAGCATTGCCATCACGAAATAGGCAGAAATATTTCTCAGTTCATCTTTAAAAACTCTCACTTTTAACAAATACGTCTCAAGCATGTATCTATTTAAAAAGTGCCAATACGTCGCCATTTTGCCACTTTAGAAGCATAAAGAGATGAAGTTGGAAGGTGTAATTACCGCACTACAGGCAGCTTCACCGCTGTGTGCTTTGCACATTTACCAGGGTTCAGGGGTACAGTCCTCTATTGTGCACCCAAATGGTTTTCAGAACATGAATACCCAAGATCACAATAAGGCCTCTGTGTGTAAGATCAGAACAGGGTCACCTACAAATTAATTAATCATACACAACGTGAACATAGGTTTGTGGCGTTTCAAAGACAATCACTTTGGAGTACAAACAAATTGGCATGTTAAAAGCATGTAATTCAATATCCTGTTTGGTGCCATTTTTGCCGTTCACTTTTTGACAGGACAAGTGCTCTGGAAACAAGGTGCTCACGTAAGGCCGAGGTGCGTCACTTGGGCACAGCTTAGCAGAGGTATTCTCAGTTTCACAAGAAACACTCACTGTTGTAGAAGGCACAATTTTTACTTCCTCGTATTTCAGCTGCTTAACTGCAAACCGGAAGTTGCTCAAACCTGGGGCTGCTAAATCCAACCATTTGAAGTGCGATGAGGCCAATCCCTGTAAATATTATTGATTTTGGTCAAGTGTTTAATGGACTAAGTGACACCGTTTATGTTAAAATTACTAAAAGCTTCTCTATATTACCTGTCTCGATGGGACCTCTTTATTGTCATTTGGAGAAGGAAAAGCTAAGTAGGCCCACTGCGGCAGCATCATCTTTCCAGAATTAAACTTGTAATCTGCATGTTACTCACCGAACTTGACGGCTGACATGAGAAACTCTTGAGCACCTGCACCCGTTATCTGCCAATTACAAACAATTTGCTGCAGTGTGCACTCAACCCGCTGTGCTATTGTATTGGCGCTTTAATTGCATATAATAGAATTTGAACACGCAGCAAATGAAATAAAAACAAACAAAACATCAAACTTTGATTGGATGATTTCTGCTTACTATGTCCCGCCTGTCCGTGGGCTACTCACTGTGGAGGACAGAGGTATGTAACAGGTCGACATTAGCTCTCTCTGTAGTAAGCTCCCCTGGCAAAGTCTCCCTCCTACTTGGCACGCTATAGTCGTCTCCATTACGTGTCTTTCGATTGCCAGGGACCTTCCCTCATACATAAAACAGTAACCGCGAGAGCCATGAAAACCTTAAGCTGGCAGAGCGAACAGAAGGGCATTCCAAACCAGTGTGGGGGCTTGTGTTACCTCATTACACACGGACAAAACGGAGGTCATGGAGTTTGGAAATGGACCTGCTATTTGGAAACAATGCTGGTGGCCGGCGGTTGCAGTGGCTTGGCCGGACCCAGTGTCTAAAGTGAGGAATTTGGAATTGCTGTGTGATGCCCAGCTAAACTTTTCGGGGAAGATTACCTGGTGACATCATCTTGCTTTTTTCTACTAAAAATTCTTCGTAAAATCCTGACTTTTATTCCTTCAGACCTATGAAAAAGGGTTGTAGTCACTCTAATTCTCTCTCGAATGCACTTTACTTAGGCGTTGAGAAACGTCAACTAACAAAACTGTAATCACTACAAAATGCTGCGGTGCGAATTCTGCTCAACATTCCCAGATAAAACCACGTATCTAGCAGCATCAGGAAGCTTCATTGGCTTCTAGTCAGGCAACGCATCAAGTTTAAGATGCTATCCCTGGTGCTTAAAGCACTCTATGGTAGAGGGCCAATGGACTTTCAGAAGCTCATTTAGTGGTGCTCCCCCGTCTGATTCTTAGATCTGCCAATAATGCATTGGTTCAAGATCTTAAAATCAATAGGGCAAGATGGGGAGGCAGATGCCTCGCATATCAAGCCTCAAAGCTTTGGAATGAGCTACTGACCCATATTAAGCTTCAACCCACCAGATTCCTGTTTAGGGAAATGGTCAAAACCTGGCTATTCCCGACACAGGAATGATCTGACTCCTCTTGGTCTTTTTTTCACTTCTCTTTAAACGCTAGCGCCATGACATGTAGTGTGGTTCCTATATTCCCAATAGGCTCTGCGCATTAGAATAATATATCCTATACATTTGACGTAGGACTTAGGTCAGTAGGTCTCTATCGAATATACTAAACTTAATTGTGAGTGCCAGCTAGCTCAGAGGTCACTAGAAACTTTCTCGAATTCACATGATGGGATTAGTTTCTGACAACCGCATAAACATGACAAGTTTGTTTCCCTAGGACTAGAAAATATCTTCAGAGTCGTAAAAAGAATAGATAAGTATTTCACTCAGTCAATCGTGAATGCTTTGTTTCTACAGAGTTGCAGAGAAATAGTGAGACGGGCGTTTTCAATAAAAGGTTTATTGAACAGTCTTCTTTCTCATGCAAGAGAGGTGAACTGCTACAATCATTAGACAGAATGCAAAGTATAATGCGTACAGCGAGAATAGTATTATGAAATAATACTTTAATTGCATTGTATCGTTTCTAAGCCATATAAAAAAACATACATAAATAACACAGGATAAAATACTCAACGGGTGCTTCTAAAATATGCCTACCCCAGTGTACCTAACCTAGGTCCAGTACAAGGGAAGAAGTAAGTATGGTCTTTAGCATAGATTTAGTTTTTGCCAAAAATCTACCAAAGGTTTCTCTAGGTTCTAATTAGCTCCATACCTTAGAATGAAGGAGGTCTGGTATCTCTATCTCGGGACTCGATTTCCCAACACCCCGGAAGGGGAGTCAGAAACACTGGAGCTGGATTTCTCAGCAGAGGAGGACAGCTTCCTGATCAGTGCGTCAGCTGGAGAGTCGACTTCCTTCGGCACTTGCTGTAGCGAGCTGCGTCGGGCAAGTAGGTCATCGATCTGCACTGAACCACCGTGCTTTGCCTTAGCAATGGAAGGTATATTTATACATTGAAGGTATTTAGGAATGCCATGGTATGCCATGTTATGTTATGAGTGTGGCGAGTATTTGTTGACCTTTGCACTTTAAAGTTTATTTGGAAAATAAACGTGCTAAATGCCACATACATACATGGAGTGTGAGAATAACACAAGTGCTTTATCGGTCATGTTGACTCTTCAGAAAGCACAGTCAGGAGATGTAGAAAAATACATACCCGACTCAGAGACACTAACCAAGAAAGAAAAAACATACACTTGCAGTGAATGTGGAAGTAGTTTTATTTCTTCTTCAGGATTAAGGTAGCATCAAAAAACACACGCAGGGGAAAAACCATATAATTGCAGTCAAAATGGAAGTAGTTTTAGGAGTTCCTCAACATTAAGGAATCATCAGCGAACACACACAGGCGCAAAAACCATTTAAGTGCAGTGAATGTGTGAAGAGCTTTAGTCGATTAACAGACTTAAAATGCCACCTGTCTGTCTGTCTTTAAAGTTACCTTCATCTACAGACCACCCCCAGACCCCAGACCTGCCCCCTCACCCCCCCCGCCCCCCAGCCCGAGGAGGGGGAGAGAGCCTGGACATGTCTGCACAGGGCTCTGCTCAGTTGATGTTTCAGTGTTTTGCTCACCTCCAAACCTCCAAACACCGGATGTAGACAGGAATAAGTACGCAGATGTTGAGAACGTTCACTACCGAGCACCAGCCGTCTGACCCAACATATCCCGGACGCGAGGCCTTCCATATTCACGTGCCGCGACGGTCTGCAGCCTTGAATTTAGCGCTAATCTACCATCGCAGTCCCAAACGCTCTGGAGGCTGATCCATATGCCACCTAAGTAGGCGACGGGCTAGTCTTTAAACAAGGTCCCGGACTTCTTACCGAATTCTGAAAAACGATCTACACTTCGATGAGACACAGGCGCAGCAACAATGACCCTCAAAAAGCGGATCGCCTGAACATGCTCAAGGACTACAAAGATGAACTACGCAGTAACATCAGTCGAGACATCAAATCCTCAATGGATCATCTACATTCGGCCTGGTTGAAGCGGTGTCGTCCCTGCAGCAAGATGTGCATTCGGTGGGCACCAGGGTCCTTGACCTCGTGACGCAACACCAGGACCGCGATCTTTAGCCCACCAGATCAATGGGAACTTCCTGCCGACCCACCTTTTCTGCCTTCATCTGTCCTGGCCCTAATCCCCACCCTGTTTATCGCCTCGCTCTACTCCTCCCCACTTTCCTGTTGCTGAATTCTGCCTTCACCTGTCCTGGCCCTCAGTCCCCACCCTGTCTATCTGTGAATTTTTCCCACGTCATTTGAAATCTAGCTACTTTGTCTGATGCCCGATGGAGCTACCTGGTTTAGCTATAGGGGAGACAGGTTGGGGATTCCCTCCTTGGACGTCACCTACCCAGTCGGTCTTCAGCCAAACTTCCTTTGGTCTCTCCTGTCGTCGCTTCCCGCATCCTCCCTCTATTTTTGTCTCTTCTTCTCTCCTCTCCCAATGTATTGAGACTGAACTATTTTGTCGAAAACTGGATGGAGCTACCTGGTTTAGCTATAGGGGAGATGGACCGTGGACTCCCTCCTTGGTCGTCACCTACCCAGTAGGCCGTTAGACAGACCTCATTTCGTCTCTCCCTGTTGTCTCTTCCTCTATCCCCCCTTTCTCTCCTTCCATGCCCCCTCCCCTCTACGCTCCATTTATTTTTCCCTCCTTGTTCCTTTAATTGGTTTTCCCATTGAGACTGAGCTATTTGGCCAATGCCTGGTGGAGCTACCTGATAGCTATAGAGGAGAGGGGTTTTGGGACTTCCCCTCGACCGTCACCTACCCAGCCAGACTTTGGACAGACTTTCCTTTCCTCTCTCTGCGTTATCTCCCTCCTATCCCTTTACCCTTCCCCTTCCCCTCTACACTTCAATTATCTCGTCTTCTATGTCTCTTGCAATTGTTTGTCCAGCAACTGATGTAAATTGGAACTGAATTAATCTTGTAATTGTAATTTTTGTGGAACCTCATGTAAAGCGCTCTGATACCTCCGGGTCTAGCCAGCGCTATATAAAACTCTTGAATAATAATAAAATTAAGTTGGGCATATGAACGTCATGAATGAACCCCAAAAGAATAGATGTTCATTGTAAAACTAACTAAGTTCTTAGAGAAATTAATATTCAAGCAAGGGGAAGTCCCTAATGGCTTAAGCTGGTTTTTCAAGAAATCGTTGTGACGTTTGGTGAACGGATGGAAGTAGCCATGCCTGTATTTGGGTTGCATGGGCTATGCCTAAATAAGGGCTTGATTTCTATGCCTACATCAGGGCAACGTGAATTGTACCTATATAAGGACATGAATCGGGACATTCAATCGGAACCTAAAACGCCACACAACAGACGCCTCGGCATTCTTGCGCCCTACAAGTCTGTTACTTACTTATTTACTTATGAGTAGCACTGGACCTGCCTCTACTAGTCAGTCTGGACCCAAACACAGCAGGAAACATGACTCCAGTAGCTAGAACCAGGCTTTAAATATGCGGCTCAGTATTTGACAACCGGATGTGCTCTAGTGATTCATCTGCTTCCATGGGTGGACTGACAGTTTAAACCATCCCTGGCAATCAGCTTGACCGGCCCCCAAGGGACCGGCGGGGGGTGTCAACTGGGAAGCACCACTCCTGCTGTCACTTTTGTTACAGGGGGCTAATATTGCAGCACTGCTGCAAAACCAGCCACCTGTTACAAAACTGTTCCTAAGGGGTCCAAAACCGGCCCCCACCCTTCCTGCCCACCTGGGTAATGCCCAGTGCCCACTACGGCCAGTCCGGCCCCGTCTATTCCTACACCCTGGTACCTTTTTGTACAGCACACATCATGGGCTCTTGTATTTCAAGGTGCTTTCACATTTTCTAAAGACTTGATTAGTGGATATGGGAGCGCCCTGAAATACGTGAGCTCAAGGTGTGTGTTGTACAAAGAGCTCAGAGTATGTAGTGTACAAAAAGGATTCCTTTTTTACAGCGCACACCCTGCACCCTTATTATGTGCTAATGACTTAATTAGCACACATGAGAGCACCTTGAAATACCTGTGCTCAAGTAGTCAGCTGTTCTAAAAGGATTCCCTTTTTCCGATATGAAGAAGGCTCACTTGCCCAGGTAATGGCAGGTAGAAAGGGGTTATAGGAGGCCACGCTCCAATCACTGTGTTGGTGATACACATTAAAGCGCTTCACTGGGGAAAGCTATGAACAGATACGCTGCACATGCTTCTATTGCAGAAGCATGTGCAGTATATCTGTTTACAGCGTGCATGTGACCCCACGTCACAGAGTCACGACCCATGACAAGTGACGTCAGGTCACAGGCCAAGTGAGTGACATGCCATCCTTCAGAGGCAGCCTCCTGTAGCCCCTCCCTTTCCCAACTTATCACAGGGTGGGGTGGAGTCAGTGACTTGCTGACGCTGCCCCACCCTGTGACGACTTGGGAAAGGGTGGGGATGCTAGGCAGTATCAGAATGATTGAGAAGCAGCCCCAGGAAGAACAGGGCTGATGCCCTACATGCCGGGGGTTGGTTTAAATTGTGACAATATTGTACGCCATCAGTGGGCGGTCCCAGAGGCCCCTGAGTGTGAAAGCCAGGGCTGGCGATTAGCTTTGTCAGCCCTTCTTAGGCATCTCAAATGACATCATGGGGGTGTGAGTGGGTGTGTGAGTGGTTCTGTGGATGATGTCATCAGTGATGCCATTTAAGATGTCATCAGTGATGTCCATGACAATGTCATGAGTGATGTAATATGTGAGGTCATAAGCAGTGCATTGCGGGGTTGTATGTTATAGTTAGCTCAGGTAGGTATAACTGCTGAATTTCAATGGTGTTGTGCAATAGAAATATGAGCCTATCTATAACGTCCCTGTAACCTTATTTTTTTAGTGAATTTCTAAGGGTTTTTAATGCTATTTCTTTTTTTTTTTTTTTTTTTAGGCGACGCCAGTGCTTCGTTCCAATCCGAATCGTCCATTTCTCCTAAGTCTCCCTCCCATTTGACTTTCAGTTTTACCATAGGATCTGATAGGTTGTTGATCAATTTGCGGTAAGTGAGGGACGTAGCACGTTCTTGCATGTAATCTGTGAGGAGGCGATCTTCAAGGTGAAATGCCTCTGGGACCTCTGCTGCAGGTGGGATGGCTGTAAGCAGGGCGTGCCGGATCTGTAGATACCGGAACGATTCCGTGGGTCCTAGTGGGGATCACTGTACCTTTTTTCCATAGGTCTCCCACTGTGGATATACCGATATTGTCCCAGTGTGTAAAGCCCTTACTGTGTCTCAGGTTACCCAGGGCCCGGGTGTCCCACAATGGGGTGAGCTGAGTAAATTGCCCGTTCCACCCCAGTTTTGCTTGTGCCGTGTGCCACAGTGCTGTGGTCAGTCTAGTGGGTCCCACCAGTTTGTGCACTAGGCGTTGGTCGTATAGAGGTGCCAGTATGCAGTTGGTGCCCAATTGTGCCCTGTCGGCCTTGTATGCCGGCTCGTCTTGAGGTGCGTGCATGCAGCCACTGATTGATGGGCTTTAATTGAGCAGCCCAGTAATATAATTGCAGGTTCGGCAGCGCAATCCCCCCGTCGTACCAACCTCTGTGCAATTTGGCCTGAGCAATGTGCGCCGTGCGATTACTCCACATGAGACCGGATACCAATGCTGACACCTGCCTGAAGTAGCCTGGTAACAACGGGTATGGTGTATTTTATAGGATATATAAGAAGCGCGGCAGCGACATCATTTTATAGAGCGCCGCTTTGCCCAGCAATGTCAAGGGCAATGTCGCATAAAACTTGACATCTTGCTTCAGCCGCTCCAACGGCGGTGTTAGGTTTTTCCGGACGAATTCTGTTGGGTCCTTGGTGACATGGATTCCCAGGTACTTGAAGGAAGACCCTGCTGTTCTTAAGGGGCAGTCGACGTCAAGAGTCGGGGCTGGACCCTGCAGGACATACAGTTCCGACTTCGCCCAATTTAAGGTGTATCCTGATACTTTCCCCTGCTCGTCACACAGAGCCAAAAGTGCCGGTATGCTACGTTCCGGTTCCGTTAGGTACACGAGCATGTCGTCCGCGTATAGTGAAAGGCGATCTTCCCACCCCTCTGCCCAGGTGATTCCCTTCAACAGTGGAGTTGTGCGTATCAGAGTCGCCAGCGGTTCCAATGGGATCGCAAAGAGCAGCGGCGATAGGGGGCAACCCTGTCGGGTACCTCGCTCAAGAGGGAACGTACGGGAAATGTGGCCATTCGCCACTACCTGTGCTACCGGTTTAGTGTACCATAACTGGACCCAGGCTATGAAGTTAGGACCGAATCCCAGGTGTGCCAGGACCTCGAAAAGGTATTGTCATTCCACCATATCAAAGTCCATTTTTGCATCCAGTGCCAGTATGACCGCCGACTCCGAGAGCGACTGTGCCCCAGCCAACACTCCATGCACCCTGCGTATATTAAGAGCGGTATTTCTATGTGGCATAAACCCTGACTGGTCTGGGTGTATTAGATGTGGGAGGTGAGCAATCAGTCGGATAGCGAGGAGTTTCGCCACAATTTTGACCGCGGCATTAAGAAGGGATATGGGGCGGTATGATGTACACTCCTCCGGCGGCTTCCCGGGCTTGGGAATCGCAACAATAGTTGCGGTCCTGTGGTCAAGCGGTAGTTCGGCCACCGCCAAGCTTTCAGTGAACATAGCCAACAGTGGTCCACTGAGCTTCTCCGACGCGGCCTGATACCATTCTATCGGGATACCGTTTGGTCCCGGTGCCTTCCCGGACTTTACCGCATGTATGGCCTTTTGTATTTCCTCCTCCGTGATGTCTGCCTCCAGTTCCGCGACGGCTTCCGGCATCAGTGTCTGAGTAGGTATGTGACCTAGCGATGCTCGGGCCATGTCCGCTGACACTACTCTAGCCGGAGTATAAACTCCTTCGAAGTAATCGGCAAGGGCCTCTACTATCTCCTCGGGACTAGTTTGTAATGTCCCCTCCCTGTCACACACTTGCTGTATACCCCTGGTGATACCCCCTTTTTTATCTAACCAGGCCAACATTTTACATGCTTTGTCTCCTATGTCATAGATTCTTTGTGTTGTCGCAGCGATCTGATCAACCGTCTGATGCCGCAGGTGCTCCCTGTATTGCTGCTGATGCATGAGTAGTGCGTAGGACGCATCTGGCGTAGGGTCCGCCGCATGCGTCACTGTTGCGTCGTGCAGTGCTAATTCAAGCTTGGACAAATCAAGTGTTTTCTCTCGCCTATAGCCTGTTATTGACGTTATAGCCTGTCCCCTTAGAACCGTCTTGTACGCCTCCCACAGAATAGCGGAGGACTGTACTGAGGCGGTATTTTCAGCAAAGTAATGTGTAGTCATTGTCTTGAGTGCCTTTCTAACCTTGGGGACTTTGAGATATGACGCGTGTATGGGGAAGGTTCTTCTACGCGATTTCTCCTGAGTGGACAACATTAGTGTGACCGGAGAGTGATCTGATATCCCCCTAGGTTGGATGTCAATGTTATCTACGCGTTGCAAGCCGTCACCCAGCGCCAGGAAGTAGTCTATCCGGGATAAACTGTTATGCACCGTGGAGTGGTATGTGTATTGTCTCGCAGTGGGGTGTGCGTGTCTCCATATGTCTACTAAGCCCATGGCATTCAAGAACCTTTGGAAGCGGGAAGGACCACCAGTCTGCAATACCGCCGGGAACCTGTCCACCAGGGCGTCTACCGTGGCGTTGAAGTCTCCTCCGAGTACTATATCCCCTTCAGGAAGGGTCAGGAGAGAGTCGCCAAGTGCTGGAAGTGTGACTGAATGGAGTGCCGGGGGGATGTATACCGACACTACGTTAAGGAGTCTCCCCTCCCACTGCCCCTGGAGTGCCGCAAAACAACCCTGTTCATCTACCTTGGTGCTCAGTGTTATGAACTGTGAGGATTTCTTAACTAAAATGCCTGTGCCCCTGGAGCCCGAGGTAAATTCCGAATGTACCACCATCGTGTACCCCTTTCTGTCAAGAGCCCTGGACGCCCCACCGGTGAGGTGTGTCTCCTGGAGAAGCACCAAGGCCGGTCCCTGCCTCTTCACCGCGTTCATTACCAACCCACGCTTTATCTTGTCTCCCAACCCTCCCACATTCCATGTCATAAGCCGGAGAGGTGCGGTCCGCGACCTCAACGTCTCACCCTCAGGCGTATGGGATTGTGAGTCGTGCATGTTCGTCCCTGTACCTAAGGTTATGCCAACTGGATCTCATGACCGGGGTGTGCAGTGCATCCCAGAAACCAAAGCAGTGCGTGTGCATAGTAACGTGGTGTATCCTTACATGTGGAACTTCAAAAACATCAAAACAACCCCCCCACCCCTCCCTCCCTGCCTCCCTGCTTAACGGACCTTCAACCGCCCGCCTCCCCAACTTAGCAGAGTGCTTTACCCATCCCTTTAACAGTGTACTTGCGTGCTGGGGTAGAGTGTCCCCCGGGGCAGGCGGCCTCCCTGCCTCCTTCCGAGTTCCCCAGGCCAGTGTCCAAGCACGCCCCTACGGTAAACTTCTGTACCAGGCATCACTCAGGAATACACCGGGTGCTCAGTGCTCCACTCCTCCCTCCGCTCCATGGTGGTCTTGTGTTGGTGACCTGGCCGCACCTCCTCCGCCCGACGTCTGTGATCCCGCTTGGCTATTTTTGGGGTGGTTCCGGTTAGTCCTGTGTGAGCGGCAGGGTTGCCCAGCAGTTCTCCAACCCTCCAGCCAGTCTTGGGCCGCATCCGGCGTATCAAAGAACCAGACCTTATCGTCCCCAATCACTCTAAGTCGGGCCGGAAATAGCATTGAGTAAGACAATTCCTTCGCCCTCAGCGCCTTCTTCACCTCCAGGAAAGTTCTCCTCCGGTGCGAGACCTCTGATGTGTAGTCCGGGAAAAAGGCCACCGTGGAATTTTGGATCTGGATGGCCGGTGACACCTTCGCTGCCTGCAAAATGGCATCTCGGTCGCGAAAATTGAAGAGTCGCGCCAGGATTGGTCTCGGGGGGCCCCCCGGCTTTGCTTTCCCACGGGGTACTCTGTGTGCCCTCTCCACCAAGAAAAAGTGCGAGACTTTGGGGTTCAGTTGCGTCTTAATCAGCTCCTCCACATAGAGGTCCATCGCGCCTTTACCTTCTGATTCCGGAACCCCCAGTATTTGGACGTTGTTTCTCCTCGAGCGCCCTTCCTGATCGTCCAGTTTCTCCCTGAGGGACCTATTTTCGGCCTCCACTCTCTCCATTGCCACTTGCAGTTCCGACACGTCCTCCACCAAGGATTTCGTCACCACCTCCACCTGTTTCACTCTCTTGTTCATTTTTTGAAAGTCTGCGCATATTAGGGTGACCTGCGTGGCAGTGGTCCCCACCGTGGCTTGCACCTGCGCCAGGGCACGCATTACATCTTCAAGTGTTGCCTTCTTGCCCCCTCACCTTCCAATGTCTTCCCCGTGGATGTTCGGGACTCCGCCTGGGGGGGGGATTATGTTTATCATATGCAAATTTGTCGAGCTTGGATTGTGTTGAGTTATGTTTGAGGCCTCTGCCCGCCATGGTCCCCCCTGAATTAGTCACGCTCCTTTGCTGGGCGTTTGCTGTGCCCCGAGGATCCTCCCGCACACCACCGGTCCCTGAGCCCCGATTACAGCCCCGGAGTCTTCCAATGTCCGTGCGCGTTGAATGCCGGGTTTATGGCGTATAAGCCCTATGATGTTGTGGCAGGGTTGCCAGATTACGTGCCCCACCGTGTGTTGTGCCTCCGCAGTGGTGCTGTGCGCCCTGGAACTCCCGAGCCGTCCTAGGCGGGAGAGGGGGCCTCTTATTGCCAAGAACCCGTTGGCGCTCCTCTCTGTATGTTATCAGCAGGGTTATGGAGCCAACTGTAGACCTTTGCGCTGTGTTCCTGCGTTAACGGGCCAGGTTGCGCTCCCCAACGCCAAAACCTGTCGCGTGCCATCGTACTGAAGAGCGAAAGTGGGTTATTCCCCTTTCTGTCAGGCGTTGATCGCCCGCTGGATCTCTTCCCGTGCCTGCTTTAATTGTGCAATACACTTCCGCCAATACCGGAGTCCCCCGGGCCGTCTCACCGCTCTTTTCTACTCACTACGGCTCCCGGTAATGTCCGCTCTTGTCCCCAGGCTGCCGGCCAGGGTCGGATGGCGTTGCCTGTCTTTGCCAGTGGCCCACTCGATCCTCCACAGCAGCCCCGCGCTCACGGGGATCACCCCAGCAGACCTAGGCAGGGAAGGGAGCCCTTTGTTGCCTGTAGTCCGTTCTTACACCGTACTGCGTGGTTTCAGCAGAGTCTAGATATGGCTGGCAGCCCTTCGCACCGCGTACCTGCGGTGATGGGCCAACTCGCACTCCCCAACACCAAAGCCAGCCTTGTGCACCTTGCGGGAGAGTGAGGGAGCGTTTATCCTCCCTGCTGATTATTGACCGCCCTCTGGGTCTCCTTCCGTGCCTGGTTCAAGCAGGGCCACGCTATGCCGCCATTACGGGCGTCCCCCTGGCCGTCTCACCACTCTCTGCTCCTCCCGACAGGCCCCTGCTGGTGTCCGTTTGGGTCGGATGATGTCTCCCGAGTTTTCCGCTGGCCCTGCTCCCGTAGTCTCCGCCTGCGCTGGCTTCCGACGTCCAAGCCCCGCCAAACCACCACTTCCGCTCGGCCTCCGAATACACTTCAGCCCGCTGTTAGTTGCCGCCTCCAGGCCTCGCCGATCAGAATTCCGTCCGGGCGTTTCCCGATGTGCTGCAGTGTTCAAACTTCCTCCGCTGGCCGCCACTCGGTCCTCGACCCTGGTTCGCCCCTTCAGAGGTTGTAGTATGTCGGATTTCTAAACGGATTTCAGGGGGAAGCCGCCTCACTCCCGGAGCCTCTCTTTAACGCTGCCGCCATGATCGGCTGCTAGCCACGCCCCCCCTTAATGCTATTTCTTGACTATAAAGGTCCTGTGACCTTTGTTTTTTAGGGAATCTCGAAAGTTTTTCAAACATTTATTTCCTATTACCTGTAACCTTTGTGAGGTATGGGTCTGGGAGTGGGTGTGTGAGTAGTTGTATGGGTCTGTGAGTGGGCGTGTGAGTGGCTGTAGTGATCTGTATGTGGATGTATGAGTGGCTGTATGGGTATATGAGTAGTTTTGTGGGTGTGTGAGTGGCTTTGTGGGTGGCTGTATGTGTATGTGAGTTGCATCATACTAAGGTCACAGGGCTAAACGGGTGATGCCTTCAGGTGATTTTACACTTTTGCATACTCATAGTCATTTAAAGGGAGAACCATGGACTCAACTCTCACCAGGAGAGGCCAAGAAACAACACCATTTTCACAGTCACTACAGATTGCACTCCAATATATGAACTATACATCCAACTTCACCAAGGATTTCAGTTAATTTTTCAATGTGGAATTGCCAAGAAAATACACTTGCTTTTACCAAGCCCAGGAAGTTAGGATCATTTGTCCTTTAGAGAAGGGGAGCTTCAACTGGTGCATCTCCTATGTTTATATCTGTAATTGCTTCCCGTTGAGGTTTAATTTCTGTGAAATGAGCATCAGAGCCAGAAAGGAACTTCACAAAATGTCTATCCAACTGCAGTACTTTCTTAATTAGTAAGTGCTCGATGTTGTTGGGTAAATGTCAAGTCTGTATTCTACACTACAGCTCCATAATGAACCACAAGGAAATGTTTCCAGTTACCTTGTGTGCAATGGGGCAATGTGATTGTTCCTCGTGTGCCTTTATCCAGAATTCTACAAGAACATGAATCTTCCTTAGGGGAAAGCAAGGAATCTACAAAGAGATAAATCACCACCAAACAAGAGTCCTTCCTCTTAACTATATGAAGTAAGTTTTCCAGGGGAAGTCTAATTTCTTTGATCATCCGGAGGAGGTCTGGGACTGTTTGGAAATGATGAGAGACGTGGTGGCCGTGCCTCGGCCCGGTGCTAGCCACAAAGGATCTAGGGGTCCTCACATCGGATAGGGGTTGGGGGGCGGTGGCAGCACGTCATTCAGAAACCCCAACACCGAGCCCTTCGACCCGCAGAGGGTCACAATCAGTGATGATGACATCATGCACATACAGAACTCTGCAGAAACTGTGCTGGGGGCTGCAGCAGACACTCGCTTGATGGATTTGGCCTCAGGGGATGGAATGGTGGATACGCAGTCATACTTTGACCTGATACTTGTGCAGAAACGACTCCACCAATTGTAGAATCGTAAGACTACAGAGGGTTATAACCTTGTTAATTGGGGGAGCTGGGTTATTTTCCCTATTCTGTTGTTTGTCACTCACATCCCCCTGCACCACCCCCGCCGCACCGCGCTTACCTGCACGGGCCACCCCTGCCTGGATGGCGATTTAGACAGGTCACCAGCAGGGCAAAAGCCAAGCCACTTATGACAGCCGCATTACAGCAGGTTATGCATAAGGTGGGACTTAAAAATATATGGAGGCAGTGACACCCAACACAAAGAGTGTGCACATGTCACTCCACAACACGTTACACCTTTAGTTGGCTAGATAGAATATTAAGCTCTGGCCACAGAATGCTGGAAAGTTTAGAGGTGACACACATGCACTGTTCATGTCACCTTTCAACAAGTTTCGGTCCACTCTCCCATAAGCGCTAAGAGACCTGCCTGTGATTAGGTGCTATATAAATACCAGTTAACATTAACATTAACACATTGGACGCTTCCTATCTGATCACTCCACTGTGAGCTGGGAATGGAGCTGGGGCAATCAGCAGGGGAGTACAGACATTGGATAATGTCTGCAGAGGTACTAACTGATCCAGTAGGACAGGAAACACTAACCCAGGCCATGACCTCATATTTGACTATAAACTGGGGCTCCACAATACATAGGGCGACTGAGTGGGAGGCCCTGAAATCAGTACTGAGGGGGAATTGTATAGGATTATTGTGCGGCATATACTGCCAACTACAATTAAAACTGCATAGAGAGGAAACACAGTTAGCCACAGTGCAATCGGGGGACTTGACATACCTGAGCATCAGATAGCAGAACAGGCAGTACATAGGCACATAGAGGATCTCTGGATCCTATTAGACAGACACACAATAAAACAGTACAGGCAGCGACTATACAGGGAGGGAGACAAAATAGGCCACCTCTTGGCATGGATATTGCACAGTAAGCAACCCGCCCAACAATGCCACATTTGCTCACCCAAAGGGCAGTTTAGTGGCTACAAGTCAGGGCATAGCAGAAACATTCAGGTCCCACTTACAGGAAGTGTACACAGCGGACCCTATCATTACCCTGGCCAGGTACATTCCATTGCCCCGACATGTAGGGAGGAGCCAATTATGCTGCCCCCTGTGTGTGGGAGCGATTCTTTCTTCTGTTTGCAGTCAAGTGGGCAGAAAAACAGAGGAAAATGTCAGTCCCAGCGAGCCGAGTTACTGCTTGCTTGTTGGTAGCTGTCACAGCTCCTGCCAATCGAGAGCAAACAGCTATGTACCGGGGGTGGGGACCCCAGGACATAGCGAGCCAGCCCTGGGGAGTGGTGGTCTCCAGGGCCATTAATGGCTCCATGAAGGGAGCCATGTGACCAACCTCATTGTTCTTGTAGGGCCTGCCATTAAATCATAAAACCCCTGATAGCCGGTTACCTTGCTGACCTGTAGCCAACCATCTAGTGACCTGCAAAACAGATTCACACATTCAACCCTGGTAACACACTCAACTTTTCTAAAAGGTCTGAACTTCTCCTGATACTGCTATGGGGGGAGCCTATACCTAAGTGTTAAAGCCTCCTTCATGTCTGGGTAAGTGAGGGTACCCGCCCCCCTCAGTGGCATTAAGGTGTCCCTCCCATTGACCTCAAAGTGTTTCCACAAGCCCCCTCCTGATTGTTTCTCTGGGACCTCAATTATGCAGAGAGCTGCCTCATAAGCTGCAAACCAAGCATCTATGTCCGCCCCTTCTTAAAGTTCTGTACTAGATCCTTTGGAATGAGAATCTTTACCACAGACTGCACTGGCTGAATGCTGCCACCATTTGAACTGGAATATGCCTGCCTGGTACCTTGGAAAACAAAGTCAAAAGAAGGTGCACAGGTACACAGAGGTGAGGTGTCGATTGGGCCAAGGCGAGGACGGCCCCTTACTGCCACAGGGGAAGTGAGGCATCGAGTCCAGGCTGGCAGAGGAGGTGAGGCGGCATCTGCGGTGAGGTGCGGTTCCATTCAGCAGTGCGGTGTCGATAAGTTCGGGAAGTCACCTACATTAGTTTATCAGCTCTGCGATGACGAGATGCCGGTGCTTGCGGCGACAGGCGTCAGTGTGAGTGTTGACATCAGGAAGGTCTATAACTTGCAGGCGTTGGCAGGTGTCAGTGCATGTTGGCGCTGTGGTACAGGTGGGGTGGTGTTTCTTGCACTTCACGAACGGTGCCCACGCCTTGGTACAGGTCGCAGCCTCACTGGCGGCATCACTGACGCCGTCGGTATTGTTTACTTGGGTTGCAGCACCACCACATGTTTCCAAAGGCCCAGGAACTGGAATTGGCCCCCTTTGGCAATCAATAGTCCACGTGCTGTTTAGCAAGTTGCAGGTGAAGTCTTTGTTACCCTGAGACTTCAGAACAGGCGGCTTGCTCTACATGAAGCCCTTGGAGAATCTTCTTAGACAGTATAGCACAGCAAGGCAACGTTTAGTCCTTTCCACTACCTACAGGTAGAAGGAGCAACTGCAGGCCAACCCAGCAAAGTACCACACAGCAAAGCGGCAGTACTCCTCCTGAAAGCTCTTCTTCTTGGTAGGTTCTTCATAGTCCTGAAGTAATCTAAAGTTCTGGGGTTTTAGGTCCAATACATATACCCATTTTCTCTTTGTAGTCTTTGTAGTGTTTGTTTCAGATTCCTCAGGAAGAAGGTCTGGCAGTGATTGAAGCTTACTTGAATGAAAGAGAAAGACCCATACAAATACCAACAGAGTTTATAATTGAGCTAGCAAGTTTTGCTCTCAAGAAAAATTACTTCAACTTCAATGGCAACTTCATTTTTCAAGTGAAGGGAGTAGCCATGGGCTGTCCATTTGCCCCAGAATTGGCTGTCCTCTTCATGGCCAAATACGAAGAGCATTTTGTTTACAACAACAATCCCTTCTCCAAATATATTGGGAGTTGGGTAAGATTTATTGATGACATCTTTATGGTGTGGACAGGTACTATAGAAAACCTACTTCAATTCCATGAATGGCTGAACAGCAGATCTGCCGACATCAAGTTCAGCATAAACCATTTGAAAACCACAATGCCGTTCCACAACGTTGAAGTATACGCAGAAGATGATAGACTGGTATCTACATTGTTTAAAAAAAACACCGAGAGAAACAAGGCACTGCACTTCACAAGCAATCACCCTAAAAGTTTAAAAGATAACTTGCCCAATGATCAATTCTTTAGGATCAAAAGGAATTGCACTTATAAAGATGAATATGTTTTGCATGCTACCAACTTGCTAGAGAATTTGATTGACAGCGGCTATCCTAGAAAGTTGCTGAATAACTCAATGAAAAGAGCGTGGTGGACTTCACGTGAGACACTCTTAGAAAGAAAAGAAAGTACACCCATGGAAAGGATAGTATGCGTATCAACCTTCTGCCCAAATTCGAACCATCTTAAGAAAATTATCCATCAAAATTGGCACCTGATTAAACACGTGGATGAATCTTTGGCTTCAAAACCACTCTTTGCTTTTAAGAAAGATAAAAGCATAGCCAATCAGATTGTACGGGCTGCAGTGTCTCAACCTAAGTCTAATACATTGCGTGATTATGTTGGTCTACCACCTATAATAGGCCATCATAGATGCGGTACATGTACTTGTTGCGACTAAACTGTAGAAGGTACGTTATTCACACATAATTCAATTTTTTGGAAACATGATGCATTTACCAACTGCAAGTCGAAGAATGTTGTATATGGGATTACCTGTCCCTGCCAGAAATTATACATCGGGAAAACAAATCAAGAGATAAGGTGTAGGATCTCGCAACATAAATCTCGGATCCGAAAAAATGTACAAACTGCCCCTTTGGTCAACCACTGGAGGATACACAATCACACAGAAGGAGACGTGAAATGGACTGTAATCTCAATAATTGAACTAGGAAGTAGAGGCGGTGATCTGGAGTTGAAATTGACACGCAGAGAGGCTCTACTAATTGTTAAATTCAATTCAGCAGTGAATGGACTAAACAAACTCTCTGAAATCTACAATTTATGATAACAGTATGGGACAACCTAAGTGCGATTCTGCGACAACTTAATAACTATATGAAGGTTGAGATCGTAGATAACCACATTTTTGGACAATCCTGGCTCCACCGTTAACTCGTTTAATATCTGAGAGCAACCATTCCAATTAGAGTATTCCAATCACAAAATTAATACTTTCTATGTCGACAGCACCACATTACAAATAGAACCTTCCACAGGACCAATGTGATATGACCAGAAATCGTGGGCATACCTCGCCAGTCCCACTGCAGGGACCACCGCCGCTGAATCGCTCCCCTCCGCCGCCGCAAAAGCCACACCAGCGGCCGCAGCGGGAGGGGGGCGTTCGGTACAGGACTCCATTTCCCAGACGCCCTAGCGGCGGAGCACGCCGCCACACCTCATTCCTGCGCCAGGAGGCGCTTCAAATGGAGGCCAGCCCCGGTGGAGCGGGGAATCAACCAGAAATCGTGGGCATACCTCGCCAGTCCCACTGCAGGGACCACCGCCGCTGAATCGCTCCCCTCCGCCGCCGCAAAAGCCACACCAGCGGCCGCAGCGGGAGGGGGGCGTTCGGTACAGGACTCCATTTCCCAGACGCCCTAGCGGCGGAGCACGCCGCCACACCTCATTCCTGCGTCAGGAGGCGCTTCAAAAGGAGGCCAGCCCCCGCGTTGCAGGATCGCGCGCGGGTCGGCGCCGGGAGAAGCCCGGGACAAGGGCGGGACCACCTAAGGCCATCATAGGCCAGAAAAGGCCGGGTCGGGCCACCCCTCTTGGATGTGCAACAAAAAGAGGTAAAGAGCCCCGATTATTATTCATAGGCAAACTCCGGCCCTCCCCAAGGGAAACCATATTGTGATTTGTGACAATTGTAGATCCTTCTAGGTGTTTGTTGCTGTTCCCGTGCTAATTACATCAAAGCCAACTACATTATGACATGCAAGGGGGTGCGCAAAAATCCAATTCTCCAGAGGGACTTTGCCAAGGGGACGTTGGACCACTACCTAAATAAGGCAACATCACCCATTGTCCATCAAATAGTGAGAACAGAACGACGACTGTCTACAGATTACACTTTCAGTAAGCAATCTCCCTCACAGACAGTTGACGTAGCACAAAACTCATCATTGCTGGAGGAACTCAATAATTTATGTAAATCTAAGTATGCTGCTGTGGAATCGAGAATCGAGCAACTCAGTGCTTTTATCTGCCCTACAATCATTACAAGTCCCCAGTCTAGTACATTATCCCAACCAAATGAAAGATTGCTGGGTACTCCCCTTTGTCTACCTACAAAAGGTAACAAGAAATCTATAATGTCCCCCCAGGTGCCCTCTGTTAAAAGAAAACGAAATGTGGATACACACACAGGGAGTCAAGCAAAACAGCAAAAACTGAACTTAAGCCCTCCATTGCCTATCACCATTACCCCTAAAGCATGTAAGGATTCCGCGAAACGGGTAACTTCTGCATCTTCTACCCGGCCAACTCTATTGGCCCAGATAGAAACCATGATCAACTCTATAATATCCCCCTTGATAGAAAGAATGAATAATCTAGGGGATAGGATTACGGGCATAGAGGGAATGACTAAGGCAAACTCGCTACTCTTAAAAAGTATGGCAGGCCCCGACCAAACACAGTCTTTATCCGCCACTGTAGTCCCCATAACATCTCCACAAAGTAACATTGACCAAAATCAACCAGTAGCCTCACACATGTTATCCTCAAACACCCTGAAAGTAACCGCAAAATCCACAATAGTACAGAGCTCTTCCCCCAGAATAGGGCTGAATAAAGAACCCACACCCCACAAAGGGTCATTTCCTAATCTAGGGAATATGTCACGAAAATCTAACCATATACAATTACCACCGGAGGCTGCTCCGTTTGTGTGCGTCCTCTCTGGAGTGCCAGCTCTTACAAACGGAAAATCTGAAAGACAACAGGACCTAAGAAATAAGGTGGTGTTCTGGTTAACAAAAAATAGACCCCTGCCACCTGATATTGATGGAAGAATACGAAGTGTTAGAAGGGTGGGCTGGCTAGTTCCCCTTCGAAAAGATATACCTGGTGACCTGGTATTAATAAATTTTAGAAATAATAACGTTGTCCCACATCTTCAAACCTGGCAGCCACAAATAGGAGACGGCCCTATACACACCTGGGAACTGTGTGACTTTTATCCCAGAGCATCACTCCTCCCCCAATCAAGACCAAATGAAGAGAGTAACCTACCGATGGGCAGAAACGGCCCCGGGGTGAGGGGCTATAATTTTCAGACTTCGATTTGACATACTTCGTAACGAACTCAATGATTAGCTGATTTGCTCCAATGATTTAATGCTATATTAATATAATGTTATTTATTGTGAAATGAAATGTAATGGTGTAAATATATGCATTGTTGCTTTTATGATTTTATATTTCAAAATCGAATAAAGCTAATCGAATCGAGTGTAAAACTGTGCTTGACCATATCATTTATATCAACCACGATATGGTTGACCTGATTGGGACGTAGAGGGACAACGTAATACAAAAAAGATGTATCTTTTCAGGATTTCTGCTACACCATAAAGCTAAGCATTATATCCGTCTTCTTAAATCACTACAACGTGCTCGGGAGTGCAAAAAATCACCTACATTGCCTTTAAAAATAGACTGCTTAACCTGTTCCATGCTTATGACAAGGTCAGCTTGTCATGCAGTACACTGGAGCTGTGCTAATGACGAGCTGACCTTGTCATGAACAATGGGAAATCTGATATTGCAGCACCCAGCGGGAATTGCCTTAGCATTGAAGGTGTTAATAAACTGAGGCGGAGCTTTAATTACAATTCGGAAGGATAATATTTGCGAAAAACGCGCAATTGACAGGTCTGTCGCTAGGATATATGGGCTACTAATGTGTGGACTATGTTTACAATCTTTAAACAGCGTAATATGCCCCGTAGTACTCAATAGTACTACATTTCCCATAATCAGGATCGTCACGGTAACCACGTGATTTGAATACATCATTAAAGAAAGCCCGGCGGCTCGGAGATCCGGAAATAGCTGCCAGCAGTCTTTTCAAAACAACGGAGAATTACACGGAGACGTCGTCAATTTTAAGGTGGGAGGTCAAGCGGCACGATTGAGGCGTTGTTGTTAGCTAAATCACAAAGGTATGGCAATCGTTCTTAAGGGCTCGTTTTTTTTACAGCGCTAGAATACTGCAGACGGCGTTAAAAGGCGCCGGCACATTGGTGCTCCCCCACAATGGATTTTGAAATGTAAGTGCTTGCAAATTGAATACATAGTCGAGAGCATAACAAGTTTGGGATGTGTTCAAACAAGTTGTTGTTTGCGGTCTTTTCAGGATAATGTTGAGGAGTTGTGGCAGTTTTTGATTATCCCGGCCAGCTACTAGTAAGTCCCTAAGGCGCTACTGTCTAAGTTTGTGGATAGGGCTTTGTGGAACAGGAGTTAAAATGATTTCCATCATCTTTTGTTCAGATTGAGGTCGTTTTTCATGTATATAAATAGGATCGACTGATCTATAGCTAAAGTGAGGAAGGTAAGCTTGAGACCCCAGGAGGGGGTGAGGGAGGAGTAGTATAGGTAAATAGAAGAAATCATAAATGTTTTGTAATTTTTTTGTCATTTCAGCTTGTTGGTCCTGAGGAGAACACTGTTTATTTGGGGTGTTCGAAACAAGTCGACCTGCTTTTTGTGACCTATAGAGTTAATCACTTAAAAAGTGTTTGAGTTTTTCCAACAATTTTGTATTTCATGTATCATAGGTCTTATATGATTTTTTCCAAAACCAAATACACCTTTGAATATGTATATACAATGTTTTGTGGTAGGATGTGAGTATGAATGTATGTGTTTGCTGAATGGGGTTTGAAAGAGTTTGAAAGAATTAGAGTGGTTCTGGATTGTATATAAATATAAAATGTAAAGTTGGGGGATTGATTGTGTAATATATTTGTGTATTATATATATTTGTGATAAGAATTATGGAATTGTTTGTTTACATTTTTGACTATGAACTAATGAATCTTTAAAATAAAAAACGAAGATTGAAATACTCAGGTAGTCACGTTTGTTTAGGTCGAGGTGGCTTTTTAGAAAAGAAGTTTATATGTGTTGAACAGTAGTGGCTTTTTTGCTGTTTAGTAGTAGATCCACTAGTAACATTTACGTTACAGGCCCTGTTATCCTCAGTGCACTTTACTAGGGACTTACAAGTAAATCAAATATGCCACTCATGGATAACCAATCATAATTACAATTTACACAGGGAGCACTTGCGCTTTGACACTGATCAGCAGTGGCAAAGTGCCCAAAGAATCGAAGCCAGCAAAAACGAAATCCAGCACGCAGTCAAAAATGCAGTAGGTAGAGGTGAAAAGTCAGGGGAAACCACGCCAAGGACGCAAAGTCTAACAATATGGTTCTATGGAGCTTCCTAAAAGGACTATTGCAGTTGCGTTAAATTTCAGATTACGGTTCTAAGCTTGGTAATATTGGTCAATAACACCCCCGAGCACAAATCATTTTGATAAATGTTCTTATAATACCCTCTTACATAAACAGATGTAAGAGGGACAATGCAATGCTGACTTCGCTTGACCTTAAAATTCATATTGATACCAAAACATTTCATAATAAGTATCAGGCATAGCAGAAACTTAGGAAAGGGTATCGTTTGGTACATACTGAAACCCATCATCATAATTGTGATTTGTGTAATCACTTTGTGGGGATTGGTGCGTTTGTATCAATGTTATAGAGCAAATAGGTTACAGAGAGCTATGAAGAAACAGGAAGAAGAGTTGACAGCGATGCAGGACACTCAATATAGGAGTCTGAAAGCATTAGAGAGTATGAAAAGAAGTGGTACTGCCCTGTCTTCACTTTAAAAGGTTCTACATTTTTAGTGTCTTGGTGATGATGACCCCTGAAGGTCATCAAAGGGGGGACTGAGAGAGCACAAGTTTGAAAAAAATGTATAAGTACGCCATATTTACAAGCACGTAGTTAGTTTAAACATGTTTTGCACACGAGTGGTTTATATTCAGTAGTGAAACGTATAGAATGTTAAGTAGAGTAACTATAATTATAACGGTGTGAGATTAATGTAGAAATGTTGGAATATATGTGAAAACCTCATGTTCTCATGTTAAAAAGAGTCATGTCCGAATTAAATGTAACTTTGAAAATCCAGTATTATGTGTAGGCCTTAGGGCAATTCACAGCAAACCTGAACGTGCTGCTAAATTAATGTGAGATAAAGTTGACATGGTTCTTCCAAAATGTACTATTGAACTTAGGGTTAAAAGTATATGCTTTATAGATGTGTTATTTTAGAAACGTATGCTAGTTAAGAATGTTTGCTGTTTAAATCAAGTTAGCGTTTTAAGAGTGCAGGAACCTGCTGCATGTAAATCAAGTAGGCCAGAGCAGATAATGTCATGTAGTTTAAATTGCCATGTGCTCGTTAGAGGAGAGGTCGTGAGGTGTCCAGCACGGAGCTTTGAGAGTGTTTTATGACCAAAGATATGGTGGAGTCTGGAATTTGAGGCCCACTGCAGGATGAGCTGTATGCAGGTGCGAGGGTCCTAATCAGCTCGAATGAAAGGGACTTTGTTCAGTGGCGCCTTGCGCAGGCCTGTAGGAGTTTCCAGGAATTTCAGGGGGTATCAGCGCACGGAAGAAGAAGCCTGGGAACCAAGGTCAACTATAACGAGGGTCTTCAAGAGTACCATCATGGAGTTTGCCGCGCAAAGATGTACCACGTGAGGGGCGTCCCAAGGGGCGTTTCTATTGGAAATGTGATTTGGTATTAGGGAAAGAGACCCGGGAGGAGAGCAGAGCAGATGATTTTGGGAGCCTAAGGAAGCGGATGGGTAGGCAGATAGGCTGATCAGGAGAGACCCATTACCAGAGAAGAGACAAAGAGAAGTGCGTGATCTTCTTAGGAAGTCACCACGGCTGACACCTAGAGGGTTAAGATCTTGCTAAGTAGGGATGTCATTTAGTGTAGTGTAGGGACAGACTAACCTTAATTTTCTTTTCTGTAATGACTTTGAGGTTGCAACTTGTATCCATTTTGGCAACCCTGATGGTTTTCGAGCTTGTACTTATTATTCTGTTTTTCAGACTCAGACTATTCAAAAAGTTCATGTTTATAGTGATACCGATTTATCTTCTTAATCTCATTTTGAGAAGTTTGTATCTTCAGTTATCTTTGACTTTATATTAAAACTTTAAAACTTAATTTTGGTCAGTGGTCATTTAGAGTGGTGTAAGTTCTTAAATTAATTGACTTATTGCGAGATTACCTTTTACTCCAAGACAGGTACCAACGATTCAGTCGACATAGTTTGGGATTTGGTAAAATAATTAGTAACCAGTAATCCCGCGTTAGCAACATTATAGCCATTTGAGCAACGAGAAACTCTAAGAAGATCTTAAAACTGCTGCAAAGCACCAGTGCACAACATAGTTTTCTTGAAGTTTGTGGTTCTTATTTATACAACAGCACACATTCCTTTTTGAGGTACTGCACAATGTTCAGCCTATTAATTTCGTATGCGCAAAGTCATAGTTGCCAGTGTTTGAGATTGCTTATGTGTAGCATTTCAATGGTTTCAATTTACTTAAGAGTGACATTCAGCTGCAAATGTGTGACGCTTAGAGTGACACTTCCTCATCATTAAAACTATGGGATTAAGGACATTAGAAGACCTAAATATCAGAAACTACAATATTTTGAACAATGAGAAGCTCTAAACTTATCTTGAAACTAACGGAAAACTCCTGAATTGAAAGCTCACTAACCTAAAACCTCTTTCTAAGATGAACATACTGTAAAACAGCTGTGGCAAAGCCTTTCATGGCAATGAAGAGACACCAGAAGGAAATTTACAGGGGGCTATGAGAGACATATTTAGCCTGACAAGATATCAATTGTGGATCAACCTTTTGTAGCTCGCACAAAGTTAGTGTTAGAGGCCAATGAGTCTAAAAATACACTGTGATTAAGAAAAGTATGCCTCAGGTTCTCAGTACAATTTAGCTACAAAATTGAATGGTGGCGTAGTAGGTTAATGTAGACTAAAGAGCTGCATATGGTCCAGTACGGAGCTGTCAGACTGTGGAGTAGGATGTTTTGGTATGCAGTGCTTCGTTTTTTGATGAAATCGTTCTTTAGTATCTAAGTATTAAGATACATGATAAAAGAGAGAGTTTAGAAATGTGTTTATAGATTTGCTTTTTATAATGTTCTCAGTCTATATTGTAGTTATTTTAATATTGAAAGTTTTCTTGTGAATGTGTATTGTTATTCTTTATAAGTCTTCCTTTTGGCTTTCCTTTGTGCCATCCGGCAGAGCATCATTTTCTTGCAGTTGCTACGTTTTTCCTGTGAAAAACAGTGAGATTTTGTGCTGTTTTATACTGTTCTCGTAATTAAGTCTATATTTTATTGGTTTGTTTGATTTACTATAAATTGTATTGGTTACTTTGTGCCTAGTTTGAATTTTTTAAATGTATTGCTTTTTTTGGCAGACGCTAGTTAGTGTATCTGTTTTACTTTTAAATGTGTACATCTGTTGTATTAATAATACACTTTAAATGCATCATTTATTGTATTTATTTTTTATGTGTCTAATATTTTTTTAATGCAATAATATTTTTTTAATGTGTTAATTTTTAATAGTAAATATATGGAGAATAGGTATGGTTGTATATGTTTATATTTTTATGTTCTTGTTTTACTCTAGTACTATTTTTTAGTGATATTTTTCATATTTATTGTAAAAAAAAGGAGATTATGATTTTAAATATACATTTTTCCTTATTTTTCACAGTATTATTGTGGTCAGCATTGTGTGTTTAGATATTGTCTATATATTTAAATATTAGACAATGTTTTTGTTTGAATATTTTTGTGTACGATAGCGTTAAATTTAGATATTTTTGAGGATGATATGTTTGTCATAGATATGTGAGTTATTTTTAATTAGGTATAGGATTGTGGTATTTCTGTAAAATATATATTTTTGATAATATTTTGGTGAGTCAATTTTGTTTTTCACGATATTGTGCCATGGAACCATCTGTTGGGTTCTTAGTTAATATATGGTGCTTATTGCTAGATGAAAATGTCACTCACAATAATGTCCAACAGGCGAACTAAACTTCAGTGGCTCATATCTTTCAAATGGCCAGTAGCTATCAAGATTTTCAGTTGGTGGGCGCACCTACTTGACCCGTAAGCTTGACAAGTCGGAACCCTGAATATGTATGACTCCAAAACAGAACGGTTAAGGGAAACTATTCAAACAATTCTGTAATAATAACTACAGACTGCAAACAAAAAGTTCGCATGCCAGGACAGGGGCAAAGAGGAAACATCCTCTGTATCCTCTGTATCTCTCTTGGCCTGCACAATGTGGTGAAATAGGCTTACCTAAGTCTACAAGTTCAAGTACTACTGCTTTGACTGCTTGTAGTCCCAGTCTGCAGTTGGTAACCCTTTCCTATCTGGCATGCCTAGCTAATACGTAACTGCTATCTTTTCAGCTGAAGTCCTGTTCACTATTGTTGACTCTGGCCCAAGCTAAATGAGCAGTCCAAACTCAAATAGAAAGTGCTTATGGGATATTTGTTTGGCAGATGCCTCTGCCTCTAGGATAAGATAATCATGTAGTACAGATAGACTGAGGCATGTGATCTGGGATTACTTCTCATTCATACCACTGCTTTGAAAGCAACTGCTCTTCATTGCAAACATGCATATACAGTTTCTTCATATGTCCCCCCTTCACTACATTCTGAAATGCAGTTACTTTCACAGAAAAATGTCTTCACATATTCGGTATTTTCTTTTATGCAGATAATGTGTGGATCCCTATAAAATATGTACAGAGATAGTCTAACTAACTCTGCACTGTTAGGCTCAACATGATTTTCCTTTTCCACTTCAGTTCTGCACAAGTTCTCTTCCAGTCTTGCTAAGTGACACAGAAGTCTAGCTCACAGTGTCTATTGCCTCCTTGAAGGGCTACAACACACAATAGACAATGAACCTTAGCTGCTTTTTGACCTAAACAAGGCTCCTTCGTCAGCTGATCTCTACCAGTAGTCTCTTCGAGGCTTTCTTTACTCTTAAATCGGGAGGGGTACAACAATAAACTATATTGTGATTTAATGTGTTGGCACAGATATTGTTAACTGGTGGTGTCGTGGTTTGTGTGTGATCTAGTTGCAGATTAGTTCAAATCATTCCAGCTGCAGTATGACTGACTGGTAATGTGAGCATATCCTGTCTGCCACAGAAACCACACAATGTAAATCTTTGTCAATCCAAAGGCCAGCCCTTGTTTTTAGGACATTCCAACACACTTACCAAACCCTGCAGTATTTCTCAACAACTCCTTTGTGGCATTGTCCTTACAGTATTGCATAAATAAAATGGCTTCTTGGTGAAAAGCATGCACCTGCTGCAACCTCTCATCTTACCTCCACATACAACTAGCTAGGAAAGAAAATCAGGGCAGGGTTATGGCTATGTAGTTCGTGTCTTAGTCTATAGTTCACAAATTCATGTTCAAATGGACCTTCCTTCCAACAGATTTGTCCAAATCACTACATTGGGGGGAAGGGTTCACTGGGGGGTGTGCCTCATGGTGGCTGAAGTTGGCAGAGGTTGTGCAAGAAGAAGGTGGGGAGACAGAGCTGTAAGGTAAGCAGCAGTAGCACAAAAGTGGGTGTGGGGTTGACAGTGGGAAGAGGGTCTAGATTGGAGATGAGGTGGGTTAATGATGGAATGGCCAATTGGGTGCGTGAAGTACATGGCAAACAAGGAAGGCACAGGAAGGCGAGGGAGTGGAGCAGGGCTAAGATGACATGGCAGGTGATGTTTAATTTGGGGACCATTATGTTACATGTTATGAGGTTTTGATTGAGGAGCAGGACCTTTAGCTGCCCTGTTATGAAATAGAGTAGGGATACTGCTTGGCGTGGTGTATTCTGACTGTAATGAACTTCACAAATTAGGATAAAGGTCTTAAAACTGGTGGGAGAGGCTTCTGAGACGGGGGCTTACCTGATCGACTGGCAAAGAGAAGCATACTGCTGATAAACGTGTTTTGTTTTAAGTGAAGAAGAACAGAGTGGCAGTAAGCCACTCTGTGATGAACCCTCAGTAGCCAATTTCGTCATTCATATACTGGCTCCGAGTAGGTGTCAAAAAGGGGGGACACCAAATAATTATCTTGGCCCTCCACCACTATTTCCGATAAGGAAACAGACTGTGGATACTTTCACACTTTAGGATGACCTGCTTAGAGCAGTATGTTCGGCAATCATGTGTTGTATTACTTTTTTTAAAGGGATGCCTGAACATAACTGCATCTTTTAAATGTGTTTAGACATATTTAAACAGTGCAATTTTTCTAAAATATTTGTGATTTTTATTTCTGGAAATCCATCAGGGGGAGTGGCATTGAAAGGTTTGAAGGCCACTGCCCTATGAACATAGATAGAAAGGGCTTAGCATCTGGTATTCTGGAATTGTTGTATTTCCTGTTCTATGTCTGACATGACATGAATAGCCCTCAAGATGTCTTGATCTTGGGCGCCAGGCAAGGCTGGACAGGGGAACCAAAAGCAGCCCTGGCAAAAATGCTCAAACCAGCCTTGCTCCCTTCGTCTTCTTGCACTAGCTCTCTTTTTCTAACTATCCGCTCCAGCATCCCCATAAAATTTGAACGCTTTCAGATGAAGAATGAACATTAAATGAGGCCTTCTAAGATCTCCTGTATGATTTAGTAAGGTGACGTTACTGTACAGCACCCCACTTAAAAATCGTTCCAGCACCACTGATCTGTTCTCCTTCTTCCCTGATGGTTTACTCGCTGCCTTTCCCCCTCTCCCTCTTTTACTCTCTCTCTTGAAGCTTTCCGATGTCTGCTGCACATAACCTCAAGGAGCTGGGGAAAGAAATAGAAGCACAAGGAGCAGCCCTGGGCTTCCAAAACAGCCCTCTAAGGGCTCCATCCCACGGGGGAGCGCATGGTGGGGTAAAAAGGCCTGTCAGTCCTGGCGCCACGCGAGGTTGTGTGCTATCAATAATTGCTTTGTACAGGATGCAGAAAGTCTGTGATCTATTACAATATGAAACATTGCTGTACATTTCCATTTATGTCAAACTCTGATTTCATGGCAGGGGACCTATCGGATGGTTGCAGTGAAATGACTGTGACAATGTTACTAGCTGCTAGAGGGTAACTGGACATAATATCGACTACATAATATCGAATGGACAAAATATCGACGGAAAAATATCGACATTAACAAAATATCGACTATAGGAATATCGTTGAAAAAAATATCGACTGCAAAAATGACCCAAAAATATCGAATACAAAAATATCGACTTAAAAATATCGACTAGACAAAATATCGAAATATAGTGAAAGTAAAAAATATCGAGAAAATGTTAGAAAATATTGATTTTATAAAATAATATATATATAATATATAAATAAATAGTACCAAATGTTTAGGAGCGGGTTGTGGGTTTATAGGGGAATAGGGTGGGAAGTAATTTAATAATAATTAATTAGTTAATATATGTGTGGTAATTGTTTTAATTAGATTGTAATTGGTAATTAATTAATATTCATTAGTTAATTGTTTAATTGATTAATTAGCATATAATTTAATTGATTAATTGATTAATTGATTATTAATAATTAATATTTTTAAAAAAAATTTGTATATGATTTTCATTGATACATTGGTTATTAATTAATAATAATTAGTGATTTATTGTATTAATGTTTAGGAGCGGGTTGTGGGTTTATAGGGGAATAGGGTGGGAAGTAATTTAATAATAATTAATTAGTTAATATATGTGTGGTAATTGTTTTAATTAGATTGTAATTGGTAATTAATTAATATTAATTAGTTAATTGTTTAATTGATTAATTAGCATATAATTTAATTGATTAATTGATTAATTGATTATTATTAATTAATATTTTACAAAATATTTTGTATATGATTTTCATTGATACATTGGTTATTAATTAATAATAATTAGTGATTTATTGTATTAAGAATTAGTATATTATTTACATTTATTAATTGCTAACACATTAATTATAATTAGTTAATGATGTCATTAATATATTGCATATCATTTAAATAAATGAATTGGTAATTAATTTATAATAATGACTTAATTACATTAATTGTATACATTTAAATGTAATGTGTTAATTAATGTTGATGTTAATTAATTAATTGGAATTAAACAATATTAATTAATCTAAATTATTATTATAGGTAATGTGATAATATATTTTATAATAGTTTTTTGAAAAAAATTTGTTTTTTTTATATATTTATGTTTAATGTTGTGTTCATTATTATTTATAGTGTTCTGGCTTAGTTTCATATTTTTTGTTATAGGTTAATTGTTTAGGGTTCAGGGTAATTTTGGTAGTCGTGAGTGAAGGTGTATTTAGTGGGATTTGGGAATTTTTTAAGTTTGTGGGTAAATGGGTATTTTTGAGGTTGAGGGTCAGTTTTCTGTTCTTGTGTAAAGGGCTATTTGTAGAGTTCAGGGTCAGTTTTCAGTTTGTGGGAAAAGGAGTATTTGTAGGGTTCAGGGTCAGTTTTCAGTTTGTGGGTGAAGGGCTATTTGTAGGGTTCAGGGTCAGTTTTCAGTTTGTGGGTAAAGGGGTATTTGTAGTGTTCAGGGTTAGTTTTCAGTTTGTGGGTAAAGGGGTATTTGTAGGGTTCTGGGTCAGTTTTCAGTTTGTTGGGAAAGGAGTATTTGTAGGGTTCAGGGTCAGTTTTCAGTTTGTGGGTGTAGGGGTATTTGTAGGGTTCAGGGTCAGTTTTCAGTTTGTTGGGAAAGGAGTATTTGTAGGGTTCAGGGTCAGTTTTCAGTTTGTGGTTGTAGGGGTATTTGTAGGGTTCAGGGTCAGTTTTCAGTTTGTGGGTAAAGGGGTATTTGTAGAGTTCAGGGTCAGTTTTCAGTTTGTGGTTGTAGGGGTATTTGTAGGGTTCTGGGTCAGTTTTCAGTTTGTGGGTAAAGGGGTATTTGTAGAGTTCAGGGTCAGTTTTCAGTTTGTTGGGAAAGGAGTATTTGTAGGGTTCAGGGTCAGTTTTCAGTTTGTTGGGAAAGGAGTATTTGTAGGGTTCAGGGTCAGTTTTTAGTTTGTGGGTAAAGGGGTATTTGTAGGGTTCAGGGTCAGTTTTCAGTTTGTGGGTAAAGGGGTATTTGTAGAGTTCAGGGTCAGTTTTCAGTTTGTTGGGAAAGGAGTATTTGTAGGGTTCAGGGTCAGTTTTCAGTTTGTTGGGAAAGGAGTATTTGTAGGGTTCAGGGTCAGTTTTTAGTTTGTGGGTAAAGGGGTATTTGTAGGGTTCAGGGTCAGTTTTCAGTTTGTGGGTAAAGGAGTATTTGTAGGGTTCTGGGTCAGTTTTTAGTTTGTGGGTAAAGGGGTATTTGTAGGGTTCAGGGTCAGTTTTCAGTTTGTGGGTAAAGGGGTATTTGTAGGGTTCAGGGTCAGTTTTCAGTTTGTGGGTAAAGGGGTATTTGTAGGGTTCAGGGTCAGTTTTCAGTTTGTTGATAAAGGGGTATTTGTAGTGTTCTGGGTCAGTTTTGGCCTTTAGGGTCAAGGGGTCTTTTTAGTGTTTTGGGACAGTTTGGGGTATTTTAGAGTGCTGATGTATAGTTTAACTTAACAGTGATACATTAAATTTATCACACGAAAATAGATATTATTATAACTTTACATTAGTACACTTTATTTAGATAAAAACTATTTATGTATTAGCATGTTTCCAGACAGTAGCTAGAGTGGAGTTGGAATTCTAATTATTAATTGGTTGGTGTCCAGCACCATCAGTAATATTACCAACACTGGAGTTGGATTAATAAAAATACATTGGTTAGTCTCCACCACATTTTATGGTATTACCTTGAGTGTAGTAGGAATAGTAAAATAATTTTTGCTAGTGTCCTGCAGCTTCTATGATTTTAGATTGACTGGAGTAGTAACAATACATATAAAATTGGTCAGTGTGCAGCACATTTGTATACATTTGTTCATTACTGTATTTTAATAATAAAAAATTATGCAACATAGATGTTTTCAAATCAGTTTATTAAACAATTTTTAATTTTTTTATTGTGTACTACAATAAAATCAAAAACAAATATAACATCACATTTTTTTTAACTTTTATTATTCACACAATAACATCTTTACATTTATATACATGTGGTCAATGTAAACAATAATTTGGATTACTAGATTCTTTCAGTAAATTTTACATATTCCCATCAGTCATTTACAATTTAAAGTATTTATATAGAAATACATTAAACAATGATTTGTTATATATTTCTTACATTAATATTTAATAATGTTAATATTAAATATTAATATAATAAAATATATAATACATATTTCTTTGTAACAAGTAACATGACTATTATTACATTTCTTAGGATAAATTGAAATACCAAAATAAATTTTCTTGGTGTATATTTCACACAATGTTGTTTTTACATAAAACATATAAATCGCTTTGGTTGTAAAGTTTATAATTGTATAGGGAAACAATATGTTTAATTATAATATCTGGTATTTATCAAATATTAGTAAAGCAATTATATAATTTTGTTATAATTAGAAATAATTATATAATATTTTTTTAATAATTAATAAAAATAATAATTATTTTAATAATTATTATTATTATTAATTAATAAACATAAACATTCATTGATTATTAACAAAAATATATATATTCACAGATAAAATAGAGACTTTTTTCAGGGCATTCTTTATATACTAAATGGTTCTACTTGTTATATTAATAACAATAAATAAGTTATATTATTTATCATTATTAATTATTCCCATAAACATTTATAATGTTTTATAAAAATTATACACAAAATTATTCTTATAAATATACAGAATAACTAAATATTTACATCTTTTATTCAAAGTTTTACATAATTATTTTATATTATTAATATATAATACATATTATATATTAATTAATATTAAATATATTATTTTTTGTTAATAAAGGAAAATTGTCATGAGTATAGTGTATTAATTTGTTACATTATACATGTGTATGTATTATATATTTTTTATTTCACATTGTTTATTCTATTATCCTTTTACACAAATGGGTTAAGGGGACTACTTTTTTACCGCGTAAGGTTATTGCGCTCCATTCAGGACTGGAGAAGCTCGCGGTTGGGAGTTGCTTCGCTTGGAGAGAGGTAAGGATATTTTGTAATACTAATTATAAGTAAGTGGTCATGTTTGAGGGTGTAATCAAACTCTGTAGTGTTTTTTGGTGTATGTATTATTAGTTTAAGTAGCGTTTGGGTGAAAAGTCTGCGTTATAGATGTGTCGTGCTTTTTTTCCTTCAAGTCTAATTTTAATTGTTCGGAAATGTCTTCTTACATGGTTAATGTTAATTGTTAGTATATTTACTAATGTGAAGGGGGTATTTGTGGGTGGCTTTCGTTATGTATGTTATTTTACAGGTTTCGGTTCCTCGCATGAAAACTACATGGAAGGAAGCGTGTTTTTTAACGGAGAAACAAATGTTTAAGTTATTATGCTTATATTTTGACTTTTATCTCCTATTTTTCGTGTTTGCCTGGAGCGGTTTTTTCACTTTTTAAACCTTTTTCGGGTTTTTTGGAGGGTTTCGAATCGGATTGATACTTTGATATGCGTGACCGTTTTTTTAAAATTGTGTGTATATAACTTTAAATCCTAACGTGTACACACTACTGTTTTCGGGATTTCCTGGAGCGTTTTTTTACGTTTTACAATTTATTTTTGGGTTTTTGAGGGTTTCCCATATTGGAATAGTAAGATATTGGATTGGATTGTATGGATTGATTTTTCCTTGATTGCGTCTCTTAATTCCAAAAAATTTTTGTATTTATTTTACAATTTTGATTGGGTGGGAAATGTCGATTTCTAATGTTATGTGTATGTTATAAAAAATTATAAACATTGCATATTTGTTACAAATTTTTTTACATATTTTTTAAAAGTTTGTCAAACAAATATGTTTTATTTATAATTCATTATATATGTTTATGACATGTGATTTTTATTAGTATTGTAAGAAGACATTCGTATATTTACTTGACATTTTTATAGAAGACTTTTTGCTATTATTGCCAGGTATTCTAAACCTCTAGTTGTAGGGTATAATGTGACTTGACTTTGAAGTAGTCGGAACATTTGTTGGGTTTGTTTAGTGAGTTTGGGCCCTATTTGTGACACTGATTGTTCCATTCTTAGTTCCTGATAGCTTTGTTCTTTTTTCAAAGCTTCAAGAAGGTTGTGGAATGTGGGTTTGCCTCTGTTTGTAGTTGCTTGGAAAGCATTATGCCACCCTTCAACACTGTTGTTGGTTTTCGCCTCTTGGTTTAAAGTACTGAGATAGACATTCCACCAAGGGATTTGGAATTTGGGCTGGCGTCGATGTCCTGATCTGTGCAACCTTCCCACCCAAGTGTCTTCAAAATAGTCTAGCAATGGTGTTAGCTTATCCTCATTCCTCTTATAATATGCGCTGTCAATTAATAAATTGTAATGTTCAGCAACATCTGTAACAGGGACGTAGGCCAGGGCTATTAACTTTTTAACTTGATAGGCAAAGGTGCTATCTGTAGAGTATAGTACACTTAAAGTAGATTTTTGGAGATGCCTCCATACACTCTGATTAAAATGATAATAGCAACCCTGGATTGCTGTGTGGGGAAATGTTCTCAAAATGCTATTTATCATAGCTAATTCGAAATCAATAATTATTTTTTCGGGAAAATAATTATTGATTTCCGTTTTGAGAACATTTAAAATTTCGGTGTAGGTTGTTTGCTGTTTGTTGGGTAGCAAACAGTAAATGAAAGGTATGTTAGAATGATGGTATAAACCGTGGATGGAATACAGTTGGTAAAAAGGTTTTGGGCAGGGTTTAAATGTTCCATCCATCATCCATTGGGGACACTGTTGGATTTTTCGTAAATTACTTGCAGTTGCAAACATAATTATTCTGTTTGTACTGCTTTCATTATCAAAAAGAATAAATTTATCTTTATTGTGTGTGATGGCCATTTCGGGTGAAATAATAATTTCTTCAAAACAAGTTGGGTTGGGTTGGGTTGTGCTAGTGAGTCGTTTGGTGCGTGCAATTGTGCGTTTCAGGGAATCAATAGAGGGTAGTTGCCCTGAAGCATGGTTAGGGATTTTTACCAGTTCTTCTTTAAGTATTTGGGTGGTGGGTTTGTCACTTTGTGTGCTAGCACTTTTAATACTTTCTAAGGCATCTCTAATTTCAATTTCGGTGACATTTGGGGGATGATTATGTTCTCTAGTAAATAGCACATTAGTTTCCTTGGTAGTGGCCCTCCCATAACATTTGTTGGAGTAATATTGTGTACACTTCCAAAAAACCTTTCTACCACTTTGTCTCTCCTGATTATACACATAACCCATGTAGCATAATAGCAATTTATTTTTCTGAGACATGACAAATTCTGCACCTTCAGTCATTTTGATTTACTTGTTCTAGGAAAGAGTAGAAAGAAACAAAATCAGTACACATTTTTTTACTTATGTGGTGCTAACATCATTAGTGATGCATTTATACTTACAGTTAATCAAAGTAGTAGTCACAGAAGCAGAAATGTCTTTTGAATGATGTTCTTGTATGTATGTCTTTATTTGCTGTTGGTATGAAAATATAGAAAAACAACGTTAATGTTTATATATAACAAATGTATTTCCTACTCAAAAGCAGTTGTCATTTTTGTCTACTAGTGCATTTGATGTAAACATTACATATACTTACTTGTTTAAATAGTAGAATAGTAGTAATTGCTGGAGTTCATCAATTTAGTACAGGTATGATCTGTAGAGTAGATAGAAGAAATAAAAGCAAAATATTATAATTTTAATACTGAACCGTTTGGAAATGTAACAGATTTAAACGTATACTAACTTCTAAATATGTCGTTTTCTTTGTTGTAGGTAGAATAGCTGTATGATGTATTCAGAATATCTGTAGAGGAAATATAAAATAGATAAGATGTTGTTAAGAACATAGACTGTGTTATTTTAGGCAGTTTTAGAGAAATGATAAATATACTTACATTTTTTACAAGGCGATTCTTCTATATTGGTATATTTTGTGTAGTATGTTTTCATATGATATGTAGAATAGATGTATGATGTTTTCTGAATATCTGTAGAGGCAATTTAAAATAAATAACATGGTGTTAAGAATATAGTTAGCGTTTTTTGTGCCAACATTTTAGCAAATAACAATTATACTTACTTTTTTCTGAAGGGTAATTTTTGTGTTTTGCTATAGTTGATCTTGGATTTTTCAAATGATCTATAGGGAAGATGTAAAAAGCAAGATATGTTGTTTAAAAATGTGCATTAATGAAATTGGCCGTTTTATAACAAACACATCTATACTTACATGTGTAATTAGGTTAGTTTTATCGTTTTTGCTGTAGAAATAGCACCATTTCTGTATATCTGTAAATATAATGTCAATGAAAAATAAATACTCTTGTAAATTAGTGTTTAAACAAAGCAGTTGGTGTGTAACAGAGAATTATTATATACTTACTATCTGATTTTGCACATGAAGAAATATGACCATGTAATAGGAATTGTGTTGGAGTAGTTTCTATCAGAAAAGTAGGAAGACATGAAAATAAAATAAGTCTAAGAGTTAGGAGATGTAAGGAAAATAGTGCACTTCTAATGTAGTTTTCTACTAAAATGCTGTGTTACTTACTTGATTAATTAGCTAGTAAGCTGGATCTTTAAAGATGTTTATTCTGCAACAAAATCTTCAAAGTGTTGGCTTCTACTTTCCAGATAGGTAGCAGCAACAAATGGTAGAATGCATGTAGCCCTTTTATAGTATATGTGTTATGTGTGCTTTGATTTGATTGGTTGTAGGATGTAAGGAAGCATAGTATAGGCTAGTTTGAATTTTTTTAAGTTAATTGGAGTGTTTGTTGATGTGAGAATGGTGGTATGTGGTTGTTCCCGCATTAAAGCAGGTTCGTGTTTAAATGAAATATATTTATATGTGAAAATAAGTAATGAAAATGTTAGTTAAATGCAAAGAATAATAGAAAATGATAAAATGCATGTAATAGAATGTATAGTAAATGTGGATTAATAGTAATTTTATGTAAGAAACAGGTATTATATGTGAAAAGTTTTTTTTACAGAGAAATGACTTTTATTGATGATAAAGATGGTATTTTAGAAAGAAAAGTGTGCAAACATGAACTCGATATTATTTTTTTAACGATATTGTGGTAGTCTATATTTTTGTAGTCGATATTTTTGTAGTGTTAGGGCTAATTTCATGTCCAACGATATAATTGTAGTCGATATTTTTTTAAGCGATATTTATGTTTTCGATATAGTTAGTACTCGATATTTTTTAGTCGATATTTTTGTAGTTTGTGTAATAAGTATAGTAAGTCGATATTTTTGTTCTCGATAATTTGTCAACGATATTTTGGTAAGTCGATAATGTGTCCGTCGATAATATTTCAGTGATCCCTGCTAGAGGTGTGTTTGGGTGGTAATATCCCACTCATGGTTTCTAGCTACACCATATTGAACATAAGGCATGCATGGAATGCATCCTCAACGCACACAGAAGGAGCAGTTTCCTGACAAAAGTGTCAAGAGTTTCCATTTTTCATTCTATCGTTGTCATGTTTGGCCAATGTGCGGAGGGTTATTTGATAAGGTGTCTTTTTGCATCCCACGCTATAGACCATGAGAGTGAAGTTATTTGTGGGATGTCTGATAACTACAGTGTCTGATGCCTGAATTAACAGGTGGATAGTGTCTTTCTGCTCCTAGTCGAACAAGTCACCAAGAAACCACATTTTTCTAAAGTGAGGCTTGGATTACATATGTAAATGTAAATGTCATGGTACTTATAGAGCGCACTGTCACCAGACGGTCACCTTGCGGTGTCGCCTATTCGGCTTCCTGGCACTGATACTCATACCGCTGTGGAACCCCTCCTGGCTTTCCCTGTGAAGTGTCCACTCCTGGGCACCCCCAGGGTGAAGCCAGGCATCCTTAGCGCTGTTGGGGCCGGTGTGGAGGGTAAGCAAGCTATTGCCCAGAGTTGCAGCGTGGGGCCCGTGATTAGAATAGGCACCGAGGCGAGAATTAACAGGTCCGAGGAAATTGAGCCCGAGACCCCGCCGAGGAGGGAATCGAACCCTGGTCCCTGGCTAGAACTCTGCATCAGGGTCTGCCGCTCTAACCATTGAGCCACACTCCTCCACAAGGAGGTGGTTTTCTATTATACACGTCACACCTGGCCACATGAACTATCACTGAATGAGTACATTAAGGGGCCCAGGGGCGCAACAGCTGTTTGCGCCCCCCCCGGGCACTTTGATATTACAAAAGGGGCAGCATATGTTTGTGCGTCCCCTTCTGTAATACAGGTAGCGCTGGTGCATATAAAGTACCAGTGCTATCTTCAGTGGGGAGTTCCCTCATTGCATGGGGGTGTGCCCCATGCAAATGAGGGAATCCCTTTGCCCCTGCACGTGTGCCATATTCCAGACACTGGCGCAGAGGCAGAGAAACCCTCAGGAGGTGCATTGACAGTGAGCACTGTCAGTGCGTCTCCTGAGAACAGCCCTCTGCAGGAGGTAAAGGGGGTACTATGGACCCCCAGACATCCCCTTTAAAAGTGCAGACGGGTTTCCGCTTGCACAGTGTAAGCTCTGTATTTTACTTGAATGCGCTGCCCCCAGGGCAGCACGAGTTTGCAGCCGCCCTGGGGGGGTAGCACATTCCCCATAATGCGGCACACTTTCCTTCATTGCGCCTGGCACAATGAAGGAAAATTGGCCGCATGTGAAATGCGGCCCTTAGAATATTTTATAACTAGATGCATTGTGTCCTGGATCCTTTCACTATTATTGAAATCCCTTTGGGTTAGCTTCCGCAGCAGCAGTTTATCAGCTTGTGAGGACTGATATTTTCATGGGGATCAAGGGAGTATCTGTTTTCCAAGATGATGTACTAATTCATGCACCAGATAGGCAAATCCACAATGCTATTCTGGAGGAAGTCTTATGTGATTTCAGTCAAAAGGTGCGGTGTTGCACAGGGATGAGTGTGTTTACCTATTTGATTGTGTGGAGTGTTTAGGTCACCAAGCCAGCATGAAAGGCAATGTACCCAAAATGAGACTAGTTGACAGCATTACTCAGACTAAACCATTGTAGACAAGACTGGTTTAAAGTCGTTCTTGGGATTATGTGGATTTTATTCATGGTTTATCCTAAATTTTGCATCAAAATTGAGACATTTGTCTAGAATGCTCATGAAAGGTTTTGCGTGGGATGCTGAATGTCAAAAGGTGTTTGAAAGGGTGAAAGAACAACTTATTTCACCAAAGATATTGAGGTACTACGATCCAGAATTACAGTGTGTTTTGACTGTGGATGCCAGCAGATCTGGAGTTGGGGCAGTTTTGAGTCAAGAAGTTGATGGTGACATTAGGACTATTGGGTATGCGTCAAGGGTGTTAGTGGGAGCTGAAAAACAGTACTCTGTTATTGAAAAGAAGCTGTTGGTGTGTTGGTTGGCAGTCATGAAATTCAGGAATTTTATCCATGGACAGGGAAATTGACAAGGTAGTGAAGGAGTGTGTGATCTGTTCCAGGTGTGACAAGTCCATGAAACGGCGCACACCTCCTTTGTGTCCTATAGAGTACCCTTCTGCACCATGGGAAAAGTTAGGCATTGACATTGTAGGACCGTTTAATTTTTTGGCACAGTCCTTCAGGTTTGGTTTAGTCATAATGAACCAAGTCACAGTGATGCGCTCTTGGTCTCCCTATATAACAGGCATGCTGTGATGTGCCAATGCCAACCCTAATGTCAACAATGGCATGACACTCCAGTGTCTCGCCCGATGAAGCCGATATGATGTTCCCTTTTAACACATATGCAAGTGAGTCCATGTGTGCCTTCTTTCCCCACATGCCAAGCATGGCCTGATGTGCCATTTGTTCCCATTACATGCCAGTCATGCCATTTTGTGCCCCTGACCCCCTATGTGTCAGCGAATGAGAGGATGGGTTTCACATCTTTGGAAGTAGAGTTTCTGTGTTTAAATCAACACGGTGGCTTCTGACTTTTGTGTGCGTTCAAAGCATATATAATTAGAAAAGAATTAGATTACATATGCCAGCATAAGGAAACACATAATTGAGTGATTGTCAGTGACAGCTAGGAAATCCTTCCTGCATATTTAGTGTTTTACATATCCAGAGTATTTCTTGTGACTCTCAAGATGAAAGGGACAAGCTAGAGAACTCCAACAGTTTAGTTTCATTTCCTTTTGCCAATGCGGCATATTTATGTTGGCACAATGTGGGCCCCTTTTGCCTTTTCTATGGTTTTCGAGAAAATGTCACTGTCCTAGACATGGCTGTGCTTACCGGGCAGTCTTTGCTAGACTCAGTGATTTCAAGATTTCTTTTCTTTTATTAGTTAGTTCTTTTTACTTTCTTCATGATTTCCTAGGAAGTCTTCCTCAAGGTTCTCCCACAGTCTCAATTTAGTCAGCTATCCGGATTGCCAGCCGGCTCTGACTGCTACTGGTTTCTCACTACCCAATATGTTTCTCACTCCCTTTTGCAGAATCTCCTGGAACAATGGATTGTACAGGCAGTTAGTTTCATCCTTCTGCGATTCTACTGGAACGGGGAATAGTACAGGTGCAGATAACTATGTTTTCCTCTGGCTTTAATACAGAGAGGCAGTTTGCAAAGCCAAAAAGAGCTTTTTTTTGCAATTTTTGTTTAGCTGAATGATGAACGACTCTTTGTAAATATAAGGACAAATTGGTGCCTAGAATATTCTTGTTTTTAAGTGCATTTTCTGAAAATTACACTTCTTTGATGTGAGTCGCTGTGTGGTATTACCACAACCAATTTTTTTAATTGATGAGATATTGAAATAGTCCAGTATTCTGTCAAATCATTAAGCACAATAATTTGCTGTTTTTAATTGAAAATTAATCTATATATTTTCTTAGAAATTGGTAATGTAAACTAACAGCGCAGGTTGTCTAATGAACCGTTTTGGAGCAACCAATGCTTTTTTTGTACATATTTTCAATTTCAGTGGCATGTTGCAATATAACTTTTCCTTACATTTTAAGTAAATGGCATCACTATTCCAGTCAGCATCACTATTTGCCCATTATTGTTATAGTCAATGAAGTTTGAGCAGACTATTTGCTTTTTTTGGGCCGACCAATAAGTCATCCTTATAACCATATGATGGAATATTTCTCAAGATTTCACCCAGCGCAGCAAGCCACCTTATTGTGCTGCGATCTGTGAGAGGGAAAGGGGAGAAGTGCACCATATTTAACATAATACGGAATATCCCTGCCTTTTTGCAGGGCTGGCGCACAATGCTGCCTATCGCCAATGTAGGAACTCTTGCACCACGGTACAAGAGTGCCTGCGCTGTAAGCAGGATTATTTTAGTGCAGGAAGTGACACCTTCTTGTACAAAAACAACCTCCTAGGCACTTTCTTTGTATGTGTGCTGCAGAAGGTTGCACACAAAAAAAGAGGAAAAACTAGGAGAAATAAACATATAGCTCCACGTTACGCCTCCTCTGGGAAGCTGTAGCATTTTGTCACATTCCCAGGTTTACTAGTAATGGTAAATCTAGCAATGCTTCAAAATCCATGGGTGTTACTTTGGAACACCCATGCATCACCCATGGAACCCCTCCCAGGGGCAGAGTGGTTGGCCTAACGGCTAAGGCGCTCGACCTCGGACCTGGGGAACTTGGTTCGAGTCTCGGTAACGACGCCAAAAACCCTGGGCAAATCACTTAATCTCCCCGTGCCTAAAATGAAAGTGTGTCCTCATGTAACGTAACTGGTGCTATGTAAAGCGCGCTGATAACTGATTCGGTTCGGTTCTAGTTCGCGCTATATAAAACTCTGCAAAAAAAAAAAAAAGTGTAACACAACACAGTGATTTGCTCTGCATTGCGTTACACCAGATTAATTATGCCACTCAGCGCCACGCAAGGTGGCCATGCATGGCTTGATAAATCAAATTTGTAGTTGCTTTGTGCATGCACCCCATCGCGTGGTGCAAAAGTGACGCAACTACATGATAAAATGGCCCGAGATATTTATTTCTAGAACTGAAGGGAATTATTAGTTGCGTTTGCCACCTGAAAAGTAGCCATCATCTTAGTTAATGATTCAGGTGCACGAGCAAACTTCGTGGAGGAGGGCTGGTGGGTCCAAGCATTGTATCTAGATACAGTGTGCATGCATGTAGACTTGCAGAGGGTGGTTTCGTGCTAGCAGCAGCCCTCGCTCAGGTAGAGATCTTCCCTGATTTCCCCAACCTCTGTAGATTGTCAGAGGAGGCTGGTGATTGGGTGGGACAAGCAGAAGATGGCAGTTATCGACAACATCTGAACCTACGAACTCAGGGGTAACTGCTCTATAGGGGCCAAAAGCGCGGCGAGCCCCCACAATCACGGGTTACTTCTTGCATCTCATTTGTTAAAATACTACAGCTTTTACATGTAACAAAATTATCTCACAGATTATTTGTTTACATGTAAAAGCTACAATATCACCTTGCCCCAGAAGAAACTCCCCTGGGATGTATTGCGCATGTGTCAGGCGGGTCTGATACAGCCCGCCCTTTCACAGATGCAATACATTTCTTACATGCTGCACTAGCGTCAGCCAGTGCAGCATGCCAGAGAATGGTGATTTGGGGCCTCTCAGTCATGCACTCTTTTGCACCATCAGAAGCCACGATATAGGAAAAAAGACAGCCTCCCGTACTATGCAAGCTGCTGATTGGGCATAAAGGTGCGAGTCTCGCTCTGGCTCCTTGTTTGTTTGATGTGAAAGTTGCAAATTGACGTGCAGAGGAAACTGAATGCTGAAGTCTACCCCAGGTAAGTTTCCACGTTGTATGCATGATTGAGAGCATGCTTCTGTTTATGTGCCTGTCTGCAAGCTTGTGCCAGTGTGTGTGTATGTGAGTGTACGACTATTTATATGTGTCCTAACTATCGTTTTATACTTTTGCGTGATAGCCCTATCACTTTCTAAATTGGCCAGCCGCCACTATCCGAACTGGAAACTTCTGCTCCTGGGCCTCAGCACAGACATGGAAAAGGACGAGTGGATCGTGTGCAGCTGTGTCGGGCCTAGGAAAGTAAGCTACGCTGGGGTTCAAAGAGAGCCGGTGTGCACATATTTGTACATTTGCGCTTGTTCATCTTCGTATCAGATTGTATGAGCACCTCGCTGAATATACAAATGGATGTTCATGTGTGTAATTGCAATAGAGGGAGTGGGCTGATGATATGTGAAAGTATGGTCGGGGTGGGTGGTTCACCAGGCATAATTAGGCACAACCCACACCTCCATGCCATTGTGAACATTTCTGATAACAGTCTAGCCACCACTGGCCTACTAGTCATAATGTGGCCATCCATGGCATAATCATTGTCAATCAATGGCACAGTGCGGTGTTCCTGAGGGAACCATGACGAGGAGTAGTTGTCGTGGCTTGAGTGAATACTGTTGTATTCCGTTTTGTCATTTTGGGTGGTACTGTTATAGCTGAGGGACCAACTATTATGTATAATTTAGGTTACCAGAGTCCCTTTAGAGAATCTGTAAAGCACACACTAGAAAATAAGTGCTTAATTGGCAGTGGGTTCGGTGTATGCATGTGTGCCTGTAGTCTGTCTTGAACATACATACCTATATTAAAATTCCCTTTGTGATCATGATACCTCTATGTATGGTCTTTATGAGCACCCCTTTAGAAATCCAGACCCAATGTCTTTGTTGAGGCGCTGCGCTAACACGTGAAATGTACCTTTCATTACGCAGTCGACTGGATACGAGCATTTATTGTACATGTGCACGCACAAAGTGCACTCTATCCTCGACACCTATTCATGTACGTCTCCAGAAAACTCATTTTCACAACATTTCGTTAAAATCCTTCAATTGTACATCAAAGGAAATTGGATCATGGAAGTAAGTAAAGCGCAGAGTTTTAGATTTGGAGAAATTACAGCTCCACAACCTATGTCTTCATCTCCAGAGACATTTCATTAATTTTATTGCAAGCTCCTGAGTGTAGCGATTAGTATCAAAACTGCCCTTGTGACTTCAAAGTCGCTGGTTGAAGGTGAAGGCAGGATTTAAGTAGGTAATAATTCTGATAAAATGCTAGTATTTGAAAGAAGCCCTGTGACTGCGCCTTTCTGCGTTTTATCTTCCCAAGCAGGAAAGAAAGGAAAAATAAGACAAATATCCGCAGCCTTGAGTGCACCTTATCTTACAAATTGTCCCTGGGTGGTTTTCTGCCAATGGACTTTGTCTTTGAACTGTGAAAGAGTAGAGTGCTTGAGGAAATGTATGAAAGGAATGGTCGTATTTACGTCTTCTTGGCAATCAGTGCTCTAAATATGAGAAATTAACCAATTGTATCTGTTCTTCAGCTATGCGTTTTCAAAATGCTTCACAATATGTTTTCTATATTACATGATGCAATCCTTTGTTTTTCAAAAGATTGTTACTTTGTTTTTCAAAAGATTGTTACTGTAATTTCCTATGTTCCCGGGCTCCCTCCCTCCCGCCACATGGGCTGACTCCTGGTAGCCAGCAGCGCTTGGAACGCCCCACCCATCGACCACCCATGCAACCTTGGCTTCGTTCTTGACTACTCACTCTCTATGAACTGCAAAATCAATGCTGTATCATCCTCCTGATTCCACAAGCTCTGCCGGCTCCAGAAGATCGTAAAATGGCTCCCCATCATGTCCAGGAGAACGGTCACCAAGGCACTTGTTAGCAGCAAGCTCGACTACGGCAACGTACTCAATGCCAGCACCAATCAAAAACTCCAAAAGAAACTGCAGCTCATTCAGAACATCTTCTCCAGACCTATCCTAGACATCCCCTCCAAAGCCACCTCTCCGGTCACCGGAGAGACCTCCACTGGCTCCCAATCAACAAAAGAATCACCTTCAAGTTCTTCATCCATGCCTACAAAGCCCTTCCCAACACATTTCACAATAAATATGTCAGTATGTCAGGCTTTATGCCTTTAACAGAATTTTCCATAAAAAACCGTTTGCCCCTTTGCCTTGATCATTGGCTTACCACCATAACCAACACAGTCCTACTGTGTTGATCATAAGTTTTGCACAAGGCGAAATGTGCAATACTACCACTTTGTTTTTGGTGGAGAACACAACCTCAGCCCAATCAAATGGTGTTGTCAAGGGAACCAACGTATGGTTGGAGCATACACCCCTCTCGCAGTTCAACTCCTGAAAGCTCTTTTTTGTTGATCACATTAGGTTTGGAACAGCTATGTTTTGTAGCAAGGCTTAAAAGCCACTGAAGGAAGACATGCAAAGTGCATTGGTATTCATTTAGCTGTCATATAACACTGGTGGGGAGAAAATGTTTCATTTGGAGAGCTCACTTTTGGCTCTACCCCACATAATGCAATCCCCAAATTCAAAACAGACTTTGGGTTAATTACGATGTCGGGCAGACTGCTACTGACAGGCCGTCGGTGGTGGTCTCCTCGACCGTCAGCCCTTCAATCCGACCACCACGTTATGATGCATGCGGTCAGACCCTTGTTGGACGGGGGCCAGACCGCTGCCTCTGACAGGTTCTACTGATCCCGACAGGGTGGCGGTCAGAATCGCAATCCCTAAGGATGGTGGTGCTGAGGTAGGCACTGCCATCAGGATTCCGATGTAACTTTCCGACAGCTTTTTCATGGCGGTCCCACCGCCGTGAAAAGGTTGTTGGAAATGGACTTTGGGAGCCCCAAACAGGGTCCCCGTCCCTTGGGCCGCTGCAAAATGTCCCGGGGACACATGTAGTGCCCCCACCCACATCCATGCTCTGTGTGCCATCCACCAAATGGTGCATGGCACACACTGCATGGATGTGCAAAAAGTGCTCTTTTACACTGTGGCTTGTGCTGCGGCCCTTTTCCAGGGCTGCAGCACAAGCTGCTCAGTTAAAGAGCCCTTTTCCAACTACCAGCTCGGCTGTCGCATCATAAGTGGGCGGTCAGCCCGCTGCCTGTTTGTCGGTGAGTCTCCTGACCGACGTGATAGCGTCGGCGGTCCGACCTCCCGCTATCATAATAAGACCCTTAGCTACTGATGGCTGTATTCACAGAGAAAACAATGTGAACAAAATGAACCACACACAAATTTGTAAAAGTGAGTTATGCCTCTACTGCATGCAGAACATTTTCAGCATCTCATTTGTTACCGATGTGCTTTAGGCCCATACTGCGTGTCACACTTTTACATCTGTTGAATTGTTGGATATTCATCATTAAATAAACAAATAAAATACAATTATCAGAAAGATCAATGAATTTAATCCACTAGCTTCCTAAATACGAAAGGCCCATTACAAACTTTTTACAATGTGAAATTTACATATTTGAAGATGTTATATAAATTGAAGCTTGTTGGGCCTTTTTTTGCTGCTCTTGGCAGCAGCAGCCCACCTGTGTATAATTGCTGTCCAGATTTGCCACTTCTGTTCCAGTCCTTAGGGCAGATTATGTGTATCAAATGACTCGTTTTTATTTGTTGCTTTAATACATATCTAATCCGTAAAGGCGTACTGAATAATTTTTCTGTGAACAAACCACATATAACTGCCAGTATCAGTGCTGGCGTTTTTCAGTACTGTGAATATTATTCTGGGGTTTATCTAGCGTGAAAGAAACTACAAAAATAAAGTCGATTGACTCAACATGATCACAAGAGAGGAAGGGGCATCTTTCTTTCCGGGAGCATGCCAGGTGACTGCCAACGTCATAACGTCACTGTCCCAGGGTTTACATTGTTTGAGCAGCACTAGAACCACGTCTCCTTGGCTCACTGTCTCCCGGATGGCTCCAGTGTTGACAGAACGTTATATAACCAGTCAGCCTCATAGCAGGTGCCAAGACAGGTGTACAAGAACGCATTTTATGTTTTATTTCGTGGCGCCAGCTTGCAATGAGCACACCCCATCCACTTCAGAGCCCCCTGTGCAATGTCGAAGCAGATGTCACAGTAACAGGTGCTTGCTAGCTAGTGACATCCAAGTGCCTGCTGCCTGGATGGATGGGTCCCAGGAAACAAGACATCCCCGCTTTACGGTTCACTAGTACACGCTGTTAGGAATGACGAGGACACGTTAGCGTCGTGTTCTAAAAGGCATCTCTAGCGTTCATGGAAGAGCACGTTGCACTACGGTATCGTTCAACTTAATGTATTCATTGCATAACAAAGCCACATCCAATCCAAGTGACTTTACATTATGAATATAATGTGCGTAGGAAAGATAAATTCCGGATGAAAAAATACACATCAATTAAACCATCGCACACCTGCACACGCATAAATCAGAAATACACAAACATACAGTTTTTGAAGCAGCGCCAGATGGGGTTTATACCATGCAAATCGTTGGTGCAAAGTCAAGTAAAAGCTGCACTCTAGTGGACCGTGAGACACCTTAGGTTGCACAATAATAACAGAGAGGAGTAGATTTGGAACCACGAATGTTTATTAGAAGATTATCAACGTTATACATTTAAATTATTTAACTATTCAAATTAGTCATAAATCAATATTCATCTTACAAAAGCTATGTTAGGTATACCTCCAAGCAATTCATAATAGCAAATACAATGACAAGTTATTTAAAGATTGTCACATGCAAATCAAATACGGTTTGGTTTTCCCTGAAGGAAAAATCCCTAATGTCAGTAAGTAAAGCCTCTAAAGGATGAATCAAATCTCACTTTAAAAAATGTGAGAGCATTTGCTCATGACCAACTCTTTGAGCAAGGGCAAAGACAAGCATCAAGTCTCAAAAGTATGGAAAGGGGCGTCTGATTTCAAGCTACTGAGAAGCATTTCTGGCTTTAACTCGCGCAGCAATGTACAATTGAAACATTCAATTTCTTCAGCAAACTGAAGCACTCCCATTGATCACAGTCACAATATTGTGATAAAAAATATGGTGTCAGAAATGTAGTTAACCACAATATCGTGCTCCTATACTTATAATGTCAAGAACCAAAATATCGGAACAAATATCTTTAACACTAATATAGGTCAAAAATATAGAAAGATATTGATTTCTTAATATAGAGTTTAAAGGGAACAACGTGTGCAACTACCGTGCATGCCTTTACTTCGCTTTCAGTACACACATATCATTACCACGCATGCATATACAGCGAAAATTGCTACAATTAATATGGCTTTACCACGCATGCCTTTACCACAAACATCTAGTTGGCAGCGACAGATGCGTAGTAAAAATGTACACAAGCACATATAATCACCTACAGCTGAACATACACAACCATGCTGCTGTTACTTACCATAGTTGTGCTTCCACATCACTCTTTTGTTTTTGCCCTGCACGACAGAATGGGTTTCAGGAAGTTTCATTGGTTGAAGTATTTAAAGCTGCGTGGCTTACCGCGACAGATGGCGCCACAGAAGCTGGTTTTATTGTTATTTGTGATTTCTTTTTCCCTTTGTCCCTTCTCTTTTTGTTTATTTTCCTCCTGCCCATATTTTCCTGTGCTTCTCCCGCATTCTCTGTTGTGCCTCTATCCTCAGACCCCTAGTCCCTGCATCCCCTGTGCCTACTTTACTCTTGAATAAGTCAGTAGTTCAGATGTAGGGAGGGAGAACCGTCAGGCAGATGCTTTCCAGCTAGGAGAAGTGAAGTGGGATAACAGCTGTCTTCGTTTCATGTCTCTATCCTCTGACCCTGAGTGCCAGCCACCCCTGCACTTACTTTACTCCTGGATAATTCAGTAGTATCAATGTAGGGCAGCAGACCTGTCAAAGGCACGCTTTCCAGCTAGGATAAGTGAAGTGGGATAACAGCCATCTTTGTATTCAACCTCGGACTCTAAAATCCAGAGGAATGTAAAATATGATAGCGCTGCCAGGGTCAGGAGGGCAAATGGGGGAAGGGGCAGGAAAACAGCAGCCTCCTGTGTGCAGATGTCGTAGGAAGGAGCCTTTGACCCACCCAGTGTGCCACAGAGTTACATTGACATAAATAGGGGCATATTATCAAGGGGGTTTATCTCCGCTTTTTTGGCTTTAAAAGCCAAGAAAGCGGAGATAAAATTATCTCCCTATTACCTAGCTGTCGCTAACACCAGTTAGCGACAGCTAGTAGGAGATAGCGACCATCTTGGGCCCCGCTTTGCATGTCAGTGAAATGTATCACTAATGACATGCAAAGTGGTCTAAATTTGAAAGTGGCTGCATTAACAGATAATAAAATCCAGCCAGGCCATGAGCTGCTCCGACAAATTGCTTGTTATGCCACTGGTAGAGCAGAGGACAGCGATCAGTATTACGCTCCTCCTTAGATAAAGTTTTCCCAGACTCAATAATGGCATCCACCAACTCTTTAATAGTTTCCTGGGGTACAGTATCTGGGCTAATTTCTGTATTTACAAACAGCAAAGCATACAGGTAGCCTGCTCTGCCATACAGCAACTCATCTGGAAGATCAACATCTGGGTTCACTACCGACTTGTGAAGCTGTAAATCTTCATAATGCAGTCATTAAACTCCTTTTCATTCTGTAATTTGTGGTGTACCACTGCCCCTACAGCAAGTGGGCCAGCATCCCCGCAAAGGAAAGTCTATCGACGCCAATTCAGGTTATGAAGAATTCTTTTTGCATAATCCAAGTCACGCTGGAGATAAACCTGGTCTCCTGTGTTGTCGTACAGGTGTAGGTATAATAAGGCTATGCCTGTGTAGCCAGTGTATGCAGAGCAATCATGAGGATGAGCTGTTTTTTTTTTTAAAAACCTTTATTTTCAGTTGCAGTATTACATTTGCGGGCCTACAACCACGCTAAAACGAAACAGAAACTTAATATTTCACATATACACAGCTGTTCAGCCGACAGCCCGGGGGCCCGGCAGCGATTCAGCATACTGTTCCTACGGATCATATGTTGTAGTGTAGGATAAGGTCAAGGTTTTACTATTCAGAAACATATAAGCGAACAATAAAACAACCGAAACTAACTAAACAAAGAGGCAATGTAGTATGCGTCCATCTCATGGGGGAGAGCCGTGTCAGCCACTGTGTGTTGTAACAATAATGGAAGGAAAGGTGGGATGGGGGGGGCCAGGGAAAAATGATCATGTTTCTGCAAAAATCTGTACAGTATAAGGAACGTCAGGCTATGGGGACTGCGGTATCTCCGGGACATCTACAAACGGAGGGGTACAGATCTCCCCACGGTATGAATTCCATTGGTTCCAGATTCTGCCCCACTTCTTAGGCTTGCCACGTGCAACATATACAGTTTTTTCCCTGAACATGCACCAGTCCATGTTTTCTTCCCAAGCTGAAATCGTAGGTGCTCTTTGGGACCCCCACAATTGTGCTATGTCCCTTTTAGCCACCATGTTCCCAAGGGTAGCCCATTGCGTCTGTGCCACCGAATAGTCATTCGGCTCCCACACATTCAGTAGACAGTGATGGGCTTCAGGCAGCAACAAGACTCCCGTGACCTCTTCCATGACCACATGCACACGGTTCCAGAACACAGCCACCGCAGGACACTCCCATATAATATGAAGGAAGGTACCAAGCAAACCACAGCCACGCTTACACAAACCATCTACAGAAAAACCCATACGCATCAGACGGGGACCCGTTATATAAATATGATGTAAAATCTTTTGTTGCACCAGCCGGAGACGGACCGGAATCGCAACCTCTTTGGGAGAGGATATCGCAGCCTGCCAGTCTTCATCATCCAACTCCAGTCCATCACCGGTCCAAGCCTCACGGAGCTGCAGTAGTAAATCCGTTCGATTGTTAATCAGCTTTTTATATATTAAAGATATAGTGCTATCCGGAACATGGCCATCAAGCACCCTATCTTCAAGGGGAGAGGATTCCGGGATAACGGTTCCGGCCGGGAAGACCGAGTGAAGTGCGTGACGGATCTGCATATAACGGAAATGCTCCCTATCACTAAGCGCATATTCCAACTGCAGCTCTTCAAAGGTCTTTATCCTATCTTTGACCCAAAGATCCCCTACCCTACTGATGCCAATGAGGTCCCACTTCTCGAAGCCTTTCGTTGTCCATAGGCTTCCCAATCTCTAGGCTCCATAGAGCGGGGTCGCTCTGGTCAATCTGTCCGACCACCCCATGGCGGCGTTCGCGTTACCCCATACCCGTACCGCCACCCCGGTGGGCCCCGGTAGACCCCTGCTAGTCGATTTGGAGTATAACGCCCTGTTATAGTTCCCTCCCAGCAACTGCCATTTGTCCATTTCAAATGCGGGATTTGGCGTTGGGCCATACATGGCATGATTAATTGCACTCAATTGGGACGCCCAATAGTAGCGCTTGATATCCGGCAGCGCGATGCCCCCGTCATACCAGGGCAGAGTTAGTTTCGCTAAGGCGATGTGAGGACGCCCGCCCCATACTAACTGTCTCTGCAGGCTCTCTATCTCACGAAAGTATCTGGCTAGTACGAGATCGAGCGTATTCTGAAGGGCGTACAGGAATCGGGGTAGGGACATCATCTTAAAAAGAGCCGCCCTCCCAATCGGGGACAACGGCAGGCCACCCCAGGCCGCTACGTCAGATTTAAGTCGAAGAAGCAGGTTGCGTTCATTTCGCACCGTGGGGTCTAATGATATAAAAATCCCCAGATATTTAAGTCCAATCTGCGATATCTGTATTGGGCATATGCGCGGTAAGGGGGGTACGTCACCAGTAAGAGCATAGACACTGGATTTAGCCCAATTGATTACTAGACCTGAGTTTTTCCCAAACGAGCTAAGAACATCAAATAACACTCCCAGTGACTTCCGTGGGGAAGTGAGGTACAGCAGGATATCATCTGCATATAACGATATGCGGTCTTCAAAGTCGGGGGTCCACCTGATACCCTTAAGCGATGGTTCCCATCGCAGCGAAGCAGCCAGGGGTTCTAAGGCAAGCGCGAAAAGCAGAGGAGATAAAGGGCATCCTGTCGCGTACCCCTCCCGAGAACAAAGGACTTCGAGACCCTGCCATTAACCACCACCTGGGCCAGCGGCTCCTCATAAAGGAGTTTAACCCAACCGATGAATCCAGGGCCAAAACCAAACTTCGCGAGGGCAGCCCACAAATATGGCCATTCCACCGTATCAAAAGCCATCGTGGCATCCAAGGACACCAAGATGGCCGGTTCACGTAAGGACTCTGCCCTCGCCAAGACGCCATGAAGACGACGCAGGTTGAGCGCGGTGTTGCGGTGAGGAATAAACCCAGACTGATCCGGGTGTATCAGGTCGCTGATCACCTTTATCAGTCGGTTCGCCAGTAGTTTTGCCAAGATTTTGGGCTCGGCGTTCAAAAGTGATATCGGTCTGTAAGATGTACATAGATCCCGGGGTTTCCCCTCCTTATGGATCACAACAATGGACGCAAGTCGCTGATCTCGGGGAAGTGATCCGACATCACGCGACTCCAGGATCATCTCGCGGAGATATGGCGCCATTTTGTCCGGACGTAACTTATACAACTCAATGGGGATACCATTTGGGCCTCCGGCCTTTCCCGAGCGGATGGAGCGGATAGCGAGCGCTACTTCATCGTCGGAAAATTCCGACTCCATAAGCTCTTTGTCCGAATCCGACAAACAAGGCAGAGCGATATCTCTAAGCAACAGATGCGAGTCCTCCTCCGGTCCGTCTGAGACTGGCGCATAGACTTTTTGGAAATGACACGCGAAACCCTCCACTATCTCCACCGGGTCCACCACTCGCATTCCATCAGCATTCTCTATCACAGGCACAACACGATTCGATCTTTCCTTCTTATCTAACCAGGCAATCAACTTCCCCGCTTTTTCTGCCACATCATACAGCCGCCCCTGCTGCTCACGACTCATAGCCTTGGCAGCGTCTGTCACTAAAGCTCGGTAATCCGACTGCTTGAGGTTCAGAGCATGTCGTCTATCCTGTGTAATATAATAACAAAATGCCAATGCTGCCATTAACAATTGACCATCAATTTGCACAGCTCACCTTTGATTAAAACATAAAGTGAGAGGGTCTGATTTCCTTGAATGAATCTGAGTTTTTATTTACTTTTTACTTCATGTGATTATTTGATCATCTTTTTTTGCAAAACATTATATCAAGATCAAAAACAATATATACCATACATTATTTCAAAAAAACATTCCAATATATTAACACCTTGAATGCTATGGGGATTTTTCCCCTGTGCTGGGAAATCATGAACACCATTATTCATGACGAGCTGGGCTCGTCATCAGCGTAGCAGGAGGCTACTGCATGACGAGCCCAGCTCGTCATGAGCGTGGAAGGGGTTAAAACACTCCCCTTTTCCTCATTCACCCAATCACTCATATGAGAATCACTTACATACACTCTCATACACTCAGCAGTAACAACAAAATATTTACATTAAATCAGAGAATAATCATACACTGTTTTTCAAATGCTGCCATAGATATGTGCTTAATGCATTTTTTTAGTTGTTTTTACAGAATCATATATCTTGAACAGTATTCTTATGGCATAGCAAATACCAGGTGACCTGGTGACCTGGTATTTGCTATGCCATAAGAATACTGTTCAAGATATATGATTCTGTAAAAACAACAAAAAAAAATGCATTAAGCACATATCTATGGCAGCATTTGATAAACAGTGTATGATTATTCTCTGATTTATTGTAAATATTTTGTTGTTACTGCTGAGTGTATGAGAGTGTATGTAAGTGATTCACATATGAGTGATTGGGTGAATGAGGAAAAGGGGAGTGTTTTAATATATTGGAATGTTTTTTTGAAATAATGTATGGTATATATTGTTTTTGATCTTGATATAATGTTTTGTAAAAAAAGATGATCAAATAATCACATGAAGTAAAAAGTAAATAAAAACTCAGATTCATTCAAGGAAATCAGACCCTCTCACTTTATGTTTTAATCAAAGGTGAGCTGTGCAAATTGATGGTCAATTGTTAATGGCAGCATTGGCATTTTGTTATTATATTACATGAGGCAGTGGCTTGGCCTTGCTGCTTGGGAGCCCGTACCCAGTGGTGTTTTCTTGTCTATCCTGTGTGGCACCAGACTCTAACTCTCTCTCCAATTCAATGATTTCAGCCTCCAGCCGTATCACCTCCTCATTCTTCCGTTTCTTTGCATCAGCAATCAACGACAAAGCTTGACCACAGACCACAGTCTTGAAGGCCTCCCATAACGAAATGGAGGAGGATACTGACCCCACATTCTCCGTGAAGTAATGATTAATAGACTTAACCACACCCGCCCGCGTTTTAGGATTGCGAAGGTGCCAGGGATTAATCGGGGCCACTCGACCCTCCGCCCCCAGCTGAATATCAATGGAGAGCCACAGTGGGGAGTGATCCGAGATACCCCTGGCTAGGTGTTTAACCTCCGTCACCGAGACGGCCTGTGCCGCCGGCATAAGAACATAATCAAGCCTAGCGAGGCTCCCTTGTGCACCCGAGTGAAAGGTGTATTGTGCCTGTCCAGGGTGCATCATCCTCCAACAATCCACAAGACCCATTGTCTCCAGGAAGTTACCCAGCCAAGACTGCGATCTCGAGAGGTCTCTAGGGGGTTGCAGTCCTCTCTACCACAGACCACCGAGTTGAAGTCTCCACCCATAACTAAAATACCCTCGGGGAGTCCCAATACTACCTCCCCCAGGTCAGCAAATGTCGTAGTTTGTAAGCCGGGTGGGACATACACAGAAAGTATGGAAATCGTCTTCCCCTCCCATCTGTCTGTGATAGCTGCATACCGTCCCCTATCGTCCAGAGTCGTTCCATCTATTTCCAACGGGAGGGAGTTCCTAACTAGAATCCCCGCCCCCCTCGACCCAGTAGTGAATCCAGAGTGCGCAACCAGACGATACCCTTGTCGATTCATTGCGTGGAATGTGTTCCCTATCAGATGCGTTTCCTGCAATAACACTACATCAGGGGAGAGACGTTTCAAAAACTGCAACACTATACCCCGTTTTATCCTGTCCCCCAGACAATTGACATTCCAACTTAATACCCTCAACCCCCTCCCCCCCATCCCAAATTGAAGGCGGTCTCCCCCCCCCCCAGCGAACCGGACACCAAGATCAGAATATGTCGTAAAACATTGCCTCTAAACCAAACAAGAGCAAACAAAGTTCCCCTCTCCACCCCAAGGAAAGCCCCTTGAACACACCCCCCACCCTGCACTCCTGCGTTAGACCAAATAGCCACCCCAACTTGCAGTGTGCCTGTCGCCCTATCATGAAACTAGTCTACAAAAAGAAAAGAAACCCCTGAAGGAGGGAGAGTCCCATCCCCCCTGCCGCCTCTGGGTATAGCAAATATATGCACAAACATAAAAAGTCATCAAACCACTGCTGCAAAGTCCATATACTGCATGTGCCGGTCGTCACTCCTCACTCCTGCTCCTGCGGGCCACCTTCTGCGCCCCCCGAGTGCTCCGTGCGATCTCGCTGTGTCGGCAAAGTATCAAGCTAGTCGCTGACGACCTCAGGTCGGTCAAAGAAGAGCGTCCGTTCGTTGTATTAGATGCGAAGTCGAGCAGGAAAGAGCATAGAATATTTCACTCCAATGTCTCCCATTCTCCGCTTGACCCCATAAATCCCATCCTCTGCTTCTGCACGGCTTGAGTAAAGTCTGGGTAAAAGCCAATCGTAGCGTTCTCAAATTTCGTGGGGCCAGTAGTCCGCGATGCCTGCAGGATAGCGTCTCTATCCCTAAAATTGAAAATTCTGGCTATTATGGGTCATGGCAGAGCGCCAGGCTTATGTTCCCCACCCGGAACTCTGTGGGCACGTTTTACCGCAAAAAGGTTACTGAGGCCCTTGGGGGCCAGATGATTCAATATCAGGTCATCCACGAGGAGATCTGTAGTCATCTCGGAGGACTTCTCCGGAACCCTGATGATACGGACGTTGTTGCGCCTTGCCCGACTCTTGGAGTCTTCCAGCTGGCGGGCGAACAAGTCGTTAGAGGAGCGTAGATTACGAACCTCGGTTTGGAGATCGGACATATCAGTCGTAAGACTGGCGGTTTTGATGTCCAAAGACTTGACCCGTTCATTGGTCTTCGCCAGGTCGGTCCTGATCAAGTTAACATCGATAGCCACCGTATCCAGCTTCAAAGCCAATGTCTCATATTGCTGGCCCATGGAAGTCTTCACCCCCGCAATGGCGCTCATGACGTCTCGTAAGGTCAACTCCTCCGTCGTCGTGGAGCCATGGCCGGTCTCGTCCGGTGTTTTGCCAGCACCACTGGGGGAACCTTTAGGGCGAGTGTAACGGTCCATAATATTTGATTGAATGGTGCCCCCACGGTGCGTGACTTTGGTTGTCCGTTTCTCGCTTTCAGGCTTGCCTGCCATACTGAGCGACGCGCCCCTGAGGGCCCCCTGAGACCTGGTATGAATGGCTTCCCACAAGTCAGCCTCAAGAGAGTCTAAACACGGGGCTCACTGGGCAAGCGTATGAGCCAGGAGCAGACCATGGGCCACCGAAGTCAGATGAAGACTGGTTTCAGTAGAGAAGGTCCAAAAATGAAACCGAAAGTACTTCGAGGGCACAAGACAACCTCCACTGGCCGTTGTTATTCGATTACCACCCGGGTACCTCGGGGACTTGAGTCCCAGGTTGCTCCTCGGTGTAGGCCGTCAACTTTCAGAACGGAGTGAATCCGGTTCCTGGCATCCAAATCGAATTCCGAAAAGAGTTTTTATGTCAGCAGGGTCGTGGCCTTAATAACCCGTCATCTGGAACAGGATTAGTGACAGGATATATGCGGGAGGCGGCAAGGGTCTCGGGAGCCCTGTGCTCACGCGACCATCTTGGATGCGCGCTAAGCTCCTCCAGATGAGCTGTTTTTAGTCCTTTTACCATCTGCTGCAAAAGATCAGCGACTTTTGTCTGAATCCGTCTTGCAAATCGAGAACGGATCTTTCCATCTTTGTCGAAGGGGATGTCCTGGTCTCCAGCCGACAGGTCGTGCTCCGGGCCTCCCTCCTCGGGGTCCAGTGGCGAAGAGCAGACGGTCTCGTAGTCCGGGTAGGGAATATTGAAGGAACGCTCTTCCATCTCGGACTAGCCCCCGAACTGCAGCTTCAGCCTCTTGGACATGTTCTCTAATGTTGGCAACAGGAGGCATTTGTACATTTAAATAAGGGTGCTACAATGACGTCTTGTATCTTGAAACGCGTGGATCACGTCCTTTGCAGATTAAATACTTCCATACTACAACCTGAGTGCTGATTCCTTCCTTGTAATAGTGAGAGGAGATTAAATACATATATATTTAAAATTCACTGAAAAACCACAAGTTTCAGGGACATTATAATTAGAAATTAGCATTTAAAAAACCTCAGAAATTCACTGAAAAAACCATAGGTTTCATGGATGTCATGGTTGTCCATTCACCCATCCAGCACTATGTACCTATCCTATCACTCGGCCAATACCTAAGCACTTATAAATTGAGCATACACTCTCTTTGCAGCACTGAAATTACTCCAGTTATTAGTCATATACTTAAGGAATGGCCCAGCCACTAATACAAGTGCAGGTACAATATTTTGTACACTATGCATGCAGACCTTTAACCAGCTACATACTATTGATACAATCTCCTAAATATCCAGTTAGTACCTATGCAGTTTAGGAATCCTCCTGTCTGTCTCATGCATTTTTCCAATTACCCATCCAGCATTAGCTACTTATCCTATTACTCCACCAATACCTAAGCACTTATAATAACTTAAAAAAAGTTTAGCATTTTTTGATATGTACTACTGTCAAGGTAAGATTAAGTAATCCAAACACTATCAATGCACAACTAGATTCAGCTGTGCGCTATATATATAAACCTCTAACCAGCTACTTATTAAAGTACTACCCATGCAACCTAGGAATCCTCCTGTCTGTCTCATGTACTTCTCCAATCACCCATCCAGCACTATCTACGTATCCTATCACTCCGCAATACCTAAGCACTTATAAATTCAACATGTACTTTCTTTGCTGCTCTGAAATTATTGTAGTTACTAGTCATGTACCTAAGGAATTGCCTAGCCAGTAAAACTAGTACAGCTACAATATTCTGTGCACTATGCATGCAGACCTCTAATCAGCTATATAGCATTGAGACAGTCTTTTAAATACTCAGTTTGTACATATGCAGTCTAGGAATCCTTCTGTCTGTCCCATGCACTTCTCCATTCTGCCATCCAGCACTATCTACGTATCCTATCACTCTGCCAATACCTAAGCACTAATTCATTTAGCATGCACTCTCTTTGCAGCACTGAAATTACTCCAGTTATTAGTCATATACTTAAGGAATGGCCTAGCCACTAACACAAGTGCAGGTACAATATTTTGTACACTATGCATGCAGACCTCTAATCAGCTACATACTATTGAATCGCTCTTCTACATACCCAGTTAGTACCTATGCAGTCTAGGAACCCTTCTGTTTGTCTCATGCACTTCTCCATGCACCCATCCAGCACTATCTACGTATCCTATCACTTCACCAATACCTAAGCACTTATAAATTCAGCACACACTTTCTTTGCAACACTGAAATTACTCAGTTATTAGTCGTATACTTAAGGAAACTATAACTACTGAATTTCACTGGTTGTGTATGAGTGAAATCTGAGTCTAAGTATACCGTCCCTGTAATCTTTGTTTTCAGCGAATTTCTAGTTTCTTTTTTAACGTTAAGTAAGATGCATATCTCAATGGATGTTGGGGGGGTTGAAGCAGGGCCTGGCATTGTGCTGCCCCCACCCAAGCTTGCTACTCCTGCCTTCCCTCTGTCTAGCCATCCATTGCCCAAGTCCATGTCCCTGCTCCCTTATTACAGCCCTGTGTGGCCGTTGTTCTGCCACTGGCCTTCCAGCCTTCTCCGAACAGTTAGCTTGCTGCCCCATCCACCTCCTCCCTATCCTCTGTTGTCTGAATCCATGGACTAGCCTCTTCCCTCCTGCCATGCCATGGTCTGATGTGCTGCCACTGCCCTCCATTTAGCATGATGTACCAGTCCACTCCTCCTGCCCTCCATTGCTCAATTCTACATCCCATCATTGACCTCCTGCTTAGCCTCTGTGCTTAGCATGCTGCCTCTATTCTCCTTTCCCCTGCCCTCCAATGTCTGTGTGCATGCCCCTGCTCCATCCTTTTTGCCCACCATGTTCCATGGACCTGCCACTCCTATCTACTCTGAGTGTTCTGTTGAGCTGCCACTCCCCTCCCACCTGCCTAGCATTGTCAGATGACTGTAACCTGTCCCTGCCACCTCCACCCTGCCTGTCCACATTCCATGCCCCTATACCCTTCCTCCTGTCCTCCATGGTCAATTTTAGCGCCACACCCTTCTGCCCTCCCTTGTCTGTTGTGCTGCAACTGCTTCTCCGGCCTGCCCCGCGTGGTCTGTTGTGAGGCCCCTTCCCCTGAACTCTCTTGTCTGTGCCCAGGTCCTGACCCTCCCTTCTATTCTCCATGGTGCTTTGTGCATGCCACTGCACCCTCATTCTTGCCCATTATAGCCATTGTGCTGCCACTAACCCTCTGGCTTGCCATACATTGTCTTCTGTGGTGCCACAGCCCCTCCACCTTCCCTGTGTGGTCAGCTAGCTGCTCCTGACCCCTCCCACCAGCCCTCCATGGTCTGTGTGTATGCCTTTATAGTCTCATTGTTGCTCCCCATGGTGTGTCTTGCTTCTAGTGCCCATTCAGCCTGAACTCCATGGTCATCCTGCGGCTCCTGCCCTACCTCTTTGCTCCCAGCCCTCTGTTTCCATGTGCAGACCCCTATTCCCTCCCTCCTTGCTTGTCTGTTCCACTGTAATGCTCCTGATCCGTCCCTCCTGCCCTTTATGGTCCGTTATGCTGCAGCTTTCTCTCCTGTCTGTCCATTATGGTCAGCTAGCTACCACTGCCTCTTTACCATCTGTTCTCTGTTGTCCATGTGCATGGTCCTGTCCCCTCCCTATTGCTTTCTATGGATTGTTGTGCTGCACTACCATCCTGCATGCCCTGTGTGGTGTATTGTGCTGCTGCAAACCCTGATGCCTGCCCTGTAGGGTCAGTTTGTTGAACCTCTCCATGTCCCTCCTGTCCTCAGTTATCCAAGTCCATGTCCCTACCCCAATTCCTCCTGCCTTCCATGTTCCAATGTACCATACTTGCTAACATTTTGAACTTGGTAAGAGGGAGATTTTGAAAAAAAACTGGGGTATTGATTGTCCCCCTTGACTTACATTGAAAAAGAGATTGTAGACCGGAGACAGATCAAATAAAGACCATTTTGGCTTAAAAACATTGGACGTTTCCTGGCTGAATCGGGTCTGTTGGCATGTATGGTTGTACTACTACTGCCTCTTCCTTCTGCCCACAATGGTCTATTATATTGCCACAGCCTCTCTTGCCAGTCCCGTATTGTTGGTTTGTTGCCCCTGCCCCCTTTCCATTGCCTTCCATAGTCTGCTGTGTTGCCACTGCCCTTCCTGCCTGCCCAGTGTAGTCAAATTGTTGCCTCTGCACCCTCCTACCTGCCTTCAATTTTCAGAGTCCATGCCCCTGGCCTCTGCCTTTCAACAGTATACTAATGAACAACTAGATGTAATCAAAACTGTAATACCTAGAGCATTTCCTTTAGAAATTACATTTATGAGAGGGTCTTATTTGCATCAAAAGTATGTTTAGTGCTCTAAAAAACTAAAATGAGGACATCTTTTCTACGTTTTCAAATAGCGACAAAGCACTTCTAAATTATTTGTTAACTTTGTGTTTTTTTATCCAGTTGACCACTTGACTATATGTTGCACTTAGGGGGGATAATGTGGTGTTACTTCCAGAGCGGCAGACTTTGCAACTGGAGAACCAGGTTGGAATTTCTGCTTCAGCTCGACATTCTGTGATTCTGGTCAAATCACTTAATCTCCCCATGTCTACAACCAAAATGAATTTGTTATTGTGTGATATAACCAATGCTCATGTAAAGCACTCCAAAACCTGACAAGTCTGCACTATATAAAACTGCAAAAACACAAAAAATAAAAAGTGTTTTGCACACTTCTGTTATTGGGCTACATGTGGGCTACATCTGGGTGATATTTGTGCTACATTTGGGCTCTTATGTCTCTGTTGGCCATCTTGGGAGATTTATTTGTTGTAAAGTTTCCTAATGTCTTCATTTACTGCAGTTTCTCCTCAGTAGGAAAAGGCTTTCAGTTTTTTACTTTGATTCAATCAAGAAGGTATTCAGATATGTCACACATTTGCCATAAATTCTGAATGCTAGCACTCTAGTTGCTCATTAGATCACTGTAGTAAAGCTACTGTTCACCACGGAAGTCTGCAGCTGGTATTAAAAGTGCATGTTTCAGCCTGCATATAAGAATTTTTTAATGAAATAGAAGAGGATTTGAGAAGTCACTCAAAATGTGCCCTAATTTTTCTTTCTTCAGCACTAATCATAATTTCTATTGCAAAATGAACCCCCTCATTGTGTTCCTTTTTAAATTAAAAGTTTTAAGTGTTACCAGTTTATTCCAATCAGGATGGCTTCAGGTGTGCCACACTTTTGTCATGAGTAAGACAGTAAGCGCTCTAGTTGTTCTTAAGAACACTCTGGGACATTCTGTCATTGAGATATACGTGGGCTACATTAACCCTGGGTGAAGGACTTCGCTACGCCCACGAAGTGGGAGTAGTGTTGCCTACTTCGCCCTTTGCAAAGTAGGCGTAGCAGGCAACACTACGCCCACTCCATGGGCGTAGCGAAGTTGCCCGCCACCCGCCCCCCTCCCGCCCTCCCCTACATACCTAACTTTTGTAAAGGCTGAAATAAAAGTAAATAAAATGCACTTACCTTGTCAGCTGCTCCCCGGGGCTCCCTCTGCCCCTTCGCGCCGCCGCCGTCTTGGATAGCAATGCGCATGCGCGGCCGCCCGCGCATGCGCATTTCTCGCAAAAATGTGCCCTAATTTTTCTTTCTGCAGCACTAATCATACTTTCTATGGCAAAATGAACCCCCTCATTTTGTTCCTTTTTAAATTAAATGTTTTGAGAGTTTCCACTTTATTCCAATCAAGATGGCTTCAGGTTTGTGTAATATGTTTGTCATAAGTAGGACTATTGTCTATTAGCACTCTAGTTGTTCTTTAGAACACTCTGGGAAGCTGCAGTAAAACACAAAGGAATCAAATGACAGTCTCTGCGCTTGTTGAATGTACATGTTTTACTGAGAATGTCAGACTTCATTCTCACATGACTGAGAAAGATAATGTGAATTGACAGAAAATATGTTCTCAGTTTAGCTTATAGATCACCTTCCAATCCTCTGTGGGAAAAGCATGAGAAAATAGTTTTCTCTCAAACATGATTCATAGTATACCAGCAGAAGGCTTTTTCACATGTTAAAATTACCTTAGAACACACCACAATTTCTAAAATGAGGATGGTACCATCAACAAATGATTTATAATGTAACTAAAGTCTTAAAACCTTCTAATAACTGCAATGCTTTTTAATGAGGTGCTATCATGTATATTGGTCCCAAGATGGCTGCCAACACTTCTTGGATGAAATGCTGACAGCCAATCAGATCTCACGATGAGATGTGTGGTTAGGCTCCGCCCATATATATATATATTTCTTTTTCCATTAATATTCAAAAAACTACTGAATGGATTTACACCATTTAACAAAAAGGGCTCTTTCTGAACCAAGGGCTACCTTTTTGCCAAATTTGGTGCAATTCCGTTCAGCAGTTCGGGCTGTAGCCGTGTCGAAAATTTCCTTTGGAAAATTGCATGGCAAAAACACGTTTTGGGAACACCCTTTTTGTCTCGGCCCCCATTTGATGAATCACCCCGAAACATTCAAGATAGGAGCTGACCGAAGCGTCAATGGGCGCCAAAGTTAATGGGAATAGAATGTTGCGATTATCCTATGGTAACTAGGTCCTAACTCTAACTAACATATATATATATATATATATGACGATCAAAAGGTCCCTTAACATGTATTCCTCATCAAGATACCTGTGATTTTTCCGATTGGCAATATTTGCACTTTATATAGCGAATTTGCACTTTATATAAGAGAATGTATAATTTTTAGGCATGATTTTAACATGCATTATACAATAGTAATTAATTTTCTTAATTGATTTTACTTGAGTCAATTTAATCAATTGGAATACACGACAGGCACGATTTGAGGAAAATTAGTCAACAAGTGTAGAAAAAATAATAATTTCTCAAATGTTGGAAATTTTATTTATACATGTTTTTGATTAACACAAGTGGACAATGATTAATAATAGTTTTTTCACGAAAAAGTGATTCACGATGCAATGGAGTATTTCTTCCTGAAACTAGGCTGAAGTCTGTTTTTTATTTCCACAGGCTGAAGGGTCAGCAGACGACGCACTTGCACTTTAAATTCATTGGTGGGTTGCCAGACCATGTCATGTGATCAAGGGGCCGAGGTCCCGAAACGCGTCATGGCGGCGTGTGTTTTATGCACTGGGATGAATAAATAATTTTGCAATTCTCCATTTGGGTCCGGATTCGTTTTGTGTTCCGAAATTGCTTTTTGGACTAGACGGAGTTCCTCTCACATTTTTACATCGACAGCTTCTAGGTGTATACCGGACCCCTCCAGTATTCAGGGTGAAGCGGAAAGGAGCATACTAACGGCTTGCCGGAAGGATCAGCGGCTCTGGTAAGAGCAACCGCATTAGCCCCCGAGAAGCGGAAGTCATTGTTAACCGCGACTGTTCAGCAAGGCGAATCGGTTCCCCCGGCCGGGGTAGAACGAACGCCGGAAGCAGTCGTTGTTTTCCATCAGATACCGCGAGTAACGTCTATCGGGACTGGAGTTAGGATCAGCGCAGCGGAGGGGATTATTGATATTCGCCGAGACGCAGAGCTGAGGCAGAAATCATCAGAAATTTAAACGTGCAGAAACCATGGCCGCCGCTGATGTGGTCAGAAACCGTGAAGAAGCAGCCATCGAAATGTTCAACAATGCCCCAATTACGGAAAACATCCCGAGTAACAAGGTAATTCAAACGGGAACTGGGAATAATACCATGAAAGATCTCTTCAGGAAATTAGAGAAAGCCATGCGCACGGAGCAGGCGAAATGGTGGGAGAAGAAATCTTTAACCCGCTATTTGGAGGTGGAGCGTGTTCCCCGTGGCCTGAGGATAATGTTGGCCCCAAGTTTCGAAAATCCAGATCCGGAGATGCTGCAGAAGTGGGCCCATTGTAATTTAGACAATTCCAGCAGACTATTGCGAATACTGGTCGAATATGCTGAGAGTGATGGTGTCAAATTAGGAGTGGTCATAGCGGAGTTAAATGAACAGATTGAGAAACTGGGTGATGCAGAACAAGAACAGAGACTCCGTCAGGCAATGTCACAGAGACTAGCTAAGGAGGAAGATGTGATTAAGAAAAGAAAAACCTTTAAATTCCAGAGGGACAAACTGGACTACCAGAACGGCCGTATATTTACATTTTCTAAAAAATACGATCCACCAGACGGAATGGCTATTCCTCAAGTGGCTGGAACAGGACAGAGTGGGCAGATTGGTAATAGTCCCTCTACGTCGGAATCCAATCTAAGCTCAATACCAGGAAGCGAATCTGAGAACGAACAAAGGAATGTTGGTGAGGCGGTGGGGTTTACCAAGCGGTCGTTGGGTCAGGAAGTAGAATGCCTGCGAAACGACCGCAAACAGACCCTAAGATCACACAATGCAAGCACAAGAACAAACAAGAACACAACCTCAAACGCAAGTGGCGGAGGCGGAGTCGTGCAGCAAAACGGCACAGGGAAGCCACCCCAGACGGGCCGAGGTCGCAAACGATGGAATCGGCAATGAATATACAAGTAAGCAGCAAAATGTCGATTATCAATCTGTCTGACATTCATTTGACTCCTAGTGAAACCAGAATGCTATCATTAGGTTTAACTTACTGCCCACATGCACATTTAATTATGCGCGCACTAGAATGGACTTCTTTAAATATATAAGAAAGTTAAAACTTAAGAAGTTGTTTTTACTCAGGAAGTTAAAAGCGCGCACACCATTACAGATTGGGACTTTGACTGATGTAAATGTAGCCCAATGTTTAGCAGGAGAGGTGGACCTGTATGGGGCTTTGGAGGAACTCAATAGAGAAGGGGAAACGTTGGATGATACTGTCATAGAACAACGTTTGGTGACGAATACTCCAGCACTAACAGATTTCAAGGCAAAATCTACCTTTAACCCGGTGTTAACCTTTGACAATATAGAAGTATTTAACAATCTGGTAATATCAGACTTGAAGAAATTGCATCAGGGATCCCTGGCTAAAAATGCCAAAAATAGACAGTGCAACAATGCATTTGGCAACTTAATGAAAAAACTACAGGGTGACAAGAATGTAATTATTAAGCAATCAGATAAGGGGGGCAATATTGTCCTGTGGCCCAAGAAAATGTATATGGAGGAAGCTTTATATCAACTCAATGAAATTGTTACTGTAGGAGTGATTGGAAGACTGCTAGAGCTGCCTGGGATGCCTACCATACCAAATTATATACGTGGAAAAGCATGGGGTTACTGAGTGGCGATGAGCAAAAATTCTTGAAATCAAATTATCCAGTGATCCTTGTATTCTATATGATTCCTAAAGTCCACAAGGACTTAGTCAAGCCACCGGGGAGGCCAATAATTTCAGCCTGTCAAGGGACATTTCAAAACACCTCCCGGTATATCGATCATTTTCTGCAGGAACATGTGAAGGCTCTGCCTTCGTATATTAGAGACACTGGGGACTTTCTTGATAAACTTGGTACTGTGGTGTGGCAGGAGGATTACTTACTGCTGACACTTGATGTAACGTCTCTGTATACGAGCATAAACCATGTTGACGGCTTGCGGGCAGTAAATCATTATCTAAAGAAAAGGTCGGCCTGTATGCTACAACACAATAACATGATCAGTGAAATGACAGAGATCTGCCTTAGAAGCAACTACTTTCTGTTTCAAAAACAGGTGTTTCAACAACTAAGGGGAGTTGCGATGGGGGCCTGCTTCTCCACGAGCTACGCGTGTTTACACATGGGGCTTTGGGAGGAGCAGGTCCTTGGGGGGACCTATCATGAGATAATGACCAACAATATTGTGTCTTGGTATAGGTTTATTGACGACCTCTTCATTATTTGAGAGGGTCAGAGAGTGATGCGTCTCTGTTCATCTCGGATATCAATAAGAATGATTTGAATCTGAGATTCACTGGTCAGATTAGCAAAACGATGGTCACCTTTTTGGATGTGGAGGTCAGCATTACTAATGGAGAATTACTTACAGACTTACATCGTAAGGAGACAGCGGGCAATACGATCCTGCACGCCACGAGTCAACACCCAGCCCACCTGATTCGAAGCATCCCCTATGGGGAGATGCTCAGGATCAGGAGGATTTGTAGCACAGAAGGGAATTCCACCAGAGCCCAAAATGCAAGCAAAGAAAGATTTATAGAGAGGGGTTACTCAAGAGAAATGGTGGAGGGAGCAATAAGACGAGCTAACAAACCCCCTGTGCAACACAAGAGTCCAGATGTGGTTTCAACACAGACACAGGAGAATAAGGAGACAGGGCAGCCCAGGTTGATAATAGCCTATAGCCGACAACATAAGGAGATACACAACATAGTTCGCAAGAACTGGCAGGTCATCAAAGGAGATCCTGTAATTGGGGGGATCCTAGCGGATAGGCCAGCATTAACATTCAGTCGGGCCAGATCCATGAGCGACATGTTGGTTAGTAGTAGCCCTGAAGCAGTTGAGGACAACTGGCTGGGAAAGAGCAAAGGCTTTATCAAATGTGCAGTGTGTAAGGCGTGTCGGATAGGGAAGAGCCGTACCACCTACACTACTCCTTTCAGTGAAGAGGTGAGAATGATTAACAACAAAATCACCTGTAAATCAGATTTTGTAGTTTACGTGTTGGAGTGCACTTGTGGACTGCGATACGTGGGGAGCACGAAATTGCAGGTCCATAAGCGCATTCTACAACATCTGAGGGCAGTTAACAACAGGGATGAGACCTACCCAGTTGCGAGACACATAAACTCTTGCCATGGGGGTGACACTGGGTGTCTCCAATATTATGCTATAGATATGGTGCCACCCCTTCGTAGAGGGGGAGATAGGGAGGCACGGTTGAGAACGCTGGAGACCCGGTATATTTTAGAGCTCAACTCAAAGACCCCGAATGGTTTGAACCAAACTGAGGACCTACACTCATGCTTGTATGAAATGTAAACATAATTTATGGGGTGGTGCTGATCTGATCAAGTTTCCGGATTAGTAGTGGGCTTGGCAGAATAGGATGGGCCAACAACAATGATGAACTTTCGATGGTCTGCTTAATAGACAGATTTTATGGTGATGGGTTGAGTGTGATATTTTTGAATCTCTCTCAAAAATTGGTTATTCACTGGACATAACTAAAAAAATGGATGCAGTTTAGAGTGCAGTAGTAGCTGTCCCTGGATAAATCAGTAGTGTGGACGCAGTGGTAACAGGAGTAGATATGCCCACTTGGGCTTTATTTGACGATCAAAAGGTCCCTTAACATGTATTCCTCACCAAGATACCTGTGATTTTTCCGATTGGCAATATTTGCACTTTATATAGCGAATTTGCACTTTATATAAGAGAATGTATAATTTTTAGTCATGATTTTAACATGCATTATACAATAGTAATTTATTTTCTTAATTGATTTTACTTGAGTCAATTTAATCAATTGGAATACACGACAGGCACGATTTGAGGAAAATTAGTCAACAAGTGTAGAAAAAATAATAATTTCTCAAATGTTGGAAATTTTATTTATACATGTTTTTGATTAACACAAGTGGACAATGATTAATAATAGTTTTTTCACGAAAAAGTGATTCACGATGCAATGGAGTATTTCTTCCTGAAACTAGGCTGAAGTCTGTTTTTTATTTCCACAGGCTGAAGGGTCAGCAGACGACGCACTTGCACTTTAAATTCATTGGTGGGTTGCCAGACCATGTCATGTGATCAAGGGGCTGAGGTCCCGAAACGCGTCATGGCGGTGTGTGTTTTGTGCACTGGGATGAATAAATAATTTTGCAATTCTCCATTTGGGTCCGGATTCGTTTTGTGTTCCGAAATTGCTTTTTGGACTAGACGGAGTTCCTCTCATATATATATATATATATATATATATATATATATATATATATATATATATATATTCACTGAAAAAAACGTAGGTTTCACACATGTTATAGTTAGCTGGACATTTCACTCATACAAAACCATTGAAATTCCCCCGTTATAGTTAGTTCAGCTAACTATAACTCGCGCGCCCGCAATCCACTGCTGATGACTCACATATTACATCACTCATGACATGGTCAGTGACATCACTACATCACTCATGACATCTCAAATGACATCACACATGACATCACTGATGACATCATCCTTGTGAAAGAGTGGCAGACCTCCTCTCACCCTAATATAACCTTTGATAAACAAATTGAAAAATACAAACTAACTTTTTTCTAAACAATGGAGATACCTATACCAGTTAGAAGAACCTATTCAGTAATTCCAAAACCTACATACATATCCACTCATTCACCAACAGTTCTATATAGTCACTCATACATGTAGTCACTCATCATATGTACTCAATCATCCTGTTACACACTAATAGTCATCCATAGGGTTACTCACACATGCAAAAAAACTATCAAACATCCATTGGGACCCCTGAGCAGGCCTAGAGGGTCAACATGTTTCTACCCTGCTTACCTCAGCCGCCGCTCCTGAGTTGATAGCTCCTCGCCGCTCTGCTCCTCACCGCTTGTCCGCCGCCGCTCCTCCCCCGCGCCATGTCCGCCTCTCCGCTGGTCGCACCGCCGCTGGCCTGTCTGCTGCTCCTCACGTGACCGCTCCTCCCCCCCGCCATGTCCGCCGCTCCTCTGACGCCGCTCTGACGCCGCTCCTCGACGTGAGCACGCACGTCGCGGCCGGCGCTACTTTCAGGGGACTACTTTTTTTTATATACATTTTTTAAATAAGGTTTATTTTTAAACTTTATATAGCCTATAACCATCTACACACCCTGACGATTTCTACGGTGCATCGGGTGTGTAGATTGGCGCAGTGGTTCCGGAGTTTACCCGCCTCAAAGCCTGAAAGTTTCTATTTTATTATAGTAGTATAGATAGAGGTTTGATTCTTAAACCTATTTTTTCGGAAACCTAAAATTCAACAACGTAATGAGGCAAGCTCTCTACTTTCAAACATGGCGCGGGGGAGGAGCGGCGGCGGACAAGCGGTGAGGAGCAGAGCGGCGAGGAGCTGTCAACTCAGGAGCGGTGGCTGAGGTAAGCAGGCGGGTGTCGGGCCAGGCGGGGGACGGGGAGTTACAAAAGGCAATGTCGGGGCAGGCGGGGGTCGGGGAAGGCGGGGGACGGGGACTAACACCTCCATTGACTCTGGCCACGCGAGGGTCGGGCCGGGCGGCAGGCGGAGGACAGGGCGGGCGGGGGCATGGGCTGCTGGGCAATGTCGGGGCAGGCGGGGGTAGGGGGGAAGCCTGAAAGCTCCCGGACAAGGTCGGGACGGGATGCTAGTATATATATATATATGTATATATATATATATATATATCCTCAAAACTTTCTCCCAGCTGGGAAAAACGGGTCGCACAGCCAACTTTGGATTTTAAACAGTAATCCTTTTTATTTTACTCATTTCCAAGGGCAACAGGCACAGAGATCTACGCGTTTCGGTGTCACTCCACCTTGCTCACGATCACTGGGTTTGCCCCACCCACAAACATTTAACCACAACCAATTTTTTTCTTTTTTTCAAAAAAACTGTGTTTCCTGTCACATGGTGTGCTAAGAATTGTGGTTATTGTAGTTTTTACAAACTTTTGACAAAAGACTGTTTTTGAAAAAGGTGCATCTAAATTAATAATTAATACAAATTCCCAAAATTAAATGCATTTTAGTCATGTGCCTTCCAATAGGCTTCGAATAACTTTCTTTGAAATGCCTTCCAATAGGCTGGCTCATACTTATTATTGAGACATGTTCTTGCAAAAATTGATTTAATGTCAGTTCAAAGGTGCACATACAACTCCTCCGATTGATTCAACCAATTCGGGTGCAGGGTCCTCAGGTTAATGATGAATTTCGATTCAACTTGTCTCAGTTTTTTCTCTCGATCACCCCCCCGCTCACCTTTAAAAATAGTTTGAATGCCATAAAATTTCAGTTTTTGCCAGTCACCCTGGTGTACTAGTTCCATATGTTTGGCTATGGCATTAGAGCGGTCTTTATGAATTGTGGCCCTCATATGTTGCAAGATTCGGTTCTTCAATTCCACAGTTGTGCTTCCAACATATTGCATGGGGCAGGGGCACTCCACCACATATACAGTGAATGGTGTTTTGCACGTGATACACTGTCTGATTTTCCATTTCTTTTTGTTGGCCAGAATTATTTCTTTTGTTGGCTTGGCTATCTGGCACATTTTACACCCATGGCATTTCATAAATCCTTTGGTTTTCAGCCAATCATCCTGTCTCTTTTTCTGGAAGTGGCTGTGTATCAGATAGTCCTTTAGATTTTTAGCACGCCTGTAGGTTATTATAGGATGTGTTCCCATAATCTCTTTGACAGTGTTGTCTAATTGTAACAATTTCCAATTTCTTCGGAGAATTTTGCCAATTTTTTCACTCTCTTGTGAATAGTCTGTTATTAGACGAATTTTGTCTGCCTCGGGATCTACTCCTTTGTTTTTTCTCTTCAAACAAACCTCGCGTGTTTTTGCACAGCTTTTTACGAGGCAATCTTTCACTGTTTGTTGTGGGTATTTCCTTTGTATGAATCTTTCCATTGTACGTTTACTGTTCCTTTTCCATTCATCTTCTTCACTGCATATCCTCCGGATTCTCAGAAATTCACCGTAAGGAATGCTATTTAGTAATGACTTTTGGTGGAAACTGGTGGCTTCTAACGTGGCATTAGTAGATGTTGCTTTACGATGGAGAGTACACAGCCAAGGATTTATGAAATGCCATGGGTGTAAAATGTGCCAGATAGCCAAGCCAACAAAAGAAATAATTCTGGCCAACAAAAAGAAATGGAAAATCAGACAGTGTATCACGTGCAAAACACCATTCACTGTATATGTGGTGGAGTGCCCCTGCCCCATGCAATATGTTGGAAGCACAACTGTGGAATTGAAGAACCGAATCTTGCAACATATGAGGGCCACAATTCATAAAGACCGCTCTAATGCCATAGCCAAACATATGGAACTAGTACACCAGGGTGACTGGCAAAAACTGAAATTTTATGGCATTCAAACTATTTTTAAAGGTGAGCGGGGGGGTGATCGAGAGAAAAAACTGAGACAAGTTGAATCGAAATTCATCATTAACCTGAGGACCCTGCACCCGAATGGGTTGAATCAATCGGAGGAGTTGTATGTGCACCTTTGAACTGACATTAAATCAATTTTTGCAAGAACATGTCTCAATAATAATTATGAGCCAGCCTATTGGAAGGCATTTCAAAGAAAGTTATTCGAAGCCTATTGGAAGGCACATGACTAAAATGCATTTAATTTTGGGAATTTGTATTAATTATTAATTTAGATGCACCTTTTTCAAAAACAGTCTTTAGTCAAAAGTTTGTAAAAACTACAATAACCACAATTCTTAGCACACCATGTGACAGGAAACACAGTTTTTTTGAAAAAATGAAAAAAATTGGTTGTGGTTAAATGTTTGTGGGTGGGGCAAACCCAGTGATCGTGAGCAAGGTGGAGTGACACCGAAACGCGTAGATCTCTGTGCCTGTTGCCCTTGGAAATGAGTAAAATAAAAAGGATTACTGTTTAAAATCCAAAGTTGGCTGTGCGACCCGTTTTTCCCAGCTGGGAGAAAGTTTTGAGGATAATAGCGGCTTGGTTCTGCCGCAGGATACCGCACATGCGTGAGCGCTGCATAATCTCCCGCAAAGGAACTGTCTTGGAGGAATATATATATATATATATATATTACCTACTGGCAGTCGCCAGTAGGTAGTTATAGTCAGGACCTACTTTCCATAGGAAATCCACAACATTCTATTTGGGATAACTTTGGCGCTGGTGGACGAATCTTCACGTACGCGGGGTACGGGGACTAACACCTCCATTGACTCAGGCCAGGACAAGCGGTGAGGAGCATGTCAGGGCAGGCGGGGGTAGGGGGGAAGCCTGAAAGCTCCCGGACAAGGTCGGGACGGGATGCTAGTCTATTATATAATAGGAAATGTGTCTATTAGAATAGCATTCTGCACTTTTAATGCAACTGTCTATGTATCTGTAATCACGCATTTACAATATATATTGAGATGTTTGTTATACTAAAGTTGACCAAAGGCCTTAAGCATTTGGATTCCACAATGTTTTAACCTTCAAGGTGAATGTTTGCTTTGGGTGCAATGTTTTTCTCTCCTACGCATGTGCAGTGGAACAAACTAATGAATGGAGAAAGGCACATTCTGTGAACGAGATAGTGAAGCTCAAAGGGAGTAATCTTGGCAAGAACGATAAGCCTGATGAGAGAAGAGAGGACTACTGTCTGTGCAGAATGAGGTGACGGGTGGAATCCAAGGTTCTTTCTGAATATGTAAATCAAAGAATGAGACCTGTGATATGGGATTGTAGAGAGGTCTGTCTGTGGGTATAATTAAGCAACACACTTTAGCTTTGTTCAGATTCCTTTGAGACTAGGGGGTAGATGTATCAAGATACCCTTTTGCGATTCTTAAATAGTGATTTTTAAGGAATCGCGATTTGAGAATTGCAAAATGATATGTATGTAGAAATTCGCTATTTTTTAGCGATTTCTTAAAATTCCTTAATTGCGATTAGCAAATTGCTAATCGCAATCAAGGAATAATTTCCCATTCATTTCTATGGGCCAGGAGGCCCATAGGAATGGATGTGAAATTATTCCCAATTTGCGATTCGCAATTTGCTAATCGCAAATTGAGAATAATTTCAAGGGTGCAGGGGTGTTTCAAGGACACCCTGCTGCACCCCTGACATTGACATGTGTGCGCATATGGCGCACATACATGCCCCAAGGGCATGTATGAGCGTCATATGGCACCTTTACAAGTTGCAAAAAGTGCATTTGTAAAAGAATTCGCAAATTACCACCAACTACAAGTTGGTGGTAATTTGCGATTTCTTAGCCTAAATTCGCAAAACTGAAATGCTTAATACATAGCATTTAAGAAATTGCAATTTGCGATTTCTTAAATGCTCAAGCAATATTAAAGAATCGCAAAATTTGCGATTCCTTAATATTGCGAGGCTCTTTGCATGATACATGCCAATTCCCGCTTTTTTGTCGCAAACGCTGCTATTTTGCGATTTGCAGCGTTTGCAACAAAAAAACCCTTGATACATCTGCCCCCTACGAGAGGTACAGACCTCTTTGCGCCATATCAGTTATGTGGCTTTATGCTATGTAATATTCTTTCTTTGGAGAACTTTAACAGAAGTTCTGCTATGATGACACCTTTCTACTTTGTTGGATCTATTCAGGTTTTTTCAATTTAGCATTAATTAATGTAGGTTAGGTAAGGAGAATTAGTATTCCCTCATGCATCAAACGCAGAAGGGCTGAAACTTTCAATCTAATCATCAGACTGTATTTATTTTTGTGGCTACTGAATTCCTCATTTACTTTCTGCTTTTAAAGATAAACTGTGCACAGATTTAGCTTTCAGTTAGTAATTTTGTATTTTTATACTATGTTTCTGAGACTGATTTATATTACTTTGTAATAAACGTATATTTAATTCCACTTATTGACTCTCAGATTTATAGTGTGAACCAATGGGTTACACTGTAATTGTAAATTGAAATTGACCATAACTCCTTTTGTCTCTCAGGCACCCAAGAAAGTTCCATTGCAGGGGGTAGGAAAAGTGGGCCTAAATATTGTACACTGTCAAAGCCAAGTCCAAATTATCCATCCATTCATTGATTGGGCAAGAACCCATAATGAGAAAAGTTTTGTAAAATGTACCATTTTTGCAATTTTCAAGAAATTTATTGAGGGAAGAACCCCTTTGCAATAATCAGGTTCCCTCTCTGCGCTCGCTATTCAGAACAAGAGCGCTGGCCTGACATAATTTTTAAGGGCTTCTTTTGAGTCTGACATCGGTACTGGCTACAAGATCCTTCACTCACCACCCTCTGCCTTATCTTCTTTGTAGCTGGAGCAAGCAGTGGGCCCCAGGACTCAGCAGCCGCATCATGGCTCATGTGATAGCAAGCTTAGTTCTCTATTTTAGGAGCCATAAGGGGGTTACACATGCTACATGGAACAGGTACGGTGGTCAGGAGGGCCAGGATACAGGCTAATAGGCCGAAGATTTATAAGGCATGCCAGGGCACCTTGGGAGGGGGAAGATAATAGGGATGAGACAAGGGCTCAGAACAGGAAGCCCCTAAAGGGTGAGCCAAGGAGAGGAGGATGCAGCAAGTTGGAGACATTGACAGCACCTGCCTGATCTCTTTTCTGTATCTCAGCAGGGGCGTAACACAGGCCTCCGCAGCCCACGCGGTGCGGGGGGGCCCCTAGCTCCAAGGGGCCTCCTCGGCACAGAACTCTGGCCGAGAGAGCTCCTGATTGAGCCCGGAGGGGGCCACCCTAAGTACCGTGCAGGGAGGCCCCCTCATTTTTGTTACGCCAGTGTATCTCAGATCCACACTGGGCATGAAAGACTGGGGGGGAGTTACCCTTCTTCATATGCCTAGTGCGTGTGTTTTTAGATTGGTTTGCTCTCCTGCCAGGTTTCACAATGAGAGAAACAGATGAGCATGTCACCACACTCCTCTTCAACCCTGAAGGGACACAGCTTCAATTGCCCCCATGGGCCAGCTGCTGCTGTGCGATAGCCCCAGATGGGTGCATGGGCACGGGCAGAAAATGACCTCCGTTTTATTAAAGCAATTGGGGTACAGTATTTCTTTTCAGGATGCCATTTCAGCATTAAATTCAGGTGGATAGTAAATAATAAAGGGGTGCAGCAGTTGATCATAGATGTTTCTTCCCTGTGAATAGTACAGGAGAAGGGACGGGGTGATAGGCCAACTTATGTCCTTTGTATACGTATCGTAGCCTAACACTGAAGTTAAAATGTATAGTGAGTAAATGAGGAGGAAACAAGATGCTTCTATTTAATAATGTACACTAGATTACGAGACACACTACAAACAAAATGGAAACTTAACAGACTTGAGACACAAAAGCAGTGTTTGCTATAAGAAAAACAAGGTCAAACAGTTTGTGAAATTCGAGCTTAGGTAATACTCGTTTCTGAAAGGAATGCTTGAAACCTCTGGTAATTTAAAGTTAGAAATCGGGTTTCTAGTTTCTACATAACTGAAGGCAGTCTACAAATAGATGAACATTAAAATTGTTGAACCATAACCCATGTGTACAATTATCATCCTTATCAGAGAAAGGATACATGTTTCCAGAATTTAAAAACTGAAAATCACCCACACAAAATGTTATTAACAAGTTGTTTGCATATAAGAGGCATGGAATACGTCTTGCGCCCATTTTCGGTGTAAAATATGCTCTTTAAAAATCTTGTTACTCAGCTTTAATCAATACCTCATATTCCTTTTTTTATTGTATATTTATTTCTACCACATACCCACTGCAAACCACTTTTTAGTTCTTACTTTAATCAGCCTCCTTTTCAATCCTAGACATTGGTTATCAAACCAGGGCTGTTTATGTACCAAGGAGCGTTTGCTCTTTTAGGACCAAATTTCATTTTATAACTGATGGGGTCAGGCAATTCACCAACTCTCTGATGGACTGGGTGTACCAATTTAACACTTCCACAACCGTAACCCCCTTCAATAAAAAGACTTTGATAATGGGTATTGCATCAATCGCGTGATGTACCTGTCATCTATCCCTGTTATCAGATGTTTAGGAAATATTACTGTTGTCCTGGCGCAAGGGGCGATATCAAAGGACATTTGTAGGCTCTAATTATCACTACCCATAATTCCTACAACTTTACACTTCTTACAATACTTGAAGCACCATGCCTGTAAGAACACATAATCTATTGGACAGTTCTGATTTCCGTATATAAATGTTTTGGCAGCTGGGTCATTGTCCTTAAAGTGGACAAACCCTAACTCAGCTAAGACTGGGAGCATTTAAGAAATATTGCTTTTTGAATCTCATACCCTGAAGCATTTTGTTATAGATAATATCGTCCTGCACTGGGGAGAATCCATTGATTAAAATGTTCAAACATCAGAATGGGGGAGCGGGCCTGATAGTTCTGACAGAGTTAACAAATCACTGACAAATAATTGACAATGCCAAATCTCCTTTTGTGCCTCCCTCGATTCACATTTACATTCACAGTTATTAAACTATTCGTTGGGAGATATCCATTATACAAATGTAAAAGACATGCCAGTATCCGATCACATTTTGGTCTGTATTAAACTTGTCCTTTTTTTTAATACATTTTGTAGAAATCATAGCCAGCATCCACCCTTTTAGGCACTTTGACCCACTATGGTTGCCTGTTTTGCAAATTGCTAAAAACCACCTTGATTCAGCATTTCACCTGCCAACCAAGTCTCATGGAAATAGATAATCATAGTTTCCTCCCAAACCTTTGCAAGGTCAACAATCTTTTTTAGACTTTCAAGCCCATGAACATTCCAGGTGAAAACATCAAGGTTTGCAGGGGGACCCCCTATCTAATCCACTTGACCTACCCAATAAGAAACACTCTTCCGACGTTTGCTTAAACAAGTGTATCTGTTGTGTAGTGGGATGGGTCCAATACTCTGTTTCTGAGAGAGGAAGCAACAGTTACTTCTAAGCTTCCTTGCTTATATGCCACTGACTGGCTCTGGGTGGGGGACTTACCGCCCCTAAAACCAGATTTACCTGCCCTGCGTTTAAGCCACAATGATTCATTAGGAGGTGATTATTAGCCAGCTGGTTCTTTACTTCCACTTCAGGTACTAAACATAAGTCAATTCCCTTATATACAACATTTAACATTAATTTTACAAACACTGGAAAGCTAAGGCTAGTCTCATAACTTTCCTCTTATTTAAGCTTTTCTTTTTTTTAAATCCCTCAGCAGATTTGACCTATTCAGAGGATTCCACTTGTTTGCTTTCTTCCCTTTCCTAAAATCATTCAGATAAACAGGATCCCCTTATCGCTAATTTTATAGTTTATGATTCAGATCGGGCTCCGCATAGGAGGGTGCTGTGGTGGCAATGGGAGACTCATACTGTGAACTTTCTAACCAGGGCATAGAATCAACCCTGTTTTTTCTGCAGGGATGAAAAACAATCTTCCCAGTCGCCTTTTTGCTCTTGGGCCCCTGTTTTCATTGAGAACTATTAGGGTCATCACCCTTGCCTTTAGTATTGGGCTTGTAAGGTTCCAAAACCCTCCCTCCCTGTACCTTATTTTTTGGTGTCTTCCAGTTTTCCTCCCTTATTTCTCCCCAGACGAACTAATCTTCCTAGTCTCGTGTGAAAGTTTTCTAGAGAAATTTTCCCTGATGGGTGTTCACCCCCCAGAGCATGATAGGTGCCGCTTCCCCACCCGACCTTGATACCACCTTTTTACTAGCATTGGCCATCTGGACACATATTCAGAACCATTTTCCCTCACCTCCCTAAATTTATCAGAGCCCTCCTCCCATGGATCATGATCTTGAGAGGACTTTAGTTCATACAGAATCTCCTTTAAAAGGGCTGCCTCTGATTTCAAATTCTCATTTGTTGAAACTGTCGATTCCAGAAGGCCTTATAGAGTCTTTTGAATTAAAAGTAGGACATCCAGCATTGGCGAGTGTCTTGAGACAGAGAATTTTAGATTCGAAGTAGACAGATCGGGTTTTGTTGAGCCCCCATCGGGGCATTCTCTCTCTGTTCTGACAAACCGGTGTTCTTTGTCCCATCTCTGCCAGAGATATCAAGAACATTTGAATACCATCCCTTCTCCTCTTCTCGCCCATCTTTTCCCTCAGCTAATCCTCAGAAGCAGCAACATTTGAAAAAGAAGGGTGGATCAAACAAGAGGAAGAGGATAAATATAGGTTCATCATAATCATATTGTCCAGCATATCTAGCTCCGTCTTCTCCTACAAGACCTACGTCACCTGCTTCTCCACGTGGCAATTTGAAGGCGAGACCACATGGCTTACATTAGCAGGTTCCGGCATTGTGTTGGTCTTAAAATATTTCCCCACAAATATAGAGCCGGTTATGGCCATTGCAGATGTGTGTGCCATAGTGGACCTATTGACAGCAATCTGATCTAATTGGGGAAAAATCTGGAGATTATTACTCAGAGAAAAAAAACCTTTCACCTCATTTTAGTTCTTAATGACTGCTTCAAAATGCTTCTCGCTCATTGATCCTTTCACTGGCTTAGCAGGAGCATGTGTCTCAGAGCCTCTTTCCCTTTGGGGAGGCATCCCATCACTCTTTACAGCTCGTAATAGCACACCTCTGCCCCACCAGCCATAGAGGCACCAGGATAGGTTTCTAATAAGGAAGCTCTAGTCTTCAGAGTTTACATAACAATTAGAAGGAAATGAGAAGCACTCAACAATGGTTAAACTGACCTTCACAACACTTACCTCCACCTCCTGACCATGAGAGTGACCGCTCTGTGGGCCCGATTCACAGAACTAACTTAAGACAAAATCCTAAACTTACAACCATTTTGGTACTCACAGAAGGCACTTACTCATTTTGGTATTCACAGAAGGCACTTACTCATTTCGGTATTCACAGAAGTTAGGAGTCCTAACTTTAGGACTCCTAAATGCCTTCTGTGAATACCGAAAGTCTGAAAGTTAGGATTTTTCTCAATTTAGTAGTAGTAAAGTTAGGACTCCTAACTTTAGGACTCCTAAATGCCTTTTGTGAATACCAAAAGTCTTAAAATCAGGATTTTTCTCAATTTAGTAGTAGTAAACTTAGGACTCCTAACTTTAGGACTCCTAAATGCCTTCTGTGAATACCGAAAGTCTTAAAATTAGGATTTTTCTCAACTTTACTACTACTAAACTGAGAAAAATCCTACTTTTAAGACTTTCGGTATTCACAGAATGCATTTAGGTGTCCTAAAGTTAGGAGTCCTAAGTTTACTACTACTAAATTGAGAAAAATCCAAATTTTAAGACTTTCGGTATTCACAGAAGGCATTTAGGAGTCCAAAAGTTAGGAGTCCTAACTTTACTACTACTAAATTGAGAAAAACCCTAATTTTAAGGCTTTTGATATTCACAGAAGGCATTTAGGAGTCCTAAAGTTAGGAGTTCTAACTTTACTACTACCAAACTGAGAAAAATCCTAACTTTAGGAATTTCGGTATTCACAGAAGGCATTTAGGAGTCCTAAAGTTAGGAGTCCTAACTTTACTACTACTAAACTGAGAGATATCCTAATTTTAAGACTTTTGATATTTACAGAAGGCATTTAGGAGTCCTAAAGTTAGGAGTCCTAACTTTACTACTACTAAATTGAGAAAAATCCTAATTTTAAGACTTTTGGTATTCACAGAAGGCATTTAGGAGTCCTAAAGTTAGGATTCCTAACTTCTGTGAATACCGAAATGACTAAGTGCGTTCTGTGAATACCAAAATGAGTAAGTGCCTTCTGTGAATCCCAAAATGGTAGTAAGTTTAGGATTTTGTCTTAGGTTAGTTCTGTGAATCGGGCCCTGTGTTACCACTGCCACCACCTTTAAGTTGTGGACTAGAACTAAATCCAGATCTTGAATATAGGCTTGGGCTGGTGCTGTACCTGTGGCTCCACAGCCCCTGGATGTCAGCAGGTACACAATGTGAGAAGGGCTGATAATGCACTGCCTTCAGGGGCCCACATCCAATCAGCCCTCATCTGCAACAGCAGCAGACAGTGAAGAAAATGAAATTCGGCACTCCTCTGCATCGCCAGAGGACTCCGACGTCGCCAACAGCCAGCAGCATGCAGAATAACCTACTGATGTCCTCAAAAGTGTTTGGTAGCTGGCACAGGAGCAAGAAGCATTTCAGTATGCTTCACTGCGGCATTCAGAGAAATTCAGAAATGAGGCTGTCAGAGGTGAATGGGTGTGAACACAGAGCATGTGCAGATCAGGCGTTGAGCATCTGCATGCATAGGAGGAGGATTAAGAAAGGGTCATACGGAATAGTACTTAACTTCAGCTACTGAGCAACAAAGAAAGAGGCAGAAGCAGTTGTTACAATAGACTCAGAAGAATTTGATCACTGACCGGTTGTTTTGTTCCCATCAGAGCCTTTGTGCTCACGATAGTTGTAGCTGTGGAACATTAAATTCATTTGACTGCTGTTGAATTAAGGCAAAGAAAGTGCAGCTTAACACTCAACCCCAGGTTTTATGAATGTCCTGTCCCATTCCCAAGTTAAGAGGATAATGTTTGATGTAGTTTTACTCCGCCTGGCTGTCTCGTCCGCATTTCATCATCTCACTTCTCTAGAGTAGTTCATCTGAAGCATTAACATGCAGCATATTTTATGAAACTAAAATATCCAAAAGTGGTTTAGAATTGCTATCTGGTGTTGGCTCCATGAGACAATCCAGATATCCGATCCTTGCAACTTAAACAACAGTCACATCTGTACATACCCTTTTTAGAGTGGAAAAGGAAATGAACCACCATCCGGTGGAGAAAAAGAAAACAAAATGTGCATATGCACCTACGTGGAGTTCTCTTCCTTGGAGAATTGATTCCATAAAATAATCATGTGATTTCCAAAGGAATCCACATGAAAACCTGCACCAGGTGCAGCTTTTCGTGTGGTTTCCTATTGTAGATTGTACATTTTAAAAAGTCAAAATTCAAAAGTCAAAAATCTACACTTGAACGTGATTGTAAATATCCGAAGATTGATCTCCTGAATTTTTGTCAATAGTCCAGAATATGTTTTTCAGATAAGAATAAAACACAGTTTTGGCATGTTGTTTGACAAACTAGAGGTGAATGTCTCAATCATTTGTTACTAAATAAAAAATAATTCAAAAAATATTATATTCACATAAATATGTTAAAAAAATCTAAGATATTTGCAAAATATTTATGGCAGGTTATCAAAGATGAATTAAGTTTTTTCTAAAAAGAAATCTAAAAAGTAGTATGTGATTCATTCAGTTTTAAATAGAAATACTTGCTTTGAAAAGATGCCTACTCGTCAATTATGAACATTTGTTTCACTTTATCAATGGTTATGAGTGACTCTATTACCAATTCACTTAACAGATTCTTGGACTATTTTACAAAACTTACTTCCTAAAATTAATGTAAAATAAATTATATAAGAATTAAAAAGGATTAGATAATTTGATATAAATGTTATAGTTGGTATTGACTTTAAAGTACATTTTTCAGAGACATGTTAGAATACAAAATGCAGCACAAAATAAAAAATGATATGATAAAAATAAAAATAATTGAATATTAACACATGAACACATGATTTACATATGGTTCACACGTTTTGCCAGATATGGAATATTGTGTTCTCTAAATAATGTTGTTAGCTTACATGAGCCTTATAGTTGTTCCATTGACAAATGATGTGGGTGAAGAAACAGGAAGCTAAAATAATAAGCATAGCTTAATATTCTTCATCATGGAATTAGTGGCATGGGATTTCCGAAGGATGGATATGTTGGTGGAGAGAAAATCAAAAAGTATCCAGTCATGAAAAGGCTTCCAGTGGAACCACCACAGAAAACTTCACCAAAAAAACTGTAGCAATCCTGGCTGAACTTTAGTGAAAAAAATATATTATGGACCAACATAAAAAGCAGGACTAGAGGGTATGGGTATGAACGGTAAGATTCTTTATGCATCACATTTTTTAAACAAGAATGCTAAAAGAGGGCCACGCAAGCCTTATGAGCATGTCAGTCAATATCTTAATGTTTTTGTATGGCACTTGGTTATTTGGAAGCAAATGTGGGAATGCCTATTTTTTTAATTTTTCTTTGATTAATCTGTTACAGGTTTGATTAAATTTTATTGTTGATATATTAAAATGTGTATTATTTGTGATTGAGTTATAGGTTATAGTTTTATGTATGCAGAATTGTTAAAACTGTTTTGAATTCTATGTTTTTAGGAAATAATGCTATTGGGTGAACTTGTTGTTATGTGCGCTGTCGTATTTTTAAATCATTATGTTTGATTTTAATAAAAACGTTTTTGATACCACTATAACTTTTTCATCACTGAGAAATATTAATATACAATATATATTTATGTAAACAACATGCAAGGTAATGTAAATATTAATATTAACATAGTGAGCAATATAGTTGCAACACATGGCACAATAATAGATAATCTCATACAAGGAAATGCAAGAATATCTATGTTAAATAAGTACATGCACGGTTCTCCTGACAATATGACTGTATCAACTGCTTGGAAATATGGCGTTGAATGCACAAATATTTGTTATTGGTTAGCTAAATCATTGCAATCTGTTTCACATAAGCGACAGGATGTTGTATATTTCTATGTGATCTTGTACTCCCTCCATCTGTAAAAATGTATATGTGTGAAAGATAAATGAATACATTCTTGCTCTTCAGTACCTAGTATTTCTATTACATAAAAATATTATTGACTTTAAATATGAGAAAGAGGACTATATACGTATATGCAAATCTGTTTACAAAAAAAAAAACTTAACACAAATCTGGGTCTTCTAGTCAATATGAACCAAGAACAAGATAACATTTTTCAAAAAAGGAAAAGAACATATATATATATTATCACATTCACTAATATGTCATCCTCTTCATCTGGGAATGTTATCTTGCTCTTCATGGTAATCTCCGTACTTCCACTAACCTCCTCCTCATGTCTGTCCCTCTCAGACATTGTAGCATTGCATTGTTGAGCCCTGTAACATGGCATACAACTCTGTTTTCAATGTGCGTGATGTATGCAGGGTGTAGCTTTAACTCTCTGTTGCGATGATTTGCACCCCTGCAGCAAGGTGCGTCACTGAGCAATATCTGCGTGCCTGGTTACCACAGTGAACTTTATTCTCATGTTGCACGATTATTAGTAAATAGTGACCATCTGTCTCCACAAGGTATTCTGTATTCTTTACCATGACTGATGTTCATTCCTCGCTTCCTCTACTCTGGAAAACTGAGGTGCTTCATTACTGACCAACCTGGTGGGCCTACAATCAAATGTAAATAATTGCCAGAGGAATGACTGAACAATACACCGCAAGGACAATGATTTGTAATTTACTTGGATGTTAACTGGGCTTGCATGAAGCCAGAATGATTGCGCAAGGTGATTGTGTTTAAAGATAGGCGACAGGAAATGTATATTCTTTGTTTTCATATATTCAGATAGCGAACTATTGCAGATTCATTTCTAATTCACTTTCCTCACAGTAGAAGCGATGTAGGAGGAGGCTCAGGAGTTCAACGTTTTGAAGCGTTTAATAAAAAACTGACTCCGAATGTTTTATCATAAGCTGGAGCTCACTATTGTATTCCATAAGAAGTGACAAACATGAATTCGAGATTTGAAAGTCATAGACTAGTTTTAACTCAGTAAAATAATGTATAGTGACATTTTGACTCTAGCATGAAGGTGACTAATTTCTCCTGCTTGATATGCTGCTGTAAGGGAGAAAACATGTACATCATATGAAAAGAGCCAAAATTAGCTGTCCAGAATTTACGAGATTCCCAGTAGGTTTGTTAGGGATTTTGGAGCCAATGGTTGTAGGAATCATATTTTCATGATTTTGCTAGACGCTGAGATGTCTGCATAGCGTTAGATGAAGCTCTAGGAACTCTGCCAACGCAATCTGCACATTTGGCACCAGATCACAACTGATCAACATAACATGACACTGTGGATCTATTTTACGTGACCAACAATTAACCATGACCCAGGATGCATGAGAGAAGGAGAGTCCAATCCAGGATGAGGCCTCTTTTTAATCAAGCTCCTCTGCATAGAAACATTTTTACCTGACAAAGTACTGTTTATACACCACCACAGTTAGTAAGACTTTATCAAATATAATATTTACAGTATGCAAAAGCTTTGAATCTCATTTGGCAGTAATTACATTCCTCATGCAAAGTTACACCGTTTGGATATGCATAAGACATTGGACCCTTTGGGACTAAAAATACCATAAACTAGCTAAGGTTCAAATGTGTGAGGCAGGGTCAGTCCTGCACTTAGAATCAAAAACATGTCAATTGTATCAAATGGTCCGAAGTGGCACTGCACTATTTTCTGTATATTTAAATTTATTGTAAACATAAGGTTCCCCATTTTCTTTGTTCACACTTTTCTAAAAAGTGAAAGTGTATACTAATGCATTCTTCATGAAGTATTGTTGCACTTGTTTGCAATATGATTTCTTTTAGAGTTTATGTTTTCTTTTAATGTTATAGTGTGAGCTAAAACTGTTTGATGTTTTACATTACAAATGATCCCAACCGTACATTAACTAAATGGGGCTGCCATTGAATTAAATTTAAAAATAGATCTATCGATTTTTTTATTATACAACTTAAGTCTCAATTGCCAGTGCTTATTATATCTGTTTTTTGCATAAAGTGGACGAGGCTGTCTTCTGGAATGTCCGTTTTCCTTCAACAGCTCTCCAATGTGAGGCTACTACTTTAGCATAATAGATGTTATTACTATACTGTTTAATTTGTATTTAGTTGTCATGCTTGGCTATCTTCTTGTTTATAGGGTGCGTAGAGCCCAGTGCTTTGCTGACTGCAAAGGTGTGAGCATTGTGGAGGGCGTTGCTTGTTATTTCTGAGTCCTGTGGAGTGAGAGACTTAAATCTTTAATCTTGGTCCATGGTCTACAGATCATAAATCGTTTTTAACTTCTGATTTCTCTTTCCGTTCATTGCTTTTCTTGGTTCATCTATCCCAAGCAGTAAAGAAAACCTGTGTGTGTTTAGTATTATTATTTAATATGTATGATTATGTATATGGTTATTTGGCTATTTGGTACACAATGAATTTCTAAAGTCAATTAGTTGGACAGAATTTCAAATACATAATTATAGTGGCCAAGCCGCTCTGCTGTCTTCGCTGTTGGTGAGGACACCTTTTGAGAGAGTGATAAGTGACAATGGATATTGTTGAACGCGAAATCCAAAAGCTACTTCTGCGAGATGGTTCATAGTGGCCATAAAACTAGGTACCTAGAGGATGCATTACAGGAACATCATTGCACATCTCAAGATGAAACTCTGGCAGGTGAATGAATTTCACGTTGGCCAACACGATGGCCATATAGAAAGAATGAGTGTGATGTAGTTCTAAAGTCTTTAATTCATTTGTAACACAAGTAAATGTGCTTGACGAGTGACCCTGGGTTGTCATGATAAGAGGCATGTAAGAGCTCCAGCAGAGGAAGTGTGGCATCCCGGGGGATATCCTACTAACACACACACTTCTTCAACAGAGGGGTGTTTAGGTGCTTTTCTTCCAAAGTTTATCTGGCCTTTCTTGGCATTAAAATAAAGGCACATATTTAATCATGTGTCATGCAACACAAATGGGAATCCAAACTTGCTGTGCTGCATTGTGCAAGGTGGAGACAAAAAATCAGCCCGTAATTACTAGGCTTGGCCTGTTGCTTGTGTCATTCCCTGTGCTGGTTTTTCAACAAGGCTGACTTGCACCATCCACAGCCTCACACCATGGAGCAGAGGTCAGTGTGCACTCTTATGCATAGGACTTCTACTGAAGCTATATATACCCTTCCAGTACACCTTTCTGTGCCTAGACAAGTGGAAGAGGCTGCAATGCTTTTGATGTGTGCTGTCCAATACACATGCAATGCACGATATGTTTTGAGAAATAAAATGTCCCCTTGTTAGAACTAGATTCAAGTATGTGCAAAACCCAGTGTGACTATCTAAGTAGATTGGGCTGTATTTTAAAACCTATGGGTGTATGCACAGATCTGCCGCAGTAAAGGGTACAAGATGCAAAAACGTGCAAAGTAGGTTTACACCGTGCAAAGTGCACCTCTACAGTACCAAACTACTTGTGCACTGCATAATAAATAATACATACTACTCTGCTTTTCATCATGCTAGCCCTAAGCCTTACTAAATTTGGACATTGGGTATACAAATCACAGAAACCATCTCAGTGGGTGTCGCCTGCCCCTCGCCTGGGACCAATCATGTTCTCACAGCTAACCCATAATTTACTATTGTGGAAAATCGTTCATACTGTCATATTAGTGAGTGATCCAACTACTGACAAGTATGTCTGATGAACCTGAATTTAGGCATCAGGATCTGCCATTTGGAGTAAGACGTCCTAATTCAATGAGCTTATTGACAACTGTTATAAGCACACCTATGTGGAACCTAGGCACACATACAATATTATTATTGGGGCATATTGAAGTGGCATGTCTGCTTGAGACTCTAGGAATGCCTGATTTCCTTCACCTAAATATTAATTTTTAGAATACGAGTCAGCTTTGTTTTCTTTGCGTGTTAAACTCTATGAATGTATGAACCGACCAAGCTATTCATCATTGGATGATAGGAATCTGGCTAACAGCAAGCCTTTCCACAATACTGATCGCTCACTGTCAGTGGTGACCCTCAACATTTTGAACAAATGCAACACTGAGGCTGAGATTGCACAGCACCCTGTGCACATACATCGAAATGTTTTCAATCAGGTTGGCATCTGTATGATTGTTTAGAGCATTATTACTGAGTTTTAGTTGGGCTGCTTCAAATACCAATGACCTACTGGGTTATTGGTGCCTTTCAATATGTAGAAAATCAAATACAACACAAACTCCAGCAATTTGTAGGCCGCAAACCTTCATGTTGTGCTATTGCTCCATTTTCATAACTGCAGGCTTGATTTAGAGTTTGGTGGAGGCAGACAGGCCATCAACAATCATCTGTTTACACACCCACCACCATGGAGATCAGTCTGTCATATTTGGAGAATGGGGCTTGTCAGACAAAAGTCTATCAACCGCCACTGTCTCCATTGCATTCTCCTTACTCTGTCAATGGGGTATACTCTAAACATGATTGAATGAGCAACAGAAAGCCAGTACTCCGTCCGCCATATTTTGAGTATTTTATGTCAATGTATACATAGAGCATTTGCCGAAATTAAAATCAGGCACATATAGTTATATTGTGTTAGAAATGGGGTTCTCTTGTTGGCAGAGGTATGACCATTCTTGCCAGGGTAAGGGAGTTACACACCCAAGATAACCCCTGCTCACCTTCTTGGTAGCTTGGCACAAGCAGTCAGGCTTATCTCAGAGGCAATGTGTAAAGCATTTGTATCTAGACACACAGTAATACAGTGATAACACTAGAAGTGGACAACACACCAGTTTAGAAAAATAACCATTCTTTCTTTAAACCAAACAAGACCAAAACAACAAAAATCCAACAAAATATCACCTTTTCAATGTTTAAGCAATTCTATCTATAGAATTCTATGGATGCATTGATTTTAGCACAAAGTACATTCGATGCGTCAAAATCCAAGGTGAAAAACAGCGGCAGTAGAGGGAAATGTCCATGGTGTAGGAGAGTAGGATCTGCTTCCTATGGTTATACAACTTTCCACTACACAAAAGGCAAACTATTTCCATTGCAAATGTTTGTTTTAATGCAGGATATGAATGAAAGAGTAAACCCTCACAAAAGATGTGAGAAAAGTGTACTTTTGGTTTTACGAATGAAACAAGTAGTTTTTTTAATGGACTAGATGACTTTGTAAAATTTAAAACATAGCTGACATGTGACTCCATGAGATGTATAACACCTCCAGCCAGTTCTTGGATTTTAGTCAACATCACTTTGCTTGCCGGGGATTTGAGCCCTTAATGGCGGTGTTAAACGCAAAACTGCATGGCCCACAATGAAACATGCTGTTAGCTGAAAAGTCAGGAAGAGCTGATGGCATTATAGTTCATAGTGTCACTTGGTAGACTTTTGAAACAAAACTGATTTTCGAACTTTTTTTTTTTAGTCAATAAAGTGATACCCAGATAAGTGGGTTGGGGATGGGGTGGCAGAGATAGCCTTTCAAATACAGCTAGGAGCATTTCACTGCTAATGGGCTGATGGCAAAACTCCTTGGAAAAACAAACTAGATTGCTTAAAAGAACCATGCGAGCAGCTGAACTGTCTGAAGCCAGACTAAGAAACTAAAAACAATGTACATCAGCCCCCCTTCCTCAGCACAGCCTTGGCCTATAGAATGATGTGATGTAGGTAGAGTGCCTGCAACAGCACTGTGATCCGCTCTGCCTGGAATAGGTGCAGCAAGTGCTGCTGGTGCTGCTCTGCGATGGCCACTAGTGCTCATTATGCCCAAATCTCAGGTCCTATTCACTAAGGTAAATTCAGTAACCCAAATATATATTTTTTAAGCCTGCCAAGAATAAAACAAGGTATTCCGGACAGACATAAATGCATTAACACCTGTGGATTTCACAACTATGTTCATGGAGAAATCTGCAATAGTATTTCCCTATCAAGGAGTCGGAGATGGTACACTGACAAAATATTGACACCCAAAATATCCCCACACAAAAATATTGTGACCAAAATATCGATGTCAAAAATATCTACAACCTATACTTATAATGGTATGGGTCTCCGAGGCCTGGAGAGCCTGGTCTGGGCCACACCCCTGGGCAGTGATATTAGTGTCCTGCTGGTGATATCAAAGGGGGTATTAATATTGTAACCTCTTTTCTCGACTCTGTTGTATTTTAATTTATATCCGGTTGTATTTGTTTTAGGATTTGTTATCCAGTTAGGTATAATCCATTACCAGAAATGTGCACCCGGGAAACCCGCAGCAAATCGAAACTCACTGGTTCTTTAGATAATTTTATTGTACGTACTAACCAACTAATCGACGAAGGCATCGTCCTTATGGAAAGGAGGGTATCCCAGGACCTCGCTAACGCGAGAAGGTCTTCATTGGGAATCATTGCATCTGCACGTACACCCACTAAAAATCTTTCCAACCCGGACTCTAATTCATCCGTTCTATTACTTACTTGTCCCCCTACTAACGACAATCAGGATGTTTTACTTGTTCCTCATATTCTGAATCCCTCGCCAGTAGCTCTTCCTACTAAGATCCCCGAGGCAGGCACTGCTGGTCAGGATGTCTCAACATACTTAAGGGGTGTAAGAGAGGGCGCTGTCCCGAAAAATTCCAAACCACCTAGTATGAATACTGGTGTCACCACATTAGGTGCTGACGTTGCGGGTGGTCATATAGAGATCTCCAACAACATCAGTGATAACCAGGAAGGTTGTGATAGTTTGGCCATTCCAGTCCAGGGTATTGATAGAACAGTGGGTCCCCATGGATCTCACCCCTTTCCATTGGGTATTCCCGATAATTCTGATTCTAACATCAGCCTTGCAAGCCTCTTAGAGTCTAGTTCCTTGGATGAGACAGCAGAGGGCCTAGAAGATAGAAAAGGTATATTTATGAGTGCCCTAGCAAAACTTATTAAATCTTTACTTGCACCCCTGGAATCCAGACTACTAGGGATTGAATTACAACTAAAGGCCATACACGAAGAAGGGAAAAGCAATGTTAACAACCCTGTCAATACAGCTATGAAAACTCCGGTACTATCCAGTATTAAACCTTTAGTACCGAAGCAGACAGTAGGGGGATCTGTAATCTCCAAATCACTGCCATCCAAAACACCTACTGCTAAGAGTAGTAATAGTAACACACCCAATTTAACGTCTAACGCCCCAAAAAAACCACAGAGCCTTGACAAACCCCAATCTTCTGTGCCTAAACCCCCGATCCTTAAACCAGTACAACCTAAGGTTCGCCGCAATATTAATTTACCACCTGACGCTTGCCCCTATGTAATAGTGCTAACTGGGGTTCCTGAGCTTGCCCCTTCAACATCTGAATCTTTTTGGGCCCTCAAGAACAAAGTCTGTCACTGGTTAGATCAAAATCATCCGCTACCCTTAAATATTAATAGCAAAATGCTCATGGTAGAGAGAGCACCCTGGGTGGGCGAGAATAAAAAAAACCATACAGGGGGATTGTGTTGTTGTGTCCTTTGAGGATTTGGGTCCGGTGGAACACATAACTGCAGGACCCCCACGTATTACTAACTCTTCAATTTCAGCCAAACCCGTAGCCTATTTCTACATGGTCCCAGACTATTGTGGTTATATGTGGAGTTGGCTGAGAGGTCCAAATTACACAGGAAGAGGAATAAAAGGGGATCCCTGGCAAGAGCATAATCCAAACCAGTGGACTGGGAGGAATCCAACACACCCTACAAGGGGTAGTCGTTTCCATGATACCAACCAGCAAAGAGGGACATGGTCTGGAAACTATAAACATAACACCTTGAGCCAGTGGGATGGTGGCGTTAACGAAGGGTGGAGTGTAGTTCCGAGGAGATCAGGCAGGCCATTGTACGGCCCAGTGCACCCTAATGGAGTATGGCCAGGTCCTCAATTCAACTCCCCGTCCATATCTTGTTTCAACCGCTACAGTGGGTTGGAAAATGTAGATTGACTTTTATCTACTTCCTCTGGAGAATTAACTTTAAAGGATATGATAGATCCGCCAGGTCCAGAAGTTTCTAGGACAGGAGAGACCCAAGTTCATCTAAAAACCTATAACTCTGGGTTGGAAAACAAGTTAGTTGAACCTGTAATTTCAAATGAAATTGAAAAAGCAGCATTAGGGGAAAAGATAGAATGGTCTGTGGTCAAAGTAGGTAATGCTAGGCCTGTCGAGTTACTCCCGGAAAATGGTGATCTTAGTTGTATTGAAATGGAAATTCCGTCTTCCCATTTATTAACTGTTCCGAATACAGGCGGCACCCCTATAAATATCCATTCCTGGAATATAGCAGGGCTCCAAAAAAAACTTGAAAATCCAGACTGGAATTATTTCATTGAACCATTCGACATATGCATGTTTCAGGAAACATGGTGTCTGTCTCCTCAGTATAAAAATGGGTATTCCACTTACTATGTCCCGGCTGTATCCTTAGGGAAAGGCCGCCCATCTGGTGGCCTACACATACGGGTGAAAATTAATCTTAATTATGCTGTCAATGTGTATAATGTTCCCTCAGATGACTTATTGTACATATCTCTGAAAACCCCAATGGGGGGCAAAATACATATTTTCTGCATTTATGCTAGAGGATCGCAGGGCTGTCAAATTTCTCCAACAATAGAGCTTTTGGATTCCAAGTTACTAGAACTAGCTCTGGGATCAAAAATCCTGGTGGGTGGCGATTTTAATTGTACTTTCGAACCCCTGGACGATGAGGATATTTTGGGTTGGATCGCGGAGGATTGGAAGTACTCCATCCCTATCTTAGATTTAGCACCTATCAAGAAATGGTATCCCAGAGCTATACAGCTGAATGCTCTAGCCTTGGCTCACCAATTACGAGCTCTGAATGGGCGGACCATTTCCGATCGCAATGGGGCGATGACATATAACAAGATAGCCTCCCCATCGCGAATTGATTATATTTTTTTAGATCTCCACTCCTGGTCCAACCTTATAGATATGGAGATTAAGCAGTCCATAGATAGTGACCATAATCCTCTATGCATGACAATTAACTGGTCAAATGAACAAAGTGAGTCCTCAGGTCCGAAACTAATTACCAAGGAGGCTATCCCATCCAACTGTAATAGGAAACTGAGATGGGAGGCGATTAAGCCTGAGGAGGAGGTTCTCTTGCACATTAGAGAGTTGGTTATAGCGGTATCTTCTACCTTGTCGGGAATAAAGATGGATTTGGCTAATTTTAATACCCTTGGGCCACTATTTTTAAACCATTATTATGATCTTATAGCTAAAATAGGCAAGGTTTTTCAAAAAACCACCAAGAGAGATCATTCTGCTGAGAAACACTTATTAAAAACAAATCCTTGGTATACTGCTGACTGCAGGGAAAGGAGAAAGGAAATTGCACGGGCAATAAAGTTAAAAGACCCCAGAGCAGTAAGACTGGCCAGGAGGGATTACCGCAAAATCTTGGCATCTTCTAAAAAGAATTGGGAGGAAGACCACTGGCAGAAACTTAAAATAGCAGCATGGGATAAGAATTCTGTCTCCTTTTGGAAATTGATCAACATTTTAGATAGAAGAGGAGTTGATCCCATTTTAAATCACATAAATGAGGAGCAATGGCACGCTCATTTTTTAAAGTTATATTGTGAAGATGAGACTCAAGCCCACCTATCTTCAGCAATATCATCCCCATTAAGACTAGATTTACCAATAGAGATAGTCCCTTTCGAAGCAAGAGAGGTTAAAGATGCTATCTCTAAAATCCGGTCAGGCAAAGCAGCTGGACCAGACGGCCTGCCTGGAGACTTGTTAGCTCACGAACCTTTGGTATGGGCAAATTTTATAGCTAGTTTAATGAACTTAATCCAGCAGGGTTTCCCAGTTCCAGATTCTTGGAAAGGGGCGGAGGTAATCACAATATATAAAAAAGGCGAAAGAGAGGACCCCGCAAACTATAGACCAATTAGTTTAATCGACACCATACAAAAGGTAGTTGGTAGGGTTATTGTAAATAGAATCGAGACATGGCTCATGGAAGAAGAGGTATTAACACACTTCCATGCAGGGTTTAGACAGAATGTGGGTGCAATAGACCAGGTGTTACGGTTTTGTGCGGTCTATTGGAAGTCAGTTTCCATCAACAAAGGTAGTTTGTATCTGGCTTTCATCGACCTCAAAACCGCATTCGATGTCATTCCTCGCTCCAAACTGTGGGAAGTTCTATTGGCAATGGGGTTTCCCAACTATCTTCTGCAATTTATTATTAAGCTCCATGAGGACAACTTTGCGAGGATACGCTGGGGGAGCCAAGGGCAATTGACAAAGAGGGTACCAGTCAACAGAGGAGTGTGGCAGGGATGTGTGATGGCACCAACGTTGTTCTCCCTCTTTATAAATGGGGTGGTGGACCATTTGAGGGAGGACCCCGCGGATGCGTCAGTCCTTGCCGGTGAGAAGACCCCTACACTCCTCCTTGCGGACGATACCCTCTTGATGTCCAAGACCCCGCGGGGTCTGCAGAAATTGCTTGATCGTTTCTCACTCTTCTGTAGTGAGCGGGGATTAACAATAAATACTACAAAGACAAAGTTAATGGTTTTCTCGTTAAAAAGGAAGTCAAGGAATGTACATATTTCACTCTTCGGGTCTCCGCTTGAGGGTGTAATTGAATTTGACTATTTGGGGGTTAGATTATCCAATAATATGTCTTGGGGGCCACATATATCCAAAATGATACTTAATCTTAAAAGGGTCTCTGGAGTTATATTAAAAAATCAACGCCAGTCAACCAGTAGACCTGTTGCTCCAACCCTATCAGTTTATGAGGGAAAGGCGGTAGCATCAGCTGTCTACGGCTCTGAAATCTGGGGCGCTGTTAACACTAGAGCCCTGACAGTTATAGAGAACAAGTTTATTCGAGATCTGGTATCACTCCCCATGTCAACACCTCTGTTACCGTTATTTTTTGATATGGCCATTAAATGTATAGCTGATAAAGTCCATCTTAGACCCCTATTATTTTGGGTGCGACTTCGAAGGACAGAAGAATTAAAAGATTATGCTCGAGTCCTGGATGAGTAATTACCCTAAATGTAAATAACAAAATACAGTGGCTTAACAACCTCAAGCTTTTGGTAAACTCGATAGGATTGGGAGCGTCTTGGATCTCGCAATGCCCTCCCACTAAACAAGAAGTAAAAAAGTTATATTGGGAATGGGTAGATTCCAAGGTGCATGCCAATTCGACCTTTGGCCCACTGACGACTAAGTTTTTAGAACACAAAGTGTGGCGTATGACCGAGCCCTTTCTGGATTTTATCCAAACGCTTAGAGATAGGACTTTGTTTTTGAAAATCAGATATGGTACCTTGCCCGTTAAAGAAATCACGGCAGGTTGGAAAAGTATGGAGGGGAAAGATCTAAACTGCCCAGGCTGTAGTTCCCCGAAAGAATCTCTGGGCCACTTCCTATTTGCATGTTCTGCCTACAAACTTGTTAGGAACAAATGGCTGAAACCAGTGTGTAAGTCCATGGGCGTGAAAGACCACAGATTAGCCCTGCGCATTATGTCATCTGACACTGCTTCATTGTATATTGTTTGTGGGGTCTCAAAATACCTTGCGGGTGCCTGGTTAATTGGCTCCAGATTGCTAGGTAACTCAGCAAACCCGTCTGAATTGACTAGCTAGTAATACCAATCCTTCTTTTAAGTTTTAGAACCTTTCCTTTTTGCTGTAGTACTTTGGGACGGACTGCTTTTTATGTATCTTTTGTATGTATGTATGTTTGTACTTTTATGATGATTATTTTCGAATAAAGTATTACAACTTATAATGGTAAATACAAAAATATAGAGGAAAAAATATCGATGTCATAAATATAGTTGTACAAAATATTGTTTTTTTATATTTGACTTAATTTTAAAAAGTTAAACACACACATATAATAATTAACACATATATATATAGATATATACTTTAAAACAAATATTAAACTAATCATTTTAATGTCAGTCAGAAATACTTTATTTTAACTAAAAAAGAGCCATAAAAATGTTAGGGTTAGGAACTTAGGGTTCCTGAGGCCGAGATTTCTCTTGGCGCCTCGCTGTGGACCGCGCTGGTCGCGCGCTTTGTTTTTTTATATTTGACTTAATTTTAAAAAGTTAAACACACACATATAATAATTGACACATATATATATAGATATATACTTTAAAACAAATATTAAACTAATAATTTTAATGTCAGTCAGAAATACTTTATTTTAACTAAAAAAGAGCCATAAAAATGTTAGGGTTAGGAACTTAGGGTTCCTGAGGCCGAGATTTCTCTTGGCGCCTCGCTGTGGACCGCGCTGGTCGCGCGCTTGTTTGCTCCTGCTTTTAACATTTAATCTCCTTCGTTTTTTTGCATTCCTGTTATTTTTATTTTTAGCCTTCCTCCCTGCTGCTATTCTGTCCTGGCCCTTACCTGCACAGTAATTCGTGTAAACACCACCGCTGTTTGGTGGGTCCGGGTTACCGGGAGGGTGTGGGTTCAGCGCCATTTTGGATAGGGAAGAAGTGCGAGCGCCATCTTTGAGCGTCCAGGTCACCTGGGACGCCGAGACGACGCTATTTAGGGCGAGCCGGCTGCAAGGTGAGCCTGCTTAGGGTTCCTGAGGCCAAGATTTCTCTTGGCGCCTCGCTGTGGACCGCGCTGGTCGCGCGCTTGTTTGCTCCTGCTTTTAACATTTAATCTCCTTCGTTTTTTTGCATTCCTGTTATTTTTATTTTTAGCCTTCCTCCCTGCTGCTATTCTGTCCTGGCCCTTACCTGCACAGTAATTCGTGTAAACACCACCGCTGTTTGGCGGGTCCGGGTTACCGGGAGGGTGTGGGTTCAGCGCCATTTTGGATAGGGAAGAAGTGCGAGCGCCATCTTTGAGCGTCCAGGTCACCTGGGACGCCGAGACGACGCTATTTAGGGCGAGCCGGCTGCAAGGTGAGCCTGCTTAGGGTTCCTGAGGCCGAGATTTCTCTTGGCGCCTCGCTGTGGACCGCGCTGGTCGCGCGCTTGTTTGCTCATGCTTTTAACATGTAATCTCCTTCGTTTTTTTGCATTCCTGTTATTTTTATTTTTAGCCTTCCTCCCTGCTGCTATTCTGTCCTGGCCCTTACCTGCACAGTAATTCGTGTAAACACCACCGCTGTTTGGCGGGTCCGGGTTACCGGGAGGGTGTGGGTTCAGCGCCATTTTGGATAGGGAAGAAGTGCGAGCGCCATCTTAGAGCGTCCAGGTCACCTGGGACGCCGAGACGACGCTATTTAGGGCGAGCCGGCTGCAAGGTGAGCCTGCTTAGGGTTCCTGAGGCCGAGATTTCTCTTGGCGCCTCGCTGTGGACCGCGCTGGTCGCGCGCTTGTTTGCTCCTGCTTTTAACATTTAATCTCCTTCGTTTTTTTGCATTCCTGTTATTTTTATTTTTAGCCTTCCTCCCTGCTGCTATTCTGTCCTGGCCCTTACCTGCACAGTAATTCGTGTAAACACCACCGCTGTTTGGCGGGTCCGGGTTACCGGGAGGGTCTGGGTTCAGCGCCATTTTGGATAGGGAAGAAGTGCGAGCGCCATCTTTGAGCGTCCAGGTCACCTGGGACGCCGAGACGACGCTATTAAAAGCTCGCCTGGCTAGCGCAGCGGTGACGCGCAGCGGTGCGCCTTCCCTGCGCCTGAGTCGTGCCAGAGTCCTGCCCGTCTGCGCTCGTCAGCGTCTCGGAGGCGTGTGAGGCAGGACTCTGGCTGTCGGCTCAGTCATCTAGCATTCGGCCCTGTGGTCTGGCGCCGGCTTGTTTCAGCCGCGCCAGGATGATTACCTACAGTGCCTCTGCTTTATTTGCTTTACGCCCACTTGGGTTGGACTGCAAATCTCTTTTCCCCGGCGGTCGCCAACTGGGTAAAGGATGTTCCGTGTGTGAATGGCGTCCTTTATCTTCGCCAACTTGTGTTATACCATCTCCCCCCTCAGAATGTCATTGCGCCTTACTGAATACTAGATCCCTGGCGCGTCATTCGGCGGAGATTTGGGATCTCCTTGTACTTTCTAAAATTTCCTGTCTTTTCCTGACAGAGACTTGGTTGGGGGCGGGCTCAGAACCGGATATTGCCTGTGCCCTTCCCCCCAATTACATTATTTTAAGAAAGGATAGAACGGGGGGTCGAGGTGGTGGGGTGGCCCTGATAGTCGATAAGACCTTGGGATGCTCCTCTTTCCCTGTGGATAATATCGCTGGATGTGAAGCCCTTGGTTTTATTCTTCATTTGTCAGCGTCACAGACCTGTACAGGGATTCTTGTTTACAGACCACCAGGGCCTATTGGTTCTTTTTTCGAGGACTTGCAGTCAGCTCTGTCAGTACCCTGCATGCGCTCTGCGCATTGCGTGCTGCTGGGCGATTTAAATCTGCACATGGACTTAACAACTGATGCCGAAGCGTCCAAACTACGGGATATCACCGCGATGCTAGGGCTTGTCCCTTTTATTGATAGTCCCACCCATGTTAAAGGTCATACGCTTGACTTAATATTCTCTACGGTGCCGCTTAAGGTGTCCCTCCCGCTCCCTGTTCTATGGTCCGATCACTTTTTAATAAATTTTGTTCTAGTATCTGAGTGCAAGACTAGCCACAGAACTCACAAGGATGGGTCTCGACAATCAAGAGCCTTTCACTTAGTGACAGCAGACATGCTTGCTGATGCACTCTGTCAACATCCTTGCACAATGACAGGGAATCTAGAAGCCGACCTGTTGTCGGTCCAAAACTGGCTTCAGGCAAGATTTGAGGAGCTGGCCCCTCGGAAGCCAGCGAGAATAGCTCCCTGCCAGGATTCCGCTCCTTGGTTTACCTCCACTTTACGGAAAATGAGCCAAGAGTGCAAAAAGGCGGAAAGACTCTGGCGGCGCAAGTACGATCCCGTGGAGAAAATCAAGTACAGGGATGTCATAAAACTATACCATAAACAGATTGTTGAAGCCAAAAAAATCTATTTTGAGCATAGAATAGATCAAGCAGATAATATGAGCCGGGAACTATTTAGAATTGTGAAGGAATTCGTGGATCCTGCTGCTGGCGCCCGCATACACTCCCACACTGAAGTGTGAATTAGGCAGCTTGCTGACTTTTTTGTCGCTAAGATTTTAAAGATTCAGGACTCATTTTCCGGGGTGGAGCCTTTGTTGGATGTGGTGGCCTCAGGATGTGATCAGAAGCTCCTGCCATCTGTAGAAGTAGAGTCCGGATCCACTTTGTCGGCTTTTCCCAAGCTGTCTTGTGAAACCTCGCTTGAGCTGCTTTCTCGGTTGAAATCGGGTTCCCCTCTGGATGCTTGCCCGGCTAAATGCCTGGGCAATGTGGCTTCAGCTGTAAACAGCTTGCTGAACCCCTTGCTTAATTTGTCTTTGAGCTCCGGGGTGGTTCCTCGAGAATGGAAGCACGCTCTTATCCTGCCGCTGATTAAAAAACCTTTGTTAGACCCCTTGCAGCTGGCCAACTATAGACCAATCTCCCTCCTCCCTGCTCTGGCAAAGGTGGCGGAGAAGCATGTTCAGCACACTCTTACCACCTTTATTGAGAACAACAAACTGCTGCATGACTCCCAATCTGGTTTCCGTGCCAATTATAGCACGGAGACAGCTCTTGTGGAGGTGACCGACGCCATCAGGGAGACGCTTGATCATGGGGGAAAGGCTATGTTGGTCCTGCTGGACCTGTCGGCGGTGTTCGACACTGTCCCACACGCAGGCCTCCTTTCAAGACTCAGGGAGATAGGACTGCGGGGGACGGTGTTGGATTGGTTTCAATCCTTCTTAGCCGACCGCCGACAGGTGATCTGGGCTCCACCGTTCTCCGCGGAAATGCCTTCGCTAGAGGTGGGGGTGCCTCAAGGGTCTATCTTGAGCCCCACCATTTTTAACATCTATATGGCCCCTCTGGCGGAGGTTGCGGAGGCATTTGGAGCCCGGGTCATTTCATACGCTGACGACACCCAGCTCCTGTTCACCTGCAGGAAGGGAGAGGTTTTTGATGGCGGCAGAATTAAAGACTGTCTGAGCGCAGTCTTTGCGTGGTTTCAGCGACAGAGCCTGAAATGCAACTCGGATAAGTCCGAGCTGCTCTTTTTCGGCTGTGCCCCTGACCCTGGCTGGAAGTCGTGGTGGCCCCTGGACATGTTTCCACCTGAGAAATCTTCCTCCCAAGTAAAAAATCTTGGAGTCGTGTTTGACGACGATCTTTCTTTTCGTCCACACATTACGGGATTAGCTGGGAAATGTTTCGGCATCCTTAAGATGCTGAGGAAATTTCTCCCACTGCTCTCCCTGCAATATCGCAAGAACATTGTTCAAGCGCTTGTGGGATCGCGTCTGGACTATGCAAACGCACTTTTTGCAGGATTGCCTAAATATCTTGTGTCCAGATTGCAAATTGTCCAAAACTCGGCGGCCAGAGCAATCTTTGGCCTACCGAGGAGAGTCAGTGCCTCTTTGCTGCGGGTCAGGTTGCATTGGCTACCAATGTCCAGCAGAATTAGGTTTAAAATTCTCACGTTGGCGTTTAAAGCCCTCCACTCTACTGGCCCTCATTACCTCAGGAAGCGTATTGCTTTCTATGTTCCACGGAGGAAATTAAGATCAGCTGATTTGGCTAAAGTGGAGGTGCCTGCGGTCAAACGAGTTCGGATGGGAGGTCGGTCTTTTCAGTATATGGCAGCCCGGTTTTGGAATGAGCTCCCTCTTCCCCTACGTAAGGCTAATAACCTTCTGGCCTTTAGGAGGGAGTTGAAGACGGTCCTCTTCTCCGTATAATCAGTGCGTCTACAGTGTATTTGCCTCTGAGTTTTCTGGGTTTTTTCAGGCCTCTTTGCTAAAGCGCCGGGACACCCTTTGGGGTAGCCGTGCGCTCAAAAAGTGTGGCCATAACATAACATAACATAACATAACATAACAATTTCATTTCAAAACAAAACATCCAGACACATAAAATGTACTGGTTTTAAAATAATCAGTATCTAATACGAATCTTAAAAGCGGTAAAAAGGTAATTTAAAATACAATATATAATCTCAACTGTTCCTAGCGTGAGTAAAAACTCTGGGTGGGTGTAAAGTCTACAAAAGAGAATAAAGTGCAAAGTGCTTTGAGGTGAACAATTGTCAGAAGGACAAACGGAGTGAGGCAAACTTAGGGGCCGATTAGGATGGCGGTGAATCCGCATCCTCCGGGCCGGCGGAAGCCACCGCCGGCCTGGAGAATGCGGATTCACCGCCGCGGACATTGGAAACACCCACCCCCACATTAGGATGGCGGTGGGATTAGCGGCGGACGGCAAGTCCGTCCGCCGCTGATCCGCGGTGTATGCAGGCAAATATGGTGGCGGTGTCTGCAAGACACCGCCAGCCATATTAGGATGCAGGCTGAAACATGCTTTTCCACGGCGGCTTTTCCGCCGTGGAAAAGCATGTGGTCTTTTGTGTTTGGAGGCCCGTTGCGGGCCCCCAGGGTGTCAGGGGGTGGGGCGTGCACATGGGGGGTACCTATGGTACCCCCCAGCATTTACATGCACAAAGCGGCAGGCACCGCGCGGTGCCTGCCGCTTTGTGCATGTAAATGCAAAGCATGCATTTTTAACCTTACGGCGGGTGCTGCTTCAAGCAGCACCCGCCGCAAGGTTAAAGATACGGGATGTGACCGCCAGGGTGGCGGTCACATCCTAATTGGTATGGAGGGACCGGCGCTGCCCCTGCGGACGGTCCCTCCACCTCGGGGGTGGCAGACAGACGCAGGTCCGTCCGCCATCCTAATAGGCTTCCATGTGTCTTGTATAGGAAAAGCAGCCAAAAAAAGTAGAGTTTTTAAATGCAACCTCGTCAACAAAAATGTCCTTTTTACGTTTAAGTCAATTTGCGAGTACAGGGCAGGGTCTCTCTGTTGTTGTGAGAGGCGCTCTGGCTGACCAGTCATACTACATATAGGGCCAGCCCCGACCTAGCTTTGATAAAAAAGTGACTTTATAGTGACCGGTGAAACATTATTTAACATATCAGGGTTTGAATAATACTCTGGGACACCCATTTTAGCAAAACACATTTTAACATACCTAAGCCAGGGTATGTCTAAGCTATTATCCAGCTTCATGCAATCTGTCAGTATTGTTCTCCAGAGGGTAGCCTCTGGATAGTTCCAGGTGTTTAACCAGCACAACAATGGTTGAATCGCTATATAGTCTTTCAAATAAGTCATACCAACTTCCTTGTGACAGAAAGAAACGGCGGAACACAGAGGCACTGAGAGAAGTCTTCTTAAAAACTTGTTCTCTGCTACATACTGTCTGCTTAATCGGTTTATGTCCCAGTCTTTTAGCAAATCCACACACAGCATCAATATATTTCTCAAATTGCATAATTCTAATATTTAAAACATGTTTCCAATTATAATCAGCATAAATGGAACCCCCAGATAGGTAAAATATGGAACCTTCTCAATGTCTTCGCCCCCCAGTAAAGTTTTCTTGTTTTGCCTTTTTTGGGCCACACTTCATAATGAAAGATTTTGTGTGATTTACTTTTAGACCTAGATTGTTCATAACAACATTAAATGAATCTAACAACACTTGTGGGCCATTTGCTGTCCTGGCTATCAGGACAGCATCATCAGCATATCGGAGAACAGGGATTTGGCTCATATTACATTTTTTTATATATTTTCCCACGGTACATAGTTGGTCTCCCAGCCCATTAACGTATAGTAAAAAGAGGAATGGGGCCCGGACACAGCCCTGTCTTACCCCAATATCTGAAGAGAATCCTTCAGTCAAATCTCCCTGATTGTTATAGCGTACTGAGGCTGAGGTATATTTGTGAGACCTACTGAGTAAGGTGACAATTGCTCCATCGATCCCCATTTTTAACATTATGAACCATAGTTGGCTACGATTCCCTGTGTCAAAGGCACAGGTTAGGTCCATAAACGCTAAGTGGACATAGCCATTTTGTGCTTTAGTGTACATTTGAACAATTAAAACCAAATTTAAACATTATTCTACAGTTACAAGTCCTGGGCGGAAGCCAAATTGGTAGATTGAAAGCACCTGATGTTCCAGTACCGAAAGTTCTAATTTAGCCAAAATTACCCTGCCCAATATTTTAACCGAACTATCGAGCAGGGAAATTGGATGATAACAGTGGGGTTTGGTTTTATCCCCCTTTTTAAATATCGGCACTATAATGGCTTTTTGCCAGGTCTAGACTAGGGGGCCCACTATTGCAGCTTTTAAAACATTTGTAATCAATGGGTCCCAATAGTCTGGTAAATGCTTATGTAGGTCCACAGGAATTCTATCCAGTCCTGGGGCTTTCTCTGGGTGACTACTTTGTATAGCTAATAGTACTGATGCAGCGCTGCTTCGGAAATAATTTCTCAATTCCTCATCACCTTTCCCTGAAGTCACAATTATCACATTTACTCATCACTGATTTCACTTATGCACTTTCTCTCTACTTCATGGATTGGTGAGATTCAAAGGAGAGCGGCTGGTTCATAGCGGATTGTCTAAAATAAGCTAAACTATTTACAAAATATACATCTGCAGTTTAAATTAATTTACCATGGTTCTAGTATTTATTCAATTTATTCAATCTATTCAGACACACCACCATTAATTTCGTTGGATCATGCTAGTAAAAATTAGGCTAAGGATGAACAAGACCAAGTTAATTCTTCATTTATCTAATTTTTATTTAGCAAAGATTGTTTGTCATGACTTAATTTTTTATTCACACGATTTTAATATAACTGAATTCAGGTTTATTAATTTTAATTCTCAAACATATAATTTTATTAAATGAAAGCTCAGAAAGAAAAATGTATTAAATTCAAAGGACACTGTTATTTAAGAAAAGACATAATAGTTCACAAACTCATTCTTCTACTTCCCTAACTATCACCCTCACCTAAAGATTCTATTCCCATTCAGGCTAAGTTCAAATATAAAGGAAAAACAGCAGAGTTCTTACGCATCAGGATTCAATGAGCATTCCAGCAGCATGTCAGGATACATCAGGAAACAAAGTTTTTTACTTCATCGGAACGCCTTCTTTTATACCCTTTTTACTAAATAAACTATCTAATTTTCTGAAACATTTGGGGCCTCAAATACTTCTGATTGGTCCTTTCGAGGGGTGGATGAGCATAACCTCATCTCTGCTTCTGCGGCATCAGCAAAATTGAATATAGGTATTGTCTCTGTAAATGTTCATGTCACTTGTATACTCATATTGCAATATTAGTCTTTATTCCCATGATTTCACTATGGACTTCTATTTTGTTGGCAGTCATTCAGGGTTTCAGGGCAAGCTGTCATTGACCCGTCTCATTCAGCTAGAGGCTTTGCAAGCTTCGTCTGCAGTTTTCATTCACAACTCTGCACATGCGCTGTATGCCTCAAGCTCGATTTCATACAAACGTCCATTTTTCTACAGGCCGCGAAGGCCCATACGGGAACTATTATAGAAACAAACACAGATAACTATTAATTATTGAATTAAAACCCGTTCTATTTACCTTCCCCCTTACTAAGGTATCCCTGTTAATTTTTACCTACCAAATAAAGCCACACTTATGCGTAATTTGCTTACCCATCTTCCAATTTCTGCCACAAATAAACAAACAGAAAGCACATTCATGCCGCTTTTGGATACATTTAAAGCTGCTTGTTAGTTTAGGACATGAGAAAATCAGTTTATTAGTTAATTATGGTTGCAACAAAAGCAAAATTAGGTTCCCGCGTGTACTTGTGTAGGTGCAAATTTACTCTAGGTTGATTAGCAATTCAAACCACTCAATTAGTTCATGTTACTGTTATGGGTGAGGGATTTCACGAGGGTATACAAAATGTTGTTTCTTACCTCGCTCCATCAACTCCCCCCTTTGGTGATCTTATCACCAAATCTTTCCCAAATTTTAGCAAAATTTTATAAAACATGTTTAAAATTCTTCTGTTAGTATTAATCTATAATTTTGTTTAGTCTATGTCTCTATTTCTTTTATACGCTATTGATTGCAATTCTTCCATCTCAACGTCTCAATTTTCTCGTTCTCTGTCTTGTCTTTCTCCTTTTTCTAATCATGCACCATATTCTTAATGTTAATATCACTATTGGTATTACTATCACTGGAAATATCATGTGACCTATAATTGAACTACCTATCTCATGTAACCAATGTTTAACTGCTGTAAAACATTTACATATTCTTCCAAGAACACTATCAACCTCCAGTGGTTCAATTTCTTTATGCAACTCTGTAATATTTCGAATACACTTTTGAATGTTTTGACTTTTATCAGGTATGTACGTACAACAGTGCTGCACATGTAAGGTTCCACAAACTCCTCCCTCTTTAGCCAATAATATGTCAAGAGCAAGACAATTCTGCATCACCATAGCTCTCATAGCAACTAATTCAGTATCTACCATTAATAATCCTTCCGCGGTATCTGTCGACAATCGATCTACTATCGTTGACAAATTTCGAATCTTGTTTGCATTAAAGATATCCCCACCATTGGTATCAGTGCTCCAAAAACATCACCAACTATTTCAGCTACACTCTCTCTTTTTCTACAACTTAAATGTTTTCCTATCTCATATGTTCCTCTAGTTCCTCTAGTACTTCTGAAAGACCAGACCAACATAACATGTCCTGTACCAATGATCTGGCAATTTGCAATAGGCCTTATTTCCACAAATAAAGTATATCCCTGGATCTATATCATAAGCTGGTTGTGTTTCTTTCGTGTTAGATTCAGTTCCTACCTGATAGAACACAGAAGTTACCGCGTCAGACATATTTTTGCAGTAATCCAGTATGATGTCATCACTAATAGTTTATCAACTGGTACAAATGCCTGTCTCATGACCCTGCCCATCAAAATCTCATGTGGACTCAATCCAATCTTTTTGTCTGGAATGCTTCTTAGGGTCATCAAAACAAGGGGTAATGCATCCGGCCATTTCAGTCCTGTTTCCAAATACATTTTCGCCATCCTGTTTTTGTTTGTTCCATTCACCTGCTCAACTACCCCTGAAGCTTCTGGTCTGTAAGCACAAAGTAGTTCCTGGCGAATGTCCAGTGCTTCACATATCATCTGTAGCAACTCATTCTGAAAATGGTGTCCACGATCTGTCTCAATTGTTACTGGAAACCCGTATCGTGGTATGATCAATCGTAAAAGCAATTTTGCAACAGTTACTCCATCATTTCTCCTGGTAGGGAAAGCTTCAACCCACCGAGAGAACAAACACATAATCACTAGTACATATCTGAGTCTATTGCAAGGTGGCAATTCAATAAAGTCCAACTGCATTCGTGTGAATGGACCTCCCTCCCGTCCTATGGTTCCCAAACTTACAACAGTTTTTCTGTTTGGATTGAACTGTTGGCAGATCAGACATCTCTGGCACAAGCTCTCAGCAATCATTTTGAACTTCGGATTATACCAGGTTTGTCTGAACAGCTTAATCATGGCATCCCTCCCAATATGGGCTAGACCATGGTACATTCAAGCCATGTTGGAAATCATGCTGTCAGGCATTACTGGTCTTTCATCTTTGTAAACCCAGATTTTATCTTCTTCTCTCTGTCTACATCCTGCTTTTAACCAAGTATTTTTCTCTTCTTCGCTAGCTTCTTCCTGCATTTGCCTCACTTCCTGCCAAGTTTCAACTATTGTGGTTAGCATTAAAGGACTTGAAACATGTTCTCCTTTCCTGTCCCGATGTTTGGATGCAAGATTTCTAGCACAGTACTTTGCAATTGAGTCAACATATTTGTTTCCACGAGTTATATAGTCATCTCCTCTCTTGTGTGCAGCACACTTAACCACAGCAATCTTATCAGGCAATTGAATAGCGTCAATCAACATCGTCACAAACTCAGCATTTCTGATGGGGGATCCTGCAGAAGTTAAATAACCTCTTTGGTACTACAGTTGCCCATAGTCCTGAAAAACCCCAAATCCATACTGACTGTCAGTCCCTATGGTAACTCTGATTTCTTTTCCCAACTCACATGCTCGTATCAAAGCAATCCATTCCGCTATTTGAGCAGAACGAATCCCTTTCAGACAAGATGCTTCCAAAACATCTGCGACTGTGCACATTGCATAGGCAGCACTCAAAATACCTTCCTCTGATCTTAGGCATGACCCGTCAACAAACATCACATAATCAGATTCAGGTAATGGTTCATCCCTTATGTCAGGTCTTAGTTTGGTACAATATTCAAGAACATCCAAACACTTGTGATCAACTTCATTTCTTACTTCATCTTCCAGACTATCATGTAGTAATGTAGATGGATTTACATTAACACAATGGGAAGTTGTCACATTGTCTGCTCCCAGAATGACTTTTTTTATACTTTGTCATCCTATTATTGGTAAGGTACTGCATCTTGGTCCTAGTGAGGAGAATTTCCACAGAGTGATGCACATACACCCTCACAGCAAAACCCATCACTATTCCTTCACTCTGTTCTAAACGCACGCTTGTGGCTGCTACTGATTTCAAACAACCTGGCAAGGCTTTTGCAACTGGATCCAAGACAGCTGAGAAGTATGCAATTGGCTTCCTTAGTTTTCCATGCCTCTGAATTAGTACTGACAATGCACATCCTTCTCGCTCACTGCAATACAGCTCAAACTCTTTTTCATAGTCAGGCATCCCTAATGCTGGAGCTTCACACAGATTTATCCTTAGCTGTTCAAATGATTCCATCTCAGTTTTGTTTAACATAATAGGGTCTCTTATGTCTGTTTTTGTCAATCTCTGTAAAGGCTTTGCAATCAATGAAAATCCACTTATCCACTGCCTACAATAACCTACCATTCCCAGAAACATTCTGACTTGCCTCTGTGTTTTTGATGGTTGCATTCCTTCTATCATTTTTATTCTTTCTGCAGTGACCTGTCTAGTTCCCTTTGCAATCTTGTGACCTAGGTACTGCACTTCTTTCTGAAAGAACTGTAATTTTGATGAAGACACGTTATGTCCCTTTTGATGCCACCAATAGATCATCGATATATTGGACCAATACTGATTCTCCAGGCATGCTCAGACCTTCTAATGATTTCTTTAACAGCTGATTGAAAATTGATGGACTCTCAGTATACCCCTCTAGAATTCAGCACCATGCCAAAATGCGATCCCCGAACCGGAACGCAAATATTGGCTGGCTTTCCGGATGTAATGGAACCATAAAGAATGCATTGCACAAGTCAATAACGGTCTACCATTCTGCATCATGTGGAATCTGGTATAAAATCACTGCTGGATTTGGTACAATTGGACAACATGGGAAAACAATCTTATTCACTTTTCTAAGGTCTTGTACAATTCTAAATGTTCCGTTTGGCTTTTTCAATCCCATTATCGGTGAATTACAAGGACTGCTTTCTATTTCTCTCAAGATACCCTGTTCAATCCTTTTGTTTACTATTGGCGTTACTCCTTTAATTCTTTCTGCGGTCCTTTTGTATTTTGGGACATTTGGGTAACTAACTCCTTCTTTCACAGAAACTTTTACAGGATCTACACCTTTCATCAAGCCAATATCTTCTCCTGTAAAATTCCACACTTGCTCTTTCACTGTTTCTTTTAGTTCTGCCGGTATCTTTTCTTTATCAAATACTTGAAATAATTCACTTTTCTCAGCTTCTACCATTGACATGGTCCTTTTATACAGGCTATCTTCATCTGGAGTTTGGAGTTCTATACCATCTGGTGAACAGTATATAGCGCAATTCATTTTGCACAAAATATCTCTGCCTAGCAAGTTTACAGGACTGCTGTCACACACCACAAATCAGTGCATGTCTTTGAAATTTCCAATTTCTACTTCAACTGGTTTCGTTAAGGAGGTTTTAATCTGTTTATTCGCTACACCTACAACTTGGATCTGATCTCATGAGAGAGGAAGGTTTTTGACTTCTACTGATCTAACTGTAGAACGGGTAGCACCTGTGTCCACTAGGAAAGTTATCTCTACATCATTTACTTTTCCACTCACAAACGGACCAGATTGATCTACCTCAAGAGTGGCTCCAAGCATACACTCTTCTTCCTCTCTCAGGCACCGTCAGAAACCATTGTCCGACTCACTCCCATTTTCCTCTTTCAACCAATACTGAGGGCTCACATTCACTCTGAGCGATCGGTTTACCTGTTCGCCTCTGTTGAATCCTGTTTCTGCACTGTATCTCTGTAGATTTACACTGTGTGGAAGTGGCGGTTGTGGCACCTAACTTTGCTGAGTAACTACCTGTTGCTGTAGCGGTGGTTGCTGAGTTATCTCACTCTGCATCTGTGGATTCAATTATGTATTTTCAGGATTAACTCTTGGTGGATACTTGCACTCTTTTTTCCAATGCCCTATCCTGCAGCAATTATGACAAGGGAACTTTTTCTTAAGTTCTTCTATATTTCCTACATATCCTCCTCCTGGTATTTCTCTTATAGGGAATTTGTTTACAACTGTCTCCTTTTCTCTCACAGGAAATGCTAATGAGGATTTATCACTGGCTTCTTCTTTTTTCTTTGCCCATTTTAATCTCAATTTATTCACATCACCCCATCTCCTCAGTAACACAATTAACTCCTTTATTTGGGTTATTCTTCCTGCGGTATTCATGTTCTCAATGTCTTTTTCTGTAAAATCTACTCTGTATGATTTCTGCAAAGTTTTCTGTTTTGAAAAATCCACCTCTGATTCACTAGCTAATCCTTCTAGCTGGACATGTATAGATTTTGTTTTCCAGGTAATACTTTTGCACATGAACATTAATTCAGCATCCTGATATGCTTTTAGTCTATCAGTTCCAATGGTCCCAATAAATATTTCGTCCATGTCTATTTTTAGTCTGGCAACATCCAATACTTTGGGTTCATTATCCTTTACTTTTAGGGTTTTAAGCCAATCACTTAACTCTTGTTCTGACAGACCAATTGGGGTTTGTGTCAAGTCTATTTTCTCTACACTTCTATCTGGTGTCACCTTCTGCTCCGATCGGAATTTTATACGGTAAATTTTGATTGAAAGTTAAATCTGGCGGTATTAAGTTACTGGTTCTCTTAAGTTCAGATAAATCTGGATACATTTTCTCTTTTACTTTTTGCAAACTCTGATTTAACGGAATGGTCAAAGTTGGTTCTTTTATTCTTTGATTTTCAAATACTGGAATTACAGGACCTATAGTTACGGGGACTGTCACAGCTTCTATGTTTTTAGTAAGTTCTTGTATCTTTTCAGTTAGTTCATTTGTAGTACGTATATACTCAGAAGTACTTTGTTGTTCTTCAACTTGTCTTTCTACCCTTGTTACACTTTTCTGAATGTCATTACTTTGTAAAGGAGTACCAGTAAGTCTAGTGTCTATCACTGGTGTATTTGAATCATATCTCATTTCTGTCCTTTCAGGCAAGCCCCTAAAATTTGAAAATCTTTTTGAGGTTTCATTAAATCGGTCTTCTATCTGTGGGGCATTAGGAGTAGTCCATGAAGGACCTGGCTGATAAGGTAGCAGTCTTCTATTTAATATCTCTCCCAGCACTGCATCATCCGAACTTTTCCTTCCTATTTCCACATTATTTCTTTTCTCAGTACATTTTCGCCCTACCATGTCATCTACTAATCTAACCGGATACATTCCATCACACATATCGGCATTTCTCCATCGACGCATTCTACTCTTGTGTGTTTCTCCCCATAATCCACGTAACCTATCCTTTATTCCTCGTGGATTTTCCAACCTTTCTCTTTCCAACTCATGCATTTCATCTTCCCATTCAGCTAACGCTTCAAAGTGAGTTGGTCTAGGTCTTGGTTCAAGTCTCATCATCTTTTCTCTTATATTTCACAGAACAGCCGTATTTAAAGATGCTACTTCTAGAAATGCTACAGCACCATCATTTTTAGTATATTTAGCCCAATTCTCTAACCATATACAGGTATGATTTTAAAATTTTGTTGCTAAGTAAGAAGCAGGCATCTTTACCGGAGGAAACAATTTTCCCTCTCTTGTCACTATTTCTTTATCTGGTTGAAATACATTTTTCAATCTTTTAAACCATGAAGATTTCTCCCTGTGTTTTCTGAAATAGTAATCCATATTTCTGATCGTCTCCCGGTCTTTTCAAAAGATCGCTCACTTTTCTGTTGCTGCTCCGTAACACCAGCCTATCACAGCACAGTTTACACTAGCGTACCAATTAAAACAAGATACGTCTCCTTAGTGCTTAACCAATTGCTTTGCTGCTTTCGCTAATGCACCAATCAGCCCTTACTCTGTCTTGGTCATGAGAACCAATCCCTGCGCGACACTTTTGTCGTAAACAGCGCTCCGGCTTCTGCAGCGCCGACTGACCCCTCCTTTACAAAAATTATCGAGAAGCCGTATTTACAAAATATACAACTGAATTGGTTAGTAACTTACACAAAACAACTCCATTCGTCTGTTTCGCTAAACAAAGTGATAGAATTTTCAATCGTACAAGTATTCTGTATTTCCAGTAGACAGCGCTTACCCCTTCTCTACCACAGAATTTTACACTCGCCGATAAAGCAACGCTTACCTCTACCTTTGTCCTTCTCTCAAGCTCGGGTTAAGCTCTATTACTCTCCCAGCAGAAAGTTTTAAATCAGGATACACAATGATCCCTGTACTCAAAAGCCAAAATTTTATAGGCTGTCCTTGCTATGCATTTATCCTTTCACACGTAAAGTCCCTAAACTTGTGATGTGCGACGACACCACTTGTGATATACAACGATAACACTGCAGTATACGACGATACAACTTTTTGAAACAGACTATGCGATGTGCGACTTCACTTGCCACACTTCCTCTGCCTGCAGACAGAGGCACCAGCTTCAAGCAATCCTCGGAAGCCTTTTCAAGACTACATATAACGTAATACGAACTAAACAGATGTTAGTCATAATTCTGTACATCCTACTCTATATATTTCACCTTATACATTTATCCTAGCTAATTCTATAGCAACCAATGCTCTGCTACCAAGTTTATAACTGATGCAGCGCTACTTTGGAAATAATCTCTAAATTCCTCATCACCTTTCCCTGAAGTCACAATTATCACATTTACTCGTCAGTAGGGCCCATAACACTGATTTCACTTATGCACTTTCTCTCTACTTCATGGATTGGTGAGATTCAAAGGAGAGCGGCTGGATCATAGCGGAGTGTCTAAATTAAGCTAAACTATTTACAAAATATACATCTGCAGTTTAAATTCATGTACCATGGTTCTAGTATTATTCAATTTATTTAGACACACCACCATACATTTTGATGGATCATGCTAGTAAAAATTAGGCTAAGGATGAACAAGACCAGCTTAATTCTTCATTTATCTAATTTTTATTTAGCAAAGATTCTTTTTCATGACATAATTTTTCATTCACACGATTTTAATATAACTGAATTCAGGTTTATTAATTTTAATTCTCAAACATATAATTTTATTAAATGAAAGCTCAGAAATGAACATTTATTAACCACTTGGCTGCTAAGGGGTGTGTGCGAGGTCCATTGACTTTCCATTGAAATCAATGGAAAGTCCATGACGAGTTACCCTTGTCATTAGCGCTGAAGGGGTTAAATTCAAAGGACACTGTTATTTAAGAAAAGACATAATAGTCCCCAAACTCATTCTTCTATTTCCCTAACTATCACCCTCACCTAAAGACTCTATTCCCATTCAGGCTAAGTTCAAATATAAAGGAAAAACAGCAGAGTTCTTACGCATCAGGATTCAATTAGCATTCCGGTAGCATGTCAGGATACATCAGGAAAGAACGTTTTTTACTTCATCGGAATGCCTTCTTTTATACCCTTTTTACTAACTAAACTATTTAATTTGCTGAAACATTTGGGGGTCTCAACACTTCTGATTGGTCCTTTCGAGGGGTGAATGAGCATAACCTCATCTCAGCTTCCGCGGCATCAGCAAAATTGAATATAGTCATTGTCTCTGTAAATGTTCATGCAAAGATTCTTTTTCATGACATAATTTTTCATTCACACGATTTTAATATAACTGAATTCAGGTTTATTAATTTTAATTCTCAAACATATAATTTTATTAAATGAAAGCTCAGAAATGAACATTTATTAAATTCAAAGGACACTGTTATTTAAGCAAAGACATAATAGTCCCCAAACTCATTCTTCTATTTCCCTAACTATCACCCTCACCTAAAGACTCTATTCCCATTCAGGCTAAGTTCAAATATAAAGGAAAAACAGCAGAGTTCTTACGCATCAGGATTCAATCAGCATTCCGGTAGCATGTCAGGATGCATCAGGAAAGAAAGTTTTTTACTTCATCGGAACGCCTTCTTTTATACCCTTTTTACTAACTAAACTATTTAATTTGCTGAAACATTTGGGGGTCTCAAACACTTCTGATTGGTCCTTTCGAGGGGTGGATGAGCATAACCTCATCTCAGCTTCCGCGGCATCAGCAAAATTGAATATAGTCATTGTCTCTGTAAATGTTCATGTCAGTTGTATCCTCAAATTGCAATATTAGTCTTTATTCCTATGATTTCACTACGGACTTCTATTTTGTTGGCAGTCATTCAGGGTTTCAGGGCAAGCTGTCCTTGACCCTTCTCATTCTGCTAGAGGGTTTGCAAGCTTCATCCGCACATGCGCTGTATACCTCAAGCTCGATTTCATACAAACGTCCATTTTTCTACAGGCTGCGAAGGCCCATACGGGAACTATTATATAAACAAACACAGATTACTATTAATTATTGACTTAAAACCCGTTCTGTTCACCTTCCCCCTTACTAAGGTATCCCTGTTAATTGTTATCTAGCAAATAAAGCCACACTTATGTGTAATTTGCTTACCCATCTTCCAATTTCTGCCACAAATAAACAAACAGAAAGCACATTCATGCCGCTTATGGATAAATTTAAAGCTGCTTGTTAGTTTAGGACATGACAAAATCACTTTATTAGTTAATTATGGTTGCAACATAAGCAAAATTAGTTTCACGCATGTACTTGTGTAGGTGCAAATTTACTCTAGGTTGATTAGCAATTCAAACCACTCAATTAGATCATGTTATAGTTATGGGTTAGGGAGTTCACGAGGGGTATACAAAATGTTGTTTCTACCCTCACTCCATCAACTCCCCCATTTGGTGATATTATCACCCAATCTTTCCCAAATGTTAGCAAAATTTAATAAAACATGTTTAAAATTCTTCTGTTAGTATTAATCTATAATTTTGTTTCGTCTATCTCTCTATTTCTTTTATACCCTATTGATTGAAATTCTTCCATCTCAACGTCCCCATTTTTTCGTTCTGTATCTTGTCTTTCTTTACTCATCTTCTTTATTGATCTATTGATCTCTTAATATTTCTCCTTTTTCTAATCAGTAGTTTCCCGCGTGTACTTGTGTAGGTGCAAATCTACTCTAGGTTGATTAGCAATTCAAACCACTTAATTCGTTCATGTTACTGTTATGGGTGAGGGATTTCACGAGGGGTATACAACATTTTGTTTCTACCCTCGCTCCATCAGTACCTTGCACACCTAAATTGAGTTACATAGGGCACAGGCAGCTCCTATATCACAAGGAATTTCTGTGGCCGGCGGTAAGTTAACTGTCCTTGGCTCGGGAATTATTTTTTCAGAAAATTGGTTCCCCAAACTTCAGCTTGGACTACGGTGTCTATTTTAGGCGTTTCATCAGCAGACATGGGAACAGAATGACCCACCTCCCAAAGAACGCGGGAGTCTTTTAAAGACGATGCAATTTTTAAATCTTCTGAAACCTTGTCCTTCAAGGAGCACTTCCTTTCTCCAGTTGCCTTCCTATTATCCTTCCTTGCTTTCATTATTTCATCCTTATTTCTCTGAGTCTTTTTTAATGTCACACATAACTCCTTATGTGCTTCGGAGCAGATCCTATTGAACCACTTTGGGAGTTTAGGGGCTTTTCTACTGCATTTGATCAATTTATCTGCCATGAAGCTGTTAAGGTTTGTAAAGGCCACTATAACGTTCTCTGGGGGGGGCAGGATCTGAGAGTACTGTCTCTATACCTGCCTTGTTATTTGTTATAAGGTGTTTCAAAAAAAGCCACCTTATCAACCTTTTCCCATTTAATACTAAGACCCTTATTTCTATTATATATAACCCTATGTTGTTTTTTCTTGTCCCTCCCTTTTTTGAACACCAGTAGATATAAGGTTAAAACAATGGGGTTATGGTCACTCAAACAACTTGCCTTAACTACGCATCCCATAAAGAATGGTACTAGATCTTTACTAATCAAAATATGGTCGTTAGTTGAGGATGATAAGGAACCTACATATGTTGAGATCGGGGTGGTTGATAATTGCATCCAAATCTTGTGCAAATTTCTGATCCTTAGTGGTGGTAAGTCTATTCAGTGTATCCCCATACAGAGTATGTTTTAAATGATTCAGGGACTGATCCCTCTCGTCACAAATGCTGCAGGATTCCTGGACCCTAGGATCACAAGTTCCTATATTAAAATCCCCAGCCCACATTTTTTGCATATCCTTTCTATGTTTTTTCTGGGCATCGGTTATAAAAATGTATTAAAAGCAAATCAAATGACTCTGATGTAATAATTAAAAGCAACTGATAGTATTGAGATTTACACAGATTTCTTATTGGGATGTCTGTCATTGCCAATGATATAAAAGTGACCAAGCACCCTTTTGTTCTACTAGTTCTAGAGGGGACAGCTGGTAAATGATAGGAGGCAAAACCATCACCATGCAGAGGATCCACTGCCCCGGTCTCTTGGCAGCAAACAATATGATATTGTTCAAGCAAAGCTCTTCAATCAGGATTATCGATCTTGGAACGAAGGCCCATGATGTTCCATGAAACAATACTAAAAACCTCTATTCAAGTGTTAGACGCGGGGTAATTTGCTTGTGCCGTAAAATCCTCTGGTAGAGTTCCTTTGCCCTCTAAGTCCATACTTCACATAGGAAGGTGAATAATAAGCACCAGAGAACCCTGCCTCATCATCCGTGTGGTGAACCTACGGCACTCGATGAAGTCAAGCAGTACGACTTCCAATGAGGGAGGCCCATTCGCTAGCTGTGGGTGCAGGCAGTCACAGAGGTCCACACCAGAAAGCGGGGCATATCTATTTGTGAGGTGTAAGCCTGAATTGCCCAAAGGGATAGAGTTTTCTTGGTCCACCCTTAGGTAGAATGTTGGTTCTAGACCCATTTAAGGGGAAGGGGTCTAGAACTGGCATAGAAATGGCCAAAAGGGAGTGCTAAGATCTGGGTACCCTTAGGTGGAGCTCTGTGTAATTGAAACAGGAGAGAGATTGATATTGATGGATTATTGAAATTAAGTACCACACAGTCGCCTCCCAGGGTTTTTTGAGTTGGTCCCACCCAACCTACCCTTCTTGCTATAATAATTAGCTGGGTAGCTGAGATCCTGCTTTTGTCAGGCCTGTTGTGTGAGCAGTCAGCCAGTGAAGAGATTTATTGATTAACTGAATCGTGGTTTAAAACTGGCCCTCCTTCAAGATGGGATTGTTTCCAAGAACTATTACGAGGGTGCTGCTAAAGGTGGTAAATGCTGCAATTGGGACCTGTTGTGGGCCTGCCTCTCTAAATTCTTCCCCTGTTTTGAGATGTCAGCAATGCTGCCCTGTATTTTAGATATCTGTAAATTACTTGGTGGCCTATCTGAGACATTACATAGGGGGGAAGAGGGAGGTAGATATAGGTTCCCTCAAATTAGAAGGGTTTCCAGTCCCTTACTCTATGGTGGTGTGCCCATGTGGATGGAGAACATAGAAGACGGTACTCGGGCTCGTATTATGATACGGTTTCTGTTGGAGTAGTTGAGATGGATTATCTCCTGCAATTATCGACACTCTTGAGCCGTCCTCCATCTCACGATAAGTCAACTGTCCTTCGTCCATACCAGCACGGGAATATTGTGTATAAAAGTATCCCGGTTTACCCAAGCCCTCCAATTTAGCTAGTCTCTCTTCAATCTCTGATAGTTTAAGCTGGAGGGGAGGTAGTAACACCGACTGGGAGGGCAACATTGTTCAATGTGCTCTTTAGGTTTAGCCAAACAAGACCCTTTTATGGGTTTCTGTTTATGTGGCCCTGCCCTCCTCCTTCGCTTTGCTGCCAGTTCATTCGTGTTGTTATCATTATGAGATTATTAGACTTAGAAACCTGCCCCCTTGTTCCTGTACTGGGCCCATTTGGAGTATCGGGTGGGGATGTCCAGATCTGGTACAAAGTGAGGCAGAGACGGGATTTGTGCTGGAGTAGGTGGGGGAATTAGCGGGATGCAGCCCAGATTTTGGGGGCCTAGCGATGAGCGTCTCTGCAAAGTTAGTGTGTCATGTGAAAGTCGCCGCTCTGTTAGCTCTATCTCATGGCTAAGCATTGACTCAGCCCTTGTAATGAAGGCATCCAAAGTTCCCACTACTCCCGTACGGTTGGTGCAAGCCTTACGCTTGCTCATTATGGATATCAATACGTCTTATGCAAATGCCTTGGGACTATAATGGTAGTCAATAGAGATAACACAGTACCTGAAGGCTGGAGGTTTCTCTCTCCGTAGGACCAGAGGTTAGAGGGGGGCCAGCCCAGACTCCTCCAGGCTCCGACGGGCATGGATGGGCCTGCCCGCCTGCGTGCTGCGCAGCGGGTGCCGCAAAATGCTTTTCAATCGCCTTCCGGCGCGAAAAGCACAGCGTATGTGCCTCTTGGCGCTAGGAACTATGGGGGCTTGCAGTCCCCCTGAACGGAAGTGCTCTCCGGCTTAATTTATTTTATAATTTTAAAATTAGATAAAAATGTAACAACTAAATATATATATATATATATAAATATATATATATATGGCTGGCTGGCATTTCTGATATATATATATATATATATATCGAACAAACACTCCGACCACTTCCAGCAGAGCCTCGGCGGCGAAGAAGGAGAAATGAACCTCTTTTTTCAGGCAAGATGTTCTTTATTGAACCATAAATATCCAAATCAGCAATCGACAGATGACGCGTTTCGGGCTCAAGAGCCCTTGATCACATAGAGACTGGTTCGGTTGTAGCCATTTTTAAATGATATGCCCCATCCTACTCTATGTATAGGAATGACAGGAGAAAACCCATAGACCACGTTGGGATGGGTGTATCGTGTAAGCAGAAACAGTTCCCAACAGGTATTATGTAGAGACAATTTGAACAGTGTATGCAACAAGCATTACAGAAAGATCAGAGACAAGGAGTCAATTGATTTTTTCAAGAGGTAATATTATTTACCAAAAGGCAAGGAGGAGAAAAACTTTCATAGGCAAAATACAGTTTAAACAGCACTGTAAAGACCAGATCTTGTGACAACCCTGTGACACTTGGTGCAAGGTGCTATATACAATGAGTGAAGTGAGTGTGCAAGTGCTTAAAAACAGCATTGGCGACGCATTGAGCAATTATATACATCAATTAGAGGCTCCGAAAAGCCTCACTTGTCTCCTTTCATAATTCCCCCGTATGTCCTTTTACAGCACCCGATCATTTATTGACTTGGCTGAGCCCTCCTAGCCCTGCCGGCCTGATTGACGAAACCGTGAGTTGTCCGCCCACGCAGCAATTGCGCCACTCTTCCACTAATCGGCGATTGTTTTTCTTGATAGATGCCCACCTGCATCTCCACTTTAATCACCCCCAGTTACACTCCTATCCCCCGGTCTGGCCACCACCCCAGCCACGCCACACACACACCTTTAATGTTAACTTTTCTCGATCACTGGCTCACCCCCCAGTCTGACCCTAGCCAATATCCCCAGGCTCAAAATTACCCTTCTCTTGCCCACAGCACTGTGTTTATCGACAACCCCGTCCTGATGACGATCCCGAATAAAGGGGATCGAAACGCCGTCGACTGTACAGCGTGAATTTTACGACGCATATCACATCCTGCGGTCCTGCAGAAATAATTGTTTTTCCAAGTGACTATAACTTGTTTTTCGGAGCCTCTAATTGATGTATATAATTGCTCAATGCGTCGCCAATGCTGTTTTTAAGCACTTGCACACTCACTTCACTCATTGTATATAGCACCTTGCACCAAGTGTCACTGGGTTGTCACAAGATCTGGTCTTTACAGTGCTGTTTAAACTGTATTTTGCCTATGAAAGTTTTTCTCCTCCTTGCCTTTTGGTAAATAATATTACCTCTTGAAAAAATCAATTGACTCCTTGTCTCTGATCTTTCTGTAATGCTTGTTGCATACACTGTTCAAATTGTCTCTACATAATACCTGTTGGGAACTGTTTCTGCTTACACGATACACCCATCCCAACGTGGTCTATGGGTTTTCTCCTGTCATTCCTATACATATTAGGAGCAGCTTGTTAGCTGCGAGAGAGGTACCTCTGTGTACTTGATCCAAATATACCTCAGCCAATAAGGTATTCATCTAAGTAGTACCCTCTGGCCTACACATGATGTCCAAGGAGTCCCTCACCTATTCAGAGGAATACATCCAGTCAAGACTGACCGGTCCCTCATTACTGTCGGGTCCACCACAGTCTGCGTCCACCTCCTCTACCCCTAACACTTCCCGTGTCCTACTGGATAAACTCGAAAAACTGAAGAAAAAGCAGATCAGGACGGATCTGCATGCCCGCATGCTTACGGACTACTTACGTTCAGGCGTCATCCCCTTAGGACTCCAAATTCGTAACACCCCGGCCATCTTCACGCAGGACCCCAAATTTAGAACCAGCTTCAGCCATCTTGCGACGACTTGCTCTCGCCATTGGATGGTCCTCGGAATAGATACAGCCTTAGAACACAGCCGTCTAGAGCTCCAAGAAATTGAAGAACTTGAGAAACGCATCCTAGAAGACACCACTCTCACTGATGCCAAAAGCCTCTTAGAAAAAATATATAGCTCCATCGCCACCTTCAACACCTTTGAGGTCAACAAAAAGATCAATAAAATAGAAAAAGATATAAAGAACTATAAGGCTGAGAACACATACCCCTACTTAAACGAGGAATTCTACAACACCCAACACAACCCACCAAGAACACAGAACTGGGGACGTTACAGAAACAACCAACGCGTCACCTTCTCTGTCTCTTCAAACAGCTCTGCAGACGAAACAGACGCCTCAACCTCTGGACCACAGCCACTACTACCACCTGGTTTTTTAGGACGAGGCCGAGGTCGCGGCCAACATCCGCAACCACAGAACCGTCAAACGAGGGCCAAACAATACCAACCTCCGGTCCCAGGCAACCGCCAAACCCGCAATCGGTACTATCAATGGGGACAACCACAGTAGTCAACAATGAGGACGAAATCACTACTACTACAGCTATGTCCATCCCCATTTTCAATTTATCAGACCACATTCTGACCCTAGAAGAGACTAGACTTCTTTCCCGTGGCCTCTCATTTGTGCCAACGGTCAGAACTAATTTTCTGGAACTGCAGTCCAACCTTCTAAAATTCTTTAGAAGAATACGGCTAAAATACTTCTTTGCTGACAAACCAGACACCAGTTGGATGGAAGTCTCTCCTTTTCGACTACCCTCCACCTTCAACCCTCCGTCCAATCAAATGTCACCTGAAATCTTGGCTTTTGAACGGCTTGTCTTGAAAGAAGTAATGGATCTCAAGTCCACTCCGCGCTTCATCCCCTACAATCTACCGTTGAGAGAAAAAGAAGCGCTGAATACCCTCCAAAACAACTCAGGGATAGTCATTAAGCCCGCAGACAAGGGTGGAGGAATTGTTGTCTTAAATAACACCGAATATGACAGATAAGTTGAGCGACAACTCACCAACCACGAACATTACCGAGCTCTCTCAAAGGACCCCCTCACAGACATCAGACAAAAGATTCTTTCCATCACAACTACAGCAAGAGACAACAACATTATCACCAAAAAAGAGTTCGAGTATTTGAACAACCCACACCCTAGAACCCCGATCCTATATGTTCTCCCTAAAATCCACAAAGACGCGAGAAATCCTCCCGGTCGGCCAATCGTGTCGGGGTGTGGCTCCATTTTGGAACCCCTGGGTAAATATCTGGACTCAGTCATTAAAGAATTTGTGCCCATCACAGACACCTATATACGTGACACCATGGATTTAATCAACACCATCGAAGATGAACCTTTCGACCTGGACAACCAAACTATGGCAAGCCTGGACATCGAGTCACTCTACACAAATATCCCTCACCGTGAAGGGCTCGATGTAATCAAAAGTCTATTGATCTCCAGACCTCAACCCTCTAAGATTCCCACCAAATTCATTATGGACCTACTGCGAGTGGCCTTACAAAACAACTACTTCATGTACAAGAATACATACTACCTTCAAATCAAGGGAGTATCAATGGGCGCTTGCTTCGCTCCCAATTTTGCTATTCTTTACGTGCATGCTTTGGAAAAGACATTGATTCTTAATCCAATCAACCCGTATCGACCCCAAATCCATCTGTGGCGTCGATACATAGATGACGTTTTATTGATCTGGAATGGAACGGCCGATTCCTTACAACCCTTCATGGACTGGCTAAACTCCTCACAAGAACACCTCAGATTCACAAGTGAAACTAAACCTAATGATTTACCATTCCTTGATGTGACTATACATGCAGAAGAAGGAAAGCTCGGGACATCACTGTTCCGCAAGCCCACAGAACGCAACACCCTGCTACACTATTCAAGCCACCATCCAAGGGGCCTACGCGATGGTCTTCCATTTGGCCAGTTCCTCCGGATCCGGCGCAACTGCAAGTGGCGCAAAGACTACTTTAGGGAGGCGGACATCCTGGTCGTGAAACTGATAAACAGAGGCTACCCACGACGTTTGGTCAAGCAAGCGAAGAAACGAGCGTGGTACAACCACCGTGAGGATTTACTAAGGCCGAACCAAAACAAAAAAACTTTGAACAGGATCCCTTTTGTCTCTGTATTCAGCCCAGATAGCAACAGGGTAGCCAAAATAATCAAAAGAAATTGGTCGGTGTTACGATCCGATGAACAATTCCAGACACCCCCGCTGTTCTCCTACCAGAGAGGCAACAACATTGCCAACCACCTTGTTCGTGCCATCACTTGGCCAACTACCACTATGGAGAAACATACCATCACAGCAGCGTGGGGTTTGCCTCCAGTAATCGGACATTTCAAGTGCCAATCCTGCAGCGTCTGCGAGCTAACGTCTAACACCAAGGAATTTGTTTACAAGGGACAGACACATCAACTAACACATCACTCAAACTGCAAGACCCAAAATGTTATTTACGCAATCCGTTGCCCCTGTGATCTCATTTACATTGGCCAGACGACCCAAATGGTCAAACAACGGATTATACAACACAAAAGCAGAATAAATTGTAAAATACTAGCGGCCCCGCTGGTCACACACTTCATGGAAAAATCGCACATGGACACAGACCTGAGGTGGCTAGTCATTGAGAAACCAACACTACCCCTAAGAGGTGGTAATATGTCCATCTTATTAAACAGAGCTGAATGTAAATGGATCGCAAGAGCTGACTCTGTTAACCATGGGTTAAATACCCTTGATGAATGGACCAGTACCATCTGCATCTAAACTACACTGTCCCTCCATCTCGTGCCCTGTACTTTACTTCTCTATAGTCTGAATTAGAACTGCATACTAGTTGTATCGTTGATGTAATCTAAACCATATACCATGACTCTGAGTTTACCATCACCACTCGCACATTGGTTTATGTTCACCAATAGAGACTAATACTATGGACCTCACCGTTTGGATCTTTACCACTAGCTGCGAAATGTAATTCTCTATTTTATTCTGAATTTGCCTTTCCTACCGTTATGCTTTGCTAGAATGTACTTTGCCTCATTTCTAGTCACCGAATATAAGTCTCATACCACGATTGTATTTATGGATGCTCCAAGTCATGCCTTGCTAAAATGTATTTTGTTCCAATTTGTAGCATTGATTGGTGTTCTAATGCGGACTGAAAATGTGATGGATTTGTAAACTGATCCCTGTACTCATGCCCGCTTTCACCAAAATATGTAATCGTAGCCTGCACCCCCTCCCCGGCCCCAAGCATGCTCCGGCCCTTCACGCCTCCACTGCGTCACGCCACCAAAAACGCCCCCTCCGTGTCATGCCGCTAATATCCGTCCTGAATACTACCTGAATTCAGTCAGTTCCTGTTTGCTCTGGTAACCCGGGCAACCTGTTCTCACGCCCCCCGCCCCACTTCTGGGTGCAACTGAACCCCGCCCCCATCCATCCGATTAGTGGACACCTTCGTGACTCCTCCGTCACGTCACCCGTACCCCGCCCACCTCGAGCGAGGATACCCCGCCCCCCGCCCGGTACTTCCTGGTTTATACCCGGGACGATCGCACACGCCAGATCAGCTACCGCATTCACTGCCGTTACTTCGTTTGCCAGAAGAGCCTTAATTGCCTCCAGTGTCCTTGCGCCAGCCAGGTAAGAAGAGTTGCAGCACTCCGAAGCGCGCTCGACTCGAGTGCACTCGTAACCTTTATACCTGTCCTCGCACAATACCGGCCCAAGCTGATCTTCCCCTTTCCCTCCTACAGGCGCAGGCAACCCGTCTGCTGATCCGATTTATACAACAAATCATGTAACGCTGCGCTCCATGGGGCAAGTTTATGTCGCAAGCCTCACTTGTCTCCTTTCATAATTCCCCCATATGTCCTTTTACAGCACCCGATCATTTATTGACTTGGCTGAGCCCTCCTAGCCCCGCCGGCCTGATTGACGAAACCGTGAGTTGTCCGCCCACGCAGTAATTGCGCCACTCTTCCACTAATCGGCGATTGTTTTTCTTGATAGATGCCCACCTGCATCTCCACTTTAATCACCCCCAGTTACACTCCTATCCCCCGGTCTGGCCACCACCCCAGCCACGCCACACACACACCTTTAATGTTAACTTTTCTCGATCACTGGCTCACCCCCCAGTCTGACCCTAGCCAATATCCCCAGGCTCAAAATTACCCTTCTCTTGCCCACAGCACTGTGTTTATCGACAACCCCGTCCTGATGACGATCCCGAATAAAGGGGATCGAAACGCCGTCGACTGTACAGCGTGAATTTTACGACGCATATCACATCCTGCGCTCCTACAGAAATAATTGTTTTTCCAAGTGACTGTAACTTGTTTTTCGGAGCCTCTAATTGATGTATATAATTGCTCAATGCGTCGCCAATGCTGTTTTTAAGCACTTGCACACTCACTTCACTCATTGTATATAGCACCTTGCACCAAGTGTCACTGGGTTGTCACAAGATCTGGTCTTTACAGTGCTGTTTAAACTGTATTTTGCCTATGAAAGTTTTTCTCCTCCTTGCCTTTTGGTAAATAATATTACCTCTTGAAAAAATCAATTGACTCCTTGTCTCTGATCTTTCTGTAATGCTTGTTGCAGCCATCCTACTCTAGTCACATGGTTAGTAAGTTAACATGGAACTGGAAAACAGACTCAAGAAATACCAACTATAGCAGATAGGTAATTTCACATGCTATTGTGCAATATTAAAAATCGCTATCTACACTGATTATAATATGTGCATTTCACATTCAAAACGGGCTCAATTTCAAATTGTGAATTTTATAAAAAATTCATAACATTATTTATGCTGTCTGATGAAAATGACATCGTTCCTTTTGTCTATACAAATATATATACAAAAAAAGGAGATTATTATATATAGATATCATATCAATGTTATATGAATGTAGAGTCCTATTGAGCTGTTGACATATTTCCAACCATGATTTACCTGAAATCTTAATAGACTAAAAAAAATTCCTGGATAAATCCATATACAATACATTGTATACAACAAGTATATACTGTCTGCTTAAATGCAAAAGACTTACTCCATTCGTGAAAAGGATTTAGAGGATGTACAAAATTGAGCATAGCAGCAATTATAATTATGTGCAAAAAATATGTAGTGCAGGATAAGATCTCAAAAAAGAGATAAAGTTAAAATACCAAGGCAGACAAATAGAATACAACACGATATATATATATATATACATATACCAACAACATCAAATCTATTTAAAAAAACATTTTATTATAAATCAAAACATGAAACTATTTAAAAATCTTTAAACTTAAATTTCCCACACCAGTGAATGCAACAGTAGGGAAAGTGTTGGATAACGGGGAGATAAAAATTTACTATCCCCACTTCAGTGATTGTAACAGTAGGGAAAGTGTTGGATAGCAGAGGAGTAAACATTTCTGGATAGCGGAGGGGTAAAAATTACTATTTCCACTCCAGTGAGGGCAACAGTAGGGAAAGTGTTGGATGGTGAAGGGATAACAATTACTATTCCCACTCCAGTAAGTGCAACAGTAGGGAAAGTGTTGGATGGCTGTCGATATTTCTGTGTCACGATATTTCAAGCTTAATATTTTACCTGAATACCGTTGGAGGTGGGGATTCCAAGGCGTGCTTGGCTTGTGAATTTTGGGAACTGCCACAATACCATGCCCCTTTATGAATGGACTAGGGAATGTCTGACCCCAGATTTGCTGAGAGTTTAGGAGAAGAGGTTTCTCCACTGGAATAAATGTTTCATCTGGAGAGGAACCAAATAGTGGTTTCCATACAGAGGTAATAGAAGCCCTTGGCAATAGTCACATGACAGTCACAGTGGCGGGCCCGAAACTGGATCTGGCGCAGTTTTCCAGGTTCACTACAGGGAAATATTTGTGGATAGTAAATAAATGTTCACCTTTTGGCTGAGTAGGCAAAGGAACACCAGTGTTTGTGACACATATCGCATGCTTGTTTCAATGACACAAATAGTTTAATTAAAATGCATGTAGTGAAACATGCCACACAGGCACTTTTGTTCTCTACAGATTCCAGCTTCACAATACAATGCATATTTTATACACCTATTTTCTAATCATAACTGTGTGCATTATACAAGGTTGTGATTAAGAGCTGAAATTCATAATGTTAACTCAATTTTTTATTCGGGCATTCTATGAATTGCTTTAAATGACGACCCGTGCACATTTTGCGGACGAGGAAATAGGAACTGAGAAATGCAATGAAATATAAGATAAGTTTAGATGCTCCTGACATTTCATCTTCACAGTGGAGCAATTACTTTAATGAACCTAGAAGAGTTGCATAATCAAGATGACTCAGCTGCAGACTGTAGCTTTGGGAGCAGGTAGAATGGTTCGAAAAATGCAGCTTATTTCAGCATTTTAAATCTGAGCAGTCACAAGTTCCTCGAAATTTACATAAATCAGGATGACATAAAGTAACAGGGTGAGCACAAAGCAATTGATACCCAAAATGATCAGCAATGCTTTTGAATGAGCACACTAGCCTTCACTGGTGTCAGGTGTGGTTCTGCCACTCTAATTTAAGATGATGCCTTAGAGCATGATGGACTCCTGATGACATTGTTGGGAGCTGATTCCCAGTTCACCTGCTCCCATTTGCGCCCTCAGGGTGTGTCCTTTATATTTACTGTGAAATCATAATGTGCTACAGAAAGCCAAGGAACCTCCTGAGTGCACAGGATGATCATTGAAAGATGGAAAGGAACTCCTTGATTGGGAGGGTTACCAAGTAAGAGGAAACAGATTGATGTGTGACAGGAGGAATTAATATCAGATAAGCCAGAGTAGCCCTGCAGGAAGCAAGAGGTGCCAAAAGTGAAGTCCATAGGCCTTGATCCATTTTGGCAATTTAAACAAGTTTGGGGCATATTCACAAGGAGCCATTGCGGAATTAACTGAAATTTATCGCAGCCAAAGTCCTGATAAATTTACCCCACCATTCACAAGCTGGTGCTAACAGCCCACAGCACCACTTCTCCTGCGATAGCAGCCGCAAAAAAATACAGCCACAGAGGACCCCCGCAACTATTGCTAACGAGATGCAGAGTAGGCGTTCCCGTGACAAAAGCCGCGACAACACCACACCTCAACATTCACAACGACCAGACAGATCGGCAATAAGAACACAAAACACCCGATAAGGCGCGTTAGCAGTGTTCCACCACAGGGACAGCGCAGACAATTACAGCGGCCCCCCAGGAAATACACCTGCCTCACAGGTACAAGATCTGACAATGTAACTGTCCACTACAGGCTGAAGGGGACAACCATCCCACGCATCCTGGACATCATCACCTAACAGGCCTACGGCACCAACACAGCGGACAACCAACATCTTACCCCACACCAAGCTGCTGGCTGTGCTCCACCTGTTGGCCCCTGGCACACCCCAAACAACACCTGCCAGAGTTGGCGGAGTCTCAAAGCCAGCCACACCCAAACCCCCATGCCTGTCCTGGACATCCCCATGATCATTGCACCCCAGTAACCGTACGGCCAACACAATGCGCAGGAACCGCTGGAGACCAAGCAAGGACCACACGCCACAGCTGGATGCATGCACGTGTAGGGGCAATCCACTGCACACATGTCCCACCTGTGGCCCCTGGTGACACAGCACACAATCTGCGCAACAGGAAGCACACGTCACACATCAATGTGCAGGCTACATCCGAACACCGTGGGACCTTCCCCAATGTCGCCTCCAAATACACAGCCAGTGTGGGTGATCCCTTCTCCCTCCGACAGTCCAACAGCAACCAGCCATCCCAGGATGGCACAAAGGGAAATGCACAGCCCCTTGGCAACTTCCCAATTAACACCCCACTCACCTCATCTCTACAACCATGCAATCCACAACTCTGGCAATGCACACGTCAAAAGTCCACCACCAAGATGCACAACAACATGCCCACCCACCAGACACAATAGAATAACTCACAATGGTAACCTAGAAAAGCTGTGAACATGACCAATCTACGCATGGCACCTCAGCCACACAATAGACAAATGTTGGGAGAGTTGGCAACCAGGTATATGTGAAGGATGCAGTAGAACCATGATTGGGAAAGTACACAATGCCAAGAGTGGCGGCGAAGTGCAGAACAAACTGTAGTATGCAGAACACACCCTTGTCCATGGCGACATACACCTCTGGTGAATGGAGTGCAGTGGGCAGTGGACGCAACCATGTCACCCCAGCCAGTGGGGGTCCTTGCAGAAAAGTTGCATGTTACACCCCACCTGTAAGCGTGGCAAGAGTGGGATGGGCCGACGTACACCAGGCCAGTATAGGGGTGTGAATAAAAAGCACGTAACCCTGGGCGTTGTCCTATTCCAGAAAGCCCAACACCTCTGCCAGGGCAGTGCCTCCCACCCCGCCCCAAGGCCTTGTTAGCGGAGTTGCCTGAGATCCTGTGCACCTGTCATACCCCGGCCCGCTGGAACCACAAACCCGTGAGGGCCAACCCTACGCAGCCAGGCCACACTGATCAGCGTCCGACACCGGCGTGTGCCATGGAGGGCCCACCATGTGCCAGTGGAAGCTCCAAGCCCAAGGCCCGCGAACCGGCCAGCCTTTCAGACCACCACTGTCCCCCCAATGCTGGCCCACATTACTCCTTTCTCGTTAACATATCCTACCGGCGACCTCTGTGGCCCAGTGAGTCCCATTTGTGAGACTGTGTCCTGGCTCCTGAATGGCAGTGACCCTAAATCCGGGACAGCGGCCACAGCAACAAACTCCCTTCAACCAGTGAGGCATAGTCCCATATATGCGCATTTGATACACATCCTGCCACAAACCCTGTGCAACGCCATTTGGGGAGCCGTGCTGCCACAAACCCTGTCCAATGCCATCCGGTGAGCTGTGCTGCCACAAACCCTGTCCGAGTCCATCCGGCGAACCGTGGATGAGGGACCAGGATAACCTTGCGCACCAGTAGGTCTCACATCCAGCTTCTAGTCGCGGTCATTCTTAGGTCTCACATCCAGCACCTAGTCGCGGATCACGAACGGCAGAGTCCACACCAGTGGTCGCATGGAGAGGAGTAAGAGGAAGATGCGGCTCAGTCCAGACGAAAGCCGGGTCACAGTCACGGAAGTGACCAAACACATGGTGCCACTGAACATGAACTACGCAGGCCGGTGGGGCCACCAACCTATGCCAGCGACACTCGGTGAATTGCCCGTGCTGTCCGCTGCCTCCATCCTACTCTGCTCGCGGCCTAGGCTGTGCTCGAGTAGGCCACAGATTTGGAACTGAACATCGAATATGCAAAGACAGATGACACATCATTGCACGCAAGGAGAGGCCTAAGAGTATGTCGCCTTGCTACTTGGCGGAGAGAAAAGGATCATCGTTACTGAGGTGTACGTACACCACAGACAAGTGCCCTGGTGTCACTAGCGCTGTGCATCGTGAGCGGAAGACATGTGGCTGTGGGCCACTGCTGACCGCTGCCTACGGCCTACACTGCGGTCCAGTAGATCACAGTGTCATGATTCAGCAATGGCAGAGTCCATATTAGTGTACCGGCATCATTGCAGTCAGCATCCCCACTCAGCCCTGGTGCCACTAAGTTTGTTCCTCGACATTCATGGACACTCTCTGGTCGGACAGTGGTGGCATCTGAGCCTATGGACTAAGGGGCAGTTTTCACCCCCATGTAGCTGATACGGACTTGGAGGTGGCAACGGGCTGTCGCATTCCACTCCTCCATTTGCTGCTTTCTGATAAAATCAAACTTTTCGGCGTCTTGCCCTGGAGGACACCTTCCACTGTCCCACGAAACACTCTGAAACATACACCTCGGACAATGATGGTTACCCGCTCATGTCGCATGGCCCATCTGACTGCACCGCAAGTCACCGCCCCGTGGCTGGGTGCCTGTGCCGGCCGCAGTGCATCCGGGGCCACTAACTATGTGCTGATCAAGTCTGGGACCTCCTTCTCCAGGGCCATAGGCTGGTCTCTGAGGCGTGGGCCTCGGACTAATCAAAGCCATTACTCTGTGGCCTTGCACTGTACGCAACCTCCGCACCCAAGTGCGTGCCACCAGGACTCACAGACCAAAGTGAGTCCAGACCGACTCGGATGACGCATCACTATAGGAGGCACACGCTACCACCGCAAGGACCACCTCCAAACTCCATTTGCCAGAGTTGAAGCAGTGGTCCAGACAGACTTCTTGGTTGCTCAGGCCTGTCGTGGATGCCATCATCTGCCTGTTACCCTGCTCAGCACTCCAGGTGCCAGTGGCTCAGTGCACCGCAGGTCATTGTCCGTAGCTGATTGGGTTTTGTGCTGTGGAGCGGTTGCGCAGGTATGTCACCTCAGACAGTGTGGGGGCCCTGAGACATTGATGGTGACGATGATGCAGGTCTGACACACCCCACTGCATCTGCATCAGGAATATATCTAAGGGACATAAACCGAGACTTTTTATGCACATGAGCGCGCTCATCTCTAGTGTCCACAGCCCAGTGCACTGCGACTCACGGACACTTCTGTTTGCTTGTTGGCTGTCCTCTGGACTTTATCTGGATCACCCCATGTTGCTCATCAGTTGACTCTGTATTGCATGTTTTTTCTGTTTGCATTGCACTGGTGTCCAATGTTCAAGTGGTAACCAACTTTAGACATTCCGTGCAGGTTTGCTTACACTCACCCCACACATATCCAGCACAGGCATCACTGTGCTTGTGGCCCTGCCAATAAAGGGGCCATGCGCATGTGCCCGTAGCCGGTTCAACATGATCTCTGCATGTGTCCCTATGGTCTTATAGTATGCATGTGGTCCCTGGGCTCTACGACTTTACATTATGCGGTGTACCACGGATACAGACATGTCACCGGAGGCAGTGGGTTGGGGCTTGGACATGTAGCTTTGTCGTCACACACTCCATTCGTGAGGGGAGTGGCCAGGACCGTCCTACGCACAGCCAACGTGGATATATGACTGCTAATTGCGCACACTGGGGCGTGGTTCTGTGCTGTGCATGTGCATCTGTGTGTGTCTCTATGGCAGTGTGGGTCTCCTTAGTGGGGGGTGAGTGGGCCTTGTAGGATGAGAGAACCCTACGTATGTGTCCTGGTTCGCATTCCATGGGTTCGGCCCCCTACCACACCTGTTGGACCGGGAAGCATCCTTTACAAAGCAACTTTTACCACACAGTGCCTTTACAACGCAACTTTTACAACGCAAACCATTACAACGCATTGCGCTGGGGGGCGCTCTAGGATAGGGAATACGTTTAATTTACAGTCCAACACCTTCCCTAGTGTCCACGGGGACTGGAGTTGGAATAGTAAATTAAACTATTCACTATCCAGCGCCCCAAAGCACTATGCGTTGTAAAGGTATCCATTGTAAATACCGCATTGTAAAGGCATGCGATTTAAAAGTATGCGTTGTAACGTCATACATCCGTTGGACCACCTCCTTTTGGGGTGCTGACACATGCCATTGGGGTGCCATGTGTGGGTTTGTGAAGTGTCGGGCGCCAGCCATGCTTTGGGGTGCTTCCTGCTGTGTGGTCTGTTGCAGGCTTGGTGTTCTCCTCTGTGTATCTTGGCTGTCCAGGTCCTGGTGGGGGTTTGCGTGGGATATCCATGGTCTGTTGTAAGATGTCGGTGTCGACTGTGTGGTGGTCCTCTCTGACATCACTGATGTGTTGTAATATGTGCTCTGCTGCAGATGTTGTGTGGCCCTCTGCGATGTGAAGGGGAGGTGCGTGTTACCTTTGTGTTGGCATATATGTTGGCGCATTGTGCTAGTTAGCATGAAGACTATATGGCAGTGTACATTGTTACTGTGTGGAGGGTGCTGGATTCCTCTGCTAGTGAGTCAGTTGCTGGTAGTGTTCGGTCACCTCCGTGACTCTGGTCTTGTTTTCCTGTGGTATGCACCCCGTCTTCCTCTCCCTCTTCCCCGACCCCGTTGTTCCTTGCTGGTAGTCTGTGGGGGTTGTGGGGTTCGAGTTGGGCACAGCGCTGGGTCAGGGTGCATCCATGTTGCTACATGCTTTGGCTTGTTTCTGGTGTATTTTTACTGGGGTTTTTATGGTGCATTGTCCCGCCAGACGCATGGGATTTACAGGCCTGTGGCCGGTTTTCACTACTTTTTGTACCGCGGTAGGCCTCATTGCATTTTTTTTGCGTTTGCTTATCGCATTTTTGTGGCGTGTCGTTGATTTTCACTCAGACATTTGAGGCGTTGTCTGGTGTCTATTGCATGCTATCACCTTGTTGTGAATTCCACGTTGACACGGGTTTGTTTTCTCGCGATGGGCTGCGATGTTGAAAGTTACGTTACGCAACTCTTGCTGTAGTTATCAGACGTTCTTGTGAATATACCCCTTTGACTCTTTGGTTAGGTGATGCCATAGAGACATATACAGCGTGAATGCTTGCACTAAGAAACTCTATCCAAAAGGATGTTTGCTGTGTAATTTAGGCAGCTGGCCCATGCAAAATGTTTATTTGCTCGTGTCAAGCAGTGCAAATGTTAATGTACTTTGCACTGTTGCTCCCTCGATCTATGTAGTGCAGACACTTACATGAAATTATGCTTCCATTGTTGTAAGCGATGCATTCAAGCCTCTCATACCAACCACAGGGGCGTATGATCACAGCTGCACTGGCTCAGAGCAGAGGAGAGTGCCTGTTTCATATTCTCGCACTGTGTGATGTGCGTACTTTTAACTCGAAAGTAAATGATAGCGTTTTTGAAAAAATTAAAAATGTGCAGTTGTGTGAAAGTTATTTCTCATAATTAGTGTTTTATTTATAATGCATAGGGTGGCAACTGATGAACTAATGATGTTGCAACTAAAACGATTTGCCTAAGTCATTTAGACAGGTTGATTATGAGACTAATAGTTATGACACATTTCAGAGTAATATATTTAAAACCAATTACTCTAGCTGTAATTATTCAAAAAAATCTCTTTAAATTCAGGGTCAGTAAATGAAATGCCTTAAACTGTGTATTTATTGCCAGCTTTTTCATGATCTTCTATGCAATGTCCTATACACTAAACATGTCAATTAGACCACATTCAGACAATCAAAAAAAACACGAATTGTTGCACTATACAACACTGTACATGACTTTAACATTACTAATTCCATGATAACATAAAATACAAAAATCTGCTCTTAGGACCAGTCTGATTTTATACAAAATGCAGAGGTTGCAATTGCTATTATTATATATGCAGTGACCCTCTTGCTATTAGTGTTTTTTTTGGGGGGGGGGTCTAGATCAGTTCTGTTACAGTAGACTTATGAGTTCTAAAATCTTTTGGGTGGTCTACAGTATCACTTTTCATTCAAGGCAGATGCCCCCCCAAGTTTTCTGCTGATGCGTTTCAAACCTCTTATTTGTTTTGGGTTCTTCTCAGGACCCTGTCTGGTTAAATTCTGTGAAACAATAAATACATAAAGTATAATACACTTCTTTCTATACACCTGTTGTTTTTATTAAGCTTCCAGCACTTTGCTTTGCTAGCTTATATCATTCTTTTCGGATTAGAAATCATTCATTTTGCTTTGCAAGGATTCCTCTTCTATATAAAATGGATTCCTTCTGTCCTCCTTTAAAGTTTATATTCTGCAAGAAGGATTTTAATGTTAGTGAAGCAACTTTTACTGAGCTAATTTTTTGTAATTGGCTTTTATGGTAAAAGATCAAAATTACTTTATTGATATTTACAGGCTCATACAGTCAGCATGTTTCTCTGGGGAAATTCTTTTTACTTTGAAAGAATAAAGCGTTGATTGGACTTGTCCTGTTTAAGTGTTGTTAAATTACTAGCACAAAATATCTTGTTGACAGCTTATTGAAGTGTAATTTATCATCCAGACAGTTTTTCAGAGGTAGAGTTCTTTTTACATCATTAAATAAACGTTCTTTATTAATTAGCGTGTGTCCTGCACTTCCATTATAATTAAGACCAAAGGACCAAACCCCCAAAAAGTAACATTTCATAGTTAGACACCATGATTTCTAATATAGATGTAGTTTAAGATGTTCTGTTTAACCTGCTTCTGCTCATTCCCAAAGCCATCAGTGTTCAGCTGCAAAGTCATCTCTCCCCTTGTCGCTGCAGAACATCAAGTGAGTAATGTAAATGTACTCGTGATGTACAACATTGTTAGAAAGATAGTATTTTGAAGGAAGCTTCCACCATGAACCCACATTATTTTTTTCAAGGTCTTCCGTTGGAAATGTGCATGTAGATTTGCAGAATCTATGAGCCATAGTTTGTGGGATGTTTCATTTTGTGTTGATAAATCCTTGAAGAGTGGTGGATGAGGGAGAACATGGAAGATTTCTATTACCTTAAGAAAATGTGTTACTGCTGATGTCTTTTTCAAGATATAAATGTTTCTGATTTGATAATGTGACCCTAACTATGATAATGCCATGTTGAATTTGCAGAATATAGTTTTAGAAAGCATGGTTTGTATATAAAAGTGTATAAAAGTTCTTGGACATTAGCTGTTCAAGTTTTAGTCGCAACATCCGTCTGAGTTTAGTCTTGGCTTCATTAGGCTGATCTTTTTGGAGTTGTCATTAGGAACTGCTGTTATTGGAGACCTTCATTTTTTTCATGTCCATTTGACTTAAACTCTCTGTGGGCTGTGCCAAATTCATTATAAGTCTGACACTTACAAGACTTTTTTTAAATCCTGTTAACTGTGGATTCATGCATTCTACGACTTTACATTTCATTGTATTTTCTGTATTTTGAGCCTTTATGACATCTAATGCATATTTATCTGTACCATATTTAACTTTTTCTGCATTAAAAATCCACAGTTTCCCTTATTTTATGTCTAGAACTCAATTTGTCACAATTCCAATATTTGTTTCTGTTTAAGTCTGCTAAATTGTGTTAGTCTGATTAGGAGTGTAGTCTTTAACTCAGGAGTCTCCAACCTTTTTTGAAATAAGAGCTACTTATGTTCAATGAAATTCATCCTGAGTTACTATTATTATTAGTTTGAATTAGTGACAACATCATTAAAAGATTATATTTGTGGCCACCATATGCAAGATTACTGGCACTGAGCACCTAGGATTGGAATAGCTTCAGTGCCTTTGGTACCAAGGTAATAGTATTTGTAATATATCTTGTCAGGGCTGCATCATTGACTTCTCAAATATCAGCTTTAACTATATTTTTGAAATATGTACCTATTTTTCTCCAAGCACCAGCTTATGAGATCTCAAAATGCATAAATTTTCATCTCAATTACATGCTTTTCAATTTTGGGATCAATGTATAATTCACCCAAACAAAGCTTGTAATTGTTATTGGCTGCACACAGGAGAGCTACCTATGGTTGCTGTTGAGCTACCACTAGCTCATGAGTTACTCGTTGAAGAAGCCTGGTCTAATGGCTAGATTGAATAGATATTCTGTAGGCGAATAAGGGGCATATGTATGTAATTTCCATTTTGGGATTATCAAATAGCGATTTTTAAGGAATCGCTATTTGAGAATTGCAAAATGGAATGTAGGTAATAATTCGCAATTTTTTTGCGAATCTCTAACATTCCTTAATTGAGATTAGCAAATTGCGAATCGCAATTAAGGAATGAGTGTCCCATTCATTCCTATGGGCCAAGAGGCCCATAGGGATGAATGGGGATACATTCTCAAATTGCGATTTTCTATGAGAAAATCGCAATTTGAGAATCCCAATACCCAGGATGCCAGGGTGTCCAAAGGACACCTGTTGCACCCCTGGAATGTGCCTGTAAGTACATGTGGCGCACATACATGCCCTAAGGGCATGTATGTGCGCCACATGACACTTTGAATTTTTTTTTTAAAAAAAAGCATTTTGACAGGAAATCGCAAAATACCATCTACTTGAAGTAGGTGGTATTTTGCGATTCCTTAAGCCAAAATCGCAATTTTAAAGGCGAATCGCAAACGCCTTCCTACATATGCCCCCATATTAGGTAAAATTTCAGGGTGTCTAATTATTGGGGTTCAGATGTTTATTGTGGTTCGCCTCCTACCTGCATAAGATACCGGCAGCATAGTTGGGAAACAGTAAGCAATGGCTGTCTCTCTTGCTCTCTCTCTGCCGAGCTGTGCTATCTACAGCTCCTTCACTTACACAGTTAAATGTGTGCACTTGAGACAGTGCAAATGCATAAAAACAAGTGCTCAGATCCCCTTGAGCCAGTGGACCTGTTCATTATATGACCCCCAGGTATTGTATCCAATGTAGTGCATACTTTTGACAAATTGGACTTTATTTTACCTAGCTTTAATCAGAGTTTCTCATTATTGTTGCTATTAAATGCTTGTCTGACTGCCTTGTGGAGAACATTACTGTCTTCCTCTTAATTTGATTCTTTCCCAGCTCCATGTATATTTAAATATGTGAATTCTCTTCAAAGGATCCATGGTTTTGATAAATATGTATACCCTTTTCCGGGCTGCCTTAAATATATCATTATACATTGGCAGAAGTAGCCTCGAGTTGAGAAAATAGCAATTCCAATGTAACTTTTCTCTACAGATAAGAACCTCACCTTCCTTTGCGCCTATCCTCGTACACTTCCAACACACATTTTCCGATCCCATAACACTGGTACATTCTTGGGCCATTGCTAGGGACGTAGATATTGTAACTTCCTAGGGGCAGATTTACAAAAACCTGACACATCTGAAGGGATGCGTCAGTTTCCTCACGCCAGCCAGCGATACCCTTGCCCCACCATGGATGCACCATGGCGCAAGGATTGACAGATGCATCAGAAATTCTGACTCATCTGTTGGCCCAAATGCCACGCTTTTCTGGAGTTGTGTCGAAAGCAGGACGCAACTCCAGCAATGCATGTTTATGCCTATACTTATTGTACCGTGTCACTCCTTACGCCTGCTTGGAGCAGGCATACGGTTTTGACGCAGTGGCGTCCTAGAAGTGTCGCAGTGAAATCTTGTAGATTTCACTGCGTCACTTTTACAAGGCTTTCCGTGTAGGAACACCCACCTTGGATACATTATACCTGATGCAGGTATAATGTGACGCAGGGCTTCACAACGTGACGCAGCTCCCTAGATGTGTTACATTGTAAATTGACTGCATTGTTTATGCTGCACATTAAAACTCTTTCTTTATTTTGAGGAACACATCTACTGTGATTTCATGTGCTACATGTTTTGTTACTTACTTTCTTTGATTATAAACATGGAGAAGCTAAATTACTGTCTCCCACTTTTTTGAAAATTCTCTTTCTTTAGTAATAGTGTTTAGCTCAATTGACTAATAAAGCATGCGTCATGTACATTCACAAAGGTGGGAAAAAAACGTTCATGAGGTAGATTGCCTTATCTAGAAGAAAACACTATAGAAATATGGTCTCCCTCAACTTTTTCCACATGCATTAATATATTTACTATGTAACAGGGCATGAATCAATGGTGTCCCCTTCTTCACATCCTTTTCAATTTGATATTTGAAACCTTAGCATTTTCACACTCATTTACTCTCATGCTACTGTTACAAACCCTTTTACAAATCCTTTATTTGAAAACTGATGATATATTTCTCTTGCACAGATCCTGAGAGTTTCATGGACCGTGTGTTACAACTGATGCATTATGTGTGCAAAATTTCGACACCTAATCGAAATATATATTGATATTCTATCTTTTTACATATCTACTGAGGTACTTCAGTTATTGGGCCACAAACTGGGTTTAAAATGGTTGTACAATAGTGATAGCTATATGGACTTTAAAATATTCAGTGATATATCGAAAATACTGATAGTTATATAGAACATTTGTAATGCTATCAGAGATCAAAGCAATTGATTGAGTTCGGGGTGGCCTGTATTGAGGAATAAACTAAAAGCGGAAGTCCGTAGTACTAAGCGATAGCTGTAATTTTTTTTATATTTGAACTTTAAACTGTCACAACCATATTCATTTTGCGGGGAATAATATACAATTCTAATGAATCACAGTCAAATACTTGAAAATGCACCACTTTCTTTCCGGATACATTACAGCGGCTTAGATTTGCAAGTATTTCCAAGTTGAAAATCAATTTATGATTAACTTAATGACTTGTGAGAAATGTATAGCAGTGCTTCCTTGGAGATATAAGGATGTTTTAATACAAATTCTATTTTCTTCTCAAAATATCGTATTTAAACTATGAAAATGTTCTATGAAACCTAAAGACTGGATCTTGGATCTATATTAAGTAGTTGTAGTTGAGAAATATCTGATACATCAGAAGGGATGTTGGACAAATTGTAGTGACTCCTGTAAATATTTCTGTCTCTGTTATTATGTCAGCCCACCCGTCCCTTTTATAGTGTATTTTCCATCTTGATCAACTTTGCTTTCCATTTTCCACTCTTTTTCCAATTTGTCGAATTGTGTATATGTTTGTCTATAAGTTAAAATATATTTAAAAAGTTCTCCACATTACAAATGTTTGACTTATGTTTGTGAATAACATCATATCTTTTACATCTATTTCATTGATTTCTATGAATTACCAGGCATAGTTTACTATTTCTGCTTAGTTCTACATTCTTCCCTTTGTTTCTTTTTTTAACTAAATAAAAGTGAAGCAGAAAATTCTTGCTTTCTAAATTGGATATTCGTTTTTCAATTCTTCAATTATATGGACTTTTACTGACCACTTCACTACTCCTGTAGCCGTATTCTGTTAAATTGTTCACATATTTGCCTAGAATAGTTGGCAATCAATGTCATCTATCTGTTCCCACTCTCCAAGGCTCTAATGGAGAGGAGTGCAAAGGCATTTATGTATTTGGATGACACCCAGGTCCTTCTGTTCCTATGAGACAAAACCTCCAAATATGAAGTATTCCAACAGACTGTATGGTTTATCTGGTGGTAGAACTAAATAGCAATTTGAGTAGTAATAAATAGAAACTTAATCCAGAGAATACAAAGGTTCCTCATAGTCAATGAGCAAATTATCTTTGGTTATGCACCTATTGACCTTTAGATATGAATGGTAGGTATGCCAGCAGCCAAAAATGTAAAAAGCTTAGGAATTAAAATTGACATCTTGCTTTCAGTGGTGTCTTCTTACAAGTATCACATACAAATATTGAGGAAGATTGCACCTCACTTGACCTTTGAATGCAGACAGTTGCGGCTGCACTAATAAGGTATCATTTAGTTTATGCAAATGCCCCTCTATCATGAGCTTTTTATAACCCTGCCAGAAAAACTTCAGACCATTCAGAATATGGCAGCTAGATTTGTGGTTTCTGCCCCTGGCTTTGTTCATGTTACGCACATTCTCTGCAAGCTCAATTTGCTCCCTGTCACACAAAGTATACGTTATAAAACTCTGTGTGTCATACATAAATCTCAATCCAGGGTAGCTTTAATCTTCATTTAGAAGAATCTTCAATTTTAGGTTTTGAATAGATTTTCTTCTTCAAATCTAATGGCTATCCATAAATTGTATAACTCAAGATCAGGACGATCCTTTTCTAAACTTTGGAATTTTCCATGCTCTAATGTATATTCTGAATTTTCTCTATTCCACTTCTGCACCACCACCACCACCACCAAAGACAAGTTTTCAATTGTTCTTAGACTGTCTAAACTGGTTTTATTCCCATTACATTTGGAATAGTGCTTAGGGACCACTTGTGATAGAACGCCTACCAAATACTTCTAACTTGACAAACCAATGCAGGTAACATATCAATGAGTAGTCCATAAAAACAAGATATTGCATATTTAAATGTGTTTATTCTTTCGGAAAGTGCAGTCTCCATAGATACATTTTGCTGAAGTTTTGTAATAATTGATTGCTTACTATAACACAATGGAGACAAATTGCCATTTTAGAAACCACCTACATTAAGGTGCTGACATGATCTTGGAAAGTTGTGGGATGTAATGCTGACTGTAGGAAAGTGCCTCTTTTGAGATGGTTAGCCCCCACTTTTTGCATGATGTCTGATGTGATTTTGAACTATGAGTACCCTGGGTCCCTGAAAACCAGGTTCCCAGTGCCAGATCTCTTTCCCAAAACTGTATCACGATTGGCACAACTTCAGCCACCCCTGTAAGTCCTTAGTAAATGGTACCCCCTGGTACCTAGGGCATGGGTACTAAAGAGGGTCAGCTGGGGCTGCAGCACAAAGTGTGCCACCCCTGAAATCCCTCACCAAGACCATGCAAACTGCCACTGTAGGCTACATGTCTTGGTGCAAAGAAAACTGAGGAGTCGACATGGCACGCAGCCCTGTGTGCTATGCCCCCATACACTGCATGAGGTATAGGTAAGTCACCCCCTACTGCAGGCCTTACAGCCCTATGTCAGGGTGCACTATATCCAATGCATGGACATACGTCCATGAGCAGGTATGACCCTGCAATACCTGAGCTATTCTTGGATATTGTAAGTGCACAGCGAAGCCATAGAGAGTACATGGCCTGGGTACTTGTCATTATGAGTTTCCAAACTCCATGATGGCTTCACTCTACTCTAATATTTTTGGTACCAAACATCTTGTCTTAATAAATGCTCACTGATGCCGGTGTTGGATTTATTAATATGTGCACACAGTTGAGCCTTTAGAGGGTTCCCTGAAAACCTAACACACACTGGTGTGGTCTCTGACTAGTCATAGCCAGCCTTCCAGCACCAGACATGTTTCAGACCTCATGGGGTGAGAGGGGTGAGGGGGGAGAGGACAGAAACAAAGCCTGCTCTGATCAGAGTGCCTCACACCTCCTCTAGGCCAGAATGGTCTTCCAGGGCTGGAAGCTTCAAAGGCGATGCTGCCTTTGATGTACAACCCAGACTGCCCCAGATAGTGGGGGATACCCCTCTGTCTTGCTCCACATTTGGCTGGAGGACTGGCGGGAAAATTACTAAGATGAGGGGGGGGTCCATATTTAGCCAGACCTACCCCAAAGTTTTTAGCAGGTGACGTGGACCCCTCTATTGAAAATCCACCATCTTGACAGGGTGGGAAAACAACCTATCGGGCTAGGTAGTGCCCCTTCCACAGAAAGTGGTCACTTAGAGGGCGTAGACACCCTAAAGGTAGGTAGCCCATTGGCTACTACCTGTCTCCCCCTTTAACACCCCTTAATTTTTGTATTTAGTTTGCATCCTTGGACCTTGAAGATTAGATTTGACAAACAAGAAGATGATATGGACAAAGAAGGACTGCTGCCCGAGAACTGAATCCCTGCTGCAGAGAGAAATTGGCACCAAACCATGCCTACTGCCTCAAGCACTCGACAATCATGGTTGTGCAATCTTGTCATGAACCTGTGAGGACTCCAAGAACCCAGGAGCTCCTCCAGCCTTAAGAAATTGCCAAGAACCTCCCTGGGAGTGAAGCTATCATTCCCCTACACACCGCAGGCACTGAACTCGCCGGGTCCAGTTTGTCGACTTTGCTGTTCCCTGGCAACTCCGATGCAGCACCCAAACGAGAAGAAGTACTTCAACTCCGGAGAGTCAGATCTGTCTCCCCACCAAGATTGGAGACACCAGAACCTACCAGAGCCGCACCGTACCAGTACCCGGGGAACCTGACCCTGTTTAGCAAACAGCGAGACAAAGAGTCCACTCCGGATCCCAATTACCCTAGAAGCAAGCACTTCGAGAGGCACGATCAGAGCCCTGAGACCCACCCCGTGAGAGGCCTAGCTGTCCCAGAACCGCCCCTCCAAGCTACCAGCTCCTAACCGTGAGGACATCTTGATGTACGGTGCCCAATTAACCTACCAGCACCTCACCCGGCCTTACCAGCCCCGGTAACAAGGATCCAGCTATGCTTCCGTGGTCCTGAGACATTTGCAACTTCCTGCCTTGAGAGGAACTCCACCGTACTCACCTTTAAGTGGTCCTGTGCAGTGTCTTTTCAAGTGGCCCGCTTCACCGTAGTGCACCAGCTACCAACAATCTCAACACCCTGTTCCCGACCGAATTCGGGATTCTACTGATCTTCTGCTGCTGGAACACTGGACCTTGTCCTGCTGCCGACGTATAGTGAGAAAGTGAACTTTGTAAAAGCATTGCTTGATTTTACATCCATTTTTTTACTTTTCTCTATTGATTTCAATAAAGCAGAATTGGGAACAAAAGTGATATATTTTAGGAACTCTGTAAAATCCTAACTTTAAAAGTATTCACTGTAAATTGAAATTCCTGGTCTTAAACATTACACAAAAAACAAGACTATTTTTATAAATAAATAGGTTTCCAATATATTCTTGAGTGTGTGTCTCATTTATTGCCTCTGTGAGTACAACAAATGCTTAGCACTACCCTCTGATAAGCCTAACTGCTTGTCCACACTACCACAAATGGAACGTTAGTATTTTTTACTTTTGCCTCTGCAAACAGAGAAGGGACTTACTGTACTCTCTGCACAGTGTACTTTGTTTTAGTGCACTATATAGAGAGCCAGCTTCCTACTCTTACCCTGTATTGTAGTGAGCCAGACTTCTGGTGGGCACAGAGGAGGTCTCCCACCAACAGCATTTTTAAAAGAATGGGGGCAAATGGTGTATCAAAAAGAACAATTTTCCCATACATTTGTTAAAAAGCCAAAGGCTCTGAGAGGGCACTCATTCATATTCAAGTCCTGGCAAGGTGTGAAAAGCCAATGAAAGCTGATGCTCTTGAGGCGTTCACTCATTGTTTTCGAAATGTGCTATGGATTCCCCTTTATGTCAAAAACCACCTCAATTGTTCCAGCGCTAGCATTTTCAGGGGTACTCCTCATATGTCATGGATGCTGCTTTATGCCAAAATGTATTCAATATCCCATTGTCAGGATTTTGCAACGAATGAATCATATACTCTGGGCTACCCTTATGTCTAATTACCTACAGTACGTCAGTTTAAATATTTTGCCATGGTTGCCCCCTGGCCTTATTTGTCATGGTGTTTTATCCTTATGCCAAGAATTATCTCTAATGAGCTAATGCCAGAATTTGGCCTTGGGTGCCCCCCCATGCCAACAATTTCCTCAGGTGTGCCAGTGTCAGCATTTTTCCATGCATGCCCAATATGCTAAGAATTACCTCAAGCATGACACTGCCAGTATTTTACAAAGGTGCCTATCATGCTAACAATTGCCTTCAGTATGCCAGCCGCAATATTTTTCTATGCGTGCCTCTATGCAAATTACCTTCAGCATGCCAGGGCCAATGGCAGACTAGCAGGCCTTACATCACATTCTCAGTCATGCTCACTTACATTCACTTGTTCACACTCATTCTCAGTCAATTATATAATTCATTCTCTCTTGCACTTTTCTATTCTCACTCATTATCTCATTATCTTGCACCCAGTCTAACTTACTCTCGCATTTAATCTTACTATGACTCACTTGCACTTACTCCATCATTTTCACCCACGCTCACTTATTCTGACACACTGTCACTCACTCATTCATTCTCTCTCCTTCATTCACACTCACAATCAATCTCACCCACATTCACTCTAACTCTCATTCACTCATACTTATTGTCACTTATTCTGACCCACTCATACTTACTGATATTCAATCTCACCTATTCTCACTCACTAACCTGTTACTGCCATTCCTTTACACACACTTTCACTCAGACACACACACCCACACACATGGCTACACATACAGACATGCTCACAGACAACCTCTCCCACGCACACTCTCACCAACAAGCGCACACACTACATTCATTCAAAAATATATTTTTTTGTTACAACATCTATGTTCAATTTTTTCTTGTTACAGTAATAGTGAATAATATGTTATTATTCACTATTAGTCAATCAATCAGGATTTGTATAGTGCGGTTGCTTCACCTGTTAGGGTCTTCAGGAGCTGTGGGGTTATGCTGCAGGATGACACTGCCTGTTCCTATTGGCTGAACAAGAGGGTACAAAACTAGAGGGTCCGCATGATGCACATAAGGCCAAGCTGCCTCTGTCTTCTTGGCACTGATCTTGCTACCTCTGAGGCCAGGGGCAATGTAGGGGTCACAATTGTGAACTCTGGTGACCACTAAATGACATCTATGACTAAATATCGTATTCCACGAGTATCCTTCTCTTACATCTTTCAGAATTTGGTGAAGAAAAAATGTGTTGTGAAGAGTCTAATTCCTCTGCAACACAGGGTAATTTAATGTGTGTCTTTGTTTTCATCTTGAATCTAAGGTCTTGATTACAACTTTGGCAGTAATGCGCCAGCTTTGCACCACCAAAGCCGTACATGGTCAGCCTGCCAGATTATGAGTTCAACTCGTGTCTGGCAGGCTTTTCTTTTGCTGTTCCCACAGCGGTACCCTGAAAACGGGCACCGCAATAAGAATGCAAAAGCAATTCCAGCACGGCAAGGACTGTAAAGCCCATGCCGTGCTGGAACTTGGGGTGCATGCAAACAGAGGGGCACATGTTGTGCCCTCCTAAATGCATCCCAATGACGACGGGGGCATGGAGGCCCTGTATGGCCCACTTTGTTTCCCCACAGCCAGCCTTTTCATGGTGGTGAGCCAGCAATGAAAAGTCGGGCAGTGGGGAGACTCGTAATATGCTCAGCAGACCACGGCGGTTCTGCCTTGCATATTGTATACCTCTGTCCGCTGCACCACTGCCAGGGAATGCCCCTCCCTGGTGCTGCAGTTGTTGTCCGAATGGCTACCCGCAGGACCACCACCACTGCGCTCCCACCAGTGTGGTGCTCAAAGACCGCAGACTCATAACTTGACCCTTAGTTATTTGTTCTCAAGAAGATTCGCTCTGGCACAGGCAAACACACTTTCCTCAGGGTTTATGATCCTTGCTAATTGCCTCCTTTGATTCAGTTATACCATATGAGGGAACTTTACTCATGGCGAACATGCCAGATGTTGTATTTTTCTTGCCTGCAGCATGCCTTCTTTTGTTTTGATATTAGTAGGTTTTTGTAGGATTTTATAATAAGAAAATGTCCATAGTACAACATCAATATTTTTGTTATTCTATCTTCATTTATTGTTGGTCTTTTGAATTTTGTTAGAATTCCCAAGATACCTGGTTGGCTGAGGTAGGTACCGCAGGCCAAGCAGGGACCCGTGAGCCCCAAAGTTAGGGAAAAGACAGGTCGCCTCCAGAGATAGACCCGCTCCACCCGCTTGGTAGCTTGGCACGAGCAGCCAGGCTTATCTTCAAGGCTTAATGTGTAAAGTATTTGCAATTACACTCACAGCAATCCAATGATGACACCACAGATAGACTCCACACAAGTTTCAAAGTAAACAAGTATATGTTTATAAAACGATATACGATGCGACCACACAATACTAAACCAACATATGCGTCTGTGTAATGTTCCTCCTGGCGTATTAATATTGAGCTAAACTAAACAATCCTACGTACTCTTAATTTCATAATATGCAGTTCGATATGCAACAGTCAGGTACTTCACAACATAGGAATAATGCAGATCATAATACTGTTATCTGGCGATTTGGACTGTCACTGTAATGCAATGCGTAAAGCAACAATGTGGTAAACTGTTATGCCCCCGTAATGCAATGCGTACGGTCCCCCTTCAGGTACTCTGGTGGGAAAAAGCAATGCAACGTGTAATACAATTATCAGGCAATTCGTTATGCACAACTAATACAATGTGGAACACATATATCCTGCAGTTCCGTATGCAACACTAATGCAATGTGTAATACGACAATCCAGCAGATTGTGGTGTAGGATTCAGATAAGGCGTAACACGTCTATCAGGCAATTCGTTATGCAAACCTAGTGCAATGTGTAACACACCTATCAGGCAGTTTGTTAGGCAAACTAACACAATGGGCAATACGATAAAACAGGCAGTCCGTTGTGCAGAAATAAAGCAATGCGTTATACAATCATCAGCTACTCCGCTATGCAGAAGTTATGCAATACGTGGTGTCTCCGCCACTGGTGCTGGCTTGCGGTTAGTCTCCGGCCACAGTTGCCCCTCCCACACGGGTAAGATAGAACACAGTAACTGCAGCTTCACACTCCCGCCCCAGTGTTGCCACTCCCCTGGCACATGGGCCTCAATCTGATCCGAAGCATAGGCTTGCACTGCTGAACAGAGAGAGAGGGCGAGAGCGTTTCCCTCCGAGCCCGTGCCCCACCCCACAAGTCGACACACATTACCTGGGGTGTCCCAACCCACTCTCCTCTCCTCGACCAGCGACTTGGGCCTATGATGCAGTCTCTGACTTTCCGGGCAATGAGAAGATCGCAGGCTGCACACCACACCCGCACTCAGAGTCATGAAGACTCACCGGATTTCCGGGTGCATGCTAACCAGACAACTCCTCACGAGGCTCTCAGGCTATGCACGATTCACGCACGCAGCGTCACTGAGACACACTTGATCTTCTTGTGCCCACGATCACAAGGCACAACTTGCGCAGGTCTCAGGTAGTAGAAAGCACATGCACTCTGCGTCGCTGAGACACACTTTATTCTCCAGTGACCCCGATCACAGTGCACATCTTGAGCAGGTCTCAGGTAGTAGAAGGTACACACACACAGCATCGCTTGAGACACACTTTATCTCCCTGTGCCCCCGATCACAGGGCGCCTCCAGCGAGGGTCTCAGGCCGCAAACAACACACACACACAGTGTCACTGAGGCACACTCGCTCTTCTTGTGAGCTTGATAACAGGCCAATCAACACAAAAGTCTCAGGCTGCCTCCAAGCACACACACACAGCGTCGCTCAGACTTAGGGGGTCATTAGGATCACGGACGGACTTGAGTCCGTCCGCGACCCCAGAGTAGGAGGGACCGTCCGCATGGGCTGCGGCGTTCCCTCCGTGCAGATTAGGATGTGACCGCCAGTGTGGCGGTCACATCCTCTATCTTTAACATTGCGGCGGGTGCAGCTTCAAGCTGCACCCGCCGCAATGTTAAAAATGCAAGCACCGCATTTGCGTGCACAAAGCGGCAGGCACCACGTGGTGCCTGCTGCTTTGTTCACGCAAATGCAGGGGGGTACCATAGGTACCCCCCATGTGCACCCCCCACACCCCCTTCACCCAGGGGGCCCGCAACGGGCCCCCGAAGTGAAGGTCCGTATGCTTTTCCACGGCGGAAAAGCCGCAGCGGAAAAGCATACATTTTACACCATCCTAATATGGCTGGTGGTGTCTGATAGACACCGCCAGCCATGTTAGAGCTTTTCCGCCGCGGTTGTAAGCCAACCGCGGCGGAAAAGCAGCGGACTGTAACCAGGACCCACCAGCCATCCTAATGTGGCGGTGGGTCTTTGGTGGGTCCGCAGAGGATTTTCCACATCTGCCGGGCCGGCGGTGGCTTCCGCCGGCCCGGAGAATGCAGAAAATCCTCCATCATAATGTGCCCCTTACTTGGCTCCTCGGCACACACATTCACAGGATGATCCTCTCGAAGGGCTCAGGCTAGACAGAGCACACGCACACCGCATCTCCGAGCCTCGTTTGGAACTCCTGGTGCCCACGATCACAGGGCACAACTTGCGACAGCCTCAGACTAGACAGAGCACAGGCACCCATGGCATATCTGAGTCTTCTCTGGGAACCTTTGTGTTTCCAAACAGGGAGCCAGCTCACCTCAGGGCCTTGGGCATAGTTACTTCAGAACACAGCACACAGCAAAGTCCTTCAGGCAGGGGAACACAGCACACAGCAAAGTACCTACAGCCTTTCCTTGGTTAAAACAGCAATCTGCAGGCCAGTCCCAGATCACACAGCAAGAGCAGTCCATTCCAGCAGTCTATTCAGTTGTTTATTCCTTGGCAAATGTTCTTCTTGATCCACAAAGTAGCTCTATTTTGTGTTACAGGGGGCACTGACCCCCGCTCAAACCAGTTCTGGGTGCCTCCCTACCAGTGACACCTTCTCCCTTTGATTAGAGGGGGTCTGGATTCTCAATCACTCAGCAGGAGATGGAACAAATGTTTTAATGCACCAGCCGAGGCCTCTTTACCTCTAGGCCTACTTCTCCTCTTGCACACCAGATGCAGGTCAGCCTGTGCTGTCTCCTCCCCTGTGTCAAGACATTCCCCAGATCCTATTGCTTTCAAATCCAGCCAGTCAATCTACAACCAGGCAGAGACACACAGAAATGTTTAAAGCACAAAAACCCAGCCACTTCTAAAAGAGTGGCTTACAAACACACAATGCAAAAACCATCTTCATAAAAAGATGTGTTATTGCAGGGTGAGTTCAGGCATACTAAACTTCACCTTTCCATCTTAAGCCCTTGGGGAGATAGGCTGGAAAACATATCACACAGCCTCCCCATTCTATTCTAATGGGTAAGATGGCCTTTCAGCAGTGAAAACGAAATGGAGATTATTTCACTGCCAGGACATGGCACACACCTTGATACATGTCCCACCTTTCAAATGCACTGCACCCTGTCCAGGAGGTACCCTAGACCTACCATAGGGGTGCCTGATGTGTATGGAAAGGGAAGGGCACGGTCTGGTAAGTGCCTGCACTACCCAGAACAACATGGCAGTATAGGAAACTGCGCCAGGCCCTGCAATGGCAGGCCTGAGTTCCCTTTACAAAGCTACTTGAGTGGTTGGCACAATAAGTGCTGCAGGCCCACCAGCAGCATTTGCATTACTAGCCCTGGCACACATAGTGCACTTCACTAGGGACTTTACTAGTAAAACAAACATACTGATAATGGACAACCAATCACCATTACACTTTACACCGGGAACACTTGCACTTTGAAACTGTTTAGCAGTGGCAAAGTGTCCACAGCATCTAAGTTGGAAACACATGTCAGAAAAAAGGTCTAGGGGAAAAGCAAAAAGTTTAGGGAACTTAAGCCAAAAAGGGCCAAGTCCCACAGATTCCTTTCTTATTAGTATACCCTTTGTAACCTCTAAAAGCAATTTAAAGTATACTATAAAGTCAGCCTAATGTGGAACCTATATTGAGCACCACTGGAAGTATGCTATTTTGTTTTGCAGCCACAGCATGTTATACATAATTATGAAATTGCCACATTCTCCATCATCTGCTGCATAATATGCGGATCACTGACATAATATCGACGTCACAAATTTCGAGATACACAAATATCGAGTGAAAAGTATCGAGTGACAAAATATCGACTCCCTATCTACAAACAGGTAAGTACCAAAATATCGACTTACAAAAATATAGACTGTCAAAATATCGATTTTTTTATATGTCTTAAAATTAAGTTAAAACTAATATAGTAATAAATATATGTAATATAAACTTAGAAATAATTATTTTAAAATTTTAATTTTAATAAATAATTTCTATAATTAAAAAAATTATATCACCAAAAATAATACATATACATATATATATATATATATATAAAAACATATTATTAAATAAACATATATAAAATTTTTAGCGTAGCATAGACAATGGTTAAAATTTATTGTAACAACTATAGTGAGTTCAACATTAGCAAAAGTGTTGGATAGCGTAGAGGTAAAATTTACTATTCCCACTCCAGTGGGTGCAACAGTAGGGAAAGCGCTGGTTAGCGTAGGGGTTAAAATTACTATTCCCACTACAGGGATGTATGACGTTACAACGCATACTTTTACAACACCTACCATTACATCAAAACTTTTACAACACAAAAACTTTTACAACTCATACATTTACAACGCAAGATTTTACAACGCATATACCTTTACAACGCATACCATTACAACGTAAGTATTGGTAAGTATATAATATTTGTTTTAATATAAATTAATTTAAAATATTATAATATAATTTAATTTTATTTAATTTTATTTAATTAATGTAATTTAAATGTAATTTTACTTTATTTTTACAAAGTACCCCTGTACCCCAAAAACCCTAAACTGACCCTGAACCCTAAAAATACCCCTTTACCCAAAAACTGAAAACTGACCCTGAACCCTAAAAATACCCCTTTACCCAAAAACCCAAACATATAACATTTAAAAAATAATTATATACTTAGCAATACTTACGTCGTAATGGTATGCGTTGTAAAGGTATCTGCGTTGTAAAAACATGCTTTGTAAATGTATGCGTTGTAAAAGTTTTCGCGTTGTAAAAGTTTCGTTGTAATGGTAGTGCATAGTAAAAGTTGCGTTGTAAACGTTGCATACCCACTCCAGTGGGTGCAACAGTAGGGAAAGTGTTGTATAGCGTAGGGGTTAAAATTACTATTCCAACTTCAGAGAGTGCAATAATAGGGAAAGTAAATACTTCACAAATAGATATAAATAACATAAATAGTAATACCAATTACAAATAAATAAAATATTTTACTCGTGTATAAAAAATATTAAATATTTATTTATAAATACAAAATAAAATTATTTAATTATAAAAATTGCCTACTCATACTAATTAATTACCTATTAACAATAAATTAATTTACAATTTAAAAATTAATAAATTAATTTTAATTACCAATTATATTTTAATTAAATACCTATTAAAAATTAATTAACAATTAATTCAAAATACATACCAATAATTTAAATGACATATTTAATTAATGCGAATAAAATTATTTCCCACCCTATTCCCCTATAAACCCACAACCCGCTACAGAAAATAAATGAATGAAATGAACATATTTATCAATTAATCAATTAAAATTATTTACCAATCATATTTTTATTAATTACCAATTATTATTTAATTAACAATGTATTCCAAATAAATAAGAATAAATAAATTAACATATTTAATTAATTATAATTAAATTACTTCCCACCCTATTCCCCTATAAACCCACAACCCGCTACAGAAAATAAATTACTAAAATTAAAATATTTATCAATTAATCAATTATAATTAATTACCAATTATATTTTAATTAATTACCAATTAATAATTAATTAACAATTAATTCTAAATAAATATCAATAAATAAATTAACATATTTAATTAATTATAATTAAATTACTTCCCACCCTATTCCCCTATAAACCCATAACCCGCTACAGAAAATAAATTACTAAAATTAAAATATTTATCAATTAATCAATTATAATTAATTACCAATTATATTTTAATTAATTACCAATTAATAATTAATTAACAATTAATTCTAAATAAATATCAATAAATAAATTAACATATTTAATTAATTATAATTAAATTACTTCCCACCCTATTCCCCTATAAACCCATAACCCGCTACAGAAAATAAATTACTAAAATTAAAATATTTATCAATTAATCAATTATAATTAATTACCAATTATATTTTAATTAATTACCAATTAATAATTAATTAACAATTAATTCTAAATAAATATCAATAAATAAATTAACATATTTAATTAATTATAATTAAATTACTTCCCACCCTATTCCCCTATAAACCCACAACCCGCTACAGAAAATAAATTACTAAAATTTAAATATTTATCAATTAATCAATTATAATAATTACCAATTATATTTTAATTAATTACCAATTAATAATTAATTAACAATTAATTCTAAATAAATATCAATAAATAAATTAACATATTTAATTAATTCGAATTAAATTACTTCCCACCCTATTCCCCTATAAACCCACAACCCGCTACAGACTTATATTACACAAAAAATAAAAATTATTATTAACTTACCTTAAATTCGATATTTTTGTTGGCTATATTATGTCTAGTCGATATTATGTCCATTCTATATTTTTGATTCGATATTATGTCCATTCTATTCGATATTAATTTTCTCTAGTCGATATTTTTGTTGTCTGTATTATGTCTAGTCGATATTATGTCCATTCTATATTTTTTACTCGATATTCGGTCCAATTGTGGTAAATAAATAAATAATACCCTATTTTTGACTAGGCTTATAGCATAACAGATAGCTCAATAAATAAGAGTCAAGATTCGAGGTAGTAGGAGTTTCTGCAGGTTTATTACAGCATAAGGACAGGATCAGGACAACCTGCATAGGATGACCCAGCAGGGGAAAAGAGGCCCAGCAGCTGCTGGGGCTAGGTCTGGGATGAGCGCGCTAACATTCAATAACAAAACACAGGCATATATACATAGCGCAAACACATAGCATTACATTGCAGTAGGCGTAGCAGTGGGTGGAGCAGAAGGCGTGACGCGTAGCAGTCGCGAAAGATAACAGTAAAAAGAGGTGTAACTGGGAGTATACATAGACATGTGATGCAAACGTAACAGAATATGTCATGAATGGGCGGAAACGTTGGAGGGGGCTACCTAAGGAGCCGGGACCTCTAACCTAATGGTGCGCGAAAACTGGCAATGACGTGTTACTAGGAGAAGCTGGGGGCTATGAACTCTGTGCTAGGAGCAGAGACTAGAGTCTGGAGGGTCGGAGCGACATGTACCTAAACCCTATCTGGTATCTGATGTTTAGGGAACATGTTGATATAAACTAGAAGTCATGAGGGGAAAAGCTAACTCGATTCTAAGACTGGACCATGCATTATTCTACATGTAGTGCGTGATGAAGAATATTAAATGACCATTAATACAGTATTTCTCTAACGTGGAGCCGAGAAGGCTAGACAATGACGGAAACTATTGATGCAGTTCAGTAGCTTAGGAATGCAGAAGAGGAGGACTGAACTGATAGCTGGAATCATAACATACTCTTGGCAGACTCAGAGGCAGAGCCAAGCTGCACCGGGCACTGCGAGGCAGGAAGTAAGTGAAGGGTCGAGGATACAGGTGGGGGCTGTATCGCTCCTCAGCGAGGCTTTCAGGAGACAGAAGCTGAATCTGTGGTCCGGGCCCTGTTGAGGCCTGGAAACGGGGACTTTAAAATGGAATAACGTGCACACTGGGAAACGTGGCAACATTACTTTATCTAGGCCTGATATTCGTAGTATTCACGAGGACTGGAAACTAACCTACTAGAGGTGGACACAACTGGAATTGCGTCTTTAATCGGACATGGGGAATAACATATGCATATTGGTCATGCACACATAACATATGATGGATGAGGCGTAGGGACACAGAACATGGCAAAATTTACTTTTCCACATTCCCTCCTTGTCACTACGTTTCCATCAGGAAACATCAATTTTCATGATACCATCTATCATTTCATACAGTACCATTTGCTCGTCTCGAATTGTCTTGGAACGGGATTTAGAACGGGGCTTGGGACTAGGAATACAAGAGGTAGCACACATGCTGCAAATCGCAGGGCCACATTGTATACAGAGGCAGCAGCTAAATATGATCGCTACTGCAATACCTAGAAAGGACAGGACTTTCCATCCCCATGCGGAAATTATATTCCAGAACCAACCGGACCATGTCCAGGTGCCTGGATCTTGATGTAACAGATGGGCAATTTTATGGAGTCTGGTTATAGCTGAATAAACAGACGGCGCGTTATTAGGAATGAAAATGCAGCAACTAGATCCGATGACTCTACAGGCCCCGCCCCTATCGGCCAGTATGACGTCAAGGACGAGACGATTTTGCAAAACGACAAATCTCATAGCAGATTGTTCTTCAGTTAGGTTGCCTAGAGCAGAGGCAGTCTCATTCACTACAGCTTCAAGGGTTCTTGTTAACCTACGGATCAGTTTACTATTCTGGACAGGTCCTACAAAGAAGAAGAAACCTTTATTGAAATCTGTATACTGTTCTAGAGTAGTTTCAGTATAATCGACAATTGGGGACTCCCTTCTATGTCTAATGTGTACTAGATGTGTGTTTCTGTGATAATCAGATGGGGCTAGGAAAACAGGTGGCAGTAGGAAAGCAATGTAACAGGTTCCCTCCCAATCGAGGGGCAGACGGACATATGCAGTTTGACCACAAATAAAATAAGAATGACGTGAAGCTTTGAAAATAGATTTCCCACTGTCACTATACTTGATAACAGTAGTACATTCACTATGACCTACGTGTACAGAACCATAACTACGGACACATAATTCGCCTTTGACAGGTAGTACTGAAATAGCAGGTAAGTCTGGAGTAGTATCAGACTGAACATTCAGGACCATGAAATTCGACGAATAATTTCCTAAATTATATACTTCATTTTCTAGATCTAAACCTGTTCTGTGGGGGAAACCTTGCTTGTCTGGAAAACATGTACTGTTAAGAAAAGACATATCTGTTGAGGATGACGTTAACGTGGACCATGCTCCACACGAACCATTATGTGAGAATGGATAAGGAAAGAGTGGCAGAACTCCCTTTGATGTCTGGAAAGGGGGGAGTCGACCACACACCCAACAATTTGTGGCATTGCTGGTCTGGTGTGAGTAATGTAACATACGGATAAATGTGTTGTTGCGCATAGCGAGGCGGTATGAATATTCGTGAGGAGGCAGATCACTAAACGTGTGCTCTACTGTAGCATTAGTAGACATATTTACATGAGGAACTGGTAAATACAGGAAAAATGCGTAGCTGGTGCAGGAAATCATTATGCTGAGAAACAATATGAAACTTAGAAAAACGATACATTGAAGTGAACTTCGACTGACTCTCTCACTATGGGGGTCTATTTTATACATGTCAGAAACAATCTAACCGTTTCACCTAGGGGAGGACTTATACAATCAAACTGACTGACTTAGTTTACTAGACCTGAGCTTTAACTTATACTCCTGTTGCGGAGTTTTCTCTAACAAGGGAGGGGTTGTAATAATGTCTTGTGCGGGACAGTCCTTTAAAACAATGTTTTGGCAGTCCTTCGAATCCTGGGAATCCTTGGAAATGTTCTTGAAGACGGGTTTCAATCCATTGAAAAGTTTTACATGAGAAAGATGGACCCACCCCTTCCTGCCTTCCAACTTGACGGCAGTTCGGGTGGTCAAGAGGACCTGACGTGGCTCCTTCCAACGTGGTTCCAGCGGACTTGATCTGTCGAAATTCCGGACCATCACAAGGGAGCCTGGAACGATCTCGTGCGGTGCCACCTCGGTATTGTCTGGAAATGCGGCGGCAACCTGTGAACGACATGAGTTGAGGGCAGACATCAAGGAAGCTAGGTAATCTGTCAGCATATTACATGAAACATCAGTAATACTTCGGGGTCTAGGAGTACCCCACATGTTAGGGGGGCGGCCGAATACGACCTCGTACGGGGACAGACCTGATCTGGAATGTGCGACCATGCGCATATAAAATAAAGCGACTGGCAGAGCTATTAACCAGTCCACACCTTTGTCTTTACAGACTTTTGCAATGCGGATTTTTAGAGTCTGATTATGTCTCTCTACGAGACCGGCTGCTTCAGGATGGCGTACACAATGAAACTTCCACTGGTACCCTAACAAAAGGGAAACGTGTTTCATGAGTTCAGATGAGAATGGCTGGCCGTTATCTGAATATACGACTCTAGGGAGTCCGTATCTAGGGAAAAATTCACGAACCAACTGCTTGGCAGTGGTCGCGGCTGTGTAATCTGGGACTGGATATGCTTCTGTCCACCTGGACAAAGCGCATACAACTACAAGGACATACTTGAAACCTCGACATCGCTCCATTTGAATATAATCCATCTGGAGGACCTCAAAAGGGTGGTCAGGGGGCTGGAAACCACCTTGTTCCACCGGGACACTTTTACCTGGATTAAACTGGCAACATATCATACAGGTACGGACTTTCTGCTTGGCTGCAGCTCGTAAATGCTTGTTGAACCAAATGTTCTGGATACTGTCTAACATAGCTTTTTCTCCTAAATGTGCTGGACTATGTGCGGTATTGATAATGACTTGAACCATAGAATCGGGGAGAAACCATGTGGCTCTACCCTTCGTTAACCATCCTTGATCTGTCTGGACCCCTCCTTGTTCGGACCATTTCTTGATTTCAGAGGGAGTAGCATGTAACTGGATATCTATGACATCTTGTGTAGGGTCCTTAACTGTCATGCATGTAGTCGGATCTGGAGTATGTGTCTGATTAACTGGAATGTCTGGAGTCTGTGCTGTAAGCTTGGCTGTGCGATCCGCTAGATCGTTACCTTGAGAAATAATGTCAGTAACTTTCGTATGTGCTTTGCATTTCATGATAGCAATGGATGTCGGTAAATGTATGGCATCTAACAGGGCTTGAATAAGGAGACCATGCTGAATCTTGGTTCCATGAGAAGTCATGAAACCTCTCTCCTGCCAGAGCACTCCGAAGTCGTGTACAACTCCGAATGCGTAACGTGAATCTGTGTAAACATTAACTTTCAGGTTCTTGGCATGTATACAGGCTTGTGTCAGAGCGACTAGCTCTGCTGCTTGAGCGGACAGGGTGTCAATACGGTGTGTTTCAATAACTTCAGTGTCAGTAGTCACTGGATACGCGGCGACTAGTTCTCCTGTACTAGTTCTCATACATGAACCATCCACATAAAGTGTCAGGTCAGGATCTGATAACGGAATATCTGTCAGGTCTTGTCTTGGCTTTGTCGTAATGTTAATTACTTCCACACAGTCATGTGGGTCAGGATTTGAACTAACTGATGGTAACAGTGTAGCAGGATTCAGAACGTTGCAGCGTCTAATTTCTATGTGTGGCTGGAACAGTGTCAATTCATAACCTGTTAAACGTGCAATTGTCAAGTGCTGTGTTTGTGTTCGGTTTAAAAGAACTTCTACTGAATGTGGAACTTGTACTGTCAGTGAATGTCCTAAAACTATGGAATCACTTTGTCTGATAGCTAGTGCTGTGGCTGCAACTGACTTGAGGCACGCAGGCAACGCCTGGGCGACTGGATCTAATGTGCTCGAAAAATAAGCACAGGGCTTGTATTGTCCTGCTTGATCTTGTGTAAGAACAGATAATGCTGTACCTTCGCGTTCTGTAACAAAAAGTGTAAAAGGCTTACTGTAGTTCGGTGTAGCTAGAACTGGAGCTTGACATAGGGCTTTCTTTAACTCGTTAAAACTAAGTGTATGTTCAGATGTCCAAGGGAGGACAGTCGATACGGCTGCCTCCTGTGTCGTTAACTGTATCAGTGGCTTGGCTAGAAATGCATACTGGGGAATCCATTGTCTACAATAAGAAGTAAGGCCGATAAAGGCACGTACCTCCTTCTGGGTTCTGGGCTGGGGAAGACTCGCTATTAACTGGATACGGTCGGGTGTCAACTGCCTACCCCTCTTGGACAGCAAGTGTCCTAAGTATACCACTTGCTGGACACAGAATTGAAGCTTCGAAGGTGACACCTTGTGCCCCATCTCGGCTAGAAAGTACAGGACTGTAAGTGATGCTCGCTCGCAAGCACGTTCAGAACGGGCTGTGATCAGTAGATCATCGACATACTGGAGCAGGGCAGTGTCAGTTGGCATGTGAATGTTGTCTAGTTGTCTCTTGAGTGCTTGACTGTAAATACTAGGGCTTTCTGTGAAACCTTGAGGAGCGCGTGTGAACATATAGCTCCTTCCATTTAAACAAAATCCGAAAAGAAACTGGCTGTCTGGATGAATTGGAACACTGAAGAATGCATTCTTGAGGTCTATGACAGTAAAAAACATGGCTTCGGAATCAATGGCTGTTAACAGGGAAGAAATATCTGGGACAACTGGGTACTGAGGAATAATACATTTATTAAGCTCTCGTAAATCAATCACTAATCGATATACTGGGGGTGCATTTGGATCAGTACGTTTCATGACTGGAATGATCGGGGAATTGCATACATTGGAGTCAGTTTCTACAACTACTCCTTGAGCCATGAGCTCGTCAATAATTTTGGATAAGGCTGCTACAGCCTCAGGTGGCAATCTGTACTGTCTGATTCGGGGTAACACTACACCTGGCTTGAGAGTCACACGATGGGGTGTGATTTGCATGTAACCTACATCAGTTGGACCTTGCGCCCATAAATGCTGCGGTACTTGAGACAGTCTGGAATCAAAATCTCGTAATACATAGTGACCCTTAAAGTCACGTAGGAACAGACGTATTCCCTCTGGGGAACAGCAAATAACTGCACCTAATTCTTTCAGTGTCTTAATGCCTAATAGATTTTCTGGACATGACTTAGTAAGTAACAGATCAGTAGTGCGGGACAATGGACCTACTTCTAGAGTGACTGGCTTTGATATCTCGTTAACTATTGGTTTTCCTGAAAATCCAAGGGAAACATTTCTTGAGCCTGAGAGCGGAGCCCCTGGAACTTCGGCATGACTAATTGTGGTCCTACTTGCCCCTGTATCGATCAAAAACTTTCTGTCTTTCCCTAATACTTGACTGTGAACATAGGGACCTTCTTGATCTACAGGTATCTCGATGAGAGGCAAGCCTACCTCCCTCTCTAGGCTGTTTCATGAATATGACTGGTACTCTGGATACTCAGACTGTGCATACTGGTACATCTGTGATGTGACATGCTGTGTTGCAGCAATAGGCTGCGGTACTGTAACTGTCTGTTGTGCATTCTGTGACTGAGGAGTCTGTGAAACTTGTTCTTGCCTAGGCGGACGTGGTCTTTCTTTAGTCTTACCAGTAGCTATGTTATGTTTCAGAACTGCACACTCGTTTATAAAATGACCTGGCTGTTTACAATAATTGCAGTTCCCTTTAACGGGAGCTGCAGGATGACTGGCTTGATTCGGACCCCTCTTCTGACTGTCTTGAGGAATAGATTGTGCAACTAGCACTTTCATTTTCGTGTCTTTCATACGTTTTCTTTCGTGTTCTTGCTCTTCTCTGATTCTATTCTGGTGGTACTGGAGCATCTGGAGCATCTGGGACGGAGTATTTGCTTGCCAGGTGCTTTCGACTTTCAAAACTCGATTTTTAATTTGTGGACTTGAATTCTCGACTAATTTGGTAACGAAAAGATGAGGGTATGACTCACTACTTGTCTTGAGACCACTATTGATACTGAAACATTTTTCGAATCTAGAATAAAAATCACTAATATCTTCATCTTGTTTCTGTTTACAGGCTGAGATTGCATCCCAGTCTTCCTTCCTCGTTGTCAATAATCTGGGTAAAACTTGAATCAATAATTCTGGTAATTCTTTACATTTATCTCCAAGACCGGTACCTGGTACTCGTGCCTTGTCTTCAGCTTCTAGAGCTGCCCAATCGATCTTTTTCTCTCCCACCTCCCATTCTTTTTCTTTTAACTTTTCATATACCCCTGCGGGTAATAGGACCTTTAACATTTTAATGATATCTGGGTAAGTATATTCTCCCATACGGAGCATGTCTTTTAATTCTCTATGGAACCCTGCTGGATCTTTGTCATGACAGGGAATTAATTTCTTCATTTCAAGAAGTTCCATCTTTGAAATTGGAGTGTATACAAACACTCGTTGCATTACGCCACCCGCCCCTTGGACTGGGTGGACTTCTCGTAACGGATTCTGTCTGTCTATGTGGAATGATTTACTTTCTGGGGGTGAGACATGAACGAAATGCGGGTTCAGAAACGTTCTATATTTGTGGCGCTGTTCTAGAATGACACTAATTAAATCGGTACCTAGACCTCTCCATCTATACTGGAGTAACTCGTTCAGGATATCATGTAACGGACCTGGATCAGAGTGTTGACCCTCATACAAAGTAATGAGGTGCTGAATCATATACGTACCCACCAGTCGTTGCTCGGCTGGGGGCAGTTTCAGAAACATTTGTGCCACTATTTCGTCTGGAAAAGTGGTAGAATCAGTAATCCATCGGACTGCTGATCGGGCTAGTTCTTGTTCATGCATAGTACTTAATTCACTGTAACCGACTCGTGATTTCAGAATGTGGTCGGTAGCTTGAAATACTTGTTCTAGAGAACCTTGTTCTGGTGCTAGATGAAAAATAGACTTGGGTTCTAGACGTAAATGGTGATCTGGAAATCTGGATTTTCCTACATACGCTATTCTGGCGGAATTCTCGTCTTCCTCTTCAGGATCAGAGATACTTTCTTTCTCGCTTACTTGTGCTGCTTTACGCTGGTCGTGTAACCTTATTATTTCTTTACGAATTTTCTTGTACATACTCTCCATGGCACTGACGGTCTTGTGCTTACCCTCGGCTATATTATCACTCCACCTTGTCAGGATTCTCATTTCGGCGGGATCTTTAGACGGGTAATCTTGTTCTCTTATTAGACAATTGATCAGGAATTTTAATATCATGAGCTGAATCTCGGCTTTCCTTTGAGACATAATCTCGCCAATACTTTCTGGATCATCCCCTGTACGGATGAAACGATATATTCTGTCTAGATCTTCTTTCATATTCGGTAAGGTGACTAGATACTCGGTCACTCTCCTTACACGTAAGGAATATAAAACCATAGTATATTCGCCTGGAACTGGATCATAAACACATTCGTTAAGGGCTTGCCTGATTTCTGTGACAGACTTATTACTTTTAGGAGTACGCTGTGATGCTTGAGCATGTAATTCGAGTGCTGATAAACGCTTGTGTGGCGGCGGGGTTTGAGGAGTAGCTCCTCCTGCGGCCCCTAAACTGGAGTCGTCTACTGAGACTCTACGTCCTGGCAGAGTGGGAAATGGAACTGTAGGCTGGACCGGGGGTACTGTAACAGGTACTCCGGTGTCTGGAGGAGCATGCATTACCTGGTTTACAGGGACTGGCGGAGCGCGAACAGGATTTGCATATTCGGGGACTGTGTCGTCCAGATAGGACGAAATAAAAATATCAGCTGCGGTCGGTTTGTGACGTAGCTTGGTCGGAACTAATGGTGGCGGGAAATTACTGGATGCCTCTGGGGTCGCTTTTGGCAAGCCCTCGGCAAGAAGAGGATACATACCCTTAATAAGGGCATGCCTCTGTCTGTCTGACTGTTCGGCTTTGACTTGTTCACCTATCTCGATTAATTCTCTTTCTTGGGCTCGTTCTTGGGATTCTCTACTTAACTCTGACTTTCTGACTTCCTTTTCCGTTCTTCTATGTGCTTCCTTACGCCATAACTCGATGGCATCTTTCTGTGACTGTCTGGCTTTCTTTTTCCATAATACTTCTTCTACTCGCATGATACATTCGGCATCCCATGTACCCGATACGGGCCATCTATACTTTTCTTCTAACTGTCTGGTATATTCTACCCATAAATCTAGATACATTATGGCGCTTATGCCATGTTTCTGATACATAAAATAACCTGGACTGTCCCTAGGCGGGACAGGAACCGCTTCCTCTAACAGACCCTTTCTAGTTTTTAACTGACGTAACTTGGAAAATATAGGCATGACTGAACTGTAATCTGGACACAATACAATACACAATAAAAACACGAAATCACATCGCACTCATACCACAACATTAAAATACATAAAGAACATTATAAATAACAGTTCGAACAGAATATTACCTGGAATACTGAGAACAGAAATACAAGAATTTTCTCGAGAACGGAACAGACTAGAGTTACTGGATGCACTGCTGTAACAGTACGGAACATACCGGTCCCATAAAGGAACGCATCAAGACCCGTATCCACCTAGGTGAACACTTCGTTTGTGAGTCTGGGCACCACCAACCCACGGACCAGGAGTCAATTTAGATTGGTCCTGTCTAGATACTACCCCAGCAATGGTACTCACCGGGCAGCACGGAACGGAAGGCCTCGGACGGGACTGGACGACGGACGACGAACTTCGGACTTCGGACTTCAGTTACGGGTGGGCCTCCGGATACCTCGGACCTTGGACTCTCGGCTTGGGCTCTGGTCGGGACTCGCCGCGTTCCTCCACCGTCTCGTTTGGATGCTGGACCGCCTCCTCCGTCTCCTGAGGGATACTTGAGCAGAAATATCTGCCACTGCGCAGAAGAGTTCCGTCACGACTGCAGAGGGTCAGGGGGTCGGCGTGGCTTCACCGACGCGTGGGGAAAGGGCAAGTCCCTGTTCGGGCGCCATTATGTGGTAAATAAATAAATAATACCCTATTTTTGACTAGGCTTATAGCATAACAGATAGCTCAATAAATAAGAGTCAAGATTCGAGGTAGTAGGAGTTTCTGCAGGTTTATTACAGCATAAGGACAGGATCAGGACAACCTGCATAGGATGACCCAGCAGGGGAAAAGAGGCCCAGCAGCTGCTGGGGCTAGGTCTGGGATGAGCGCGCTAACATTCAATAACAAAACACAGGCATATATACATAGCGCAAACACATAGCATTACATTGCAGTAGGCGTAGCAGTGGGTGGAGCAGAAGGCGTGACGCGTAGCAGTCGCGAAAGATAACAGTAAAAAGAGGTGTAACTGGGAGTATACATAGACATGTGATGCAAACGTAACAGAATATGTCATGAATGGGCGGAAACGTTGGAGGGGGCTACCTAAGGAGCCGGGACCTCTAACCTAATGGTGCGCGAAAACTGGCAATGACGTGTTACTAGGAGAAGCTGGGGGCTATGAACTCTGTGCTAGGAGCAGAGACTAGAGTCTGGAGGGTCGGAGCGACATGTACCTAAACCCTATCTGGTATCTGATGTTTAGGGAACATGTTGATATAAACTAGAAGTCATGAGGGGAAAAGCTAACTCGATTCTAAGACTGGACCATGCATTATTCTACATGTAGTGCGTGATGAAGAATATTAAATGACCATTAATACAGTATTTCTCTAACGTGGAGCCGAGAAGGCTAGACAATGACGGAAACTATTGATGCAGTTCAGTAGCTTAGGAATGCAGAAGAGGAGGACTGAACTGATAGCTGGAATCATAACATACTCTTGGCAGACTCAGAGGCAGAGCCAAGCTGCACCGGGCACTGCGAGGCAGGAAGTAAGTGAAGGGTCGAGGATACAGGTGGGGGCTGTATCGCTCCTCAGCGAGGCTTTCAGGAGACAGAAGCTGAATCTGTGGTCCGGGCCCTGTTGAGGCCTGGAAACGGGGACTTTAAAATGGAATAACGTGCACACTGGGAAACGTGGCAACATTACTTTATCTAGGCCTGATATTCGTAGTATTCACGAGGACTGGAAACTAACCTACTAGAGGTGGACACAACTGGAATTGCGTCTTTAATCGGACATGGGGAATAACATATGCATATTGGTCATGCACACATAACATATGATGGATGAGGCGTAGGGACACAGAACATGGCAAAATTTACTTTTCCACACAATCGAAATAAAAGACTCGATATTCTGAGTGCACACCATAATATGCATATTTAAACCAAAATAAATAAATGTGTTTTTAGATCAAAAGCACTAAATGTTTGTAAAAACGCAGAAACACGTGTTGCTGCACAGTGGATGGGGGGAACATTCTTTACAACGCGGATGGTACCCCACAGTACCGTTACAACGCGTCTTTTACAACGCAATTCGTAACCACGACTTGCGCTGGAGGGTGCTCAAGGATAAGGAATAGTAGATTTACTATTCCAACACCTTCCCTACTGTACGTAGGCTGGTGTTGGAATAGTAAATTTAACTATTCCTAAGTCCGCACCCCTACAGCGCAAGTCGTAGTAACGACTTGCGTTGTAAAAGACGCGTTGTAACGGTCTTTCATCCGTGGATGGCCCTTTGCGAAGGTTGACTGGTTCACTTTCTGGTGCTTATTGCTATAGTTGGATAATAATCTGTTAATAATGATGTGCAAAATATGTCCAGGCAGTGTTAACAAGTGTAAAACAGGCAATAAAGTGATACTATCACAAAGTTTGCGCAGTACGCCACATAATTTGCATTTCCTTGCCACAATATTTAGTTCTCCACTGCCACATCATTCCAGTGGCCCTGAGGTATTTGCACCTTTTTCTTTTTCTAAAATACATGAACTGAATTTGATTTGATTTTGGTAGGACCCACTTGCCAAAGTATATACTAAAATAATGTTGTATTCCTATTATCACAAAGTGATATTATTCCAGTTGGGGAAAGAATAAGAATACCTATTTGGGCAGTTGACCCGCACATGCCAACCTCCAAAAACCCCCTTAGTGCTTTCCCCTATAAAGACATTGAGCTACACTTATGATACTTGTGTAGAAATTTTGCATCAAGAAGAATTTCAAGATTGACAGTACCATAAAAAAAGAGATGTTCCCACTTCCATCAAAGTCCTGCCTGGAGTGAACATGTCTAAATTCCAGGTATCACAAAGCAGGAAAGCTGTTTCCACTTACACCAGAGTCTTTCACTGACCTCTCACCCACTATCAGCTACTGTCCCAGCCTGGAAGAGATGAAGGGGAGGGCACATTGGAATCCTCTAGCCAAGTGCTGCGCTACCTTTTTCTTGAAGGAACCATACTGAAGTATCCTGCTTATTGATGTTTTTCAAAGTCTGCTAAATTTAATTCTAGAATTTGTCAGCAGTACAGTTAGCTTGGCCGGTAGCAAAACCTTGCAACTAAAAATGTTTCGCATATACTGTAGAAAACTGTGATAAAGCCTCACCACAAATGCAGAGAAGACATGACTTCCATGGCCTTCTTTAGTGCCCCTTGTGACATAGAGTTTTTTCATCTTCTCAACTTCTCCACACTTTGAGTTCTGGCAAACCCAGTCAGAAGACAGAGAACTCTATTCTGTCTCAGTGTAGAGATATTGCCAGCTGGAGAGAGAAAAACCAATAAAACTCTGCAGCCAGCAGAATATTTGACTTGAGTAAAGCACAAGTACCTTCCAAAGAACGTGTGCCCACTATCAACCACCAAGAGGCCCATACCTCATCAAGGGCCTCATTATGAGTTTGGAGGTTCGGGAGCACCCCTCTCCCACACTAACAAACCCATGTACAAACCTCCCACTAGATTAGGAGTTTTCTCCGGTCTGTAGGGCGGTTCTTTTCTTCGGTGTTCCCAGGGCAGTGCCTATGAAATAGGCACAGCAATGGGAACGTCAAAGGCAGTGCCTGGATGGTATGGACTGCAGAATCATGTTTGTTTATTTCTACTGTTCCTGATGTTCTTAAAGCAATCTTTCTAGCTTGGTCACAAAAACTGTAATTACTGTCAAGGTCCTTTCATTACCTCACAGTATCCTATTAATTCATAATAACTTGCTGCTGTTTCTGTATCTAGTTTGTTCCACCATCTCCGGATGGCATTAAAATAGAGTGGGCAAAATCAATATTCATGTAGTAGAATCATGCTTAGTTGCTAAGGCAATATGACGCTTACTAAAACTGTGTTCTGATTTGCTAATCAAATAATACATTTACTCACATCAAGATGAATTTACAGCCAGAGCTAGCCTGAAGACTTTCCAATTCTACTAGGAATGTTATCCATTTGCCTTTTGATTTTGCTGCCCACTTGGGACTTAAAATATTTTTGATTTTGCACTTCTCTGCAAAGCTCGACTTGCTAGAAGCTTACATGGCGATTATTCTGTACATATCTTTTGAATTTTGTAATAAAACCCTTAAATTAATTACAATAATCTAGAAACCATTTATTGAATGGGCCCTTTTACTTAATTAACTGAATTTCAGATTTTTTTTTATATTGTTACCTCGGGGGGGACACATTGCCTAATGAAATTGAGGTTTAACACCATCTCTGATTCATCAATCCATGTGTGTTCTGTTGAAGTCCATTTTTGGGTTGCAAGATTTGTAGGGATAGACCCTGCACCCGCAAGCTGTGGCAGCAGAGGATGGTTGAGAGGGAAGAGCACCTCTTTTCTGCTTCCGAGATTTTATTTTTTGTCCTGTCCCAAGTCTTACTGGGTTTTCCAGTGTGGATTTTCCTGATGTATTTTGCCATGTTCTAGAGTTGCAGTGTTGTTCCTTAGCAAAAAAGATTATTAGTATGAATAGGGCATAATGATTTTGGTGATTGAAAGTGTTCTGGTATGATATTGAAGCATTGTGATATGTGTTCCATGATGGATTGTTAGCTATGTGTGAGGTTTTTGGTTATACGATTTTGATTATGGGTTTAATTGGTTGTTTGATCACAGTGAGTTGATGTACTATTCTTAATTGTGATTTGCATCAATGAGGTTTTGGTTTCATTATTGTTTGGTTTGATTATCGGATGCATCAAAATCCAATATCTTGAGATATTATTGGTAAAGTTATCTGCATAAAGGTAGTGTGTCTTTCAAGGCACTGAATTCACACGGATAGGGATTTTCCTGAACAAGTGATATTTCCTTTTCAGGAGTTTGCTTGTCTCATCTAGTTTGTGCCCATTTGCTCTTTGGTGCATAAAAATAATATACTAGCCAGAGGTGGATTGCCCCTGATTGGGAGTCTGCTTTAATGTGGATTGATTTTGACAGATGCCATAGAGGTACCAGCCTTGTTTCTATTGCTTGCGAGATTTGCTTTCTTCTAACTTCCTGATTTTATTTTGTTTATTTAGTATGTATTCAATGAGAAAGGCAGTACAGTTGTTTTCCTATTCACAAAGTAGTCGCACTGTGATTGGTTAGTCAGCCAAGGAGTCGTGCTGTGATTGGTGAGATGTCACCACAGAGATTCGCAGTCATTGGTTGGCTACTGTCAAAGTTGCTTTGTGATTGTTTGACCTTTGGCATACCGACGCTGGGATTGGTTGTTGTTTGCTAGCTATTTGCATGTTTTTTGTTTTATTATTTTGAGTGGCAATAATTGGTGCTGTTGAAAAAACCTAAAGTTCCTAGCGTACCTGCAATGGAGGAACAGAAAATACCTGCTGAGGGTTCGCTTGCATATGTAATGACAACAAATATAGAATTTTGCACGTGAACTTGGATTCACGACTGGCATATATACACCTCTTGCAGTTTCCATTAGAGGGTACCTTTAATTTTAAGAAGCTAGATTTCTTGATACACACCATGAGCAAGAGCAAGCTATTAACTTAACCTACACAGTTTGAGGCATTAAATAAATGAGATTGAATGGCCACACAGAAAGAGAGAAAGAAAATGAAGAAGCAGGTGAAGTGTTCATTTAGATAGTAGTTGAAAGGTAGGTTTGATCATCAGGAGAAATGCTGGAGAGAGGACAAAGTATAGGCGGTCAGAGGTTTTCCCACAAAAGTCGAGGAAATAGATTAAGAAAACTCATGAGGGAGGCTTTGCCAGCTCTGCTACAGGAAACTCTAAGTCACAGGATCACCTTTGTTGAGGAGCAGGGCCCTGTCATCACTTTCACTTGTCTGGGCCCATACATAGAGCGAGTTCAACTGTCCCGTTCGGCGGACCCTTTGTCAGCTCTGCTACAGGGTCCTCCAAGTCCTATGATCACCGTTGCTGAGGAGGAGGGCCCTTTCATCATTGCAACCTGTATGAGCCAGTGCTACATAGCATGTTCATCTCTTCCACAGTGCAGGAACTGTGCCAGCTCTGCTGTAGGGAACTTCAAGTCCCAGGATCACCTTTGTGAGGAGGAGGGCCCTGTCATTACTGCCACCTGTGCGGGCCAGTACTACATAGCACATTCAACTGTCCCATAGCATGGGAACTTTGCCAGCTCTGCTACAGGGGACTCCAAGTCCTAGGATCACGTTTGCTGAGGAGGACGGCCTGGTCATCACGGCCACCTGTGCGGGCCTGCACTATATAGCACGTTCAACTGTCCGCCAATGCGGGATGTGCGTTGGCCATGAATGGGCCCATCCTGCTCTATGTAGGATGAAAGGTCCAAAGATTCTCTTCCTGGGTATTATTGCCCATTCTTGAAAGTGACAGGAGGATGTTGACTTGAGGTACTGGACCTTACTGACCTCTATTATAAATCGTTAGGAAAACATGTGAGTATGTACTCCTCCTTAACGAATGTTAGCATACTTTTAACAAAGAAACTTCAAGATTCCAAAAGGTATTTAACTTTTTACTTTTATTCTCCATATTTATTCTTGATTTATGAATTTCCATCAATCTCCAGAGTGTTACAAGGATTACTTCTAGACATTCAAAAGCCAACAGATCAGGGCTTTCTCAAGGCTTTTGTAATCTTAACAGCAAAACTTATTATATAGCATAGTATTAGACAAAATATATTGCATCAGGGTAATCAAGGGGAATACAAATATGTATTTCCATAAGAGAGCAGCAACTCCTGGTATAATCCCTTTTTTCATTCCGGTCAGGATGCGGCCCATCCTGCACCTGTCAGCACCAAGAAGAGGTCGGGCGGGGCCACTCCCTTGGTCCCTTTTCATTACGGTTTGCTGTCAGCTGTTTGGATGTATCTAGCCTGATGTTCATTTGGCCCGCTTTAACGTGCATTTTTCTGACTGTGGGCTGGTTTGTGTGCCTTCCATCCTGGATTGCTGTTCCCTTAAAACCCAATCATCTTGCACGATCTCTATGCAGCTGGACTGGGATTCTTGCATTGTCCGCTCTTGATGTTTGTCCAGTAGTATACACAAAAATCTGTGCGGAAGGTGGGGTTCTCTATTTACATCTTGGTTGTATTTTGTGGAGGGTTTCTCTTAATTTATCAGAGTGAAACAAAGGGAAGTGAAAGGTGGCTGTTTCTTAAGTAATGCCCGTCAGGTCGCTCCTTGAATTACCACCACTGAGGGGTTTTTGTCCCATGCTGTGGGGTTTGTATCAACAGAGATTGAGCTAGCAGAAAAGGCTATCATTAACTAGAGAAGGTTCTTCCCTCACTTCTCCCTGTGTCTCCTGTCCTTTGATTGGGTCCTATTATGTCCCCGGCTTCCGGTGCGGGAACTGGCCCCAATATTGAAGACGGTGCTCTGGATGGCAACACAGATGTGTAAATATCGCACCAAAGGGGAGATACCTCGGTAGGACATATCTAGGGAGATAACTCACAGCCGAGCCTTAGTATAACCCCCAAGTGTAAACGTAGGAAATGCATGGGCATGTCAGAACAGAAAAGTGTCCCAGAGAATATGGGTATGCAGACTGACTTAAGGCCATACCCTGCACAGCATGTGGGTTGCCCAGGTTATTCCTGAACTCCTACCTGTGCAAGCTTAGTTAAGGGTATGGCGATCTCTAAGTTCGACCCCATTACGACCAGGTTGGTGCTGATTGAAATCCGACTATTGCAGATCCTGGATCATTCAAAAATGTTGGTGACACCCAGATTATTCCAGAACTCTTCTACATTCGAGGCTCCCAGCAATACTGTTTCAGGCCTACCATTTAGCTTGTAAATGCTCACGAAAGATAGAGTCTCCTTGCCCCAAATCCCGAAGCTGACTAGTTCCCTAACTGTTGGCAATTCTGCTCCCCAGGTCCTTTAATTCCTAGGGTAGGGTCTTGTCTCCCTGTAGTAGTCAGTTCTCCACTACTCAAGATAGAGGTGGTGATTAACCTGCCCCCAGAAGCAACTCTGTATGTGGTAGTCCTGGGAGATGTTCCACCTCACAATATCTCATCATTTGAATGCCATGAGGAGTTAATGAATAAAGTGGTACACTGGCTGAACTTACACTCAAACCTGTATATGGAGATCCATGGTTCAATTAATATGGTCAAGAGAGTAAGGTGGCTGAATCCAGATGTCAAGATGGGAGAGTGGGATTGTGTTGTGGTTTATTTAAATAAGTACACCATTGATGCATGATTCCTTATTACCTTACCTTTGTTTATATCCAGGAGATCAACAAACATTCAGCGTTTCCACTTGGCTTTAAAAAAAAAAAAACTGAAATGGTTAGTCAACTCCAATGGAACTCAGATTGGTGGAGGCTCGTCTCTTGTGGTGGCCCAGCAGTGGCTCTGTTGGTGTCCCTGAAAGTTCACCTTCTGAATAGATTTGACCCTTTAAGCACTCTTGAGTCCTGTGAGTGACTCACGGGCCATGAGTCAGCTATTTCACCTATAACCTCCTCCCGGGATATTCCAACTGGTAGCATGGATGATCTTAGCCTGCTATCTTGCAATATAGCAGGTTTGTCATCCAAGTTTAGTGATAACAGCTGGGTGCCGTTTGTTAGGGCATACCAGGTTATCTGTTTACAGGAAACTAGGGAGGATGACAAGCTTTTTTTTGGGACAGTTACCAAATCTTTTATTTTACTGGCAGTGGTTGTCAGTGTCAGGGTGAGCTAAAGAGGGCCTGATCCTCTTCACATCCATGGAAATATCAGGATTTGTTAAGGATTTTAAGTGGAATTATAACCTGTTGCAGGTCTTAGGGTTCATACCAGTCTTAGGGTTCATACCCAGGGTTCATACCATTAGTATTGGTTAGCTTCTACAAGGTGACAGCTGTTCCAGCAGGGGTATTTAACCTCTCTAGCTTATATCCAGTTCTTGCATTTTTGGCCGGGTGGGGCTCCGGACTAAATATATTTATATTGGTAGGTGATTTTAATTGCCCTTTGTCTATATGCCCCTGGATTTGGTTAAACCCAAGTCTCAGTGTAGGATGATTGACTGGCTTCACATGGCTCATACAAAAGAGGGGACACAATTAAAAACTATTCTTAATACCTATAACTTAGTCTTCTCTCTGGAAAAGCTAGTAAATTCAGTTAATCCTCGTATCTTACCCACGTTTAAAGGAAGGGGTTGGGCGTTCATTCTAGACTACATCTTTATTTCAGCCCCTCTGTTCTGGTTTAGCTCCGAGTTTAATATAGTCTACAACCGTTTTTGTTAGCACAATCCCCTGTCTTTAACTATTTATTTTATTTTTTATGGAGTTTTATATAGAGTGAACTTGGCCAGAAGGTATCGGATATCAGAGTACTTTACACAAGCACCAGTTGTGTTACATGAGGACACATTCATTTTTTGTTAGGCACGGGGAGATTAAGTGATTTGCCCAGAATCACAGGCTGTTCAGCATCATTGCCGAGACTCAAACCCGGTTCCCCAGATTCGAGGTCGTCCACCGTAGCCATTAGGCCAACTCCTCTCCCCAACTATTGGTGGAGGAAGAGGGGTAGTTAAAACTCGGGCAGTGACTCATGCACGGACCTCTATTTCCGACCAGGGGAGGAGGCTCAGATGGTCTCAGGTGGAGCCAATGGATTTTAAAAAGACTCTAGGGAATGTCGGCAGGAGATATCCATTTGTTTGTATTTTAGCTCCTCGGCTGAGGCAATTCAGTCAGGATTTGCGGTCTTCGCCGAGAAGGTGTCAGCACTGCTAAGGGTTCCTGTGTGAAATAAGAACCTGTGGGATCCAAAATCTTTTTAACAGGATTGCTCGAAATCCATTTGCCTATTAAATGCGGCTAGAGACAGGGAGTATGTTGCATCCTCCAGCAAAGGGGTATAAGAGGCCTTAGCTACCTGTAAATCTATCCTGCACAAGTGTGCGAGGGAAGACCTGGCTTGGGCCTGTGAACCTAGAGATAGTTCCTCGTCTTTGAGGGTAAAAAACATGCCCTGTTTTTCTGAAGCAATGGGTCCGGGCTTGTGTCATCATATCTCAGAGCAATAATGGGTGGAATATTTTGAAGTTGTTTATAATTTTGGGTTTAGGGAACGTGAAGGAGATCAGGGCTGTCCACTTATTGGTAATAGTAACAGCATCTTTACCCTAGATGAAATTTCACAGGGCATTCGAGCGCTGATGAGTAATAAAGCCCCAAGTCCAGATGGTATCCCACAGATTGGTTTATGAACAACATTGAGGTCTGGCGGCCTGTTTTAACACTTATACTTAATGCTGCAGTGAGGGAGGGGGTCCGCCTTTGTGGTCTAGTGTTGTAATGATACTGGTTTTCAAGAAGAGGGAGGGCTATTGGGCGATATCCTTGATCGATGAAGTGGTGAAGGTACTCAGGAGGGTACTGTTAAATAGGCTTATGTTGTGCGTGGGCACAAATAAAAAGATTTCTGAAGTCCAGTATGGTTTCAGTCCCGGCAAATCAAGCATGCATCATTGTGGAAACTTGTATTTAATCATAAATAAATACACTGCTGCCTGGTCTGGTTCCCTTCAATTGGCCTTTATGGACCTCACTCCCGCCTTTGAGAGGATCAACCGCAGAAAGTTGTGGCGCTTGCTTCTTACAGGGAGTTGGTACAGATATTGTGACCCTTCTTTTGACTTGCATGCCAATACTACTGCCTCACTGTAATATTCCCGAGGGGTGGACTGCACCCAGCAATTTAGCACCAGGAGGGGAGTGCATCTGGGGTGCATTTTTGCCCCCTTTCTGTTTACCCTTTATATTAACAGGTTGGAAAAATCGATTCTCTCTGTGCAGGTAGATTTTCCGAGGGTGGGTACCAGGTCATTCCCGATGATTCTATAGGCTGGTATTGTCGTATCCATGCCACGTCCCACAGTGGGTTTGCAGTCATTAGTGGACCAGTTTGTTGCCTTTATGACCAGACTGGACCTCGCGGTAAACGACACAAAATCTTAAGTTATGGTAGTTGCCCCTCGGTCCACAAGTTCTATAACAGTATGGGTAGGAAAAACATATTGACTAAAGTCCCAGCTTTTTTATGTCTTGGGGAGTTGTTCAAAGTAAACACAAATTTGAAGTATTTGATCTGTGGACTAGGGAGGGAGTTAGACTGAACAGACAGATCCTCCTCGACTGATTATCCCTCGATCACACACAGCAAATTCCCTAGATTGCTTACGCAAAGTCACCCTTTGCCAGTATGTGTAGGGAGGATGTATTCTTCAACCTCCACAATCTGCATCATACTGAACTTAAGACGGTAAGGGACATGTTTTTAGAATGGGTATCACTGCAACATGAACGTGAAGAGTTGATTAAACATATGGTAGGGGGCATATGTTGTTAAAAGCTCTACAGGGTATGGAGCCATATTTATCCCTTGCTGTTTATGAGAGGGAAAGGTTTCTTTTGACAAGGTTCAGGTTCAACCTGTTACACTACCTCCTGGTATTCCCCAATGGATGGAGTCATCCAGGTACCTTGGGGCCCTGTGGCTGTGAAAATATGTCTCCACAGGACACCCTACAGTTCGTGATGTTCTGTAAATATTTTAGTACTCTTCCATTACTAAATCCATGAACTTCTTCTAAGTTCGTCCTGCTATCTTCTTCCTGCAGCTTTTACCAAATGAATATGTTTTATTTGTTGTCTCCAGTTTTTTACAACATGCCCTGATATTAAGACAATCTAGACTTGATTAACTATTTTACTGTTAGTGGGAAATTGTCCTATACTATATTATGTACTTGTAATACTGTTACTTTTTATCTTTTCAATGTTTTTTTATAATGTACTTTTTATATTTTTATGATTTTATGAATTGTATGTATTATGATTTTATGTGATTTTATGGGTGTGATTACAACTGAACAAAGATTGCTAACAAATGGCCTTTTGAATTCTATAACTCCTTAATACACAGATGAGATCCAGTGACAGGTGCACGGACCTGTGATACTTGACATGGGTGCAGTGCGAACAAATGTTTTAAAATAAAACAACTTTTTTTTAACATAAATCCATTAATACATCTTACAGCATAGGAGACACACTCTTATACAGCCCCCATGTTCCCCCATGTTATCGAAAAGAGATTAAAAATATCAGATTAAGCATTTAATCTTTACCCTCAGTGGGACAGTAATATTGTATATTATGAAAGAAATTAACTTCTTTAAACATATCACATCTACTTATAACCCTCCCACAACCTCAGGAATTTGTTATATGAGCCTGACCATAATGCATAGTGTAGGAAAGTGACCTTTCTTTGCATGGTTACCCCCCCATTTTTGCCTGACATCAGACGCAACATGACTTAATGTCCCCTAGGCCCCGGCCAATCAGGTTCCCAGGGCCTGTGTTCTTTCCCAAAATGTTGCCTTTGTATCAACAATTGGCACATCCCTGGTCACAGGCAAGCCCCTTGTAAAAGGTACCATGGCTACCATGGTAACTCTGACAATGGAAGGCATCTGAGGGCTGCAGCATGTATTGTGCCACCCGTAGAGGCCCTGCACCTTAACCCACATACTCTGCCACAAGAGGGTGTGTGTTTTGGTTCAGGGAAAAGTGAAGAGTTGACATGGCACACAATCCACTGCCTAAGACCCCCTCTCCTGCAACCGATGCCAACCTGGCGGATATGGAATTCCACACTTGGATCACCAACTGCGCAAACAAACTCGCCCCAATGCAGAACCCCGACAAGCAACGCCCCAGTAAAGCCGACTGGTTCACCACTGACCTCCAAGAAACCAGACGCACCTGCAGATGCCTGGAGAAAAACTGGTGAAACAGCAGGACACCCGAAAACTACACCACCTTCAAAGACGCTATAAGGCATCCATTCCGAGGCCCCTACTGACCCCTGCCCAAACCAACATATACCACAGAGTCACCACCACCATTGCACCCGTGTTGCAACATACCATCAACACCACCTTCCAGACCGGCTCCTGCCCGACGACTGGAAACGTGCAGAAGTCAGGCCCCTACTCAAAATGCCCTCAGCAGACCTGACTGACCTCAAGAACTACCGGCCCATCTCGCTCCTCCCTTTTGCAGCTAAAGTCACCGGGAAGACAGTCAACGTACAACTGACAAGGTTCATTGAAGATAACGCCATCCTCAACCCTTCCCAATCTGGATTCTGAAGCAACCAAAGTACCGAGACTGCCCTACCTGCCGCCACCGATGACATCCGCACCCTCCTCAACCAAGGCCAAAGCGCAGCCCTGATTTTACTAGAGCTATCAGCAGCTTTCGACACCCGTCTCGCACCGCTAACTCGCAGCCAGTCTACACGACACTGGCATAAGAGGCACTGCCCTCGACTGGATCAGATTGTTCCTCACCAGCTGGAGCCAAAGGAACAGACTGCAACCCTTCCTCTCCAAACCCACGGAAATCAACTGCGGATTCCCACAGGGATCATCACTCAGCCCAAGCCTTTTCAACATCTACATGGAGGCCTTCGCATGGCCTCAGCATAGTCCCCTTTGCCGACGACACCTACCTCATCCTCTCTCTCACCAAGGACCCCACCAGACTCAACTTCCAGGAAGGAATGCAGGATGCTGCAGCCTGGATGAGCAACAGCGGCCTAAAACTCAACTAAGAAAAGACTGAAGTTCTCGTCCTTGGAACCACCCCTTCGGCATGGGACAGCTCCTGGTGGCCCACCGCCCTCGGCACCCCCGACCCCCATGGATCACGCTAAGATCCTCGGCATCATACTCAACTCCTCCCTCTCCATGAATCCACAGGTCAATGCCGTCACCTCCAACTGTTTCAACACCCTCCGCATTCGCCGTAAAACATTCAAATGGATCCCCCCCGAGACAAGGAAAACAGTCATCCACGCACTCATCACCAGCAGGCTGGACTAAGGAATCGCCCCCTACGCCGGCATCAACAAGTCTCTACTCCACAAGCTCCAAACAATACAGAACACAGCCGCCAGTCTCGTCCTCGGGGTCCCTCGACACAAACACATCAGCCAACACCTACGTGGGCTCCACTGCCTCCCAGTTGAGAAAAGAGTCACCTTCAAGATACTCCCCTACGCCTACAAATGCCTACACAACACCGGACCGCAATACGTCAAAGACAGAATCACCCTCAACATACCCAAACGAAACCTCCGCTCAAACTAAAGACTAACCTTCAGAGTCTGGACTCAGCGATTCTGCACCACTCTGCACCCAGCTGCCACACGCCCAAGGCTGAGTGGCCCCATACTCCAAAGAGGTCCCAGCACGATCCTAAGTTGGGATCCAGTGACCCCTGACCTCTCACAAGCTTCAAAACTGCACCTGCAGACTTTACTTGAAGGGTCCCCCAACCAGCCATCCAGTGAGACAACTGTTCTCTTGACTGAAGCGGTCCGACTGACGCCACAGCCTAAGAAAACAGATGCCTAAAACACCCCAGCCCTCAACACCTTCCCGGGCTTGGGTGGCCCGACCAACGGTGTCCAAGCATCCTTCCAGATCCCCAGTTGCCTTACCAGTCGTGGGCCGCCTCAAAGAAGTCCCCTCGACCGAGCCTGCTGCTTTCTAACACTGACGGTCCCTCACTGAATAGCCCAGAATCCCCGATATCCAATTTATCTGCTGTGCCCGGCTGCCTCATTGCCACTGGCGGTGCAGCTCTTGTGTTGGTCATTGGCCCCTGCAGTGCCGCCCGCACCCTTAGGAGATTTGCTCCCAAACTCAAGTTGCCTGCTTGCCAGCAGACACCAAACAAAGACCCCCTTAGCCCGCTGGTTAACATTGGACCCCTGAAATCTGCACCCAGCTGCCCCAGTGTTGCTGGTGGTGCAACAACTAGAGTGTCAACCTGGACCTTGGGGAACCTTTGTATTAACCCTGAATCTTCAACCTCGTAAGGCAAATACTTACGTCTGAGTTTGATAACCATTTGTCCTCCCACAGGGACCCATAGTAGAAGATTTTGGGTCTAGAAAGTGTTCTACCTAGAACTGCTAATGTATGGGGAAAAGTGAAAGCTATTACGAAAGTAATCAAAAAGTATTTACTGTGTAATTCCAAGTATTCTAAAAAGCAATATCAACCTGTGTCTGTTACAATTACAAGAACAACTGTATTTCCTTGAACAGTTGTGCATTTGCAAGTAATAATTACCTACCCGTAACACGTCCTGCTTGGTTCTATAAATAAACCATAAAGAATACCTTTTTTATACTTGCCTAATTGGTCTGGTTTCTGTCTTTGAGTGTGTGACATCAGCCTTGACTGACTGAATACAATTCATGCTTAACACACCATTCTGATAAGCCTAGCTGCTCGACCACACCTCCACAAATAGAGCTGTTAGCGATGATCTTATTTAGCCTCTGTTAAACCTCTGGGGACCTAATGGACTCTGTGCACACTATCCCTTACTTTGGTATAGTATATGCAGATGCAAAAATAACAGTTGATGGACAGAATGTAGATGCAGTATATGCAGAGCCAGCTTCCTACATCGGTGGATCAGTGGTGGGATGTAAAGCCTTGTATTCATTAGACAAACTTAGTCAATCTCTGATCACATAACAGGAATCCAAAAATTGTCTTTAGTACAAATCAATATTTTAATTGACTATTTGTTTCTCAAAAACTCTTAAAGGCTTGTTAGGGCCTTGTGTCAAGCCCTGAAAGCATTGTTTAAGAAAAGCAAAAGTCACTAAAGTTAGGAGGAGAACTATTAGTGTAGGTCTTCCAAAAAGAACCCACTTTAGAAAAGGAATGAGTAATTCCGGGAATATCGCTGAGGAGCTCAACGCCACCTCATACTCCATCCTAGCGGTTAGGAGTTAAGGCTTCTCTGCAAAGCTAAGCAAATAAGAACTGGGTCCAGCCCTATCAGAATACAACCTCTGGAGTTCCTGGCAGATCATGGGAGTGTCCATCCCACTGAAGAAGGTGAAGACCTTCAGGAGATGGGGAAGGTAGTGAGGAGGATGAAGTGTTAAACCGACCCTCTCAACTACTTAGGGAGGAAGGGAACTTTGTGTCCTACCCTCCACACCCAAGAGGTACAGGGGCTGACTCCTACAGATGTATAGCACAGTAATATTAACTGTGGGTCATTTGGAAAATTTATTGTAATCATTTGCCGACAATAATCCTCTATGGAAGCCCATTACCCCATAATCTTTGACAAATTCCAGATAATATGAGTCTGGTTACCCTTGTCTTCTATCGAACACCTGAAACATTTTAGAGGTATCTGGGGATTGATTTTATTCAGGAAAGCCGGTGTTCTATCCAGCAGCCATTTGGTATGGAATTACATAAGGCGAGACCTGATCCCTTCAGCAAGGAGAAATTGTACAGATTGATCGTATTTCAAGCCTCCGCCATAATATGCAATCCCTCCTTTGACAGCCTTTTCTGTTGAGATTTGTTAAAAACATCAACTTCCTTATGTTTTCAGAAAGTGGCTACCCAATACCTAACAGGTCTATGCGTGCTTGATTCTATCAAGGATTCTATTAAATTTAGTCTCTCCCCAATTATTTTAGTAGCCAATTCTTTTTAAAAAAAAGTGCATGTGAATAAAAGACCATTGGATGGGTATTTTAGAGTATCTAATGTTCGGTTCTATTTCGTCCCACCCTTGACTCGTTTTAGAATTAAAAAAATTGTCAATGTTGTGAAAGCCAATTGTTTCCCATCTATCAGCAGTTTTACTGTCCAACAAGGAATAGGATCTTATAAATGTATCAGCTGGATGGGTGGAAACATTGATGACTGGTATTCCATAATATTTGAACAAATGCTCTGTTCTTTTTAGCAGGCATTACAAACATTTATATCGAATCTTTTTAGTTGATTTAGTCAGGCGTAAAAATCATTTAGCTTGTATTCTTGCCAAATTGAATTAAAAAAAAATATCAGCTGGTCTTTTGGGTCCATGGACGTTTTAACAAATTGGTAGAAAAAGTGTGCAAAGGTCACAGAATGGTACTCTCTCAGACCTATTAGTGCCGAACCCCTATTTTTACTGGCTTGTACAAAATGCTTAACGCTATTCTTGGCGTTTTATTGGCCCAGATAAAAATGGAGAACATTCCCTCTATTTCTTCAAAAAATGTAATCTTGCGAACACATGGTGAGGTGGTAAATAAAAAGTTGAATAGCGACAGTACTGGCATGTGAATCAGTGCAATTCTTTCCATTATGGATATAGGTAGGCACGTTAAAAAAAAAATACTTTCCTTATTAGTGGTGCATAATTTTGTGCAAAGAAAATTGTCAATGTCATCCGTTGTGTATATGCCAAGATTTTCTCTTGGGTTTTAGGTTCTCAAGGGGACGAAGTTCTGGAGATAAAGTACAGTGCAATTGCATAAAAGAATTTCCGTTTGTTATCTATTGATCTTATGCCCAAGCATGGATTGATATTTTTGGAAGGTATTATAAACCCTTTTCTGAATCTGCAATCCAGGTCTCAAAAACAATGCAACATTATCTACATATAGCTTAATTTTCGGCATCTCACTTACAGGTTTTTTTATTTTTCTGCCTTCTCTTATTGCTATAGTGATTGGCCTTGTAAAAATCACGAAATAGTAAAGGCGAGAGGGGGCATCCTCGTCTTGTTCCCTGATTCACCTTGCATGTACCTATATCAGCAGAGTTTACTATTATACACACCATTTCTCCCTCATATATTCTAGCTATGCCTGTAAAAAACATAATGAAAAACCAAGCTGCTATAAAATATGAAAAAGAATCTCCCAACTAACCAGATCAAAAGGCTTTTCCATGTCTAATAGTAAAACTTGGGCAGGGAACAACTTCTGCTTGAAAACATATGCCTCAATTAAAAATGTTGGGTTTGTATACAGATGCCTGCCTGATATAAAACCACATTTATGTCTATTGATCTGTGTGCTGACTATCGTGTTTTTGCGATTGGCAAATAGTTTCATTACTATTTTATAGTCGGTATTTAAACGGCTAATTAGTCTATATGAATTGATGTTCTCCAGATTCTTGTCCTTTTTAATGAAGTTAACTACAATGGTTGTATTAAAACATGGTAGTATATTGCCCCTTCTTAAAATATAATTAGAGATTTTAAATATTTGCGAGTTCAGGTTGGGTAGGAACTTCTTGTAAAATTCAGCAGTATAATCATCCTCCCCAGTAGCCTTCAGTTGGCTAAAGATTTAATTGCTTTGTGCACTTCATGTAAAGTAAACATGGTCATCAACTCCCGGGCTTGCCTTAGTCTCAGCCTGGGGACGGGAATTTTAACCAAAAATAGTCAAAACTGTTCGAAGTCAACCACTTGCTCCATACAATAGATACTTACAGGGTTTCTGAAATGTATCTTGAATCTTTTTGGGATCAAAAATCCACGTTTTGGTGTCTTGTCATATGGTGGAGTAATGGAATTCTGTGTCTGTCTCCCGGACATGCCAAGTGGCAAGCGCAGAATCTCCGGGCATATTCACTCTCCTCATAAGTCTTTTGTGATTTGGCGCTATTGGAAATATAACCTTGCTTGTGCTAGTAATCTTGCATTAGTCCCTTACGTTTTCTAAGCCCCTGTTTGTTGATATGTGTTTTATTGGGTATACACTTTATTTTTCAGCAATGCTTCTAGAAGTTATTCAAGCACGTGTTGCTGCTTTGAAAGAGTCCCAGGCCATTTCCGCACTGCAGTGTTAAATTCAAAATAGCTAACAATCTCTCTGTTAATCTCGTGGAACCACACTTCATCTTCTAATTTCACCTCGTTAAAAGACCACCTGCCAGAGGACATTTTGACTAATGAATGGTCATTTGTTACATGGCAGTAGTAACATAGGCGCAAATCTGAGGAGGATAAGAAATAGTCTAGTATTGCTGCTGATTTATTTCGCTGGGTCGATTCAGGGCTCTCATCTATTTAGATATTGATTTGTCTACTTGGGGTTGGCTGATGAATCAAGTTCTGGCTTCAGAAGGAAATTAAAATCTTCTTCCAGAATTGATTAGACAGAAATGGCCATCAATGACTGGAATAATTCTATCAGTCGGGCCGGGTCATCAGTTACGGGGGCACCGTTATTCTAACACCATTTATTGTCCCATTAACCCACGCCGACCTATCTATCTTTTTTTCTGTTTGGAAAGTACAGGTATCATATTTAAGATGTTTTATTTATGTAAATTGCCACTCCTCTGTGGGCTGCCTTAACGCTCGAGGTACATTCAAATCCAGCCCAATTTTTAAAATTGGCAAAATGTTGTTTTGCTTCATCTCTAAAATGTGTCTCTTGAATTAGGGCAATATCAGGGGAATGACCTTTTATCCAGCCTTTGATTGCCTTGGCCTTGTGCTTATTTAAGTTCAGGCTGTTGGCATTAAGCAAAATTATTTTTAAACTACCACTTTGAGGCCTCATTTTCGTCTATCTTTTGTCTAAGTGTCGAGTTCTTGCAATCCTACTCGTTGTTTCCTAAAACCATAAAGAACCCAAAATTGTAAGACCCATCAAATATAACATGAGTGGAAAACAGCAGAAAAAGAAAGTACAGTGCCAGCCATTTTGCCAGAAAAGTGCCACATGGGTATAAAATCGAATTAATACAAAGGACACTATCATTTAGTGACAGGTGCTGAGATGTCGTAGGCTGGATCTGTCCTTTTGTCCTGGGATCTGCCTAAAATGTTTAAACTCTAAAGTGCACTGAGCTATCTGCTCCCTTATGTTCCCAGATTAATAATCATCGGTAGCCAAATCATGCACTACCCGATCTCGTTCAGTTATGATGCATCTCTTGTCCTATTGTTTTTTTTAGAATGTTCTTGAAAGTGAGCACCAAAAGTGCTTCTCGACCTACTTTAAAAGGGGCCTGAAATACTTCAAATTGCCTCAAAAAAGTGCATTGCCATTTCCATTGATAATCTAGGATATCGTGCACCAATGTGCTGAATACCTATGTGCATAATGTGTTTGATATCTCCTAGAATTGCACTAGCCATCACAACAATGCCGGCATGCTCTAAGTGCGTCATACAAACAATCAGATCTTCAGGTGCTTAAGTGACTGTACACAAACCTATACAAGAGTTCTACAATATGAGTTCATACGAAAAAGCTGCCTAAACGTTTGTGTTCCACACAGTGCAAACTCTTCCATTTTATCACTGCTTTTGCCCCTTTTCCCCTTATGCCCACTTTTGGCCCCCCCTTGCTTGCTGAATAATGGCTGCCTTGCCCCTATCTGATGGAAGGATGGAAGCAAAGTCTTGCTTAATAATGTCAAATGTTTTCTCCTTAATTGCTTTCCTTAGAATCTTTTCTCTGACATGAAAACATGAAAAGCTGATTAGGAGTGTACTAGGGAACTTCGCATTGGGATGCACATATGAGGTTACACGGTGAGTGTGCGTAATAGTTAAATCCTGTGTGTACTCAAGAGGGACACCTTTCTTAATCCAATCGTTTGCATAAACAAAAGGTCTTTAAGCATCCTCTTTGTGCTCGAGAATTCTTATGCTTCTAAAGTTGAACCTCTTAGAATGATTTTCTATTTCCCCCTGCTTACTTCGCCGGAGCAGCCGCCGCTCTTCGATCTCCTGCACCGCAGCAGAGGTGTGTACGAGTTTGACTTTTCAGCTTGATATTCGCTGTCCCATCTCTTTCATTCTGTCAAGGGCAGATACATTTTCCCCTCCTGGCTGGATAGCCGGTCTGCCATTTGTTTTGCAATTACTTGCTGAGAGTTTTTGATGACTTTCATTTATCTTTTCAAGATTCTCATAGAGGATCCTTTACAGAGGAGCTGGAATTTGGGTCTCTGTTGAACTTCCCCCTGAGACAAATGTATCAATGTGTCGTGGTTCAGCTAGACATTGCGGCTACCATATTTTTACTGATGCTTAAGGTTCAGCTAACCGATTCTTTTCCTCCCGCAGTGCATCTGACCTAGATTTCATGGGGGGTGTTAACTCAGGTCCGAGATTTACTGCATTTCTCAACGTGCTTGGTCTACTTAAGAAAAGTACTGCGATTTTGCTCTTTGTGAACATTCCAGGCATTCCTTATGATCCTGCTTGCTCCGTGGATGTCCTATTCATGCAGAGAGGTGGGAGCGGGACCCCCTGATCGTCTCAATTTGGCAAGTCTATCCCCACGACTTTATCCACTCCTTCTCTGAAAGTATCTTCCTCTCTTCCCACGGTTGCAACTTCCAGCACTTTTCCACTTTGTCTGTTATTTCTAACGCTGCCATTTTGAGTTTCCATCTGTTGTTGTGCAGCCACTACTGGCTGGGTGACCTGACCCCAGGCCACCCCCCACGCCGCACGGTTCCTCGTAGCTGACCGAGCCTCTGCCCCTGCTCCTCCGCTATCAAGGGTTCGCCCCTGGTATCCGGGCTCCGTGTGTTCCCCCTCTGCACTCGCCGAGGTCTGTTTTGCATTTTTTGTCTGTTTCAGTATTCCGTGTCTGTTTTGGATTCCTAGTTGCATTTGCCGTTGTATTGTTTCTCTGCCCCCAGGCGCTCTCCGCAGCCTCTGCGCTCCCCGCTCCCTACTTCCCGCCGCTGCTCCCTCGTGGCCCGCCCCCTTCCCATCCGGTTCCCCTGCCCCTCGCCCATTGGCCCCCCGCTCCCGCCTCCCAGCTGCTCCTCCCTCCCACTTGGCCTCATACGGAGACCGCGCGGCGCAGGTGAGTGTGACCTGACCCCAGGCCACCCCCCACGCCGCACGGCTCCTCGTAGCTGATCGAGCCTCTGCCCCTGCTCCTCCGCTATCAAGTGTTCGCCCCTGGTATCCGGGCTCCGTGTGTTCCCCCTCTGCACTCGCCGAGGTCTGTTTTGCATTTTTGGTCTGTTTCAGTATTCCGTGTGTGTTTTGGATTCCTAGTTGCATTTGCCGTTGTATTGTTTCTCTGCCCCAGGTGCTCTCCGCAGCCTCTGTGCCCCCCCGCTCCCCGCTTCCCGCCGCTGTTCCCCCGTGGCCCCGCCCCCTTCCCATCTGGTTCCCCTGCCCCTCGCCCATTGGCCCCCCCGCTCCCGCCTCCCAGCTGCTCCTCCCTCCCACTTCGCCTCATATGGAGACCGCGTGGCGCCCGTGCAGCGGACGCGCGCAGTGGGCACGCCAAAGGCAAGCCCGTCTGCGCCCATCCGCGCCTGGACCACGCTTAGCGCCAGAACCCCTGGACCCCGCCGAAGCCAGACCACCCAACTGAGATACGACTCCGCCGCCCTCAACGCACTCAAAACCGGACGACCACCCGCCTGCTACCGAGCCACCCCAAAACACACCCACGGACCCTTCACCTGCCAAGCCTGCAAATTCACCTGCATCCGGACCTGCCCCCCCACCGCCAGACCAAGCAACAACAACAACCACCTCAAGTGCATCCTCCTCAACACACGCTCCGTCCACAAGCACGCCGTCGAAGTCTGGGACCTCCTCGACTCAACAACACCAGATGTCGCCTTCCTCACGGAAACCTGGATGAACGCGTCCTCTGCCCCAGACATCGCCATAGCCATCCCGGACGGCTACAAGATCACCCGGAAGGACCGCATCAACCAAACAGGAGGAGGAATCGCCATCATCCACAAAAACACCATCAACGTTACGACCAACGCCGAAGACACACTCTCCACCGCCGAACACCTACACTTCCAAATACACACCGACCCCAAAACCACCCTAAGAGGAACGCTCATCTACAGACCCCCGGGCCCGCGCACACAATTCAGCGAATCCATCGCCGACTTCATCAGCCCACACGCCCTAGCCACACTAGAATACATCCTCCTAGGGGACCTGAACTTCCACCTGGAGAAAAACAACAACAACAACACCACCACCCTGCTCGCCAACCTGGCCTACCTTGGACTCAAGCAACTGGTGGACACACCCACCCACCTCGCCGGCCACACGCTCGACCCCATCTTCTCCGCAAGCAACCACGTCTTCTTCAGCCACTCCACAGAACTGCACTGGACCGACCACAGATGCATCCACTTCACCTTCAAAAAGAATACATCCCACCACCGCACATAACAAATCCCCCGCAGATACTGGAGCAAAATCACCGCAGACCAGCTCCTCTCATCTCTGAGCCAGAACCCGCCAGCAGACACCGCCGACCCCAGCAACGCAGCACACAACTTCACACAATAGATAACCAACTGCGAAGACGACCTCGCTCTACTGAAGAAGAACCCCCAGGCAAGACCGGCAACAGGAAAACATCATGGTTCACAGACGCCCTCAAAGAATCTAAGAAATCCTGCCGGACCCTGGAAAAAAACTGGCGCCACGATCGGACTTCAGAAAACATGACAGCCCTCAAAAACGCCACCCGTGAACACCACCAGCTGATCCGCACCACCAAAAGAACATCATTCAAAGAGTGACTAGACAAGAACACCCACAACAGCAAGGAACTCTTCAGCATCGTCAAAGAGCTCTCCAACCCAAGCGCCAGCAACAACGACATCACACCGTCAAAAGAACTCTGCAACTCCCTCGCCACGTTCTTCCACCGAAAGATCGCAGACATACACGACAGCTTCGGACCCCAGATCCCACCTCCAGTCACAGAACCACCGACCACCACCACCACCCTCAGCGCCTGGACCCCATCAGCACTGAAGACACCACCAAAATCATGAACTCCATCCACTCCGGCTCCCCCTCGGACCCATGCCCCCATCATATCTTCAACAAAGTCGACACCATCATCGCACCCCATCTCCGGAACATCATAAACAACTCGTTCACATCAGCCACCTTCCCCGAGAGCTGGAAGCATGCAGAAATCAAGGCTCTTCTGAAGAAACCCACAACAGACCCCAAAGACCTCAAGAACTTCTGCCCCATCTCTCTGCTCCCCTTTCCGGCCAAAGTCATCGAGAAGACCGTCAATAAACAGCTGACTGCTTTCCTCGAGACAAACAACTCGCTCAACCCATCCCAGTCCGGATTCCGAGCCAACCACTCAGGACCCTGATGGGCAACGGAAAAACAAACGCCCTCATCCTCCTGGACCTCTCGGCAGCCTTCGACACCATATGCCATCGCACCCTAATAACCCGTCTCTTCAACATAGGGATCCAAGGAAAGGCCCTGGACTGGATTACCTCGTTCCTCTCCGACAGAACCCAGAGAGTCCGCCTCCCTCCCTTCCGCTCAGAAGCCACTGAGATCATCTGCGGCGTACCCCAAGGCTCCTCGCTCAGCCCAACCCTCTTCAACATCTACATGATCCCCCTTGCCGCCATCGCACGCAAACACAGCATCAACATCATCTCCTACGCCGATGACACCCAGCTGCTACTCTCCCTCACCAAAGACCCAGCCACCGCCAAAACCAACCTACAGGAAGGAATGAAAGACGTTGCAGAATGGATGAAGCTCAGCCGCCTGAAGCTGAACTCAGACAAAACGGTAGTCGTCATCTTCGGACAATCCCCTTCTGCCTGGGACGACTTCTGGTGGCCCTCAGCACTGGGCTCCGCGCCGACACCCTCGGACCACGCACGCAACCTGGGATTCATCCTGGACTCCTCCCTCACGATGACCAAGCAAGTCAACGCCATCTCGTCATCATGTTTCAACACCCTGCGCAAGCTCCGAAAGATCTTCCATTGGATCCCCACCGAAACCAGAAACACGGTCACCCAGGCCCTCGTCACCAGCCGACTGGACTACGGAAATGCCCTATACGCAGGAACCTCCTCCAAACTTCAGAAAAGACTACAATGCATACAGAACGCCTCCACACGACTCATCCTCGACATCCCTCGCCACAGCCACAGCCACATATCCGCCCACCTGAGAAACCTGCACTGGCTCCCCGTCAACAAGAAGCTCACATTCAGGCTCCTCACCCACGCACACAAAGCGCTCCACAACATGGGCCCCGAATACCTTAACAACCGCCTCTCGTTCTACACTCCCACCCGCCAGCTCCACTCCGCAAACCTCGCCCTCGCCACCGTCCCACGGATTCGCAGAACCACCGCCGGAGGAAGATCGTTCTCCTACCTGGCAGCCAAGACATGGAACTCCGTCCCCGCACACCTACGAATGACCCAGGACCATCTCACCTTCAGGAAACACCTCAAGACCTGGCTTTTCGAGCAGTAGCGCCCCCCCCCCTCCAGCGCCTTGAGACCCCCACGGGTGAGTAGCGCGCTCTATAAATGTATTGATTGATTGATTGATGGGTACTTAATGTACATGTTTGGGAGAGTGCCCCCAGACTTTAAATGATTTTACAGGCATATTTCATCCTTTTAAACCTGCTTTCTAGACAAAATGTTCTGCAATCTCCACTCTTTTTGACACCAGATCAGTGCCATGCTTACTTCATCTTAGTGGTCATTTTCTTACAGCGAATACTGCTGTGATGTTCTGTTATCCTCACTTTCACTGGTCTAGTGGTCATTCCAATGTATCATTTGTTACATGGACATGTGATCATATATATGCAATTTCTTTGAATTGCAATTAATATGAGTCTAATGTATCCACGTGTTGGTCTGATCAAGAGTTATTTCATTTGTGGGTTCAGCGATTTCACATATGCCACAAACCCCCTAAGTAGTAGTAGTATATTTTGTAAAGCGCACAGCTGCCCCAACGGGGCGTCTCAGCGCTGTATAACGCTGAGGAACCCTTCCTGGCTCTCCCTGTGAGATGCCTCTCCTGGGCACCCCCAAGGTGAAGCCAGGCATCCCAGTGTTGTAGGGGCCGTTGTGGAGATTAAGCAAGCTATTGCCCAGAGTTGCAGCGTGGGACCCATGATTAGAGTAGGCGCTGAGGCGAGAATTATCGAGTCCGCGGATATTGAGCCCAAGACCCTGCCGCGTCGGGACTTGAACCCTGGTCCCGGGCCTGATCTCTGCTTCAGAGTCTGCCGCTCTAACCAGTGAGCCACACTTCTAAAGATAGTGTCCTCTGACAGGGGAGACCCCATAGAGGGCGTTGTTTGGGCCTGGTAGCCTTCCATGGCCTAGTACCCACAATCATATCTTTTATGCTGTTAGTGCATTTAGGGGCAAATCGTGGAGTAGGAAAAACAAAGTAGCCTATCCGTAGTATTGACTAATGTTTCCGTATGATATTTTTGTATTCTGGTGGAACTGGGCATAAATGTGGCTGTGCAGATGATGGTATCCTGTTGTATTCGGTTGCGTGATTCATATAAGACTGCCCTATTATTGTTCCTTGCCCTTTTACATGCCAATGTGACACTGTATGGTGGATAATGATGTGCTTCCAAATTGGAGGTTAGTTGTTGTCCATGTTGGTCAAAGACAATGGTCGTGCTGCAATTGCGATGTACCCAAAGAAACTGTCCATAGGGAAGGCTGTCCTTCAGGGATTTAGGATGATAACTCTCGTACAAGAGCAGGCTATTAAGGGTTGTAGAGTTTTTGTAGGTAGTTTTAATCAGTTTGCCTTTCGTGAGGGAGATACAAAAATCAAGAAAGTGGAGGAACTTATCAGAAATGTTTTTTGTGAATTTTAAGAAGCGGTTAAGGGTGTTAATCCAATCACAACAGTTGTTCCATTAACCCCTGTCTCCTTGTCAGAAGATCAGAATATCGTCAATATCATTAGACTAGACAGCGCTAACTGACCTAGCAGTGGGATCACCTGCATCTTCCTTAAGAATCTTGTTGTGAAACATTCACAGACCGCTGCCCTATCCTTCTGGGAATACCTTTGGCTTGACATTGGGTGTAATAACAGATCCATATGCAAACTTCACTTGATCTATCATCCATCTGGAGACAACCTAGATTCATTGAGCAAATCATGGAAACCATCACATCCAACTCTGGACATCAAGTTACCCAGATCTTCCTTGGAGACCGTAACCTACACTGGAGTGACTTGACTGTGAACATCTTTAAATCCTTTCTAGCTGATCTTGACCTGACCCAATTCTGGACAGCCCTACACACATCAAGGGAACAACCTTGAACCTTATCATTGCTAAGGTGCATAGCATCCAAATCAAATCTATTGTCCCTTGTTAGTGGAAAGGTCACCACTGTATCACCTTCCTGATCACAAATGCGGTGAGTACAAAAAAGGTGGTGCCCATATGAATAAGTTGACTGTAAAGAAAGAAGAAGAACCAATGAAGGACAAACATTACTAGTGAATCCCATTTGAGGCTCTAGGGTTGGAAAGTCAGCTGAGATGTCAGGGGATAGGGGGCATCTTCATTTCTGTGCAGGAGAGCCTCATCTATTATGTGAAAAGTGGTGGCCTCCATGGTGTAGCATGTTTAGAAGCTACATTAATAGTCATGTAGGTGATTACTAGAATTGATGTGATCTTTGGTTGAGGAAAGACTGATTTTTGAATGATCTCACTGATCAAGGGTAGCTGAGTGATAAGCCGGTTGTTTGCAACACATTCAGGAACTAATGTAGGCACTAATAAAGCAAGCAGACTGCACGCTTAATGACAACACTATTGATAACAGCAGGCTTGCAGATCAGCCTCTGAGAATGGAGCCGCACTGATGTCACATGCCAGGTGGGCAGTTCACACTCACATTTGGTTACTCACCTCATCACAGGTGTATAAAAATAGAGCTACGTTTTGTATAATTGATGCAGCAAAATATGTTCTGAGCTGTGATTTACCAGTTATAGGAATAGGCAGCTATTGTGTGTGATTTGAAGCGGTAACTGCAAAAATGGATGCAAAATGGCTAATGGCAAGGCTCAGCATTGCTCGATGACAGACAGTACAGAAGTGAGAATTTCGAGAATGAAGATGTGGCCCAAGGTGAGAGCTAGGAGACAGCTATATAGGTGCAAGGTAGATTAAGATCTGACAAACGAGTCAAGACTGAGGGATTAGGGCAGGTCAAGGGTGGTTATTGTGCTAATAGAGCAGGCATACAGTGCACATTCCAAGATCGATGACATTAGTGATAAACCAAGCAAAGGTTGTAGTGCATACATGGAGCAGTGGCTGCACTCATAGGATGGATAAGCAGTACTCATTGTAAGCAAGGTGCAGTTGGCCCTTCTTTTGGACCTGCGACCTCACAATTTGTGTCCATGCCTACCCTCAGTAGTAGGAGCAGTTGTAAACAAGCTTTCAGTGTGAAGTCTGCTCAATTCCTATGCTCTGTGTGGTATCTGAAGACAATTCAACCTGCGAGAGGTGTGGCATGAGCTCAGCACAGGCAGCTGAAACCACCCTCAACCACTCTGCCTGCCTCCATGTGGTGGTAAAACTCACCAAGATAGTTGAGTCTGACCTGAGAGGGCTCTAAGAGACCTCAGAATCACTTTCAGACAATCTGGAGAAGCTTGCCACTCTGTGGCTCATGAGAGGCTGTTTATCTGATATGTGGGAGTACCCAAAGCCAACAGTAACAGCTGCTTTTAGTGCCCAGCACCACAGTAGGATTGAAGACTAATAGGCCCAGAAAACAAAATAAAATTGGGTCCCATCAGCAATTTAGACATCTAATTAAAGTAGACCATGTTCTGCAAATCTGAGTAATGTTGCACTTATTAAGATACATCATATAGGTGTTTCGCAGGATATGGGAGACTGCATGCATTTGTGCTTTCTGCAGGTACAGTTCGTGGTAATATCCGTGCAATCAACACTAAACAAGTATTTGCAATTCAATCGGTCTCGCCTTTGAAACCTGATATGTATGTAGCAATGCAGCACATTAGCGTGGGTGCTGAAACATCAACTGTGCTTTAACATGGAGGAAAAGTAAGAACCAAACTGAGGAACATGCCCGGTATGGGAACAAATGGAGAGAAATACTGCCTATCAGCAGGGAATTGTATTGTCTAATGCTCGGTTTTTAATATGAAATCAGCCCCTACAATGGTCATATCATTGAAAATACAAGATTTGAAAGAAATATCATTGTCTACGGTAGCTCGTTGAATACAAGTTTCTATGGCCTGCAACCTAGGGAATGCTAAAGTGACTCTGGTATTTTACTGACCTCTGCTGGTCGTTTTCTTTCAGAAAAGTTCAATAGAGGCAGTTGCAGAATTTTTTTAAAAAGAAAGTCTCTAACCAGAAAGCAATTCTGGTGTTTTACTGACCTCTACTGGTCGTATTCTATCAAGACGGTCAAATAGAGGCAGTTGAACAGAAAAAAAGTCCCTAAGCAAAGGCGGAAGCAGATAAGCCCTAGGGATGATTTCCAGATCCCACAATGTACATTCAACGGATCTTCAACACAGCATAAACGTTGTCTAGGGTTCGACCTAAAAATGGACCACCAGACCATAGAACATGCCCACAAACAGCCAAAAAAGTGCCCACATACTGGCCTATGAGATCAGACCTTATGGCTGTGCCAGGTTGCCTTACAGGCCAGTCCGACCTTGCTCAGCACACACCTAACCTTTGCTGAAGTGCTCAAACACACCTACATTTTGCACTGGATGGGAAATGATACAATCCTTAAGCTCGAAAAATAAGGAGAATTTAGGGCCAGATGTACGAAGCCATATAGCATTTCTTAATTTACTGAATTGCTATTTCGGGGTGTTAAGAAATGCTAAAGGGCTTTTCATTTGTACAAAGCCCTGTAAGTAGAAATCACAATTTGCGATCTCCTAAATAGGAAATCACAAATAGGGATTACCTATTTGCGATTCCTATGCACATGTGCAAAGCATTTCCTGAAATGCGAATTGGACCTTTAGGAAATTACGAGGCCATCAACTTCAAGTCGATGGTACCCATGTGCAATTTGAAAAAGAACCCAAAGATGCTTTTTAGAAGTTCAATAGAGCGCACAAATGTCCCTAGGGCAAATGTGTGCTCTACATGTGCACCACTGTTTTTGGGGTGCATTACAGTGAGCGTATGCCCATAGCCATTCTTTGTTTAGCATTTCTAAAAATACCAATTTCCTAATAGGAAATCGTTATTTGGATATGCTAAACCAGCCCATTAGAACGAATGGCCTGGGATTCTATTTGTAATTTTCAATTAGCGATTCTTACTCTGTGGGAATTGCTATTAGGAACTAGGATATTTCATACATACCATTTTGCATTTAATAAATAGCGATTTCTATGGAGTCACTATTTAGGAAATGCAATATTGCATTTTCGTACATCTGGCCTTTAGTTTCTTTATTGACGCAAGAGAAAAAGCTTCTCTAGGACAATGGTTGTAATCTTATTCCAAGCAATTAGGACCAGCATCAGGAATTAATGCATCAGCGGCCATGTTTTGAATGAGTTGAAGCTTCTTAATAATATAAGTTAGGAAGTGTTGTGCCTCAAAAATGGGGTGGAGGTCAAGCTGTGCAGTTTAAGACTTGGTTAGATGTGTTATGAGCTGATAATTCATGACTTCAAAACTCCCAAGTTAGAAATATGGTACCCTGTTAGAAAAACAAAATGCGGCTGACCACGGTTCAGCACCTCAGTTTCTAAGTAAACAGATTAATACAATGTCTGCACAACCACATCCGGAGTTTGCTGCACTTTCAATCCACTGTAAACTAGGATAAACAAATTCATAAGGAGAAGGACGGTGCACCAGAATGAAGTCAGTGAGCTTCAGATGTATTCCAAAATATATCCTTTATTGATATTTCGTTTTAAAATTTGGACATCAGCCAATGTGTTTCGTCCAGAATGGAACTTCGTCAGGGCTCAAGTATCTTGATCTCGGTTCAATTAATACGTACACACTAGTCAATAAATTCCAAAGAGGTTAGTCCAAGTAGGTGGAAGCCTGATATCGCAAATCACAAGTAAATTTCAAAGTCTCGTAGACTTTCAACCAGATACAAATAGTCCAAAGGACGTTGACCCAGGTCCTCCATATTCGCCAGGAGGCTACGTCACAAAACACTTTTCACACTGAATATTACAGGGTCCAAGAGCCAAGGTGGCTGCCAATAATCCTCTGTATTCACCGGGAGGTTAAGTCACAAAACACTAGTCACACTTAATATTGCACGGTTCCAGGGCCAAGTTAGCGGCAACAGTCCTGGTCAATGTTGACGCTCTCAGTGGGGGTCCCGCATCCGGATTTTCAAAAGTCTTCACCCTCCCATATAACACAAATTGAGACTCAAAAAGCTAGTGCTAGTTAACAGAGGGAGCTCAAGAGTGTCTTGAAGTATAAAGAACAAGACCTGCAGGGCCGGACTGGGAACCAAAACCGGCCCTGGCAAAGTGCTCGGCCGCCCCCCCCACCCCCCGGGCGGGAGGGGGGCGAGCGCTTTGCCAGGGCCGCTTTTCAGCCGATTTTGTTACAGGGCCGATTTTGCAGCTATGCTGCAAAAACGGCTCTGCAACAAAAACGGCCCCCAGGGCCCAAAACCGTCCCCCACCCTTGCGGCCGACCGGAGGATTGCCCGGTGCCCACAACAGCCAGTCCGGGCCTGAAGACCTGGGGCACTCAAGCCCAAGTTCTGTCAACCGAGAATACATTTTTTCTCCATTGGACCCTCTCTGCTGTCTCCAGAATTGTGTACAGGCATATGACACTGTGCCGTGCTTTCCAGGAAATATCCAAGTGGTTCCTGTTACTCTGGTACCTGCTATCCATCTACCGTCCCTGTTATTGCTGCGACCCAGAAGATATTTAGGGCCAGATGTAGATAATCAGCATTTACCGATTCTAAAATACCGAATGATACCGATTCGGTATTTCAGAATCTGTAAAATTTGGTAAATACCGAATCGGTAATTACCGATTCGGTATTCCCCATTCATTCAATGGGAATTACCGAATCGGTAAATACCAATTCGGTAAAAGGGGGGAAACATTGAAGGGTGGCAGGGTGTCACTTTGACACCCTGTTGCACCCCAGAATTGTGTATGGGTGCACATGTGGCAGACATACATGCCCTAATGGCATGTATGTCTGCCACATGGCACTGTTATTATTTGCATACATTTAAATTTTTTAGGGTTTTCGACATTTACCACCAACTTGTAGTTGGTGGTAAATAAAGAATCCTAAAATGGGAAGATCACTCATTTGAGTGCTCCCTCCATATCAGGATTCGGTAATTTACCGAATCGGTATTTAAAAATTTGGGGCCAGATGTAGGTAGCCCTTTACCGGTCGGTATCGGCCGAAAATCGGTATTTTCGGCCGTTACTGACCAGTATTGAGCAATCGGTATGTAGGTGACTGAAAATTGGCTAAATCAGTAAATTTACCGAATCGGAAAAGTTACCGAATCGGTAAAATACCGATTCAGAATATATACCGAATCGGTAAATTTACCGAATCGCAACGGTTTGCAATTCGGTAAATTTGGCTCGATTTCCCAATATAATTGGCTGCATTGATGGCACGCACATTCCCATTTGTCCCCCTGCTGCCACAGAATATATCTACAGGAATAGGAAGTCCACCCACACCATCAATGTGCAAGTGATTTGCAATGCAAAGTTCGTCATCACTGACCTTGTGGCGAAATTCCCTGGGAGTACCCACGACTCCTATATTTTTCAAAACAGCGGCATCTATGCATGGCTGACTGCAGGGGAATTTGGTGAAGGATACCTCCTAGGTAACACAGTGTGCGACCCCTTTAACACCTATTGCAGTAATAATTACAAGTATGCATGTGAGTAATGTATTCCCATTTCCCTTTTAGGAGACAGTGCATATGCCCTCCGCTCATTTATACTCACCCCCTACCTCAACCCCTCAACACCCAGCCAAAGGAGGTATAACCGGGCCCACAAAAGCACACAGAATGTGGTCGAACTGACCTTTGGCATCTGGAAAAGCTGATTTAGATGCCTGCACAAGAGTGGAGGTGCAAGGCAGTATACCCCCATCACCTGCTGTAAGATAATTGCTGCCTGTGCCATGTTGCACAACCTGGCTGTGAAGAAGGGTACTGAGGTGGAGTTGTCAGACTACGAGGATCATGACGACGACACTGCTGTGCCTGAAACACAACCTGCTGGAGTTTCAACACCAAGTGATGGCAGATACAGACATGAGGAGATTACGCGCAACTATTTCTGAGTAAGTAATGAGACACAGACAGGTTGTGTGGGGGACCACCGTATTTTAATGTAGCCACAACGTTCAAGCACTTCAGTGCAACAAAATTAACATCATGAACGTGGGGACTGTATGTCCCGGGTTACTTCACCCATGACCGGCAATGTCACTTGCGCCCGCGCTTCCCTGAGCCACTGGGATGTTGTTCGCTGCTTTCAGCATGCCCTGCAGCCTCAACTGGGCGCCTGCTACTCCTACGTGGCTCCAATACAGCGCTTGCCATGCTGCTGCGGCTACTACTGTCTTCTGCCTCTGCCACATCCAGGGCAGGATTCTGTGCAGTGTGTGAAATCAGCATAGCCTCTAGTGCACTTGTGATTCTGGCCATGCCCCTGGTAACCTCGGCCGTGTTCTGTATCAGGCTCTCCTGCATATTAATGCCACTACGGCATAGCTGGGATGTGGCAGTGGCCAGACGATTGATGGCCATATTGTGGACACGGGCCTCCCTGCGCCTTGTGTGTTCCAGGCTGTCCAGTTTTGAGCAGCGCTGGCTAATCCCTGCAGCAATGTCCGCATTTGTTTTTGCAACCTCCTTATTGGAATCAACAATGCCACTCATGCCCTTCTCCATGTCTCCTATTTTCTCATTCAGGATTCGGAATTAGCGATGGCAGGCCTGAATGGATTTTCCCTGCATCCGTTGTATGCACACCATGCTCCCCTCCAGCCCACGGAACACAGTGCCATCTCCACGACCACCTGCACTGCTGGGTCTGCGTTGCCTTCTGCGCGAGGTGACTGGGTCATTGGTGGACTGCAGTGCAGCAGGACTCACATGTACATTGACTTGAGCCTCACCCTCTGCTGCCTCCATTGCTGGTAGTGGGGCCACGGCACGCCTCCTGGCTGGTGGGCTTGCAGGAGCGGACAGGAACAGTGTTAGGGAGGTTTCTGGTGAGAAAACCAGGGAAGGGGAATGTGAGAGCTGTGGGGAGTGCATCATCTCTGGGGTCTGTACAGTCTCATCTTCATGGGAGATGCCAGTGGTGTCACCTTCCTCCTGCGAGGCTTGTACTTGGCTTGGCCCTGCTTCCTCGCTCTCCCCCCTCGCTGGTGCAGTCCCTTCTGTTTCTGTGGGTCTACTGGCTGCTTTTGCACCTAGGTGTAAATAAGCGTATATCAACTGTGTGCTACTGTGTCACAGTGACAACAATAAATTCTTCACACATTTCACTTTCATTTATCTGCATTACTTTCAGTGACTAGCTGATGTCTGCGCAGTTACACATGGTCTTACATTGGCTGACTACATTTCCCATAATGCATTGCTCCAGTATAGTGCTAGCAGTTGGCTTGTCCACAAAGGGTAAAGTGAAGCAGGTTGATATGGGGTGTCATGCTGCGCATGCGTCTTACCTTTTTTTGTTGCAGATCGGGCTGAGCTGTCCACATCTCCGAGTCCCACAACGCTGTCTGCCTCAATGGTTGAGGCCACCAACTCCTCCAGGTCAGTCAGGGGGGGGTGCTGGGTTCCTACCTCCTCCGGTTAAGCCAGCCTGCTTGTGCATTTCAGACATCTTCTTCTTGGCGAGGCTCCTGATGTCATAAAATCTTTTATTCAGATCCTCTGTATTCCTGGGTGTGACTCCCACTGCATTTACTTTTTCTGCAATTGCCAGCCAGATTTTCCTTTTTGCAGACTCAGGGACAGTGAGGGAGTGCCTGCCAAATAGTTTGCTGTGCACTCTCACAACCTCCTCGACAAGTACCTGCAACTCTATGCTGCTGAACTTAATCTTCCTCTTCCTTTCAGCCTTCTGACTTTCACTGCTGCTTGCCATTTTTGTTTTTGTAAAGTTTCAACAAAACTCTCCCTGCTGCTCTGTGTCTCTACTCTGCTCTGACTGCCTCTCCAGAACCTTCTAATTAGTTGCAGCTGCCTGTGTAGCCACTTCCTGGCAGGGAGGGGGAGGGTGGTAGCACCTGATTGGCTGTTTTCTTAAGTTTCACTTTTGCTTGCTTGCCGATTCGGAATTTACCGATTCGGTATTTACCGAATCGGTAATTACCGATTCGGTATTTCCCATTCATTCCTATGGGCCTTTTGGCCCATTGGAATGAATGGGAAATACCGAATCGGTAGTTACCGATTCAGTAAATACCGAATCGGTAAATTCCGAAAGACGGATACCGATTTTTACCGTTTCGGTAAAAAATACCGATTTTTGACCTACATCTCATTTACCGATTTTTGAATACCGAATCGGTAAAATTCGGTATTTAAGAATCGGTAAATGACATTTACCTACATCTGGCCATTGGTAATTTACCGATTCCTTAAATTACCGATTCGGTAAATTACCGAATACTTAATTTAGGCCCCTACATATGAAAAGCCTAATTCCGGTCGGTAACGACCAAAATTCGGTAATTTCGGCCGTTACCGACCGGAATTAGGCTTCCTACATCTGGCCCTTAATGAATTGTATAAATCAGCAAATATTTGTTGTACAATTATTAAAATTGCTACAAATAAAAAACCATAGCGCAATTTAACATTAGGCGCAGCTGTACACACAACCCGGTTTCATCATTAGTTAAACATATCAACCTCTTGTGTCTTTCTCTTCTGAGTTCGAAAAGCAAAGAATGCTTAGACAACAACCAGTTGGTTCAGAGTCAAATCCCGATAGACATGTCAAAACAGCCTCAACACATTTTGGTATTTTTAAACTTAACATCATTTTCCTCACCTCATTCAGTTCTGTACATACTGAGGGTATACGAATTAAGGACCTTTTGACCATTTACCCAACCTTATCGAAATCTTCTCAGTGGAATCAGGCAGAATCGTAGCGTCATTAATACTCTCTTTTTGTTTCAACGTGAGTTGTAGCGTTAAATATTTTTTACTTCATATCATTGCCATATGTTCTGCAAAACATCTAAATCAGCCTTGTTGTCATAAAAAGATATCAGTTTTGCTTGTTAGAAGTGTAATTTCCTCGCTTGAGGGGTTGGCAGTTCTTTATTCAACGAGCCTTCACATTGAGGTTTATTTAGTCCTCTCTCCAAGGATCTCAACCTTTTAGTACGGTTTCTAGGCGCAGAAAACAATAAGACATTTCTAAGTCAGAAATTAATAAAACAACAACGAGATCAATAGTTTAAACATACAACATAAAGGGGGGCATGGCCAAGACTAAGATTGGGTAGAATACCTATCTTAGAGCTTCTGCAGCCGATCCTGTCTGTAACAGTGACCCCCCCCCTCCTCCCCTCAAGATATCCTGCAGGCCTCGTAGCACTGCCAGGGGCGGCTGGGGCACACTGCTGAGGAGAAAGCACCGCACAACGACTGTAGGGCTGAATGCAGAAGCAAGACTGCTTTTCTTCAGGATGGTGGAGGGTGGGTGAGCCAGAGCTGCCGGGGGCCTGCTGAGGTGACCCACCTTCAGCATGGTTCTCCCTGTCTGCCCCCCCTTGATTGGGATCTGTGTAGAGGCATCTCCTGCTGAGACCGCAAGCCAAGGGACTGCTGACCCAGGGGTCAGGCTGGGTATGGTGAAGTCCCCACCAGTGTTGGAAGGATCTGCGGTGGTGAGTTGGGTGCGGAGGAGGGGGGAGAGTGAACGCCTGCACACCCTGAACAAGTCCTCCACTCGGGTGAATTATTAAGTGTACCTCGCATGTGTTTGGGAGACTGGAGAGGAGCTCCTGTGGAGTGTGCATGTGGGACCCTTGCCAACACGGTACAGAGCACCTAGTCACATCTCATGTGAGCTTGGAATGGTGCAGGAGAGTACACTGATGCCTTCTGGACATACCAGCACTGAAGGTAGTGTAAGGGCAGCTGCAGAAAGGGTTGAGAGACCTAAGCATGGGACCCCTGTGGAGCCATGTGCTCTCCTGATGTCCTGGGACGTGGTGAAGGAGGGGGTGCGAGGACCCTGAGTGGGGTCCGCAGACTGAGCGAACCTCGCCTAAACATGGTGAAACCAAGGCCAAATAAGACCCCCATATTGAAAGGACATCCCCCTCCACCCAGCCTCCACATGGCAAGGAGAAGAGTGGGGAGCCTATGCTTCGGTCTATGAAAGACGCCTTGGCAAATCAGACTGATCAGCTTGGGAACATACTTGGGGTCATTATTGGACTTGAAGCTTTCCCGGTAGGCCAAGATAGGCGGGGCGACCCTAGATTTGGAACTGCTGAGGATGTACCACCGGAAGCTAGCATCCAGAGTTACTGATGTGGAGAAACTGGTGGCTCTTATTACCCCAGATCTGGGTGAAATGAAAGCTAAGGTAATAGACCTCGGTGGTGGAGCGACTGCAGGCACGAGCGGAGGATGTGGATGGCTGGTCTTGCCACAATAACATACAGATGACAAACCTACCTAATCGAATTGAGGCGCAATCAGAGGAATTTTATATAAAGCTATGGCTTGCAGAAAATATATACAATGGAGCCCTAACCGTCCTGTTTTCGGTCAAAAATGCGCAATACATCCAGAGGCGCCTGCTAGCCCACAGGGCACAACCGTGGCTAGATTATTGAACTTTAGAGACTGGGACTGAATCCTTCAGAGGGTCAGGTAAGATGGCCGCTGTACAGTAGACAGCAACAAAGTTCACCTCTTCCCTGACTTCACACTCCATGTACAGAAAAGGCTCAGCTCATTCTGGAAGTGAAAGGAAAGCTGCAACAGTTGGATCTGTTCTATGCACTTCCCTACCCGGGGTGGGCAACAGACATTTCCTGAGTTGGGTATGTTATGTTATGTTAAAACTTTTTAATACCGCGCACATACACCAATTGGTTTCTTGGCGCTCAAGGACCATGGAATAGGACACAGGGAGTATAGGCGACTAGCCGTGAGCAAGACGAAACAAGTGGGTTTTCAAAGATTTACGAAAAGAGGGGTAGTCAGAAGTGAGCCGGATTGGGAGGGGAAGGGAGTTCCAAGTGGATGGGGCAAGGAAAGAGAAACCGGCACCACCGTGCTTCTTGCGTCTGAACCTGGGAATGACCAACAGGTTGTGGGCAGAGGATCTAAGGTGTCGGGGGGGAACATAAAAGTGTAGGCAACGAGAGATAAAAGCAGGAGCAGAAACAGAAAGAGATTTAAAAATGGTGCAACCAAGTTTGAAGATGCATCGTTGCGCAACCGGGAGCCAGTGCAAGGTTTTTAGCAGCGGGGAGACGTGTTGGTGTTTGGGTTGCTGGAAAATTAATCTGGCTGCCTGGTTTTGCACCAGTTGAAGCCGTTGAAGATGGTAAGCTGGAATCCCCACGTATAGACAGTTGGCATAGTCTAAACGTGAGGTAACCAGGGCCAAGATGACAAGAATAAGAGCCTCTGGAGATAAGTACCTACGGATCTTCCCGATCCTGCGAAGGTGAAAGAAGCAGGCCGAGGTGACAGCATTAATGTGCGGCCGCATCGAGAGGTCACTGGAGATGATAACACCTAGGCTTTTCACGGAGTCAACTGGGCAGGGGGGGGGGGGCCGAGGGCCAGAAGTTAGAGGTCCAAGGGTGGGAGGGCCCGCCAATCAGGACCAGCTCTGTCTTACTAGGATTGAGCTTCAGTTGGCTGAAGTTCATCCACTCGTAGATGGAGAGCAGGGTGGTTTGGAAATTAGCGCAAGAGAGAGGAGAAGAGTCAATAGGAAAGATAAGTTGCAGATCATCTGCATAATTAAAAGTGGTAACAGAAGAGTGGCGGAGAGAGACCAGGAGAGGCTGCATATAAAGATTAAACAGAAGGGGAGATAGAGCAGAACCCTGGGGGACACCGCAAGAAAGTGAAGTGCAGGGGGCAGAGAAGGAAGATAGATGTACAGATTGGGTCCGGAGTTGGAGGAAGGACACAATCCAAGACAGGGCCAGGCCCGAGATCCCAGCATTTCTGACACGGTCGACCAGGATGTCATGGTCGACCGTGTCGAAAGCGGCCGAGAGATCAAGTAGCACTAGGGCCTGGGCCATGTTCTTGTCGGCCCCCTGTCTCAGCGTGTCCATAGCCGCTATCACCACTGCCTCCGTGGAATGGGAGGGTCTGAATCCGGCCTGTTGATCATCGAGGAAATGAGTTTCCTCAATGAAGGTGCTCAGGCAACGGGTGACGTAGGTTTCCAAAACCTTCCCCAGGTATGGGAGAAGGGAGATAGGTCGGTAGTTACCCAGTACCGCAGGGTCGGAGCCGGGTTTTTTCAGAATAGGTACCACCACAGCGCTTTTAAAAGCGTTGGGGACAGAGCCTATGGAAAGTGAACGGTTTAGGAGGTCCAGAGGAGGGCCAGGACAAGCCATAAAGGCGTCTCTAAGGATTTGAGGAGGGCAACAGTCCTTGGGGGAGCCTGAGCCCACAGCCGAGAGTAATGAACAGAAGGTATCTAAGGAGATCGGGGGAAAAGCATTCAGGGAGTGAGGATTCGAAAGAGGAAGGGCGCTAATCTGAGACATAGTGGTGGGGGGAATATTGTTTTTAATTGTGGCGATTTTTTCGATAAAAAAAGAGTTAAGAGAGTCACACAAATCTTGTGATGGCTGAGGTTGATGGGTTACGCGGTCAGGTACAGAAAGTTCAGCTACAATTGAGAAAATTTCTTTTGTCTTGGATGTAGAGTTGATTACTTTTTGAGAAAAATAAACAGATTTGGCCAAAATAATAGATCTTTTGTAAGATTTTAGTAGGTCAGTATAGGCAGACTTCAATAAGGGATCATAGTTACGCCTCCATCGGCGCTCAGCCTGGCGAAGAAGAAGTTTGCTGGCCTTGAGTTGGTCAGTGAACCAGCGCTGAGCGTCGTGGGGTCACTTAGATTTGATGGATTTGGCTGGAGCGACTACGTCACTGGCTTGAGACAGCCATTGATCCACTGCAGCTGCTTGAGAGTTCAAATCAGGGTGGCTAGGGGGGAGGGTGGAAGCAAGGGTCGAGTGAAAGAGAGAAGTATCGGCGTGCTTTCAATTACGTGCCGAGAAGTTGGAGGCTGGTGGGGGGCGGGGGGGTACAGAGATTTGTAGGGCAAAGGAAATGAAGAAATGGTCGGACCAGGAGCAGGGATACACCAGAGGAGAGGTAATATCCAGATTGGTGGTCCACACCTGGTCCAGAGTGTGGCCCTTGATGTGAGTAGCAACAGAACATTTTATCGCTTGTAGAGTGGAAATGTGGGGAAGGGTGATTTCAAGTTTGTTTGGGGATTGTCTGATCAAAGAGAAGAAAATCACTAAACAAGGATGGCAGGGATGTGGATGGATGGGGCGGAGGAGCATACCAATAAGCCAGGAACATATGCCTGGGAGTGGTGGCAACCCTGGTAACATTAAAATCCGCTCCTGGAATGTGAATGATCTGGGTGATTAGATTAAGAGAGGGATGGTAGCTCAGTACATGAGAAAACGCATTGCCCCGGACGTTTGGTTTCTACAAGAGACGCACCTCTAGGCCAGGTGGAATTCGTGAAGGGCTCACAAGGGGTCACAATCCTGGCACTGAAAAGCCCCCCCAATCCAGGTGTATGACCGGCTCCAGCAGGTAGTGCTCAATGGGGCCTTAACACCAGTGGATTTCAGGACCAAGCCATGGTGGCGCAGATACGGGTAGACACAACAGTGCACCTTGAAGAAAATAAAGATTCAATGGACTCACCTGGGGTGGATTGAGAGGCCTTTATAGCAGTCCTATGAAATCATTTACAGACAATAATAGCATGTAAGGAATGGGACAGAAATGGTAGAATACTACAACTAAAGCAACTGATGTGGCTCTTGGAGCACCGGCTGGCACAGGAGCCTCCCTGGCACAGCACCCTGAGGAGGCGACTCCTTGGGGAGCTGTGCCAGCCCCCTGCTGGGAAGGGTGGAGGAGTTTGGAGATTACTCTGGTTACAGGGTAAACTGGGGCAAGTCAGTTCTATTTAAAGTAGGGCAGTAATTCTTGCCTCACTGCGGATGACAACTGAGGATTTTAGATATCTAGGCATCTATATTACACAGGGCTCAGAAAGTTACCTGGAGGGAAATCTGGATTCTCAGTTGGTGCTCTTACAGGAAGATGTGGCCAGATGGAGGAAACTCCTATTGACACTCCTTGGAAGGCCCACCATTCTCAAGAAGATCACCCTCCCACACTTCTGTTTGTTTTACAGAATACGCCATTCCTGGTACCCAAAATGTTCTCTGGCCACCTTGACAAGGAGGATCTGTGACTTCTGGGAGATGGGGGAGTCCTCAGATAGCTTTGTCAATCCTCTGTGGATCAGTGTATAATGGAGGGATCTACCTCTGACACTTAAGGGCATACTACTGGACCTCACAGATACAGCTGGAAAAAAAAACCTGGGCATATGTACAGAGAGATGATCCAAGGGCACGCCTGGACAGGAGTTCCATGATGCATTTGCCCTGGCGGTACTATGGGTATAAAGGGAAGGGTCTTTCAGGCCTCCTGATGCCGGCACAGGCGACAATAATAGCTTGGGACAAAGTGAAGTCCCGAACAGGATAGAAGGGGAATGTCGCTAGGAACACATTGCTTTGGGTAGGGGAAATACTACATGAAGTGAGCAAGTTACAAGGCTTTGGTCACTGGGAAGCAAATGGCATAGTCTCCCTAGAGGATGTGATGGCTGATGGGGCACTCACATTGTTCACCTGTTTGAAAGAAGAGTCTGGCCTTTCTCACACACAGCACTACAAATACACCCAACTCCAAAATTCCCTGCATGCTTTGCTCGTAGACTACACCTTGCCGGACTCTCCTCTGCTGAAGAGACCCACCTCCTAACTAGACCCTTGGGAAAGAGGGCAATATCAGCCATGTACAGGGTAATAATTAACAGCCTAAATAGCCGTGGAGGCCCGCTGTGATGCTGGGATTGAGACATGGGAGAAATAGAGGATGTGGACTGGAAGGCAGCACTAATGCACCTTTGGAGGGTGGCCATTAGGGTGTGTTTCCGCCTGATACAAATTGTTGAGTTGAGGAAGGAATCTATAGTACTATGAGTAGAGAGTGATACGGTTTCCAGGAGTTTAGAAGTCAGTTTGATTATGGGAGTGGATAAGGCCTGTGGTTTACATGAGAAGGAAAGGTATTTAGAAAAGGAAAAGGGGGACAAAAAAAGACGCTCAATTGTAGTCCATAAAGGACAGTCTTCTGTGGGATCAAGCAACCAAAGAGAGGCTTGACGTAAGAGGAATGCTTTCTGATACACCGGAAAGTCAGGAAAGTTAACTCCACCTTCTGTTTTAGGGCAAATTAATTTGAATAGAGACATTCGGGATTTCTTATTATTCTATAGGAAGGAAGAAAGGACAGAATTAATCTTCTTAACATTTTTTGTAGTAATAGGGACCGGGATATTAGAAATAGTATATAGGACTATAGGCAACAGCATCATCTTTATAGTGTCCAAACGGCCCCACCAGGATAGATAGGGGGGATGCTATTTAGTAGTTAGGTCTGAAATCTTTTGTGTGAACTTATTCATGCATAATGCTACTGTGTCCGAAATTGAAGAAGTGACAAGTAATCCTAAATACTTAATGTGGTTAGGGCTCCATGTGAAATTGGAAGCACTAAAATCCAACTTAAAAGTGTACTTGGTTGGGGGCGTGGCCAAGATGGCGTCGGAGTAGGACGCTTTCTCGAGCCTCTCCGACGCCGATCCTGCATAGCGACTTACTGCGGGGTCCCAAGGCGTCTTGCCTGTGCTGCTCGATCGGCGGAGGCTGCCGAATACTAGCGGTGTGCCCCGGTGTCGTCGCCTCAGCGGAGAGTGGCCGACAGGAGCCGTTTGTGGGGAGCCGAGCTGCGGCCTGTGAGGCGGCGGCCTCGCGTGACTTGGAGGCCGGAGGAGGCGGAGCGGACCCAAGCTCTGGCACAGCACCGGCGCTGGCTGTATCGCGCTGAGCGGGTGAGGCAAGGAACTGCACTCACCGGCGGAGGAGCGCTTGCTGACCGGCGCTGAGAGGGGAGCTCGGCGGGCCGCGCCGGTGGCTGGACGCCGCCAGGGGCTGCCAGAAGAGCCGGACACCAACTCGAGAGGCGGCCCCTAGACCACGGAGCAGACCTGGGCGCTGCAGCACGGGCCCGGCGGGGGAAGAGCAGGTAGATCCCCCTTCTCGGAGGGCGGCAGACTGGTGTATCTACCGACGGGGGAGGAAAGGAAGGGCTGCGAGGTAGCGGGGCCAAATATCTGCCCAGGACCACGCGCCACGCCGGGGCCTTCCGGACTCGGACCTGGAGGGTGACAGTGCCTGGAGAGCCGACGCGTGGTCTTGCCCACGCCTGCATAACGCAAGGAGGGTCGTACCACTCTGGCGGCCGGCTCGCGGTAGTGGCGGGACTTTGGATACCATCGGGGACAATTGGCTCTGCTGGTGGACACTGTGGAGTGGCCTGACATTGTGCTTGTGGTGTACTTTTCCAAAGGAGGCTCCGCCGGCGTGGCTGCGCCCTACAGCTGTGCATTGGCACCAGGGAGGAGCGGTGGACTTGCAACTTGCTGGCACTGATCTTGGAAAGCGGAGCACCAGGGCTGCCGCCCATCTGGGTGGTGGGTCCCTCTAGCGACTGAGCGCTTGGCACCACTTTGGAGGGGCTCTGACGGTGGCGGACCGGACCGGCTTCTCCCGGGTCTTGACCGTTGGCGGGGACACGTGCTGTACTGGGATCCCACGGGCCCCGTGTCTGGTCGCCAGCTTTGGGGTGTGAGCCTTCTCGCCCGCTTTCTGCCCCGGGGGCTGGAAAGACCCTTGCACGCTAGGAGCATCGATGAGTAGTGGTGGCCTGGTGGGGGAGAGACCGCACTATCGACGGAGTATCCCTGCATGACCTCTGGAGAGAGCGAATAGCGCCGTCAACGGGCCGTCCTGATACGGTGGGTCATCGACCCGAGTCTCGCCTCCCAGCGGCGGCTATCCAGAGCCTGAGTGGAAGTGCGTGGACGCGACTCACAGCCATGTCCAACTCGCAACGCAGAGGGGGGAAGGCGGGGAAGGACGTAATCCCCAAATCATCGCAGCAACCGGCGTCGCCGGGAACCAGCGGCTCCTCCAGACAATCGGATGATGAGGCGCCAGCAACTAAAGCCTTCATGAAGGAGCTCTTCGCGACTATCAAGGACGACATTTCCGAACTCCGTACACAGTTGGCCTCGGACCTCCGGGAGGTACGGAGGGACGTAGATGGGATTGGCGAAAGGGTAGCGACACTGGAGGACCATGACCTTAGCATGGCGACTGATGTGCACCATCTCCAACAGGACATCATACGCCTTACGGAGCAAAATCTGGATTTGCAAACCCACGCAGAGGATTTGGAGAACCGCTCCAGAAGAAATAAAATTCGTATTAAAGCAGTGCCCTGGGACGGGGAGGCGGGGGACCTGCGTGGATACGTCCTGGCCTTGTTTCTCCAGATCTTGGAAGATGAAGAGGTGCGTGACATCCAGATGGATAGAGTGCATAGAGTGGGGCTGCCCAGGAGGGGCGGGGGGCCGCCTCCAGATATCCTCGTTTGCGTGAATGACTTTCAGATGAAGGAAAGGATCTTGAGGAAAGCGAGAACCACTGCCTCACTGCAATTCAGGGGCCATCACCCCCAGCTTTACCAGGACCTGGCGGCAACGACCTTGCAGAAACGAAGGGACTTCCGGCCTGTGACCGCCTTTCTCCGGGGGCGCGGGATATCCTACTCCTGGGGCCATCCCTTTCGGATCATCTTTCGATGGGAGAACCGGCTGCGACAGATCAATTCCCTACGGGAAGCGATGGATCTTCTGGGTATTGAGGCAACGGAACCATCACAGGAGGCGCGTGGCTCTTCATTCCGGAGGCGGCGTCGCTCTTCCTCATGGCACAGGGTGGGCCCGTCCCCGGAGCGGCGGTGGCCGGACTCGGCGACTAGTGTGCAGGAGAGAGGGGCCGCAGTGGCTTCGGTGGCCTCCGCCACCATGACGGATTCCCAGGCGGGCTCTGGAGCAGCGTGACCCCGAACTTATGGAGTGGCGTCGGAGGGGCTCTTGGCCTGAGGTCCTCGGGGTACAAAGGTACTTTTGGAGAAGACACCCCGAACTGTGGCCCTGGGGGTCCCCAGGTGGACACCCCTGCCCCGACCCCAGTCCAGTGGGGGACTTTTGAACCGTGACCTGCTGGAACTGAAGACTGCGGGGTTCAGGTTCAGTGCCTTGAATTACACTTTGTTATTCTTTGTTCTTGGGGGGGTGGCGGGTGGGTTGGTTGGTGCTCTGACTCTAGATGTCATGACAGAGCGATTTGGGTGGGGGATGGGAGTTCCGGGGGTGGCGGCGGCATTGTGTGTTGAGTGTGTGTTGAGAGGGCCTTTATTGACATTGTCTTCTATATTTTGTATATTGTTTCGAGTTATGCCTTCTTTGACCCCTACGTGCCTTAGGAACATGGATATTGTGCGGGACTTGCGGAGTGATCGGGTCGGCCTCCTGGGGTGGTGGTGGCTGGGATCCTTTCCCAGAGTCCCTGTGTCTGTTTCTTTTGCCTGGGCTTGGTTCGTGGTGCATGTGCGGGACCGGTGCGGGCACCGGGGCAGTCTGGCTGTGAGCATGGCGTGGAATCTGTGTTGCCTCTTATGCCTGTCAGCATAGGAACTTGGAATGTTAAGGGCCTTAACTCCCCGCAGAAGCGGCAGAAACTATGGAAGTACATCATAGATCACCATTTGGATGTGGTGGCCCTCCAGGAGACCCACCTGGCTAGGAAGGATGAATTGAGGCTTCGTCATAGGCAGTTCCCCCTTATCTACAGGGCCTCTGCGGCCACGAAGCATAGAGGGGTGGCCCTACTCTTCCGAGCTTCCCTGCATTTTCAACCCATGGGTGTGAGGGTGGATAGGGAAGGCCGTTGGCTACTGGTGAAGGGACTGTTGCGTGGTCGCCTATGTACTTTTGCTGTATTGTATGCCCCTAATGCAGGACAGAATGGCTTTTTGCAGGATCTGCTGGACAAGATGGGGGACTTTGTGGAGGGTCACTTACTCTTACTAGGCGATTTCAATATGATATGGGACAGGGGTCTGGATAGCTCTGGGGGCCGCAGGGCAGACACTGGCGTTTTCTCAGACGGAACTAAACGGCAGTTAGGGGACATGGGGCTGTTTGACAGTTGGCGCTTCCTCCACACGCAGGCCAGGGATTACACCTTTTTTTCCAACGTACATCAATCGTACTCCCGCATTGATTATATCTTGATTAGTCAGGCCCTGCGGGGGGACGTACAGTTAGCTAGTATTTTTCCGCTCTCATTATCGGATCATAGCCTTGTGGTTCTGGGACTGCACTGGGCCACCGGGGGGGATGGCTGGCGCAAGTGGTATTTCCCGGCAGCTCTGGTGCGAGATGAGGAATCGTGTAAGGCCCTACGCAAGGCGATTGGTGATTTTTTCCTCCTCAACCCGCCCACGGACACGTCGGTGTATACCACGTGGGACGCGTGCAAAGCCTCTCTACGGGGCACATGCCTCGCCCTCAACACAAACCTGAATAAGCTAAGGCGCAAGGAGAGGGAGGCTTTGGAAGTGGAACTGGCTGCCTGGGAACAGGCCCACAAGGCGAACCCCTCCAGGGTGACCCTACGCCCCCTAACGGCGGTGCGAGGGAAACTGAAGGCCCATTATAATAACAGGGCGGAATTTACTCTTCTGCGACTTAGGCGTACCTCCTATTCCCAGGGCAACAAGATCGGGCGCCATCTTGCCCGGCAACTCCGGGACAAACGCGAGAAGGATTATATTGGGGGAATTCGCGATCAGGCGGGCTCTGTTCAGCATAGAGATGCGGACAAGGCGACCATATTCGGGCGCTTTTATGCAGCACTCTACTCGAGCGACGCCCTTGATCCCGGCGCACAATCCAAATTCCTGGAGGGCCTGTCTCTCCCAAAAGTCTCTAAGGAATGGAACGAATCACTATCCTCCCCCATCACCCGGGAGGAGGTCTTGGATGCCATTAAAGGCCTGAAGCTGCACAAGGCCCCCGGGCCTGACGGCTACACGGCCCTCTTCTACAAAACGTTTGCTTCTGAAGTATGCGACTACTTAGTCTCCCTCTTCAACGCAATGGCGATTGATGGCAGAACCACGGACTTTATGGCTGAGGCACTGATCAGTATTATTCCCAAGCCGGGGAAGGATCCTACCCTTTGTACGTCCTACCGCCCGATCGCACTTCTCAACCTGGACGCCAAATTGTATTCCTCTATTCTGGCGGGTAGACTGCAGGACCTGATGCCTGCCCTGATCCATCCTGATCAATCGGGGTATATCAAAGGCAGACAGACCCATGATAACCTGCGCCGCGTCATACACCTCATGGAAAAGGCGGAGCGATTTCGCATTCCCGCGGTACTAGTTGGGCTCGACGCTGAGAAGGCTTTCGACCGCGTCGACTGGGGGTTTCTACACCAGACACTAGTAGCCTTCGGTTTCTCGCCTTCTTTCGTGAGGATGATCGAGGCTAACTACAGTGGCCCTACATCTCGAGTGTTGGTCAGCGGCCATAGATCCACGAGCTTTCGTCACTCCCGAGGGACGCGCCAGGGATGTCCCCTCTCACCCCTTCTCTTTGCTCTTAGTATTGAGCCATTGGCGTTGGCGGTGCGAGACAATGAGAGGATTTTAGGGCTTCCCTTTACAGGCGAGCAGCACAAAATCTCGCTCTTTGCGGACGATGTCCTGTTGTCTATCAGGGAGCCGGCGACGTCGCTACCGCATGTCCACTCAGTACTCTCTGCCTACGAGGAGGTGGCGGGTTTCAAGGTTAATTTCGATAAATCCTACGTACTAAACCTGACCCTCTCGGCGGGGGAGGTGCAACTGACCAGGCTGCTCACCCCGCTCGCTTGGGCGTCGGAGTCCTTGCTCTACCTGGGCGTGCGGTTGACTTCCACCGTGAACGCCCTGTTCCACGCTAACTTCCCTCCGATGTTATCTTCCGTTCAAATTGAGCTGGAACGATGGAAGCCTAAATTCATCTCGTGGTTGGGCAGGATACACGCCCTTAAAATGGTGCTCCTTCCCAAACTGCTGTATTTATTTCAGGCTTTGCCTATTCCGATAGGGCTAGACTACTTCCGCTGATTGAAGACAGTGATGCTGAGATATGTCTGGCAGGGTGGCCGGGCACGGCTTCCATTTTCAGTTCTGCGGCGCCCACGCTTGGAGGGGGGGGTTGGCTTTCCGGACATGCATTTGTACTACAAAGCCGCCCAACTGAGGGTCATTGTGGAGTGGTCCCAACAGAAGTCGGAAAAGCGCTGGCTCCACATGGATCGGAGCATTGCGGGCCGCTCCATCTGGGATCTGGCCTGGAAGCCTAAGGCGGATCGTCCCAAGAATGCTTACGTTAGCACCCCCACGAGCACGGTGCTGAAGGTATGGGACACGGTAAGCGGTGATGACCGTTGGACCACATTCCCGTCCCCATTCACCCCGATTCACTTCAACCCGGCCTTTCTCCCGGCCCTGACGGAAGGTCCCTTTGACGCTTGGAGGGAGGGTGGCTGTAGGGCCCTCACCCACTTGTTCCATGGCGTCGAACCCCTCACTTTCCACAACTGTATGAGGGACTATGGTGTCCTCCCAACGGAACGCTTTAGACATCTCCAGCTCCTGCATTGGGCGACGTCGCCTACCGTGGTGGACGCGGCTACCAGACCCTTGTCGAAATTTGAATCCTTCCTTCTTCACACTCCTACCATGAGGGGTACGATCTCTTTCCTGTACAAACTGTTATTAGACTCTGCCGTTTCACCGCGACCGCGATACCAGGACCATTGGGAATCCACACTGGGGAGGGATATTTCTGCTACCGAATGGCAGGCCTTGTGGAGAGATGTGACTGCGCACAATCACTCTACTGACCTCAGAGAGGCGCATATGAAACTCATCTTTGATTGGTACCTATATCCCTCCAAATTACACCGCATATTTCCAGCTACTTCTGACAGGTGTTGGCGGGGCTGTGGGATGTTGGGAGACTTTACTCATATATGGTGGGACTGCCCCACCATCAAGCCGTTCTGGGCTGAGATTCTATCTCACATAAAGGACATTTTGGGTTACCCGATTCCGAACTCCATGGCCTTTGTACTATTAGGGCTTAGGGACTCGCTGCTTGAACACCAGACTAGGGCGGATAAGCGTGTTATGTGGTTGTGTTTGGGTGCGGCCAAGATGACTCTAGCGGCAGCATGGAAGTCCCCATCTACCCCGGCTATTTCCTTGTGGCATGCCCGACTGTGGCGTCTGTTGAGCATGGAACGCCTCTCTGACATCTTCCTGGGGAATTTTAAGAACTTTATGTACAATTGGGGTTCGCTTGTGAGGTTTCTGTCCCGAGGTTTACCTTCGGCTGTATGCCCCTCAACGCTGCGATCTCTCCATCTCTTCCAAATTTGATCTCGAGACTGTCTGTACTGCTTTGTGTGCTTGCTGGTCGCCGCCACTGGGGGGAGGGTGGTGTTGGGGAGGGACGAGGGTGGGGGATAGTTGGGGTAATTGTCTTGTGTTCTTCTTTCTTTTCTCTCTCTCGTTGCGACTAGCTATGCCTAGGGAGGGCTACTAGGCTATGATCGGAATTTGGGCGGTTCTTTCGACCTAAAGGTGCCTGTTCTGGACTAGAATCTGCAGTGGGTGGAAGTTCCCCCGTTGCCTGTCGAACTATTGTCGACTGCCTGTGGACTATGGAGCACTATCGCCCTTCTTCTGTGGATGAGCCCCTACCTATGTTTTGCGCCCCCTGTGTGGGGTTTTGTGGCGGTATGTCGCCTGTCTTTTTTTTTTTTTCCCTTTCTGATTCCCCTCTTGCTGTTTCCCACCCCTTTTCTATTTTCAACTGGTATACTGCAAAATAAAACTTTTAAAAAAAGTGTACTTGGTTAAGGGTAAAATCTCACATTTATCATTATTCAATTTGTAACCAGAGATATTAGAGTATGGGCCAAAACCAAACCACTTGAGGGTATAAAACAAATAAGTCCACTCAACTCTATCAAAAGCCTTTTGGGCATTCAGTGCTATTGCTACAAGGGATTGTTTTAAATGAGAAGACTTAGATAAAACATTAAAAAGGAGTCGTGTATTATCAGTTAACCTTTGACGAATCCAGATTGTTCTTTTCCCAACAGATCTGGTAGGTAGGAATCTAATCGTATAGCTAACGCTTTGGAGAAAATTTTGTAGTCGATGTTAACCAAGGATAGAGGCCTATAATTCTTACAATATTTAGAATCTTTACCTTCTTTGGGGATGAGGCTGATATGTGCTTCTAAGGAAGGAACCTGAAGAGTCACCTAATGTGCTAAAGGAATTCATTACAGAATATAATTTGGGCATTACGAGTTTAGAGAAATGGAGATAAAATTCAACAGTGAAACCATCCGGTCCTGGTGCTTTGTCTTTTTTAAGGTGTTGAAGAGCTTTTAATAGTTCTTGCAGCGTTAGATCTAACTCCAGGGGTGATAAGTTCGGAAGAGTATGTTGAGGTGTTTGGATATTGGAGAAAAAGTGCAATAAGGAATGATCAATGGGTTGTGTTGCGGAAGCGCATAATGATTTGTAAAAGAGAGAGAATTCATTTAAAATGTTAGCATCCTTAAAACACTTATGGGGTTTATTAGGAACAAAGGAGACTCTAGAGTTTCTGTCAATAAACAGGTCAAAAGTCCTATTACAGTCACCAGCTAAAATGAAATTATCTTCCATGCAGTGAGTAATTTGCTTGGCCAGTGTGTGCCAAAAAGAGGGTTCAACACATGTAGGGGCATAGACATTTAGAAGAGAGACTGGAACACCCTACAAAGTCAATTTAACATTCAGCCATCTGACATTAGCATCTGATTCTTAGGATACGAGTGAGAATGAAAGAAAAAGAAGCAGCGCTGAGGCAATCTACCTTATCGGAGAAATTCATCAGAAAGCCCAGTCCCAGTCCCAGTCTCGTGGCAGCTTTACCCGTCGGCTTGGGACTCGTGGAAGAGACGGGATCCGCTCCTAACATGACGAAACAGAAAGCTGTGGCGATGGGCGGCGATCATGGCGGTGGAAATGGCAGCGGGGGCAATGCTGAGAGATCTGCAAGGTCCGGCGTGCAGTTGGAGCAGATGGAAGCACCGACTAAGGGACAGCCTGAGAGCAGCAATGGCGTTTCCCCAGCCGACCGCAGCGCGAAGCAAACCCTCACGGAAGGAAGCATCAGGGTTGCTGAGCAACCGGGAGAGCGCGCGCCCAGAACAGAGGTGGATGGGCCGCCGGCGGAGCCAGTTCTGGCAACAGAGGCAGCGGAGGCGGAGGCGATAGCTGCAACAGCTGCAATAACTCTGGGAACAGCTCTCTGCTTGGGGGAAAGTGATCCCCGCGAAACAAAAGGTAATGAAGGACATATTCTAAAAGAGATTGAAGGAATAAATAATGCCTCAATGCTGGATGCGTTACTGCAAGTGGAGGCAGAGATTAGTAGTAATGTAAGACCAGCAGCAAATTGGGGTAGTATGGTGAGCTTAGACTCACAAAAAGAGCGCGAAGGGGATACATTTTACACTGTTGATGAAGGCTCTACCTCAACAAGTGAAGGAGATGAGTTAGAGACCACTGACTTATCGTCTGAAGGAGAAGATGTCACTGAATCAGATACAGTAGGCGCAAAAAAAAAGAAGAAGAAGAAGTCAGCCATAAAACGCAGCCTGAACTCAAAAATAAATAAAAAACTTATGTGGGATTATTCTGCCACTACGGGTTTCCTTCAAGAGGGATCGCAAGAGTCACAAGGTGCACAAGAAAAGGGGGGTGTAAGGGAGGAAGCTGACCCAAGGAATCACGCCACCTTGAACTTACTAGTCGATATGCTGAAGCAAATCCAGGGAGAGGCTAGGGCAGAGAGCCGCAGAGCCAGGCATGACACTAAAAAAATACAAGCCTCCATTCGGAAGATGAATAAAAAATACGAGGAAGTAGAGGGGAGAGTGGAGCAGGTAGAGGAAAGAACAAGTAGAGTGGAGGATGAAGTGACTGATTGGCATAAATTTAAAAACGAGCAGACCAAGATAGTGGAAGATCTGCAGTGGAAAGTCGAGGATTTCGAAAACCGTCAGAGACGGAATAACGTAAGACTTTTGGGACTGGAGGAAGGAGTGGAAGGCCAAGATGCTAGGGGCTATGTGATTAGGCTACTACAAGGGGCCTTCCCGGAGGCTAGGTGGCGATGGGAGGAGGAGGTACAAAGAGCCCACAGATACCCACTGTCATTAAAAAAAAAGCAAGGCGGAATCCAGGACAATAAGCCTAGGGCGATGTTAGTATTCTTTGGCAATTTCCTGGCAAGGCAGGAGGTGATAGAAAAAGCAAGACCAGATTCTAAAAGATCAGCAGTGGGGACCACCTTCTTTGCAAGACCAGACTTCTGCCATGTCACGGTTGAGAGGCGATGGCGATTGAGACAGTTAATAACCCCTTTACAGCAACAGGGCGCAGAAGCATACTTGTTGTTCCCGGCAAAGCTGAAGGTCATCGCGGGCGGACGTACGAGGATGTTCTTCTCGGAGATAAAAGCAGGGGAATATCTCGCAGAGTTAACAGAGCAACGAAAGGAGAGATGAGGAAGATGAATATGGACATTCTCTATGGCATATGTAGTATGTAGTATGGTCAATGGTATAAGACTGTGGGTACAACTGGGAGGGAGAGGGGGAGCGACGCTACAATGCTAGCAGTCAGCACATAGGTCAGGATTGACCTATTTGCCTGTACAAGGGGGGGGAGGGGTAGCCTGGGGAGGGGAAGGGGGGATGAGAGGGGGGCGGGAAAAGACTTGACAAAAATGGGAAAACAACACAAAAGAGCGAAATGTAAAGTGATAAAATCGGTGTCAGAACAGAATATATATAACAAAATATGGCATTAAGGATTGCGACAGTGAATATATGTGGCTTAAATGATGGTGGGAAAAGGCAAAAGGCGGCATCAATGTTTAGATTATTAAAACTAGATGTGGTGTGTTTACAGGAAACACACATTTTGGGAAAAGAAAAATACAGACTGGGACAGATGGGATATGAGTTACTGGCTAACACAAACCAAGACACAAGAACAAAGGGGGTAGCTATATTAGCAAGGAATGGAGCCACAAAACTCAGAAGGAAAAAAGAAGACTCCGAGGGGAGATGGGTTATAATTGAAGTAGAGACTGTAGCTGGGAATCTAACAATTGTAGCTGTGTATGGCCCAAACGATGATAACCCCGAGCTATTTGAATGGTTAGATCAGGAGCTTGCACTATGGCCAGAGCCTATCATCTTTTGCGGAGATTTCAATATTAATGGTCTATTTGGGTTGGGGGGTTCAGGAGGAGGGCGGTATGGAGGTCGGAAAAAGAAAACTTGTCGCGCTGTAAATAATTTAATGCAGAATAACGCTCTGACTGATCTATGGTCTCATTATAATCCACTGGGCTCAGGGGGCACCTTCTATTCAGCTCCCCATAAATCAATTGCAAGGCTGGATTATATGTTACTGTCCAACGATAAAGTAAGTGGGGCTCAGATAGAGCGGATGCCTAGAATGATCTCGGATCATAATATATTGGTAACAACTATGCCTAGGGTAGATAGTGCGAGCAACAAACCATATATATGGACTTTCGAAAGAAGACTGTTAAAAGACGGAAGATACATCAATAGGATGAATGAATGGATCAAACAGTTCTGGGAAATCAACAGGGGAACGGCTTCAACAAAAACAGTCTGGGATGCATTTAAGGCTTGGATAAGGGGAGAAACCCTGAGCTATACGCTAAAGAGAAGTAAGATGGAGAGATTAAGGATAAATAAGTGGGTAAAAGAAATGAGTAGATTAGAAGAGCAATTAAACAGAGCAGTCTCAAGACAAAACATAACGGATATAGAGGTCACTTTATTAGAGATAGAAGCAAAGAAGGCAGAGTCGGGAGAAGCTCTAATGGAAAAGGCGGCTGGGAATTACCTAGCCAAAAAAGAAAAGTGCTACGAGTATAGCGAGAGGGTAGGACAGTTACTGGCTATCAGAACCAGACAAAACTTGGCTGCAGGGGAGATTAAAGAAATCAGAAACAGTGCTGGAGTAATCGTAAATAAATTAGAAGATATTCAGGAGGTATTTAGAGATTTTTATGAGAAACTGTATGAGCAGAAGGTAGAGGATATAGGAGAAGGGTGAAGGGATTTTTTGGCAGCGATACCACATGAGAGACTGGATAGCGAAGAGAGAAATAAATTAGATGCACCACTAACATTGCAGGAGTTGAAAATGGCAGTGAATAATTTACCAGGGGGGAAGGCCACGGGGCCCGATCAAATACCTGCTGAATTCTACAAAATATTCTGGGATAGGATTGGGGTAGACATGTTGGAGACTTTTCGACAGGTACAGATGCTAAAACTGGCACCACAGTCTTGGGATGATGCAAATATAATTGTGATACTAAAAAAAGACAAACCTCCATTAGACCCAGGGTCATATCGACCTATCACTCTCCTAAATGCGGATGCCAAAATGTATGCCAAAGCTCTTGCACAAAGGCTGAGCAGAGTTATTGAGAAACTGGTAAGCAAGACACAACATGGTTTTATTCCTGGGAAAGGGACCACCCAGCATACTAGACAGCTAATTACAATCTTAGACACGGCTGAGGTAGCAGGAGACCCTGTCGCAGCCATATTCCTTGATGCTGAAAAAGCCTTTGACAGGGTCTCCTGGCAATTTCTGTGGAAGGTAATGGAGTGGTTTGACATAGGCAAGGGGTTTATTAGAGCTATACAGGCATTATACACTCAACCAAGGGTCAGGGTGAAAATAAACAAGTCTTATACAAAAACGGTTAGGATTACACGCGGCACCAGACAGGGTTGCCCGGCATCACCTCTACTTTTTGCTTTATACTTGGATACGCTACTTAGGAGACTGATAGGCAATATTAACATTTCGCCAGTCGTGATACAGGAAGTAGAGTACAAAGTATTTGCCTATGCAGATGATGTGGCGTTGATAACCACGGAACCAGGAAGGGCTTTAAGGGAAATAGAGCTAGAGGCAGCAGCCTTTGGGGAGTTAGCAGGTTACTCAATTAATAAAGAGAAAACTCAGATTATTTTGAATGAATTTATACTATATTCAGATCCCAGAGTGGTCAAAGAGGCAGTGTATTTAGGAGTAAGGGTTTCAGCAAGTTTAGCGGAGCTGGTGAAGTTAAATATGGAACCACTATTAGCAAAGGTTAAAAGCAACACAGAAAGAATTAATAGTCTACACCTGACGTTAATGGGACGTATAAATGTAATTAAAATGATCACACTGCCAAAATTTCTTTATTTGTTTAGGGCCATACTCCTCCTTTTCGAACAATTTTGGTTTTCTAAGCTAGAAATAATCCTTAATAGGTTAATTTGGGCACAGGGGAAAACAAGAAGGGCTTACAGATACATGACACTTTCCCGCGAAAAAGGGGGCTGGGGTGCGCCGGATTTTAAACTATATTACTGGGCCGCTGCTCTGCAGTATTCTCAAGGATTATTAGGGGGTGGATATGAATTTACTAATGTGTATAGAACTGTATTGGGGGCAGGCGCGGTGGATGGGCTTCTGAACACAATAGATTACGGACTTTTTAAGAACACTAGGTTTAAAACTCTACAAGCAGTGTATGCCATCTGGAAGGGAGTGGGGAAAAAAATAGGAGTAGGTAGAATCAGTAGATACACTAGACTGATGACAAATGAAACCCTTCCGGGGGGGATATTTAGAGATGATATAATGAGGATATGGAATGATAGGGGTATTAGGAAAATAGGAGATCTTCTGGATATAACTGGCGGGATAATACAATTTGCAGAGCTACAAAAAAGATTTGATATACCCACTAATACCTTTTTCAAATATTTACAGGTGAGGAGTTATTTGAGGGATAAGAGAGGCGGTCGGATAGGATTTAAACACTGCAGGCTATTGGACTATATTGAACAGAGCAAACAGTGTAAGATACGGCAGCTACACGCAGAATTGTATGCATATAAAACAGATGATAGAGAGAAATTCTCAAAAAAATGGACAGAAAAGGTGGAGACCTCCCCGGAAGGATTTCAGAGGTCTTTAGACCTAGGAAGATCAGCGTTATACTCGGCAACACTGCAGTCACAGCACTATAAAACACTATATAGCCTATACCACACGCCAGCAAAAATAGCACAATGGGGTGGCACGGATGGTATAACTTGTCCTAGATGCAATGCAATAGAAGCCGATATAGTACATATGTTTGCACAATGCCCTCAATTGTATACTCTGAAAAGAGCCATTGAAGACTTTCTGGAGAAATCACTAAACATTAAGATTATTTTAGATAATGAATTACTACTGCTGGGGGTGAAGAGTGAGTATGAAAACGGCCACTCAGGGTTTTTGTTTATGGTGACAGCCGTCTATCGAATTAGTATAGCAAGGGCATGGCTAGATAAGACATCACCAACATTTCAAACTTGGTTAGCAAGTTTGCTAGCCTCTCATAATATGGAGAAAGCTATTTACGAGAGGAAGGGTAGGAGAACAAAAGAAATGGGAGAGGAGATATGGCATCCTATCACGAAGTGGAAGACTAAACAGAATAGGGTGGGAGTCGGGTAATAGGCTAACATTTTTTATTTTCAATCTTCCACCTGTTACCCTGCACTCCAGCTTTGTATCTTCTCCGGATTAATTTCATATGTATTTTTTTTTTCTCTTTCTCTTGTATTATGTTAATTGAGTTATTTAGATATTTCAGGATATATAATTATACATGCTCTGTGTTGTAACGTTGTTGATTGTAATAATTGGAGGGGTAAAATTGTTGTGAAAAATTATAATAAAAATATTTTAAAAAAATAAATAAAATGTTAGCATCCTTAAAACACTTATGGGGTTTATTAGGAACAAAGGAGACTCTAGAGTTTCTGTCAATAAACAGGTTAAAAGTCTGATTACAGTCACCAGCTAAAATGAAATTATCTTCCATGCAGTGAGTAATTTGCTTGGCCAGTGTGTGCCAAAAAGAGGGTTCAACACATGTAGGGGCATAGACATTTAGAAGAGAGACTGGAACACCCTACAAAGTCAATTTAACATTCAGCCATCTGACATTAGCATCTGATTCTTAGGATACGAGTGAGAATGAAAGGGATTTGCGGCAAAGTATCATTACTCCATTGCGTTTGCCATCACCTGGGGAGGAGAAAACTTCTGCCACCCAACCTTTTTTTAAATTTTAATGATTCAACATCCAAGACGTGAGCTTCTTGCAAAAATACAATGTCAGCATCTAATTTGGCTAACTATGTCAAGACTCTTTGCCTTTTGATGGGAGAATGTAATCCCCTAACATTCCATGTAATCAGTTTTATTGACATAAGTTATTAAAAACAAATTGATCTAGAAATATGAAAGAGAAGTCCAATTCATTGTAACAGCAATATAGAATGTGAAAGGAAAGAAGAAGGAAGTAAATGATTGATTCGATGTCAAAGTAAAGAAAAACATATAAATCAAATAGCCAAAGACAAGAATGAATTCGGAACCAGAAATGTGAGCAAAGCATGGCAATAAAAGTGAAGATAAGTATAGGAAATAAGAAATGGAAAAATGAAGAGATAGTGAAATTTGGAAGTGCAATAATAAATATAAAAATAAAATCAAGCACATAAGAGAACATAAGAGAACATAAGAGTATTAAAGACACCAAATAAATAAGTAATCAGAGAATGCAAGGTATATTGAGAAACCAAAGAAATAATGACACAAAGAACAAAAGACAAAACAAAAAACATACCTACAAAAGGGAAATGTGGATGGGGGTGTGTGGGACCACATGGAGCAGACAGACGTCTAGGGTAGGTTCGTCAGGACTTTTCAAGGACCTCTTGACGATTAAACATAGCCGTGACGCAAGAACAAGAAATACAACTTAGTACATAAAAAGAACTGTGAACTTAGAAACAATTAAAACATGGCGATAAGAATTCAAAGCCACACAAACAGCATAAAAGGAAACAATAAACTGTAAAAGGATGAGCTGTCTGCGTATGCATGAAACTAACTTCGTAAAGCCTACAGTCAAAAGGATATCGTCATCTTAGATATGTAGTCCAATAGTTTATGTGATATTCGATGAAGAGAATCCTGAAGAGACCATAGAATCCGTCTTATGCAAATTAATGAAACTCTGCAAATGAACTGGATCCTCGTAAGTCGTTGTTCTGTTGCTGGTAGGTGACCTTAAAAAGACATGGATGAAAAAAGCCATATCTGGCACCCATGGAGCGAAGATCTGGTCTCAAGGTAAGAAAGGCTTTACGTCTGGGGTGCTGTGGCTTTAGAGTAATCTTGCTCAAAGAACAGTGTGGAACAGGGACCACGTGATCTGTTGAATAGCTTTGGCTTCTGCCAATACCTTTAGCAAATCTGTATATTCTAGAAAATAAAGAAGGACTCCTCTTGGTTCTTTGTGAAGGTGAAGTAGTAGCAGAGGCTCGTCCCAATCGGTGGGCGCGTTTTATATTCAACGTAGTGTCTTCTGACATGTGTAGAATTTTACGGAGGAAAGATTTGAAGAATGTAATAGAATCTGTACCTTCGGCCCCTTCCACCAGACCAAAAATCTGCATGTTATTTCTCCTGTTGCGATATTCAAGGTCCTTGACCTGCTTCCGGAGGGTTGAAACTTGAGAGTGCAAGAAAGGGACACTCTTAGTATTGTCGCTGAGGGAAGAAACATTGTGCTCTACTGCCGTAAGTCTTGTGTCTAGTTGCGTCCAGTTCTCTGAAAGGATTTGTAGTTTGGAATTCGTCTCCTCCTTGAAGGGTCTAAGGGCTCTTATCTCCTGTAGCAACAGTTCCATTGAAACTAGAGAAGCTGGCTTAGGGGGCAAAGGAGGATCTTTTTTTAACCTTTTCACGTTGGATTTTCTTGATGCAGTTGGTGAAGGATCCATTATTGTGCTGGTGTTATCCACCTCAGTAAATTGTGAGTCCTCCAATTTAGATAACTGTGAGAAAAGTATAGAATTTTTGATAAAAGAGCGCTTTGGTTTTGATGCGTTATGAAGAGAGCCTTTCGTTCTAACCATGACCTGAAGAAGCAGGTAAAAAAGAAAGGTCTGAGGGTAAAGCCAGAAAAAATTTGCTAAAGAGAAATGCAAAAAGGAGCAGATTCAACTTGGAGTGCGCAGTGCTTAAAATAAGGGGTACGCAACCAAGTGTATTGATATAACCTGCGAGGGCTATCAAGTGTTCACTATCTCATAGGATAAGGCTCACTGCAAGCATTGTTTCACTTGAACTGTACTTCCTCAAAACGCCCTCATCTTCTGTCAATAAGTGTGCCATAAGAGCCAACAGTCAGAGCCATGAAATGAATAATTAAAAAAGAACCAGTCTTTCGATTGAACCCATAAGCGAAACTATGTGAGAACCAAATGCAGGTCAACCGAGTGCTGAAAAATGCATCACGTCAGAGTTGTGAGAGAAAATATTCAAAATGGCCACCATAACAAAAGTCCCTTCAACTGCTGTGGGTTGTTGATGCAATGAGGGTTAGTGTCACACTAATTTCACTATTTGTGTGAGCACTAACGTCCTGGCATTGCAAATAAAATATTAGGCATTCGAAGCAGTCCAGTTTTTAATGAGTGAGGCAGCAAGTCATTCGTAGCTCGAGTCTGAATTCCAAAATGGTGGTCGCAATGCCACAAATACACTTGGGAGCACTTTACCTTTAAAAAGTGATTATTTGCGCCCTAAATGGTTCCGGGCGTTGTCGCGCCTTGAACTACATCGGTTCACCGATGTTTCCCCGCAAACTGCTTCACTCGGGGTTCCGTGTGGCCGGACTCCTCAGTGTCAGTGCCGAGAGCCCCTACGGAGATGCGTCCATACTCCTTGGGCACCTGGCCACGCCCCCCATAAGCTGATGTTTTGACCTACGCATGTTAATACCCAGAATGTACTTGAAAGTTGCGTTTCTGGTATGATTTACTCTCCAAATCTGGACAAGCGCCATTTTAAGGTTAACAATTAAAAAAAGAGCAAGAACACATTGACAATAATAACTCAGTATCTCCGATACCAATCCGCAAACCTCATGTTTAAGACTGCAGTGGTAAAAAAATACAAACCTGCGTTATTGATATTCTCCAGGAAATATAACCACAGCAAAATATAACCACTGGCAGAATGATGGCACTAAAAGGCTATTGACAGTGCTTAATTTATAGAAGAATAAGTGCTGGGCCCAAAGTTTTGCTCAGAAACTCGTGGCCAGTGGTTTTGAATGTTTGCATGCCAGAAACGTAGGCTAGTCAAGATTCCACCTCATGCCTCTTTTAAGCATCACCAACATTCCCTGATAATTCATTTAATTGTTGCAGGTTCCTGCATTGTTGCGGATTTTCCATCTTTCTCTCACTCTTTCTTTCCCCTGTTTTCCACACACTTGCCCTGAGTCAAAGTCTGGTGAGTTAAAATAGGTGTCAGTGCACAAAACATAGTACCAGTTGCCCCCATTGGCAACCAACGGCTCGAATTAAGCACTGGCAATTGATGAGGTTGGCGTACCTGCCAAGTTTCCCGGGTCCATGCCTGATATGCTGGTCCAGTCCAGGATTTTTCTTTGAATTCTGGGAGTCTTGTTTTATAATGGTATAATCAAGACTACAAGTCCTAAAATTTAAAGAAAAAAAAAAACCTGGGCTGGACAGTACATCACACCTGGAGCAGGGAAACTTGTTAGGGCCTGCACGAAAATAAACCGGATGTGATGCACCGCAGCATTGCCAAGAAACATGCAGGATTTTTAGTTCTGATTCCCTTTCAGGGAGACATTGGTTATGGGCTGAGGGATCCCTCAGATAGGCATTTTCTTTTAGTTTACAGCGATATTTTACTTATCTTTCTATTTCTTCTGCCTCAGGCCATACTTTCATATATTGTAAACAGAAGAGTTGTTGGAGATAAGTGCTGAATTGTGTTTCTGGATATTATACTTCATTAGAAGAGATCACAATAATGAATTACATCTGGCGTTGCTGTGAATACTGCCACAGTACTCTCAGGTCTCAGTACCTCTCACTGGTGCACAAGTGCATCTCCCTGACTCCCTGACTCAAGGGAGCCTTTTTAAACAGAAGGGGATAGTAGCACACTGCCTCACATCACAGCCCAGTTCATCCCTGAGCTTTATGGTAAATGCAATACCATGCCTGGGTGCGACAGGGACTGTACTCATTTCACTACCACGTTTCTGTGGCATCAGGATCCATACTCATTCTATATCTGGACAGCAGTCATTTTGTGCTGCAGATTTTCTGCCACTGTCCGGAGCACCTCTACTAAAGTCTTGATAGTCCAGTGCATTGAGATGCAATGCCCTTCACAGATTCATAATAATGGAAGAATTACTTCCCTATGTTGTATGTCTGTCCCTGCCTATTACACCCTGCATCTATGGGCCTTTATGTTAGCACTGAGTAGGGGGTGCAGAGATGGTGTACATAGAGATGGCACAGGTGCTTGCATTAGCAGTGCATACAGAGTACCTCTTGAGGAGCTTGGCGAAGAGCCCTGTTGACTATCTGGTGGAGTAATTATCGGATGAGGAAGCGTGAACTCCTGCTAAGATTTCGATTTAGCAAGGGAAGAAGGTGCCCTCATATGGTTTCTAGGATTCACTCCACTAAGTCGATAGGTGTCAGCACAATCTCAGTTGTCAGCCGATGCCAGAGAAAATTCAGAGGATGCAGAGAGTGGAGACTGCCTGTCACTGCAGCCATGTTTGTTGGAATCAGGCAACTGGAGTACATGTTATCACCCAGTGCCTCCACCAAATGCTTTCTGAGTTCATTCCTCTTTCTCAACACTCTGCGTCTGGTGCTGGTACCTGCTGACACCCTGCTGGAATTCTGGAATCTGTTCTGACACTGCAAGGCAATCTCCAGCGGAGGTCAGGGCATGAGGGTTGGGGGGTACTCCCATAGGTTCTAGGTTCGCAAAGAATGTTTAAGGACATCACTTCCACCAGAACAAGATGCTATACATTTTGTATGTTTTATAAAGGGAAGCATGTCCACAATGGGCAAAGTATGATAGGGGAGGTAGATGCCATAAATGAAGACGTGGCAACAAGTGGTGGCAGAGAGAGATTTGGCAATAGTAAAGACATGGCTACAAGGTGTGGAACGAGGTGTTTAGGATGACATGGAAACAAGGAAGACATTGAAACAGGGGTGCAGGGAGACAGGAGTGATAGACTTATGAAGATAGACATGACAAAAGGAAATATGGGACAACAGTTGACACAAGGGAAAAGAAGCCAGACAGTAAACATGGGCATAATGGGGTCCAGATACTGTGAGAATAATGAACGTATGACAATTATGAACAAAGAAAGACCCAAAATTATCCATCCAATGCAGAAGAAAGAAGACATTGTTTTGAACCTGTCATCCTTGGCGTGGTAACCACCCCCCCCCCCCCAATTGTTCGCCTTCATCCTCCTGTTTTTGCTGACTTCTGTCTCCGTTATCACTGCTACCCAGTGCTAAAGTGCTTGTGCTCTAACCTTTAAACATGGCGAAATTGGTGTATACCCTATTGGTGCATTTAACGTACTTGTAAGTCCCTAGAAAAGTGGTACTACATGTATGTTATGTTATTGGAATTTCTAGAGCACGAACGGTTATCCAAGGGTGTCCTGGCGCTGAACCCAGGGCTTGAATTGTAATTTAAAATCAGCTTTAAAGTAAATCAGATTTTAAGTCACAATTCTAATGATGCCACTTTCAGAAAGTTGACTTTTCCTTGTCCTAACCGTTTGGTGCCTGGAGCCTGTATCCTGGGTCACATGACTAGGTGTAGCTGGCACTTGATCTTTATGTGTTACTCCCAGACAGTAATATAATGGGGGAATAGGTGTTGGCATCTCTGACTTGATGGGGGTAGAGCTCTCGCCTAGCACACTGGCACATTAAAAAGACTCTGCCTCAGCACACTCACAAAGAGTTTCACACTAGTCTTTTGTGCCCCACACAAGCTGGGGCCAGCGCAAGGGGGAAGAAAATTCCAAACACCTTCGCGGGTAGAAACCTTTAGAAACTTCAACTTCAAAACTACCGCCAGGTATAAATAATGGACACCCAGACCCAACTCTTCAGCACACATCTGGACCTGTGGCAGACTCTGGAGGACTGTTGTGCTGCTCTGCTGCAAGAAGGACTGCTACTCTGCTGCTCTGCTGCCTGAGTGAGAAGGACTGGACCTGAATCTAGAACCCAGGACCATCAGATTGACTACAAGGGCTAGTTGACTGGCATCTTGTTCAAAACCTCAGGGAAAGAATAGGCTCCTCCGTTATGGTGGTGGTACGTCACCCCACCTGCTGTGAGTGCAGCAGACACACACATTAAAAAACTGGTGAAAGTTCCATTTTAATTTTGTGTGCCAGGCTCTCGCTGTTACAACATGAGGTCAGGGGGCGGAGCTGATTAGTGAAATTGCACTATTGCTTCAGCCCCTGCCAGTACGCAGGTGAGACAGCCGGCCAATCTAACATGTTCACTTCATAGCCTGCAATTACAAGGCTGAAAACCAGCTGAGGCATTGCAACCGCAGGCCCCCACCCTCAAAAGGAGCGATGGGTTAGCCTGCTCCAACCAAGTTGCAGCACAGCTCCAGGTTGGCTGGTTTTGTGCTGTACAAGAGAGGAAGTCCTCCCCCTTCTTCCCAAGTCACCGCCGATAGAGGAGAGCCCCAGGAGGAGAGAGAGAGATGGCAGCTGGACACTCCAGCAAAGGCAACGTTCATATGTTTTTTTGGGCATTGCGCCCCACCATATTAAAATGTTTCCGGCTGCTGCTGCCACCTCTTTTGAACCCTGCACCTGGACTCTGACTATTGTGGGTGCTAACCCCCAAGTGGTGCCCCCTCCCTCTGGGACCATTGGAAGCGAGGAGGTGCTTTGCCAGCCCAGCTGGGAATTTCTCCAAATCCGGCATGAAGCAACACAAAGCCCCCAAAGCCTCCTTGCACAGCTTCAAGGTTCATCAGAACTGACATCGAGCAATGCAGGACCTTGAATCCCGGACCTCACAGCCCTTGAAACCAATGTCTGACGACATGAAGCCTCACAAAGCAATGAGCACAGACAGCGCACCAGGATGTAAGGTAATTTGTTTAGCAGGCCTAACTTGGTCCCTGTAACCGGCCCGCACTCCTTCGCGGTCGGCATGAACTTGTGAGTTTTGTCCCGTTCCGGCGCGACAGATAAACACAGTTAGGGCTGAAATGTTTAAAATTGCATATCTCCAATTCTCCTCATTTAATTATTTTTGTCATTTTAGTCTCAAATAATTTATTAAATTGTACTCTATTTTACTAAGCTGTGGGATTTTTCTTGTGTTGTGTTTCCACTTAATTACTATTTGTTGCAGCATAAATAGTTTACACATTGCATCTAAGCTAAGCCTGACTGCTTTGTGCCAAGCTTTCAAAGGGTTGAGCATAGTTTTAATTGGGGTTTGCTTGTGCTTCACACTTGCAAGAATTGAGGTTGCTGCTTGATGAAGGTTTCACCCCCTTTACCCTCTTCAACCTGTGACCCAATGTCCTACACATGGCAACTAAACAAACATGCAGCTAGGAAGGCACTGTTAAAAGGAATAGGGGTCAGGGATGTGGAAGATTTAGTATCAAAGAAATGACAACAAAGTCGGCAGGGAGATGAGGACGGAATATTGTCTCCAAGAAAGACACGGCAGCAGGGGAGGCAGTGAATAAGCATGGGGAGTGGGGATGAGATTTGACAACAAGGAAAACATAGCAACAAGGGTTGTCAATACAATAGTACGTAAACCCAAGGCTGCAGTAACCATTGGAATGCCTCGACCGTGGTATGTTTAACGTTGGATGATGCACATGGCCTGTTACATGAGGGCCGGAAAGAGAGATGAAATGTCCTCGCCTCCAGTCAAGGCCACTGTCTCATGCACCATGGGATATTTCTCCCATGCAGGCTTTTTTACATCCTACAACACATGTTCTATAGATGTTAACCCTATTAGTGAGCAGCTCTCCCATCACCTGTTTGTCAGCTGTCCGATGTTGCGAGGAGACAGATTTAAGCCACAGAATGTTTCTCTACCACCCCGGCCTACTCTTCAATAAAGTAGCTGTTTTTCTTCAGTATTTTGCTATATATGTTAAGGTATGGATCCAATGCATGACAGACTACAGCTAGAAAGTAAATGGCTGATGGTTTGATATAACACCTATTTATTTGATTTTGCATTCTTTCCAATGAACGAAAGTAATTCATGCACATTGTAAGGGTATGCGAAATTCACGTAATTTGCATTTGAATTGCATGGTAAAATAATGTGAAATCATGTGGAATTATGCGACATGCATTTGTTGCTATATTTTATCACAAAAATGGGCCCTCTCGTCCATTTTGAACATGAGGTTGAATTTCAGGCTTAAATATTGTTGCAAAAAATAGAAGCACCAAAAGACAACAGCCACTCTCGCTCTGGGTATTTGAGTGGTTCCTGTGCACTTGTGCTAGATTTTTGCCGTAAGTGGCATGTAACTACTCAAAATGACATAAAAGCCCAATTTCTGAAATTTCATATAACAAGCAGAACACGAAATTACCAACATTACACAAGATTATGCCACCATAATGGAAATTTTGCCTGGGCTCAATTGTCTTACATTAACTGTTAATTGCAGAATTGTTTACCTTTACACCCTATAGCTGAGTAGAACTCTTGCTGTATGCTTAGAAGAGGTGATTTTGTATGGTCGACATAACTTGTGCCTGGTAGAACTTAAATGAGAATCGTAAATTTTAAAGACCTAAAGACATTTGGTAGTATTCTTAAAGAACTATACTGATTTAAAAGTCCTTAGTAACACCTGGAACTCTTGTTTTGTTAAAGGATGGAAAACTAGGACTATCAGTGTGGTAAATGACACATACTAATGGGGTGGGTGATAAATTCCGTTCCGCCAGTGGATTTCACAAAGATTTGCCCACTTCACATTATATTTGTAATGTGAAGTTCTGGCAAAACTCTGCCAACCACCGTGTGGCAGAGTTTTTTCTCAGGTGCAGCTTGCCAATGTTAAATTGGCAAGCATGCGTGAGAATTTGCGTCCCCTATTGTGAATTTCGGGCAGTAAAACGGTACCCAGCAAGATATTCTCAACATGGGCAGTCACAGTAGGTTGCAACCGTTTGCGCTGAGAAAGCTGCAACTCAAGTAGAAAATCTACTTGAGCGGTAGAAAGAACCAGCATCCTCTAGCGTGCTACATGGTGCCGTATGTGCTGATTTTACTGTGTGGAACAAGCTCCCGGCACTAAAAATCAGAGCAAGCAGCTCAACGTGCCGATGTCCACATGTTTGCAGAACTCTGCGGAATCTCACAGAGTTTTATGTAACTGAGGAATTCCGCAGAGTGAAACTCTGCGAGTTCTGCCCATCCCCGATTAAAAAGAGCATATCAGTATTGGAGTTTGTAAATGTGGATCCTTACAGACACATCCCCTAAAGTCTCAATTATGTAGTACCATGAGATTCAATTGTGTCCTGTTGAAGCTGGCCCTCTCTGCAGGGTCATCCCCAAACTTTTTGTCTCTACCCTCTACTTTGTTGCTGAACTTGTTGGCCCTCAGGACTCTGTGCACTTTAGCACTGCTAGCTAGTGCTAAAGTGTGTGTGCGCTCTCCTCTCATGTTAGAATTAGCTCACACCCAATGGGCCTCTTTCATTTACTTGTAGGTCCCTAGTGAACCGGTGCTATATGTCCCCAGGGCCTGTAAATTAAATGCTACTAGTGTGCCTGCAGCACTGATTGTGCCACCCACACAAGTAGCCCTTTAAATATGTCTCAGGCCTACCATTGCAGTCTCTGTGTGCCGTTTTAAACTGTCATTTTGCCAGTGCCTAAACCTTCTTTTTTAATACATACAAGCCTCCGCTAGGATAGGCCCTGAACAGAGCAGATGGCAGGGTGCAGTACATTCAAAAAGTGCACACAATACTACAGCCTACGTGGCTGTGTTCCTGGAAATTGAAGGAGCAACGCGTTGCCTCCTGAAAGTCAAATATACAAAATCAAAACCACAATCAGTGTAACGGGTAGCACATTCAATCACACGACTGCACCAACAGTCTCCTTGAGATCACGCCCCTAGTGAGCCAAAAACTAAAATGAAGAAGGGATCTTGTATCCGGAAATGCATTGGGATCGTCGACAGCATTAATGGGAATTCATGATTATGTTTTATTTTTTGATTGTATAGGTTCATGAGTTTTATGTCAGAAGTTGCATATATGACACTGAGAGAAGTTTGTATCTTCAGTAAATAAACTGTGAAAGGTTTACTGAAGTCTAACATTTTTGTGATATAGTCACTCTGAGCAAATTGTGACAATTAATACAAACAATAGGAAACTGTGGATTTAAAAGAGAGCAAAAATTGTGTATGCACTTGCTGTGCAGGCAGGGACAAGTGATCAGGCGACACTTGTAGTATTTTGTCAGTTTAGCAGTGGAGGTTAGCTACCTCCTTCCCGCCTAGCACCCCCCACTAAAGTATTTGATGAAGCAATATTAGGATTCCGATAACATTAACATAAATAGGAGTGTGCAGTACAAACCCATTATTTCTGTCCATCTGCATGGCCATATATCCAGTCATTTAATAAATACAGATTGACCGCATTGTAGCATGATATTGAGTCCGCCATATATATTGCAGTAAGTAGATTTGCAGCATTTAATAAAGCTCGCCTTCGGGGATCCACCCCGCCATATGAATCTTTTCAACTGTAGAGTTAGTGTTTCTGAAGTGATGTCGTTCATATGGAATCGGTAGTTCTGAAGTGTTTAAATAACTTAGGGTACCAACACCATCTTAACCAAAATAATTCTCATGTATATTGAGATTGGGAGTTTCCACTAATGCAGTGTTTGTTTATGCGCTTGATTTAGTAGTGGGTATATTATATCGGTTCTAGAAATTTGGATAACTGAAGCATTCGCTCGGGCACACCATGCTCCTTCCTCTTCGGACTTGATTAGGGGAAAGAATTGTGTCTTGCTCCAATTCACTCTGTGATCAGATTATCCCCAAATTTGTGTATTGTTTTTTCTGTCTCTTTTAAGATGTGCAACATTTGAAATTATTCTCCCCGTTATAACATCTATGTAAGCTTCCCAAATAACTGGACTGCTCATTGTGCTAGAATTTAATTGAAAGTACTGCATTGTTTCATCCTTAAGCGTGTTAAGGAATTCCTATTTGGTTAACCAGCAGGAGCTTCACATCCATGTAGGTCCTTATGTTGAGGCATGATCTGATAATCCATGTGAATGAATTTGCATTTTCCTTATTACGTTTATGTATGTATGATTAGGAGTTAAGGTTCTAAGAGGAAAAAGTATTTGTGCACCCCAGAGAAAAAAGTGTATCCTCCCATCTTTGGGTTTGTAGTGATTCTATTTGTCACTAAGGTCCAGGACTTTTAAGAAGGACACTAGCTGATCTAGCTCAGGTGCTGTTGTTTAGCACTCTGTAGGCCTGTACCCCTTTTGATTTTATCGAGAAGGTATTTTTCATTCCAGGAGCACCTACTTTAGTGGGGTATTAAGAGCCTGTGGGTGAGTAACTGAAGCCATGTGCAGACACTATAGGTGCAAGACTGTTAATGCCAAGCGGGAACTATTGGTATGAATGCCAGAAGTGAACATTATAGCTTTCTAACAGATCCCTCCATACAGTTAAACTGAAAGTATCTACTGCACAAACAAGCACAACAGGCCCAACTTGTGTACAGGCATAGGTGTCTCTCCATATGTTTCATAACTGAAATCCACCTTAAACTTCATCATTATAACCTCTACTGGGTGTCATTTTCAGGTCTCGGTTCTAGACAGCACACATGCGCTGTCTCAAAAAGAGACCTGTTGAATGTACGTTGTGGGCTTCAGCCTGCCAATACGATTTGCTGGCTCTGTCGTCACTCTATTATTTGTTCTCCCTATTTGTTCATGGCATGCATGCGTAATGCCTTTTCCAGGGTTTAGCCCTACCCAAGAGCAACGACCAATAACTTTTAAACATATGCAGCAGACATTTTAAGGCATTGTTTTGGGACTACGTTTTTATTTCTTTAAGAGTGTTTTTCATGAGCGCTACTGTATTTATTCACACCGTTCTTTGTTACCTGCTAATGCCACCTCTTCATTTCTTTAAGAGCGCTCTCATGAGCACTACTGTTGAAAGATTTAATTGAATAGGTATAACCATAGGGACAAAACTACTATACCAAGAGTGGGAGCTGCAGTTAGGGAAAAAGTAAACAATGGAAAAACAATCACATACTGTAAAAGGTTACTTGGCTCTACGATGTTGCACTATTCTCTACTAGATTGGGTCCTGGAAAATATGCTGCTGCTCGCTCTCTCCCTCCTCACCACAGAGCGGTTGCAGTTGCAGCTGCTCCTCAAAGTCCTCATTCCTGCCCGATGCGCTGCTCATTGCTGGAAGAAGATGGGCCACACAGTATCACGAATAGGATACTCAGTCCGGACTGATTTCCTTGGATCCTTCCACAAGGTCAGTAGAGACTGTGACCAAACCTATGGGACAACACAGAGAGAGATGCTCAGACAGTAGCACAACACCCAACATAGAAACTAAGACAGGACTTCTCTGTGCATGTAGATAACTGTTTTTTTGTTGCAGTTGTCCTCCCACCTTTTGCCTAGTATGTGATGTAACTTTGGCTGAAGTGCACTGTTAACCAGGTCTCCAGTGCCAATGTTCATTCCCAAAACAAGACAACTGGTCGCTTGATTCCCAAGTGACCAGGCCTTTAGCACCTCTGTATGTCCCTGGTAAAGTAAGTGGTGCCTCTGGTACCTAGGGCATGGGTACTAAAGAGGGTCCCTTATAGTTGTAGTATCTAATTGACCAGTCTAAGGAACCCAGCACAAAACTCTTACGGACTACCACTGTAGGCTATGTGACAAGTTGCTTCAAAAAATGAAAACACTAGATGTCCCCTAACACTGCATTTAATATTTGTAAGACACCCCAACAGTCAGCGTTGCAGCCCTAAGGCAAAGTGCACTATATTATATGTGAGGACATACCACCATGAACAGATATGTCCCTGTGTTGGCCAGTTAAATTACTGACAGTACAAGTGAACAGGGAAGCCATCTTAAGGTATGTCCTGGGCACTGGTCAAAATGAGTTTCCAAGCTAAAAAATTGCTTCACTAAAACCTCTAGTGTTTGGTGCCAAACACCTCATGTTAATATTCCCACACTGATTCCAGTGTGGGTTTTATTAATACATGCACCCAGAGGGTACCTTAGAAGTGCCACCTGTACCCTACCACCTGTAGTGCTCTGGCTGACTGATCCTATTCAGCCTGCTATCACAGATGATTTTCTGACCCCCAGGGTGAGAGCCTCACTCTTAGGAGGTCAGAAACAATGCCTCCTCTGGTGAGAGGTGTTATCACCTCCTTCTCTAGGAAGGCAGGAGGATTGAAAGGCCTCTGTTGCCTTTGATATGTGACCCCAGGCTTCCCCAGACAGAAATAATGCCGCTCCGGCCCTGGGCCTATCTGGCACCAGAGCAGGCGGGAAAATTAGCTTTGGAGGAGGAGTGTTACACTGCAAGCTGGACACACCTCTGGGTGACCAGTATGACGTGAACAGGAAATTAGAAATTCCACCATCTTGTATGTGGTGGAGTTAGCAATCCTGAGACAGGGTGATGCCCACTCCCCAAAGAAAGTGGTGATATTGGGGGCGTGAATAGCCCAGTGGTAAGTAGCCCATTAGCTACTACCCTTTACTCCCTTAAATGCCCCTAAATTGAGTATTTAGGGGACCCCCAATACTAAGACTTCAGATTGCTATGAACACAAAGAAGGAGTGGACACAGAAGACTAGTAACCCGAGAAATGAGGAGCACGACTGACTTGGCGCCAAACCTGCCTGCTGCACCGACACTTGTGGCGCAACCGACTCATCCTGCTGCTGTGCATACTCCAAGAAATCCAAAGGGCTGCAAGTGGTTTGCCAATTGCCTAAGAAATTTCCTTGATGTGGAGGAGGTACTGACTGCCCTGCAGCCACAGGCACCAAGAAGCACTGCCCGGTACAGAGACCTTCAGCCTACGCGGACTACTAATGCAGCAGCCACCCAGGAAGAGGTTGTTGTGCTCCTGCAAATCAGATCCATCCGCCCTCCAAGTGTGAAGATGCTAGGACTGATAGGACCCGCACGACCCCTTGCAGCAGGCCAAGGCTTACAGTCCAAATACCAATGCCAAAGAAACCGACCTGCAGGTTATTGGACTCCAGGGACAGTGAGGCCCAGATTGAGAGTGGCCCAGCTGCCCTGTTTGCCCGTTCAGCAGAAACATAGGCAAAGAGTGAGTCTCTGACCCCCGCCACCTGACACCTCAAAATACCTATGCACTCCACAGCCTGAGTCCAAGGGAGGTGATGGTACCAACGGGGTCCCCAAACCCATAAGAGATAAGCCCACTCTTAGGTTTGCCCCAGACTGGACTTCCATTTGGTGCCTGCAATCTCTTTCTGCAGACCCCCTCAAACAACAAATGACTATAGCACTGAAACCGAAGCCAAAGGACACCACCACCGAGCCCCACAGCCCAAGAAGTGGATAAATTGTGTCCCTATGTCCCAGAGGATCTCAAGGGTCAAGCCACATCGTGGATTCTCCCGGACTGAACCCTCAGTCCCTGCTTCAGCCTCTTTCTAATCGGACTGTTCCCCTTTGATGTGAATGGGACATCCGACGTCGTAACACACCTCTACACTCGGATGCCCCATAGCCTCTTGAGATGACCTGTTGGTGTGGCCTTGGACCTTGACCCATACTTACCTTCAGTCCTGCAAAACAGTACCGTAAGTCACTATTAAGTGCCTGTTGCAAAGTCATCCTGTGCCCTGGGCACCCCCCCCAACTTTTTGCTGACTGGAACTGATGGTAACTGACTCTGACTGACCCTGGGCTCTGTTTAACCAGGCCCAGGGCCAGTGCCAAGCTGAACTGAACACATTAGAACACAGTTAAGACACCCAACATACACTAGGGTACACTATAGTATGGTGGGGTACCCCTGTAGTTGGCATGACCTACCACCTAAGCCCCAAGTATGTAATAGGGCAGGGGATTGAAACTACCTAGAAGTCTCCAGTATCCTGGGGCATGGCAGTTTAGAGGCCAGCAGATTCTCTGCACTAGCATGTGTGCAGTGCTGAAGCCTGAGGTCAGTTTAAAAGCTGCACTGGTGGCCAGGACAGCTTTTAAACCTTAAATTGTGCCCAAACTCGACTTTGGGGGTAGGGGCCCCTAAAAATTAAACACCTACCATGTTTTTGCATATTAGGGACCCCCAGGGTCACCCCTAGGTATCCCAGGGGTGGGTGGTCAGTTATCAATAAGGGAGCGCCCTTATAAAATGAGTTTTTAGAAGCCTGGGTAAAGGGAAATTTTACATTTCACTCCTAACATTGTCTTAAAGAGGTGCTCAAATTCGACTTTGATGCTGGAAGAATTGGGTAAAGGTGACCTGCAATATTTCTGCAGATTCAGAACCCCTGAAGTCTCCCCTAGTTGCACAGGGGGTGGGGGTCCGGTAGAAATTAGGGAAATACTTATAAAATATGGTTTTATAAGCCCTTGTGCTACAAAAGTGGCGCAAGTCATTTTCTCCATTGCAAACCCCATGGCCCATAGGTTAACATGGTAGGAAGTGATTGATTAATAAATATTGATGGGAGAGGACTAGCCGGACCATTCAAAGACTTCCCAGAATGGTCATAGTAAATCCAACAATATTATATTGTTGAATTTCTCCTAAAGTGTACATACAATAAGTTATGAGACTTTCTTGTTTGTAAGTCCAAATTCAGCCTTTCAGTGGTCTGCCCTGATTGGTCAGTGTTAAGTGGATTAGCCAAGCTGCTGGGAGGGCAGTGATCTGTTCTATAGGAATGCCAGGTCAGGAGGTGGCGTCATAAACTACGTTCTTCAAAGGCAGAAGGGAGGCCTGGGTTTTAGTCCACTAAGACAGTCGTGACCCAGAGTCAGTGCTAGGCTTAAGAAAGGTATGTACAGATGTTAGGGGGTGTGTTTAGCCAGCTCTTACCACCTTGCTGGAAAATCAGCCATTATGGATTTGGAAGAATGATGCGCTCTGGGACAAACTAATGCCACACTCCACAGGATGTGGTCATAACCATGAGGAGTTTCCCTGTTCTCATTGGTCAGCAGTGACCTGGTGCTTGACCCAGAGAATTTTGAATAAGTATCTGAGAGGGGCAGAGCCCTCCAGATCTGCTGCTTGAAACTGAATGAAGCAAGAAGTGCCCTGCTGAAGATTTTGCTGTGTGCAAGGAACTCTAATGCATGACCTATGAAGACTGCACCATCTGAAACAACAGCCCTTTGGATTACCTTGCTGCCAAAAGACTCAAGAGTGGAAACTCCCTGCAAGCTACAGGTTAACAGAGCTCACCTGGACAGCCCCACAAAGAATTCAAAGCCTGGAGTACCAGTGAATTTGTAAGGGTTTTGTTCAAGTGGATTGCGGAATTGAAGTTTCACACTTTCAAGGACCCTCTTGGAGATTCCAGAACCTGGGATTGTTTGTTGTATACTTTGGGACCTGCAAGCAGAACGCCAGGAAGGTGTTCTAACTGGACCCTGCTTGCTGAAGAAGGCGGCCCACTACAGTGGTGAGAATTCTTCAGAACAATTTATAAAGGTGTGTCCCTGATGGAGAAAACGAAATGACTTAAGGGGCACTGTTGGTTTCTAAGCACTAGAAAGTGACTAATCTTTAAAAATTCATATCTCTGGTTCCCCACAGTGGATTTTTTTCGTTTTGGTGTCATTTAAAAGATAAAAATATTACCTATTCTTATAAATTGGTGTTGAATTTTTATTTTGTGTTGTGTCTTACTTATTTACTTAAATGGTGTTTTAAATGCTTTACATACCTGTCTTTGAAGTTAAGCCTGTCTGCTCGCAGCCACGTTACCAAGGGTTGAGCAAAGGAATAATTTTCTAAGACCTATGCTGAGTCCTATCATGTGTTAGTGGCCTTATTGCCAGTGACATACCTACATTTGCCCCTACCAATAACCCACTTTCCAACATTTGGGGGTCGATTCCGATTCGGGAAAAAAAACATCCGTACGATTTGTATTCGGAGCCCTCTCCGTACGAATCGTACCCGTCCGTCCGAGTCGCAAAGTACGATCCGTATTCCGTGAATCCGTCCAAATCGTCGCGATCCGTACGTATTGCAAGGCTGAAACCGTAAACCGTACGACTCGTACACATACCGTACGACTCGTACACATGCCGTACGACCCGACGAGTATGATCCGGACCGGGGTATGAGGACGCGATTCGTACGGTCCACGTCAAGTAAGGGCGAGTCGTACGGAAAAGCACACAAACACATACACACCGTACGGTCCGTACCCCCCATGATCGAAGGGGTATGCACCGTACCCCTGCGATCATGGGGTATACGAGCCGTACCCCCATTGTACGATCGGTGTACGAGCCGTACCCCCATTGTACGATCGGTGTACGAGCCGTACCCCCATTGTACGATGGGTGTACGAGCCGTACCCCATGTACGATGGGTGTACGAGCCGTACCCCCATCGTAACCCCAATCGTAACCCCAACATCCTGTGGAGTGTGGCCGATCGTACAATGGGGGTACGGCTCGTACACCCCATGATCACAGGGGTACGGTGCGTACACCTGCGATCATGGGGGGTACGCACCGTACCTGGGGGGGGGCGTTCCGTACCTGTTTCGGCACGAACTCTGCTTTTACGGCTGTTTTCAGCTCCCGTAGAAAAAGGGTCGTACGGTGCGTACCCGACACGCATCGTACTTGCTGGGTCATAAAAACCAGCCGCGAACCGTACAGATGTCGCGTACAGCGGGTTCTGAGGGAGAATCGTACGGAGATTAGAGTCGTACGGTGTCTTGTACGACTCGTACGGAGTACGGCTCCTGGTACAAATCGTACTTCGTTGTACGTACGGGGACGTTGCAGGGTACGATTCGTACGGGGAAAACGCTCCGAACGGCTATTCAGAGCGGTTTTTCCCGAATCGGAATCGACCCCCTGGTGTTCAGCGGTGTGCATGAGGACTTGTGTTTAAAAGGTACACCTTTCAGTGAATAATTTAAGATTATAAAAATCCTCTAAATTGCCTTAGAACAAAACTTTTGAGTTTGATTTTTCGAATTTGGACTAAACTGTTTTTAATCCATTGTTTTGATTTTTCCAAATTGTTCTAAGTCTATTGTGCCTAGTTTTTGTGACTCAAAACTAGGGAACCATGGAGCTGGACCTGGCTAAACTGTCCCAGTTTAAGATGGCGGATCTTAGAGAACAGTGTAGGCTTAGGGGGCTGCGTCCTGCAAAGAAGACGAGGAAGGCAGGGTTGCTTGAGTCCCTAAAGGCCTGGGCCAGGGCAGCGGAGGAGAACCCAAGGGGGTGGGAAGATGTTACCCCCAACCTCACCCGAGAGGGGGGTGAGGATGAGACCTTTCCCATTGTGACTAGTGTTAGCCAGGTGAATCAAGGTGGTGGTGGGAGTGGGGAAGGGTCCCTTACTCAGGTACCACTTTTGTCCCTTGCAGAGAGACAGCTTCAGGCTCAATTAGAGTTGATTGCCTTGGAGAAGGAGAAATTCGAATTGGCTAAGAGAAAATGGGAGAAGGAGGAGAAAACGAATGGTGGCAGCGAAAGTGAAGTTGCTGAAATGTCTAGGGGTTGTAGATTTGAACCTAAACTTCCCAAAGGCATAGTACCCAAGTACACTGAGGGGGATGACATTGACAATTGGCTAGCAGCTTTTGAGAGGGCCCTTAAAATGAGTAGGGTTCACTCTAGGTATTGGGGTGCACTCCTGTGGGCGTTGATTCCAGTAGCTGGGAGGGATTGGCTCCTGGCTCTGAAGGGAGATGATGTAGAATCATACCAGCAGATGAAGGCATGCTTAGTCAAGAGATTTGGTCTGACTCCAGAACAGTACAGGGTGACGTTTAGAGGCACCCAGAAATTGAGTTCAAAGTCTTGGGTAGACTTTGTGGATGTTTCAGTAAAGGCAGTGGAAGGCTGGATTGTTGGTAACAAAGTTGACACATTTGAGGGATTGTATAATTTGTTTTTGAAAGAACACATTTTGACTCATTGTGCAGAAGAGAAGTTACGCCAGTATCTAGTGGACTCTAAGCTGACAGACCCCAGAGAGCTGGGGGAATCAGCTGATGAGTGGGTGAGAACCCGGGTTTCCATTCAGCATCAGGGGGGTGACCAGAAGAAAGGAGGACAGGTCCCTCCCCAGGGGAAAGCCCAGGGAAATGGAGGTCAAAATCCTAAGAAGTACTCCAAAGACCCAAAAAAACCTGCACAAGGAGGGGGGGCCCGAGCCAACCCAAATTCAAAGGGAGGGGGTTTCAGGGAAAGCCTGGTAGGTTCTTTGATCCCTCAAATGTGGGTAAGTGCTTTGACTGTAACCAGCCAGGGCATAAGCAGGGAGATGCTGTCTGCGCCAAGAAGCTCCCCCCTAAGGGGCCATCCACAGGGATTGCCAGTGTCAGTGTAGGGGTGGAGGGTGGTGTATAGAACAGGCAGGTGGTGGAAGCAACCTTAGTATCCCAGGGTGGGGTGAGTATTGCCACCCTTGCTGCCTTACCTCCAAACATGGACAAGTACAGGCAGAGGCCTAAAGTGAATGGGACTGAGATTGAGGCTTTCAGAGACACTGGGCTAGTGTAACTATGGTCCTGGATGAACTGGTGCCCCCAGAGAGGTTGTTACCTGGTGAATTTCACCAGGTGACATATGCAGACAGCACTACCAAACTCCATCCCATGGCTGTGGTGGATTTGGAATGGGGAGGTGTGACAGGCCCTATGAAGGTAGCTGTGTCAAAGGTGCTCCCGGTCCAGTGTTTACTGGGCAATGATCTTGAAGCCTCTGCGTGGTCAGAGGTGGCAAGAAGACTCCATATGAAAATATTGGAGCTCCCTGGGTGGGTATGTGCTGTGACTAGGTCACAGACTAGCCAGAAGGGAGGGGCTGGATACTTGGACCCTGGAACAAAGGGCCAAGGATCCAAGGACAAGGGCACTGGGCCTAGTGAGCCAGCCCAGGGAACTCCAGAGTTGCAGGAAGAATCTAACCCTGATGGGGAGGATCTGGCCTCTGAGGGAGGGACTCCATCCCTGCCAGAGCTGTCAGATTTTGCAGAACTGACAGGAGCAGGTCGACCCTCCAGAGAGGAGTTCAGTCAGGGACAGCGTGACTGTCCCACCCTTGAGAGCTTGAGGCGGATTGCTTCTAAGCAAGAGGAGGGGGATGACAGTGGGTTTCACAAACTCTACTGGGAAGATGGACTGCTTTATACTGAGGCCAGAAACCTCAAGGAGGGGGCCACCAGGAGATTGGTGGTGCCCCAGAAGTACAGAGAGTTCATCCTGACTGAGTCACGATATCCCCTTGGCAGGACATTTGGGACGGACAAAGACGACATGGAACCGGTTGGTGAACCATTTCTACTGGCCCAATATGTCTGAAAAGGTAAAGGAGTTTTGCAGCTCCTGTGTCACCTGTCAGGCAAGTGGCAAGGCAGGGGGCAAGACAAAGGCTCCCCTAATACCACTGCCAGTGGTTGGGGTTCCTTTTGAAAGGGTGGGGATGGACATTGTTGGTCCCCTGGACCCACCTACTGCATCAGGGAGTAGGTATATCTTAGTGGTAGTTGACCATGCTACTAGATACCCTGAAGCCATACCTCTTAGAACCATTGATGCACCTGCAGTGGCTAGAGCACTGCTTGGTGTGTTCACCAGAGTGCGTTTTCCAAAAGAGGTGGTGTCAGACAGGGGCACAAACTTCCTGTCCAGCTATCTTACTGCTATGTGGGATGAGTGTGGTGTCAACTACAAGTTCACCACCCCCTATCACCCACAAGGAAATGGTCTTGTTGAGAGATTCAACAGAACCCTGAAGGGCATGATAAATGGGTTGTCAGAGAAACTCAGGAGGAGATGGGATGTTCTCCTCCCATGCTTACTGTTTGCCTACAGGGAGGTGCCACAGAAAGGGGTTGGTTTCAGTTCTTTTGAGTTGCAGTTTGGACACCCTGTGAGGGGGCCATTGAGCCTGCTAAGGGAGTCTTTAGAGAAGCCTCTTAAAGAAGCTAAGGACAATGTGCTTGATTACGTGCTAGGCCTGAGATCTAGAATGGCAGAGTACATGTACAAGGCAAATAGAAAACTGGAGGCCAGCCAGGAGCTAATGAAGCACTGGTATGATCAAAAAGCTACTATGCCTGAGTATACTCCAGGACAGTTGGTGTGGGTGTTGGAGCCTGTGGCTCACAGGGCCCTCCATGACAAGTGGAGTGGGCCCTATCCAATCTTAGAAAAGAAGGGTGAGGTTACCTATTTGGTTGACCTTGGCACCCCCAGGAAGCCTCAAAGGGTCCTGCATGTGAATAGATTAAAACCCCACCATGACAGGGCAGACATGACCATGTTACTGGCGGATCACTGACATAATATTGACTACAAAAATATAGGCATTTAAAATATCGACTCCAAAATATCGACTACAAAAATATCGAAGTCCTATCTACAAACAGGTAAGTACAAAAATATCGAATCAAAAATATCGTTTAAAAATATGTACTTTGTAAAAATATCGAATTTATTAAAATTAATGTAAAATTAAAAAAATATTAAAAATAAATAACTAAAATATACTTAAAAATACTTAAATAACCGTAAAATGATTAAATAATTAATGAAAGTTATAAAAAAAAATCTATTTTATTTGTTAAAACATATATATATATATTAACATAATATTATTAAAAAATATACAATATTATTAACGTAGCATGGCAAAAGTGTTAAAATTACTATTCCCACTCCAAAGAGTGCAACAGTAAGGAAAAGCATTGGATACCGTAGGGGTTAAAATTACTATTCCCACTCCAAAGAGTGCAACAGAAGGGAAAGCGTTGGATAGCATAGGGGTAAAAATTACTATTCCCACTCCAGAGAGTGCAACAGTAGGGAAAGTAAACACTTCATGTATTAATTAAAAAAATATAAATTAATATCTATAAAAAATTAATTAAAAGTAATTACCAATTTAATATAATATAATAATTAATCAATAAAAATTATAAATTAAAATTAATTATTACAATTAGTTACCTATTAATACAAATTAATTACAAATTAACAATTAATTAAAAATTAAACATGAATTAACAATTAATTCAAATTAAATACAATTAAATAAATTGAATTATTGAATTCATTATAAATAAATTACTTCTCACCCTATTCCCCTATAAACCCACAACCCGCTACAGAAAATAAATTAGTAAAATTAACATAATTAGCAATTAATCAATTAAAAAAAATTAATTGGCAAATTAAAATGTATTTAATTACCCATAAAAAATTAATTAACAATTAATTCTAAATAAATACCAATAAATAATTTTACATATTTAATTAATTATAAATAAATTACTTCCCACCCAATTCCCCTATAAACCCACAACCCGCTACAGAAAATAAATTAGTAAAATTAACATAATTAGCAATTAATCAATTAATTAAAATTAATTCCAAATTAAAATGTAATTAATTACCAAATATAAATTAATTAACAATGAATTAAAAATGAATACCAATAAATAAATGTACATATTTAATTAATTATAATTAAATTACTTCCCACCCTATTCCCCTATAAACCCACAACCCGCTACAGAATTAAATCACGCAAAAATTAAAAAACAAAATTCAGTAATTAAAATAAATTATAACATAAATACACACTTTTCACACATATAATAACATAAAAAACACTATAAAAAATTCGATATTATTAAAAATTCGATAATTTTAATAACCTATATTATATACTTCGATATTTTAACTTTCTATATTTTTAACATTCGATATTACATTACTTACCTTAAAAACAATATTTTTGATGTCTATATTCTGTCCATTCGATATTTTGTCCATTCTATATTTTAAACTCGATATTATGTCCATTCGATATTCTTTACTCGATATTTTGACTGTTTACCATTACTGGCCACTGATGAGGGTGTGGACGAGGAAACTGAGCCTGTGCCTGACCTCCTCTACACTAATGTGCAAGATGGGTCAGTGGAGGGAGTTGTGCTCTCTCCCAAGTTGACAGACCAGCAGCACAGAGACTGTAAGCAGGTGCTGGAGCAGTTTGCTGGCCTGTTCTCTCTGACCCCAGGCATCACTGAGTGGTATGTGCACCACATTGACACTGGTGACAGCCGACCTGTCAAAAATAAACTGTACAGGTCGTCTGACCATGTCAGAGCCAGCATTAAAGCTGAGGTTGCTAAGATGCTGGAGCTGAGGGTAATTGAACCATCTGAGAGTCCATGGGCCAGTCCAGTGGTACTGGTACCTAAACCTAACCCTCAGGGGGGACCCAAGGAGTTACGGTTCTGTGTGGACTACAGAGGTTTGAATGCAGTCACAAAGAAGGACACTCACCCTATACCTAGAGCTGATGAGCTCATTGATAGGTTAGGGGCTGCTAAGTACCTGAGTACTTTTGATTTGACTTCAGGTTACTGGCAGATTGCCCTCACTGATGGAGCAAAGGAGAGGTCAGCATTCTCCACACCAGAGGGACATTATCAGTTCAAGGTAATGCCCTTTGGAATAAAGAATGCACCTGCCACATTCCAAAGGTTGGTGAACAGGGTCTTGTCTGGGTTGGAACAGTTCAGTGCAGCTTACCTGGATGATATAGCTGTATACAGTTCTACCTGGGGGATCACTTAAACCACCTAAGGGAAGTGCTTCAGGCCATGCAGCAGGCAGGCTTGACTATTAGACAAGCAAGTGCCAAATAGGGCAGAGTTCTGTGGTGTACCTGGGCCACCTGGTAGGTGGGGGCCATGTACAGCCTCTCCAAGCTAACATTCAAACTATTCTGGATTGGACAGCTCCTGTTACCCAAACTCAGGTCAGGGCATTCCTTGGACTGACAGGGTACTATAGAAGGTTTGTTCAAAATTATGGGACCATTGTGGGGCCTCTAACAGAACTGACTTCTAAAAAGAGGTGATTTGGACCCCAGAGTGTCAGAAGGCTTTTGACACTCTGAAAGCTGCTATGTGTTCAGCACCAGTGTTACTGGCCCCTGACTACACAAAGGAATTTGTAGCTCAGACTGATGCTTCAGAGCAAGGGATTGGTGCAGTTTTGTCACAGCTGAATGAAGGGAGCCTTGACCAGCCAGTGGCCTTTATTAGCAGGAGGCTTCTTCCCAGAGAGCAGAGGTGGAGTGCCATTGAGAGAAAGGCTTTTGCTGTGGTGTGGTCACTGAAAAAGTTGAGACCATATTTGTTTGGGACTCACTTTCGTGTTCAAACTGACCACAGGCCTCTCAGGTGGCTCATGCAGATGAGAGGGGAGTATCCCAAGCTGATAAGGTGGTCCATTTCCCTACAAGGAATGGACTTTACAGTGGAACACAGACCTGGGGTTGCCCATGCCAATGCAGATGGGCTTTCCAGGTTTTTCCACTTAGCCGATGAGGACTACCAGGGTGTAGGTTAGTAACCCATCACCTTTCGTTTGGGGGGGCTATGTTGCAAAGTCATCCTGTGCCCTGGGCACCCCCCAACTTTTTGCTGACTGGAAATGATGGTAACTGACTCTGACTGACCCTGGGCTCTGTTTAACCAGGCCCAGGGCCAGTGCCAAGCTAAAAGGAACACATCAGAACACAGTTAAGACACCCAACATACACTAGGGTACACTATAGTATGGTGGGGTACCCCTGTAGTTGGCATGACCTACCACCTAAGCCCCAAGTATGTAATAGGACAGGGGATTGAAACTACCTAGAAGTCTCCAGTATCCTGGGGCATGGCAGTTTAGAGGCCAGCAGATTCTCTGCACTAGCATGTGTGCCGTGCTGAAGCCTGAGGTCAGTTTAAAAGCTGCACTGGTGGCCAGGACAGCTTTTAAACCTTAAATTGTGCCCAAACTCGACTTTTGGGGTAGAGGCCCTTAAAAATTAAACACCTACCATGTTTTTGCATATTAGGGACCCCCAGGGTCACCCCTAGGTATCCCAGGGGTGGGGGGTCAGTTATCTAGAAGGAGCGCCCTTATAAAATGAGTTTTTAGAAGCCTGGGTAAAGTGAAATTTTACATTTCACTCCCCACATTGTCTCAAAAAGGTGCTCAAATTCGACTTTGATGCTGAAGAATTGGGTAAAGGTGACCTGCAATATTTCTGCAGATTCAGAACCCCTGAAGTCTCCCCTAGTTGCACAGGGGGTGGGGGTCGTGTAGAAATTAGTGAAATACTTATAAAATATGATTTTATAAGCCCTGGTGCTACAAAAGTGGTGCAAGTCATTTTCCCCGTTGCAAACCCCATGGCCCATAGGTTAACATGGTAGGAAGTGATTGATTAATAAATATTGATAGGAGAGGACTAGCCGGACCATTCAAAGACTTCCCAGAATGGTCGTAGTAAATCCAACAATATTATATTGTTGAATTTCTCCTAAAGTGTACATACAATAAGCTATGAGACTTTCTTGTTTGTAAGTCCAAATTCAGCCTTTCAGTGGTCTGCCCTGATTGGTCAGTGTTAAGTGGATTAGCCAGGCTGCTGGGAGGGCAGTGATCTGTTCTATAGGAATGCCAGGCCAGGAGGTGGCATCGTAAACTACGTTCTTCAAAGGCAGAAGGGAGGCCTGGGGTTTAGTCCACTAAGACAGTCGTGACCCAGAGTCAGTGCCAGGCTTAAGAAAGGTATGTACAGATGTTAGGGGGTGTGTTTAGCCAGCTCTTACCTCCTTGCTGGAAAATCAGCCATTATGGATTTGGAAGAATGATGCACTCTGGGACAAACTAATGCCACACTCCACAGGATGTGGTCATAACCAGGAGGAGTTGCCCTGCTCGCATTGGTCAGCAGTGACCTGGTGCTTGACCCAGAGAACTTTGAATAAGTATCCGAGAGGGACAGAGCCCTCCAGATCTGCTGCTTGAAACTGAATGAAGCAAGAAGTGCCCTGCTGAAGATTTTGCTGTGTGCAAGGAACTCAAAGGCATGACCTATGAAGACTGCACCATCTGAAACTACAGCCCTGTGGATTACCTTGCTGCCAAAAGACTCAAGAGTGGAAACTCCCTGCAAGCTACAGGTTAACAGAGCTCACCTGGACAGCCCACAAAGAATTCAAAGCCTGGAGTACCAGTGGATTTGTAAGGGTTTTGTTCAAGTGGATTGCGGAATTGAAGTTTCACACTTTCAATGACCCTCTTGGAGATTCCAGAACCGGGGATTGTTTGTTGTATACTTTGGGACCTGCAAGCCGAACGCCAGGAAGGTGTTCTAACTGGACCCCGCTTGCTGAAGAAGGCGGCCCACTACAGTGGTGAGAATTCTTCAGAACAATTTATAAAGGTGTGTCCCTGACAGAGTAAACGAAATGACTTAAGGGGCACTGTTGGTTTCTAAGCACTAGAAAGTGACTAATCTTTAAAAATTCATATCTCTGGTTCCCTTCAGTGGATTATTTTCGTTTTGGTGTCATTTAAAAGATAAAAATATTACCTATATTTATAAATTGGTGTTGGATTTTTATTTTGTGCTGTGTCTTAATTATTTACTGAAATGGTGTTTTTAAATGCTTTACATACCTGTCTTTGAAGTTAAGCCTGTCTGCTCGCAGCCACGTTACCAAGGGTTGAGCAAAGGAATAATTTTCTAAGACCTATGCTGAGTCCTATCATGTGTTAGTGGCCTTATTGCCAGTGGCAGACCTACATTTGCCCCTACCAATAACCCGCTTTCCACAAGTGCCCAACTTCAGTACATGTTTTTCACCCCTAGGATAACATTACCGCACCCAAAAATTGCAGTTTTAAATTTTGACTGTAAAAAGTCATAAGTAGAGAAGTACCTACCTGATGCCAACGATCTTGGTATCTAAATTCATATAAAAGTATGTTTTATTTTTATAAATTGGTGTCGGATTTCTTTATTGAGTATGGGCCTCATTTACTGCCTTTGAGTATGCAATAAATGCTAAGCACTACCCTCTGATGTGTCTAACTGCTCACCCACACTACCACAAAAGAGAGCAGTTGGGGTGTCATTTTTGCCTCTGTAATGCCTTTGGGGTGTGTCTGGACTTTTTACATAGTGTACCACTTTTTGGTTTACTATATAGAGCCAGCTTCCCGCAGCACACTAGTACAACACCAATGCCAGTCTAAATATCATTCTTTCCCGTTCTAAATGTCATCACTTTATTGAACCGGAAACAATACAAAAAGGCTCATATTGCAAAACATTTTTAGTTGCATCCTTAATTACAAAATGAAATGCTTTAACAGCCTACTTTTAAATTTCACAGTACGATAATGCATGAACTGTTTTAAAATATTATCATTCACAATTTTGAGACTGTCTAGGGTTTTTGATGTTACTCAACCTTTTGCTGTCTCCCACTATTTCTCTCTTTCTCACAATGTCTGGCTAGCTCTTTCTGTCCGCGTCACTTCCTCCATTTTGTTTATTTCTCTTGCTCTCCTATTTTAGTCTGTCTCTGACTTTCTATTTCCTTTGCTCATACACTCTCAGGCTGTCTCAGCCTGCCTTTCTCCTTCTATCTACCTCTGTCTCCTTCGCCCTGTCCAGTTCCCTTCTCCCTCCCCATCTACACTTGCAAAAGGTTAAAAAACATTAACATTGACAAAGACAATAGCTCTTGCATGGCCAAGACCTCTTGTCGTTGCCAATTCTTGTTACTCTCTGTCTTCTACATGGGCAATGATATAATGGTTAAGCAAAGTCATAGATTATACTTAGCTTCTTCCAATCATGCTAATTCACATTGGGTCCAATATGGCTTACAGCTGCTTCCACTGTCGTTCTACAATCCATTCCTCCATTTTCCCTACCTCCCTCTGAGTTTTATCAGGTGTCACATCTATCTCCATACATCATGTCCAACAGGATAGAGCAACTTTTATCGCCCTATGAATTATCATCTGGATCTTCCTGCATTTTTTTCTGAGTTAGGCGAGTCTCCTCCTAGTCCAGCATTGCCACCCTTGTTGATTGGATTTTTCCTGATTCTGTTTCTCCATCCAGGTTGTGAGCTATTTCAAAGTGCGCGTCTTTGCTTTTTGGGTTTAAATGTATCAAGCAGACTAAGTTTGGCGTGTCTGCGCCCCAACGTGGCCAGGAACCCTGCTCCTTTTCTGTCAGGTTCCAGCCACCATATTTACTATTCTAGAGAGGTCCTCCTTAACCTTGGTAAGACCCGAACACACACGGTAACATCTTGTAACAAGATGACCGCAGGGGAGACTGAGGGCCCTTTCTCCTGCCTTAAGTGCAAATGGGCCATCAGGGCAGTGACAGAACAGAGCTCTCGAGATAAGGGCAATTTGTCTGAGCATCCATTGAACTGCATTGTTCTGAACTTAAGATTTCTGCCCAAACACTGTCTGGAGATCTGGGGCATTATAGCAGAAAAAAACAGACCTGGTATTTATTACAGAAATCTGGCTAGATGACAATAATTCTCCTGATATTGCCTCTGCCCTCACTGTTGGGTATAAATTATTAAAATGTGATAGAAAGGGGGAAAGGAGGAGGAACCGCTATCATTTTTGAAGACTGTTTTTCCTGTCTTCCTGAACCAGTATCCACACTATGGGGTCGATTCCGATCCGGTAAAATCCCCGTCCGTACGAATCGTATCCGGAGCCGTTTCCGTACGACTCGTACGGACGCCGTACGACCGGACAATTCCGATCCCGATCGGCCGACCCGGACGCGATTCGTACGGTACACGTCGATTCGTACGGAAAAGAGCACGATCACCTACACACCGTACGGCGCGTACCCCCCATGATCGCAGGGGTACGCGCCGTACCCCTGTGATCATGCGGGGTACGTGCCGTACACCCAGCGTATATGGGGTACGTGCCGTACACCCACCGTACATGGGGTACGGTGCGTACCCCATGTACGCTGGGTGTACGGCACGTACCCCGCATGATCACAGGGGTACGGCGCGTACCCCTGCGATCATGGGGGGTACGTGCCGTACCCGGGGGGGCGTTCCGTACCTGTTTTGGCACGAACTCAGCGTTTACGACTGTTTTCGGCTCCCGTAGGAAAAGGGTCGTACGGCGCGTACCCGACACGAATCGTACTTGCTGGGTTGTAAAAACCAGCCGCGAACCGTAGTGATGTCGCGTACAGTCGGTTCCGAGTGAGACTCGTACGGAAATTTGAGTCGTACGGAGTCCTGTACGACTCGTACGGAGTTTGGCACCTGGTACGGATCGTACTTCGTCGTACGTACGGGACGTCTACGGGTACGATTCGTATGGGGAAAAAACTCTCCGTACGACGATTCGGAGCGCATTTTACCGGATCGGAATCGACCCCTAGGTGATCATGAAATACTGGTATTCCAAGTCTCCAGAGGGTAATACAAACTGTTTGGAGGAGCAGTTATTTATATAAACCCCCGGGCGACATGCCCGAATTTAGTGCCAACCTACTAGCCCAACTGTTTCCCTCTTGCCTGAAACATAACCACTTTCTGGTTTTAGGTGATTTCAACATCCTTTACGAAGACAGGGTGAACTCCATAGGTGAACAACTTAAAGATGACATGCCGATTCTACAGCTCATACAATGGGTTAATAGACCCACCCATGCCACCGGACATACCCTCGACCTTCTATTTTCTAATATTGAGTCTATAAAGATTGCTGAAATTACACCCCTCAAATGGACCGACCATTCTCTAATAACTTTTTCCTTCACTTTGCCGACCTACAAACCCAGCTCGAGCACTTCAGAGACCCTGGAATCTTATTACCCCTGAACTGTTTGCCTCATACTTCCCATTAAGGGACCAGGCTTTCCTAGGAACACCTCCAGTCCAGACAATGGTTGACACCTTAAACTCTGTGACAAGTTTCACACTGAACTTATGTGCTCCTACGATAGTAAATAAATCTACAAGGAAATCACCCTCTGAAAGGTGGTATTCATCCAATCTTAGGCTCTAAAAAAGAAAATGTAAATCTTTAGAACATAAATGGAGAACTACCAAAGATATGCACAACAAGTTATCCTATAGTACAGAACTAAAGAATTACCATACAGGGATTCATGTGTAGGCATACCCGTCCCACTTAGGGTGATAAATGTAAAAAGAACAACTGAGGGACAGAATGCTGAACAATGCCAAACATTCACCTCCAGTACAGAAATCTGGGCCTAAATCCATCATTTTTAAGATAGCCATTCCAGTTTGGACCCAGAGATATGCAAATCAGTCCTGACCCTGCTCCCCATGGGAACAGTCCTGCCTAAACTGCCTGGTCAGATCCTCCCTGGACTGGAAACAAGCATCCTGGGAATAGTCTTTTGGCCTTTCGCACAATGTGCTATTGAGGATGTACTAACGTTCCTCTTTAATTTAAGATAATATCCAGTAATTTCAGATAATATCCAGTAGATTGATTCTTCATGTAGTCTCCATCACCTGGAAGTTTGGCGCATTGAGTGTTTTTCTCTCCGTTGATGAAGCTTCTTTATTGTTTGTGGAGATTTTCTTTATCCTGTTGTTTCCATGCCATTTCCGGATTTTTTGTGATGCATGAAGGAGTTTGGAGCGCATTTGAAAGAGGCAGATTGTACTGTGTGTATGCCTATTATGTGCTAGGAGTATTCTGTTTTGGAAAAGTTTTCTTTATGATGTAACACTTCAAAGTGGCTGTGGGGAGTTGCATTAAAGGAATCATCCATAATGTTATCCTGCATGATTCAAATTAAATTCAGATTATTTTGCCATTTAATTAGAAGAATCGCTATTCTCCACTGGCAAAATGCAAATCTTTTCCAATGAAGGTGGCAAGTGATTCTAAACCTTTGAAGTACTGTATTTTCTTTTATGAATGGAGATAACCATTTCGAAACATCATGCAATGACTGCTTCAAGCCACAATATACCTTAGACTTTTTAATATCGAACATACCAATACATTTAACAAAAGTGCCAAAGTGGTGGGTTTTTGTTGTGTTGGGGAGTGTACGAGTACTCAACTAACAAGCATACGCGCCGGAGTTTAACTGTTTTAAGTGAAAGGCTCATACCTCGTGTTCAGCCACCAGATTCCATGCAATGAGAATCTTTTCTGATCTATTTTATGTAAAAGGATTTACTTTTTATTCAGTATAATTTTTTGTTTAGCTAATATCACATGCACAGTTTTATGGAAGGAGCCGTCCTTTCCTGATGGCAGGAGCATTGGGTTATGGAAATATTATTTTGAGAAGCTTGTAATTAAACATAAAATGACATAATGGTTAAGGAATATAAATCCTGCAGCAGAATTGATACGATTTATATTTAGTTTTGATAGAAAATTAATGGCGTTATATTTTATTAACATAATTAATACCTTTGTTGCCAAGAGTTTCAATCATTACAAATACTTTCAGGGGCCCACTAGCAGGAGATGATTTTTTATATTATCAAACTGCCACGCCAGGATTCACTCAAGGATTTAGCAACAGGATAATCTTAAATTGCATCACTTTATGCGATTGTCCTGCACCAAATTCCAATGCAAAGCAGAGGTATTAAAAAAGGATTAAAATATTTTGAAATGTAAACATCAGAGAGATTCACTTTAGGGAGGCACAGGTATATGTAATTGATAGACTTATAAAATGTAGTAGAACACAAACCAATTACAGTTGATTTCTGGACGAATTCCATTACGGACGTAGTATTGAAAAATGGGGGCGTTTTGGAATCTTTTACTGAGACCCATTTTTAAAGGAGCTAGAATTTACAGGCTGAACTATGGAAGAACATGCATGTATAATATGGTGAAGACTCGACAATTGCATGCATGGATGTTTTACATGTGAATGATGTTATAGCTGACAATGGGTGATCGAAGAAAAGTAAGGGGCTTATTTACAAACCTCTCGCGCCGCCGGTGCGTCACTTTTTATATGGGAAACTGTGACGCACAGGCGGCGCAAGAGGCTTGTAAATAAGCCCCTAAATTAGCAACAATATTTATATCACTTTGTGAGTTAGGCAGAATGCTGATCACATAGAGTTTAGATTGCTCGGGGGTCAGTAATTTGGTTAGAGTACTTGGGCCACTGGAAGCGCGGGGACACACTGGCTAGTGTAACCAGGCGCTATATAAGCTCAGTTTATTATTATTATATAAAAACACCCATAACATCGTTATGACACAATAATAATATCACTTTAAATTAACCAGTTATACATATCAACTAAAATATATTTTATGTTTAAAAAGCTACAGCATTTAAAACTATGATCGTTTGACTTACCAGATAGTGGTTGCACAAGTATATCTTCATGCTAAGTACTTTTTGTGCACTAATTTAAATAATTGTTCTAAAACACTTGCAAATGTCTGCCAATACAAGGTGATATGGAATAAAGTTTCTAATACATAATTTCCACAAACACACATTCCTCAACATTGTGTTTAGTTCTTGTATTTTTTCCATTGGAATATAGAACATTGTAGATGTTAGTTTTACGTTTTCATAAATTCAGTACTAGGTGCATCAGATAAACATGATCAGTTCCCTCCTGCCATCGATTGTTAAATAGATGGTTAAATAGTGTGTATAGGGTCCTGATTACAAGTTCGGGGCTACGTTTCGAGCCATATGGAAACAGCAGTTTGCACACAGAACTGAAGTATGGAGTTATGTGGCAATTATCACTCCCTCCCAGATTCTAGCAAGGCAAATCTGAATACATGTATCAGGGAAAAGACCATGAAAAAAATCAAAAGGCAGAATTGGATATGTTAAAAACTGATTCTGCGTGTTGTGCCTGATAAATACCTGACCCCGTTGTGAGGGCATTTACGAGGTGTAGTTGACATTTCACCATATTGCTCACAACTTGTATTCAGGGGCAAAAAAGTCAACCATCTAGGTGATTCAAAATTTAATTCTTAGGCCCTGATTACAAGTTCTGGGTCAAATTCCAGTCCTTTTGCAAGCATAAGTTTGCAAGGGATGAGATTTATTAGAGTGTGAGTTGTTGGACTGGGGAACGAGCTCTGGTCAAGCAACAGCCACAATCCCTTGCAGGGTGAACCACAAAACGTCACTAAATTAAGCTGAGCTTAACCCTGGGTAGTTTGGCACAAAACGCAGTCAGGCTTAACTTAGAGGTTGCGTGTAGAGTATTTATGCAGTACATAAACAGTAATAAAGTGAGAACACGACACAAGAAAAATCATTCACCAATTTACAGAAATAGAGTACATTTGAATACATTCTTTGACTCCTGAACAACATTTACCTGATCAGTAGAACCAGAGTTATGGATTTTAAAGTTTTTAGTAAACTTTACACCTAAAAGATCAAAGTGTCAACTGCGGACATCTAGTCACCTGAGACCGGGTTAAAGTAGAAAAATATGACCGACTGCAATAGAGCACAGTGAGGATACACCAAATGGATTGGGCCCAGTCAGCACTTTACTTCGTACTTAGAAGAAAGTGTTTGAAAAAATATCATGAGAAGGTAAAGTTAATTGAGGCAAAGCTGCAAGAAGTGTCTGAGTAGGGAGTGTCATCGTCGCATAGCCTTGAGTCAAAGCCGTAGGGAAAAATTCTACATTTGGACTTAGTCTCTGAAATGGAAGTAAAAAATCTCCAGTGGGACTCGGCAGAGGGCTGTAGCCGAAGACAATTCCACTAGGCCGGATACCCCTTTGGTGAAGGACTGCCGAAAAGAATTTGCCGCTGCTGAGAAGTTCATTGCAGGAGAAGACACAAAGTCAATCTGACTGGCAATGTACCTCAGGCAAATAGGAGAGCAAGTTGGTCCCAGTATCCTCCCCATTCTCAGAGCAGTTTTTAGGTGGGAAAAGCTTCTAGACAGTGTCTATGAAGTGCATGGAATTTCCTGTCTCCCCTGCCCTGGCTCCAAACTGGACCGAGTGACAATCTGGAGGTGATAGATCCTTGTCAGAAGGCAGGCCACTCCCTATTCTGTTGCAAGTGTGGTGTGCTCAGCTCCACTTCCCCTTCCTGCCAGACTATGGCCCGCTTAAGCACACCTAATCCCTCTATTGTGTGACTGTCTGGGAGGAATTCGCAAAGTATAACTGTCAGTTACACCCAGTCGTGTGACCCAAGACAGGCTACAGGCACAAAACGGCTAGGGGGCGAAAAAATGCAAACTTTCTAAAAATGACATTTTCAAAATTGTAATCAAAAACCTGTTTTTATCTAAATAGGTTTTTTTTACTCCCAATTGAAAATTACAGCTTATTAAAGTAATACGAAATCCCCAATGTTAATCTATAGGAGGGGTAGGCCTTGTAGTAGTGAAAAATGAATCTATGTGTTTTTACTACCAGGACATGTAAAACTTAAAAGTAAATGTCCAACCTTCTAATTACACTGCAAACTGCCCTATTTGTTACTTAGGGCCTACCTTAGGGGTGACGTATATGTAATATAAGTGGAGTTAAAGGCTTGGCAAGGGGGTTTTAATGCTAAGTCGACATGGTAGTTTAGAAATGCATTCAGACTGCAGTGGCAGGCCTGGGACATGTTTTAAGGTGATAATTAAGAGTAAGCCACATTAGATCCTTCAGACCCCCTGGTGGCATTTAACTTATGGGACCTGGATATGTGGTATACCACTCTATTCACGAAGGACTTATCAGGGAATTAAATGTGGCATTTGGGTATAAGTCAATGTAAACACGTTATAAGTGAGTGAGCACAAGCACTTTAGCACTGGTTAGCAGAAGTAAAGTGCACGGAGTCCTAAGGCTAACAAAAATAATTTCAGCAAAATGGAGGAGGAGAGGCACAATGTTTGTGGGAAGATTAACCTAAGGTTGACAGGTCTAACAATGAGTTAAGGGATATTTATTGCAACCTCATAGCTTTCCCCTAATAGATTCTGGCAGGACAAACCTCACACTTTATCAGGGCAAAAGACACATAAAAAGGTAAAACCTGAAGTTTTGGTGTGTTAAAAAACAGGCCCTGAATGTCCTGCCTTATTTCCAAATGGAAATCTCACAATGGGTGGTATTAATCACAGCTGCTAAAGACATCACCCTGTGGTACTAGAATGTACTAGGTTTGGTAACTACCCTTCTTTATTCTACACAACCTGAAATTGTGTCCTGAATATAGACTCTTACATCAATAATGAGTGCTTTATTAAACATTAGAAAGGGAATGTCAGTGAATAACAAATTGTCAGGGATACGTTGTCATAACACGACTGAGAGCAGGTGTTCCCTCGTTATACATAATGTACACTTATCCATATACACATACTCTTCCAAATCTGCTCTACCTATAAGGGTAACCCTTTTCTTCCCATTAGATCATGGGTACTCACTAACTTTCTCTTGGGGCCAAATTTATAGTGTGGTTTGTGGCCGAGGGCCGCACCATTGGGGGTTGGTTCAGTGGGGGAGGGGGCAAGGCTAGACCAAAAGAAAACTTTGACTATGAGGTTGAACACAGGTCCCTGCAGCAGATGCATTCGTCCACTGAGCCACCAGATCTGGCATACACACATCTCTCTCTATCCCTTGTTCTCTACCTCTCCCTTCCTCTGTCTCCCTCCCTCTCTCTCTGTCTCCCTCCCTCTCTGTCGCCCCCCTCTGTCTCCCTCTGTCTCTCTCCCTCTCTCTCTGTCTCCCTCCCTCTCTCTATGTCTCCCTCCCTCTCTCTCCCTCTGTCTCCCTCCCTGTCTCCCTCCCTCTGCCTCCCTCCCTCTGTATCCCTCCCTGTCTCCCTCCCTCCCTCTCTCTCCCTCTGTCTGTCTCACTCTGTCTGTCTCCCTCCCTCCCCCCTCTGTCTGTCTCTCTGTCTGTCTTCCTCCTCCCTCTGTCTCCCTCTGTCCGCCTCCCTCTGTCTCCCTGAGTCTGTCTCCCTCTGTCTCCCTGCATCTTTCTCCCTCCCTCTATCTCCCTCTGTCTCTCTCCTCCCTCTGTCTCCCTCCTCCCTCTGTCTTCCTCCTTGATCTGTCTTCCTTCTCCCTCTATCTTCCTCCTCCCTCTGTCTTCCTCACTCTGTCTGTCTCCCTCCCCCCTCCGTCTCCCTCTCTCCGTCTCCCTCTCTCTCCATTTCCCTCTCTGTCTGTCTCTCCGTCTGCGTCTGTCTTTCCATCTGTGTCCCGTCTCCCTCTCCCTCTGTCTCTGTCCCTGTCTTTGTCCCTGTCCTTGTCTGTCTCTGTCCCTGTCTCTGTCTGTGTCTGTCTGTGTCTGTCTCTGTCTCTATCTGTCTCTGCCTCTATCTCTGTCTCACTCTGTCTCTGCCTCTAACTGCCTCTGTCTCTGTCTCTGTCTATCTCTCTGTCCCTGTCTCTGCCTGTCCCTGTCTATCTGTTTCTGTCTCTATCTCTGTCTCTGTCTGCCTCTGCCTCTATCGATATCTACCTGTCTCTGCCTCTACCTGTCTCTGCCTCTGTCTATCTCTGCCTTTATCTGTCTTTGCCTCTATATGTCTCTGTCTGTCCCTGCCTCTATCTGTCTCTGCCTCTATCTGTCTCTGTCTGTCCCTGCCTCTATCTGTCTCTGCCTCTACCTGTCTCTGCCTGTCTCTATCTGTCCCTGCCTCTATCTGTCTCTGCCTCTACCTGTCTCTGCCTGTCTCTATCTGTCTCTGCCTCTATGTGTCTCTCCCTGTCTCTATCTGTTTCTCACTGTCTCTATCTGTTCCTGTCTCTATCTCTGTCTCTGCCTCTATCTATCTCTGCCTGTCCCTGTCTCTATCTGGCTCTGTCTCTAGCTGTCCCTGTCTCTGCCTGTCCTTGTTTCTATCTCTGTCTGTCCCTGTCTCTATCTCTGCCTGTTTCTGTCTCTATCTGACTCTGTCTCTAGCTGTCCCTGTCTCTATCTCTGTCTGTCCCTGTCTCTACCTCTGTCAGTTTCTGTATCTGTGTCTCTATCTGTCTCTCTGCCTCTATCTGTCTCTCTGCCTCTATCTGTCTCTCTGCCTCTATTTGTCTCTGTGTCTCTCTCTGTATCTGTCCAAACAGGAAGCTTCCCAAACGGCCTTAAGTCAGCTGGGAAAGCGCTTACAGCTGACTTTTAAAGGACCTTTTGGGAAGCTTTCTGAAGGGCCCTGCCATCACAGAGGCTGGCAGTAAACACAGAAGATGGCCGCAGGAGCATACTTAGTGAATACCTATTTAATACGTATTCACTACGTATGCTCCTGCGGTGATCTTCTGTGTTTACTGCCGGCCGTGGAAACTGCAAGGCATGGTTCGCGGGCCGCCAGTGACGTTGCGTCGAGCTGCTGGCGGCCCGCGGGCCATACTATGAGCACCAGTGCTTAGATTGACCACACGTGTAGTAGAAAGCTTTTTGTTGCATAAAAGGATAGGGAAAGCAAATCATGTTTTCTGTTATTTGCCGTCATTTGGGGTCCGGGTAATGAAAGAACATCCCACAACGTTTTCTGTTTAGACTCATCAATATTCTGATTTGGATTCTCTCCCCAAGTTTCTGCCCCAAGAGTGATCAGAGTGACTTCCTTTCCAATGTAAGCCCTTAAAATAGGAGCCTTTGAGTAGCCACCATTAGAAAATCAAGGACATTTAACACCTTCATAGTTGTTAAACCTTCGGTCAGAAATCAAACATTAGACCCAACTGATTGTCTCATTTAGCCAATTGCCCAGATATTTAAACAACATAAAAATTTAAAGTATAGTACCATTATACCACTAGCTAAACCTTTTTGACAGCTAACATTCTTTCATTTTTATAGCCTTTGTCTCAATGGTATTTACAATATAATGGTTTCTTCTTGCAAAGCTATGTAATTATTTCTGCTGGTCTTGAAGGGCCTTGAGAGTCATGTCATAGAAAGCATCATCATCAGCATGTATTAATGGACTGTAACTAAAGAAATGAAATTTAAGGGAACAGTATTCTGAAGAGTTCATAAAGAATAAAAGCAGCACAGACTTGGCATCACAACTGTACATTATCACAAGTTTAAAATCGAAATCAAGATGGAAACATATTGCAGTACTGCTATGGCATCAGGAGCCAACACCGCACCTTCCTACTAGACTTGATCATGCTTGTAGACTTTTTCTATACATTCTGTAATAAATTGGTAGGAAATAAAGGAGAAAAACTGTTACCGTGTTTTAATTTTAAAAATCTAGTGGAAAATGAAAAAATAAAGTAAGATTTTTTTAATGTATTGGTGGTTTCAAATATAGCATATATGTAGAGTCTGAAACTGTAATGCACTTTTTATCCATATTGTTGAATGCGGGGAGGAGACATAGCCCATAAAAGGTGTTAACCATGAATGGGTGATGATGCCCCTCCTGCAATATCGGTACCTATTTTCCTATAAGTATACCTGCTCCATAGATCATGATTTATTGGGCCATGTTTATTTTCAGTGAAATGGCATAAACAGAGGATAAATAACGAGAAATTATCTTAAATACGATCTTAAATTGCCCACAAAAGATTCTTGTGACTTAACAAAATATGAGGCTAAAGACCAAGAGCCAGATGTACGACCCTTTCATTTAGCACCTCACAATTAGCGACACATTGCAAGTCACAAATTGTGAGGTGCTAAATGAAATGTACAACAGTGTGTTTACACTGTTTTGCGATTCCCAATGGGGTCGCAAATTGCGAGGCTCATTAATATTAATGAGCCTCTCGTAATTTGCAAGCCCATTGGGAATGCCAGCCCTCCCAGGGATGGTGGCCGGCTGTGCTCAGCAGACCACCATGTGTGAGACTGCTTTTTAATAAAGCAGTTTTTTTTCTTTTGAAATGCAGCCCATTTTCCTTAAAGGAAAACGGGATGCATTAAAAAAAAAAAAAAAAGACAAGTTATTGTTTAATTTGTTAAAGGCAGGCAGTGGTCCCTGGGACCACTGCCTGCCCTTAAAAAATTATTTTGAATGCGTTAGCAAAGGGGAAGGGTCCCTTAGGGACCCCTTCCCATTTGCAAATGCATTACCACCTACTTGAAGTAGGTGGTAAGCGCGAGGGTTCTGCAATCACAATTGCGGTCGCAAAACATTAGAACATTGTTTTGAGACTCGCTATTTGGAAGGGAACGCTCCTTATAAATAGTGAGTCGCAAAACCTATTTAGCGAGTTGCAAAAAGATTGTGACTCTCTAATTAGGCTATGTACATGGCCCAATACGTTTTTACTACCCGCATGCAAAAACGTGTCGTACATCTGGCCTCAAGTGAAACGATTTTTCCTATAGGAATATTTTTTCCAGGCCTAACCATGGTTACCAAATGTGTTTTTTTCTTGTATGGAAAAATCTGTTCAGGCATTTTGGGGATGTAAGGCAAATTGTGAACCTATTATATGCATGTCAGCGCAAGTGTATTTTTCACCAAGTTTGTAACAATTAGCCTGCATATGTGCACAAGTTTGAAATTGTGCATTACTACAGACCATAAAGGAAATGTGTGAACTTTAGATCAATGTGAATACTGAATGGGACATTCAAGTGTGACTGTGTGATGAATGAAGGATAATTAAGGTCCAAGTAGTTGCTTGTAGATGTAATTTATTTGAAGTATGAAGGTACAAGGTACATCCATGGATATGTAATGGACAAGTAATTAGGATAATAAGAAGAAGATAAAAATACCACCAGGAGCAGGATCATCTCAGCTCAGCCCCAAGTCTCAGCTTGGCTCAAGGTTGGTGTAGGAATAGTCTAAAGCTTTGACTTACCATAATAGCACATGCTCTCACACATACTCTCAAAAAACACAGTTGATGGACAGAATGTAGAACAATGTCATACATTCACACCAGTACAAGGATCTGGGCCTAAATCCATCGTTTTTTTGCACTCCACACCACCCTGGGTTAGACACTGGCTATATGCAAATCAGCTCTGACCCTGTGCCTCATGGGAACAGTCCAGTCCGAACTACCAAGCCATGTCTTTCCCAGACCGGAATCAAGCATCCAAGGACCGGTTTCTGGCTATCAGCCTTCATCAGCCTGGACAGCTTGACTCCAGTGGTGGGGAGAGCCTGGGACTCACGTCTGAGCATACCCAGCCCACTCGGGGTGAAAATTGCAAAAAACACAGTTGATGGACAGAATGTAGAACAATGTCATACATTCACCCCAGTACAAGGATCTGGGCCTAAATCCATCGTTTTTTTGCACTCCACACCACCCTGGGTTAGACACTGGCTATATGCAAATCAGCTCTGACCCTGTGCCTCATGGGAACAGTCCAGTCCGAACTACCAAGCCATGTCTTTCCCAGACCGGAATCAAGCATCCAAGGACCGGTTTCTGGCTATCAGCCTTCATCAGCCTGGATAGCTAGACTCCAGTGGTGGGGAGAGCCTGGGACTCACGTCTGAGCATACCCAGCCCACTCGGGGTGAAAATTGCAAAAAACACAGTTGATGGAAAGAATGTAGAACAATGTCATACATTCACCCCAGTACAAGGATCTGGGCCTAAATCCATCGTTTTTTTGCACTCCACACCACCCTGGGTTAGACACTGGCTATATGCAAATCAGCTCTGACCCTGTGCCTCATGGGAACAGTCCAGTCCGAACTACCAAGCCATGTCTTTCCCAGACCGGAATCAAGCATCCAAGGACCGGTTTCTGGCTATCAGCCTTCATCAGCCTGGATAGCTTGACTCCAGTGGTGGGGAGAGCCTGGGACTCACGTCTGAGCATACCCAGCCCACTCGGGGTGAAAATTGCAAAAAACACAGTTGATGGACAGAATGTAGAACAATGTCATACATTCACCCCAGTACAAGGACCTGGGCCTAAATCCATCGTTTTTATGCACTCCACACCACCCTGGGTTAGACACTGGCTATTTATTTATTTATTTATTTAAACACTTGTTAAGCGCAGCGAAGGCCCGTGGGCATCTTGGCGCTAAGTATTTACTGAGATCTGCCTTAAAGAGGGATGTGATTATTGATCAAATAGCCACGTTTTAAGATGCTTTCGGAAAGACCACAGAGAGGGGCTGCTCTTTATAGATAGTGGCAAGGTATTCCAGAGCTTGGGTGCTGAAACGAGAAATCTTCTATCGCCCCATGAAACCAGTTTGGTACGGGGTATTTCCAGCTGGAGAAGATCAGAAGACCTCAGGGATCTGGTGGGCCGATAGGGAACAAGTTGTTGCGTAAGAAAGGCTGGTCCCTGGTTATGCAACGCCTTATAAACAATACACAAAGCTTTGAATTTGGATCTATTCCTGATGGAAAGCCAGTGAAGTTCTCTGATGGTTCCTGAGACTGATTGAAACTTGGGGATATCACCCAGCAGTCTGGCAGCCGCATTTTGGATGGTTTGCAGCTTATTGAGAACTTTTTCTTGGGAATTCAGAAATAGGGCATTACAATAGTCCAAGGTGGACAGGACCAAGGACGTAATCAGGGTTTTACCAGCAGAGACAGGAAGGAAGGGGAGAATTTTTTTAATGATTCGTAGCTTATAAAAAGCAGAGGAGGCAATCTGATTTGCATGGGGGAAAAACGTGAGACGATCGTCAAACATGACACCTAGATTCCTCACTTTGCTAACAGGGATGGGGGGAGGACCCATAGACTGTGGCCACCAGCGGGAGGACCATTCTGGGGTTAAACTTCCAAAGATGACCACCTCGGACTTATCCGAGTTCAATTTGAAGCAATTGGATGCCATCCAGTTCCCTATGGCCTGCATGCCCAGATTGAAATTATTGGCGATTTTTTGGCCGTCATTTCTGATGGCCAGAACCAACTGAGTGTCGTCGGCGTAAGATGTAAGGCTCATCCCATGGGCACGAATGGTTTTGGCAAGGTCCGACACATATATATTAAAGAGTGTCGGACTCAGGGATGAGCCTTGAGGTACACCGCACGGCAGGGACAGAGTGGTGGACTGAAAAGGCCCTATGGTGACTACCTGAGTTCTCTCGGCAAGGAAGGAAGCCAGGAGAGTCCTAGCCCTGTGTCTAATCCCCAGTGCTTCGACACGGTCGATCAAGATGGCGTGATCGACCGTGTCGAATGCCGCTGATAGGTCCAGCAGTATCAGGACTGCTGTACCACCCGCGTCGCAAATGGTTCTGATGTCCTCTGTAGCCTTGATCAGGGCCGTCTCTGTCCCATGATTTAGGCGGAAACCAAACTGGGAGTCATCCAGTAGATTATGGGTTTCTATAAAGGCTGATAGTTGAGTATTTAGGGCCTTCTCGACAACTTTAGCCAAGATAGGCAGATTGGCAATCGGTCGGTAATTTTTAAGCTCGTTCCTGTCCAGGTTATGTTTTTTTAATAGCGGCTTTAATAGCGTCTTTTTTAGGTCGGAGGGGTAAACACCTGTGTTAATCATGGTGTTACAGATGGTTGTAATAGCTGGAAGCAGTACTTCTGAGACTGGGAGCAGTACTTTAAAAGGGCAGGGATCAAGGGCAGAGCCTGATTTGATGGATGACACAATGTCCCTGCCCTGATTAATAGAGACCTCTTTAAACTGGGAGAGAGATGGGCCAGCTATGGCGGAGCTCACCATCTCAGAAGCAATGTTTTGTTGTGTTTCTACACAGTTGGCAAAGACAGCGTAAATATCATTGACTTTGTTATAAAAATAATTAGCCAATGCATCACAAAATGATTGGGAAGAGGGGGGTTGTAGGTTAGGTAAGCATCCGGCCAACTGTTTAGTGGTCTCAAACAAAGCCTTGCTTGAGTTTTTAGAAAGTTAAATTTTTTCTGAAAAGAACTTCTTCTTAGCATCTAAGATCATATTTTTATATATAGTGACCGATTGCTTGTATGTTGTTTTAACCTCTTCGGAATAGTGTCTGCGCCAGTTCCTCTCATTCCTCCGGCACAACTGCTTTTGTGTCCTTAAAGTTTCCGAGTACCAGGGGGCAGAGGGGGATGATCTGTTTCGGGAGCATTGTTTTGACTGAACCAATAGAGTGGTCGCGGAAGTGACCCACTCATTATATTGGGAAATAGCCATTTTAGCATCATTTGACAGAGATGGACTGGTTTTAATCAAAAGTGATTGTAAGCTATTGCTGTCAATATTTTTCCAATCCAGGAAGGTCTGGCAATGGTTGTCATTTTCCATAGCTATTCCTGGGGCATAATTGATTAGGTTGGCCATTATAACAAAATGATCTGACCAAATGATGGGGAAGATGGCTGAGATCTGTAAATCATTTAGATTAGTAAAGATGTCATCCAATGTGTGGCCTCCTTCATGGGTAGGGGCTTTCACTAGCTGGGAAAATCCGAATGTTGTTAGACATGCCTGAAGGGCGGCTGTATCATTGTCTTAAATTTTGTCAAAATGAAAATTAAAATCACCTAATATAGTAAATGAACCATCCAGGGCAGCTGTTTCCAGAATGTGACCAATATCGGAGATAAATGCTGACCTTTGCCCTGGGGGACGGTAAAGAAGGATGCCTTTAAAATTTACCGAGGGAGTGAGTCTGATGGAAAATTGGAGAGCCTCACAGGAAAGAAGCGGTATCTCGTTAGTTCTGACTACATAGGTCTCCCGGGCAATTATGGCTATCCCTCCCCCTCTCTTGCGTTGTCTGTCCAGTCTATGGATAGAAAACCCATGTGGAACAGCAATAACTAGATCCGGATCGGAAGCATTGTCCAACCAGGTTTCTGTTAAAAACAGTAAATCTAATTGTTTATCTTCCATAAGCTCTGCTATTTCATGTCGATGCTTACCTAATGAGCGAACATTAATGAGGGCCATAGAGCAGGTACAGGGCGTTTTATTTGGTTTCCTGCGAGGGAGGTCATGGCCATTAGATATTATGGCGGCGCAGTTCGGACAACATTGGCGGGCATTTCCCTCAAGGTGATGTTGATCAAATATGACGCATAGAGGGTCTCGTGGGGAGCGGCAGTTCCTGAGTTGGCTGGAAGAGTACATCCCTCGTGGAGGTAATGGACAAAGGCCAGGGGTCATGGCCCTGTGCCCGGTTCCGGCGCGGACGGGCGCAGACGGGCTTGCCTTTGGCGCGCCCCCTGCGCCCGCCCGCTGCGCGGACGGAAAAATAGTCTGTTTATATCCATCCAAAAAAGTGGGAGGAGGGTGGAGGGGCGGAGATCTGTCCCGCGATCCTTCCCCAGGCCAAGATGGCGCCTGAAGATTGTCGAGTAGTGCCTGGCGCCTGGCAACAGTAGCGCTGCCGGACACGAGAGGGGGCCCTGGGGCGATGTGAGTCTCGCTCCAGGTGGGGGCTGCTAAAAAAGCTCCTGTTTAAAATTTTTACAATTTTTAAAATGCGAGTGTATTTTATAATCAAATAGCACCCAATCACCATCAAAAAATGCACAGCGCGCAAGGGAGCGCAAAGAACCCCCGGCTTCCGCCTCAAGGGTGAGTAAACATGCAAATACCACGAGCGCCGATGAAATCAGCCCTTAAATCTCCTCGGAGGGCGGAGGGGCGGAGATCTGTCCCGCGATCCTTCCCCAGGCCAAGATGGCGTCTGAAGATTGTCGAGTAGTGCCTGGCGCCTGGCAACAGTAGCGCTGCCGGACGCGAGAGGGGGCCCTGGGGCGATGTGAGTCTCGCTCCAGGTGGGGGCTGCTAAAAAAGCTCCTGTTTAAAATTTTTACAATTTTTAAAATGCGAGTGTATTTTATAATCAAATAGCAACCAATCACCATCAAAAAATGCACAGCGCGCAAGGGAGCGCAAAGAACCTCCGGCTTCCGCCTAAAGGGTGAGTAAACATGCAAATACCACGAGCGCCGATGAAATCAGCCCTTAAATCTCCTCGGAGGGCGGAGGGGCGGAGATCTGTCCCGCGATCCTTCCCCAGGCCAAGATGGCGCCTGAAGATTGTCGAGTAGTGCCTGGCGCCTGGCAACAGTAGCGCTGCCGGACACGAGAGGGGGCCCTGGGGCGATGTGAGTCTCGCTCCAGGTGGGGGCTGCTAAAAAAGCTCCTGTTTAAAATTTTTACAATTTTTAAAATGCGAGTGTATTTTATAATCAAATAGCACCCAATCACCATCAAAAAATGCACAGCGCGCAAGGGAGCGCAAAGAACCCCTGACTTCCGCCTCAAGGGTGAGTAAACATGCAAATACCACGAGCGCCGATGAAATCAGCCCTTAAATCTCCTCGGAGGGCGGAGGGGCGGAGATCTGTCCCGCGATCCTTCCCCAGGCCAAGATGGCGCCTGAAGATTGTCGAGTAGTGCCTGGCGCCTGGCAACAGTAGCGCTGCCGGACACGAGAGGGGGCCCTGGGGCGATGTGAGTCTCGCTCCAGGTGGGGGCTGCTAAAAAAGCTCCTGTTTAAAATTTTTACAATTTTTAAAATGCGAGTGTATTTTATAATCAAATAGCACCCAATCACCATCAAAAAATGCACAGCGCGCAAGGGAGCGCAAAGAACCCCCGGCTTCCGCCTCAAGGGTGAGTAAACATGCAAATAACACGAGCGCCGATAAAATCAGCCCTTAAATCTCCTCGGAGGGCGGAGGGGCGGAGGTCTGTCCCGCGATCCTTCCCCAGGCCAAGATGGCGCCTGAAGATTGTCGAGTAGTGCCTGGCGCCTGGCAACAGTAGCGCTGCCGGACACGAGAGGGGGCCCTGGGGCGATGTGAGTCTCGCTCCAGGTGGGGGCTGCTAAAAAAGCGCCTGTTTAAAATTTTTACAATTTTTAAAATGCGAGTGTATTTTATAATCAAATAGCACCCAATCACCATCAAAAAATGCACAGCGCACAAGGGAGCGCAAAGAACCCCCGGCTTCCGCCTCAAGGGTGAGTAAACATGCAAATACTTGCTATATGCAAATCAGCTCTGACCCTGTGCCTCATGGGAACAGTCCAGTCCGAACTACCAAGCCATGTCTTTCCCAGACCGGAATCAAGCATCCAAGGACCGGTTTCTGGCTATCAGCCTTCATCAGCCTGGATAGCTTGACTCCAGTGGTGGGGAGAGCCTGGGACTCACGCCTGAGCATACCCAGCCCACTCGGGGTGAAAATTGCAAAAAACACAGTTGATGGACAGAATGTAGAACAATGTAATACATTCACCCCAGTACAAGGATCTGGGCCTAAATCCATCTGCTGAGAAATCTTCCATGGCTCAATGTATATTCCATACAAGAAGCACTTTTGATGTAGGTTTCTGGGACCTAATAAAACATCCCTGAGATCCAGGTCATCAGAAAGAAGGGTCTAGTGTTATTTCACCTGAGAAAGGATTAAAGTCTTTAGCCAATCCAGGCATAACTTCCCAACATTATATGTTGTCACCACCCCAGCATGTTGTTTTTGTACATAGCATAGGTCAGGCGTGTTGATCTTAAACCCTCCCATGTTAACCAAGAATCTAGAATAACATCTGTATGTGTCTAGTGGTCAAACCAACCAACCCTGGTGATCGGGGTCTGATATATTGTATGATCCATTATGGAGCATCACATCTAATATATCCTCACTGTACATTGTGCTTTGTTGTCAATGTTCAAAGCGTGCAAATGTGGAAATGTGCAATATGTTCAAATCTTTTGCCTTAGCTAAACCAAGGCACGTAGGCTGCTGTACTGTTTCATTCAGGAAATTCTGTTGATGTGGTATGAGGCATGCTCTAAATAATGCCTCTTTTCCTTAAACTTGCCAATCTTTTGTTCCCCAGACATATTTTGTGTCTATTGTTTCTTTCCAAAAGTCGAAACCTTATACAGACAGTTGAGAAATAAAAGAAGCAGAGTAAATCAGCTTGGGTTTTGTGAGCATATTCTTCTTTGCAGGTGTAGGTGCAAGCCTATTGTAATAATAGACTGTGTCTGATGTGTAAAACCCAGAAAAATATGGAAACGCTTGTACAATGTTTTTGAAATACCTTTCAGTGGTGTTGGCAGTGTTCCCATTAGGTGTAGTTGTCAACTTTCACATGGGATACTAGCTTTGTGTAAAAAATGGTGACCATAATGTTGATAACAGAAAATGACTCCAAAATTACTTGGGCCATCATAAAATTCATCATTAGAAAATGTCGCGGATTGCTCTAGTTTCAATGTCCCAATCATCAGAAAATGTACTAGAGGTGATTATATCATTTAAAGAAATTTGAAACAAATATGGAATTTACAAAAATTCCATAGGACCATATACATCATACAATACCCTGTCCCAAACTATTCCATCAGGAAATAGAACCGCTGTAATATTCACCAGGGACAGGTCCCTCAGTTTACCGTTCGATGATGCATGTGGTTTCAGTACCAAGTTCTCATGTTGGACTGCAGAGCATTCTCAGAGATAAAGTCCATTCAGAAGAAGAAAAAAGAGAGTCACTGAACCAATCCAGAGTACCGGGAAAAGTATTCCAATTGTAACACAGAGATGTATCCAGGGGGCCACAAGGTTTGTCTTTCTCAGCCAAAGATAGAGAGAGTAAACTCGTAGCTTGAAAGGGAGTGGCGATGTTGGCAATTCAGGTTCACTGGAATCCGATGAAAAATTGTCATAATGCACGAAGTAGCTAGATGCCTTTCGTTCTATTTTTGGCAGCTCAGCAGGTTTTGTAGAACCAGGACATAACTCGATCTGTGCTGTATTCACATAGATGTTTTCTATTTGTCTAATCGAAATTTCAGTACTAGTTGACTGAACAGTTGGAGTTGTTTCAATAGGAAAGAATTATCATTTTATTGTTGTTTACTGTTTTTCTTTGGAAAGTCATTTGATATTGAAGCTTCCACCTGAACTTCCTGCATGGTAGCGAGAGGATATCTGCGGCTACCAATGAGCCCATGAGGCCTACTTTTAGAATTGGCCACATAGTGTGGCTTGATCAGATCAATAGAGACAAATCTTTCGTCTTGGCAACCAGCAAGAAGCGGAAAAAAGTATAGTTCTGGTACCTTCAACAGCCAGGACAGGCACATCCCCAAATTCTTTCTTGTCCACTATTTTTTCCCTGATCAGGCCTCCAATCTTCGGAACCCAGGCAGGTCTTGCTGATATTGCTTTCACTTCTCCAGTGGTGGTGCCTTTCACTTGGACGTTGCTTTGTAAAGCTCTGTATTCTTTTAAGTCCTGTTTAACATGTAAACGATCATTGATGTCAAATGGAGTTTTACCCACCACTGTGCTGACACTATTGAGGTCTGCTACCCACATTGTCTCCCCAAACAGGATCTCATAGTGTGTACGTCCCCACAGGTATTTTCTTGGCATGTTGTTAAGTGCCCTCTGGACCCCGTTTAGGTGATTGACACAACAGCCACACAAGCCTAATACACTAGCCGTTAAGGATTTCTTTAAGTCCTAGTTCGTTTTCTCAATGACCAAATTTCCCTCTGGATGGTAGGGAAAGGAGTACCGCAAGGCCACAGCCAAACTTCCCATGGCTTCTTTGTAAGCCCGAGAGCCCAAACGCCGGGCCCTGGTTAGAATGTAATGTGCCAATTGCGTATGTCCAAATAAAGACTCGCAAATCAGCCGAGCACTGGAGTCAAACCCACCGGAATCTAGAGCATGAATCTACAGCCACAAAGATGTACTTGTAAGCCCCGTCTGAGTGTAAGGGGCCGCAGTGATCCAAACAGACACAAGCAAGAGGTTTGTCTGAGATCAATAAAGGTGTTTGTGATGGACGTGCTACAATGGAGCCTTTCATTTGCTGGCAGATGTCGCAGTTAAGGACAAAGGGGCTGATTACAAAGGCTGTTGGTGGCAGGTTCACCGCCCTCATGAGGCCATTTTATAATGGCGGGAGGTACCGTGGCGGTCGGAAACTCCAACCGCGGTGCATCTGACAGGCTCCTTGAGCCCCCTGGCACTGTGGAGGCCTACCAATCCCATGAATGGGGAGGGTGCCTACCAGGCACCGCCATTGGAGTTACGATGGTGCATCCCCGCCAGCATTTTTATGGCATTTCACCCACCATGGAAAGGCTGGTGGGGATGGACATTGGGGGCCCATAGCAGGTCCCCCTTCACCAAGAGCACTTTTGTTTGGGGATGGGGGCGCCTATGGTGCCCGCTATATTATCCTGCCACATAGTGCAGGGATATGTAAGCAGTGTCTTTTTTACATGGCGTCGGGTGCTGCAGCCAGCAACACACACTGCAATGCAAAGTATGGCAAGTGCGACAGCCAGGGTGGCGGTCACATCCTAATACCCCCTGTGAGACCGCCGCCTTGTATGCGGGCATTCCCACTCTCTGAGACAATGGCGCATGGACTGGAATCAGTCCACCATCATAATCAGCCTCAAAGTCTTTCGTCTCTTTAGTGAGACCTGGCCACCAGTAGCGCTACTTCAGTACCGACGCTGTGGCAGTATTTACTGCATGTGCTGAACCCAGATCCTCATCTGAAGCTAGTATCAATCTGAATCTGCGATCAGCGTTTGGTATTTGTGAGAAAGTGGCTCTATATATACTGGACCAAGATGTGGCACAGGGTATATAGAGTCCACAAACCCCAGAGATATAACAGAGGTTAAAGTCAGGTCTGACCTTACTCTCTAAAGTGGTATCTTGGTCGAGCAGTAAGGCAGTACCGGAGGACAGTGTAAAGCATTTGTTGTACACACTCAGTCAGCAAAAGGTTTCACACACCCAAAGACTGAACTCCAGACCAATTGTTTTTATACCAAAGATATAGTTGTTTTATTTTTAGAACCAACAGGTATCAAAAAATATACTGTTCTCAATATGAAAGGTCTCAGATGAGTACTTTGCAGAAAGGCAATACATTTTGTAAACCCAATAGGTACAGGGGTTTCAGTAGGAAACACATTTCTAAACACAATTTAGCATTGAACTCAATGGGTTTTTCTATATAAATACAACTGATTACTTTGTAGGTTACTCTGATAGTTCCAGGACCGGACCCTAGATTCAGTCCTGGGATCTAAGCTGAAAACAGTTTAGTAAAAAAGTTTTTGTTATTGCAGTGATTTTGAAGGAATATAAAGCTATTTTAAAAGTTCACACTTAGAAACTTTTCAATGAAAAACTGGCAATGTTATCCAATGGGAGAAAATTCAGGTTGTAGTTAAAGTACGATCTCTTTACTTTTGTAATCCAGTACTGGGCTCCTAGGTCCAGCACTGGGTCTCAACTTAAAACAGGTAAGTAATTAAGTTTCAGTATTTGGTAGGATTTTTAAAGAATATTTCAAGTTTTCAAAAGTAGACACTTCACAGAAAAGCACACAATGGATTCCTATGGAGAAAATTCAAGTTACTAGTAAACCCGACTAGGATTACTTTTGCGGTTCAGTACTGGGCTACAAGATGGAGTATTGGCTTTTCTCCTGATCACAGGTGAGTAGTTCGGAATTCGGAGTTCGGTTGTTTTTATGGGAATATTTAAAGTTTTCAAAACTTCACACTTAGAAGAATTTTCGAGTCAAACCAGTCAATGTTATCCAATGGCAGGTAAGTGAGTTACCGGTTTCCAGGTGAGTACTCGGCTGGGGAAGTTAGGGTTCTGGGCATATACTCAGGGGTCCCCCAGGGTCAGGTAGGTACAGGTGGTTCACCCTCAGCGGCACAGGGGCGGCCGGGTGCAGAGGTAGTTAGGCCCAATGTTATCAAATGAGGGGCAGGGGGCCTCCGGTTGGTGGCTGCTGGCTAGCAGGCCATTCGGCTGTGGGAGCAGGACTCCTGGTCACTAGCTCAGGGCAAATGGGGAAGTAGGATAGGGCACAGGTTGCGCTGCCTGGGGCACTTGGGCGGCTGGGTGCAGGGTGCCTTTGAGCCGTCTGGCGTGCTCAATGTTATATAATGGGAAAGGTAAAAAGGGAACAAAGACTACAGACTCTGGGACGGTAATTCTTCAGGTGCGACCACCACTTCGAGAGGTAAGTTGGGATCCTGGAGAAGAGGTAGGTACCCCAAAGGGAGGCACAGGTGGTCGTAGGGCGCCGGGTGCAGGGGTGTCTTTGGGTGTCGGGAAATCTTACCCTCGGCTGGTCGCAGTTGGAAGGGTCACTGGTTCAGAGGTTGCAGGCGTCGTCTGGTTCATCAAGGAGGGTCTTTGGGCACTGGACTTTGGGTCCCAGTCACCGGGGGGACGTCCTCGTGGTCTTGGATCACTCGGACACTGGCTTGGCTCAGCAGGTGCAGAGTGGGCAGTTCTTGAACTTCCTGACTGGCACCAGAGTTGGTTGTTGAAGCAGAGCCTCTGCTTATGGGAGTCCCAGTCTTTAAGAGGGTCAAGGCAGGAAGGTCCTCCGGGTGTCCCAAGGTTGCTGTACGCAGGAGTCGCCGGGATTAAGCAGGAGCAGGTTCCAGGATCAACAGGCCGATAGGGCTGGGGCCAAGTCAGTGGGTGTCATCCTGTTGTTAGCAGCTGATCTTCATTCTTCTTTTCTTATCAAGATCTGAGGAAGGAAGTTTCAGGGTGCCTCTAAATTCTAATTTTAGGGGCGTTACAGGTAGGGCAAGGGCAGGGACCAATAGGTCCTTGTCCTGGGGTGGATACACCCCCTAGCCTGCTCCTCTCCTGTGGGAGGGGGGCAGGAGCCTAGCTGTGATTGGGCAGGGCTCCCCATCTACAAGATGGCCAGAGCCCAGGGTTGTGCTTCACCTCGCCTCTCCGACCTGAGGGGTGGGGTTGGCACAGGCTGGCACACCTCCCTTCCTGATGTAAGGTCTCCCGCCAGTCTTCCCGCCACAGTGGGGGTTGGAACTGGTGGCAGCCAGTTGCTGGGTACAGCAAATGGTCTCGAGAAGCTCACAGAGGTGGCATGCCTTTGAAGCTTCCCCCTGCCCATCCTGAGGGAGGAGTCCTAGCACCTCGCCCAGGGTGTGCATTGTTGCAGGCCCAGGAGAGCGGGGCTCTCCACCCAGGGGTCCAGCAACATGTCTGCTGTGTGTCAGCCTCTGCAGCCACTCAGAACAGATGTGGATTTTAGGTTAGGTTTTCAGGGGGCATCTCTAAAATGCCCTCTGGTGCATTTGACATTAAATCCCACACTGCCGTCAGTGTGGGATTAATGTGCTGAGAAGTTTGGTACCAAACTTGTCAGTCTTCAGTGTAGCCATTATGGTGCTGTGGAGTTCGTAATGACACTCTCCGAGGACCGGTTTCTGGCATTTCAGCCTTCTTCAGCCCAGCTTGCTTGAATTCAGTGGCAAAGTGAGCATGAGTGCATTCTCAGACGTTAGTCCCTTGCTCACTTTGCCACTGAATGAATAAAAAAAAAATGAATGAATGAATGAATGAATAAAATTAAAAATGTATTTGTGGTTACTCAAAACCATTAAAATAGAGCAACAAATTACAGATAATCATTATTGTTAAAAAAGAAACTTAAAATGGGAGCAACATAAACATAGTTAAAAATATAAAGTTCATTAGACCATTAGTGCTTGCCCACTATTCTTGCCTGGTCTCGCTCACAAGGGCTAGATTGTCTCTGAGATGTGGGAGTTCGCCATCTGGTCCAATGTCCTAGCTATGAGAATCCATCAATTTCCGACGTGTCTCTTGAATGAATTTACTGAACGTAGCCATGTCTTTCACTGTTTCCATTGTGAATAGGTGGTAAACGGCCTCCTTTATAGATCTGATACCGTGTTTGAGTAAGGTTGGCTTTAGATAGAGGTTGCGCTCAGAGGACAACGCTGGGCAACAGAATAAAATGTGTGCAGAGCTCTCATATTTGTATTTACATAGCCGGCACTCTGAGTGCTTTATCCAAGATGACCCCAAGGGATAAAGATCTTTAAGGGGTAGAGGATGTAATCTAAGCGCTAAAATCCTATTTAACGCCTGTTTCCCCACCGCCTGGGTGAGATGGAGTTTGGAGTTCCGTTCAGTGTGAGGGAGTTTTAAGGACTCGTGAAAGCCTCTTGATTCCAAAGATTCCAGATCCGAGGTGCGCGAGCAGAGGCGAACCTGTTTTTTTATCGCATTTTTAATAGCAGCGTACTTTATTGATTCAGGGTCCCAGTTTTCCACTGCGAGCTGCAGAGCATCTTTGGCGACACAGAGGCTATTTCACCACGGATTATCTGGTTACCGGAAAATACTTTTTATAAAAAATTTCAGAGTGTTTTCTCTTGCCGCAGTGGCAAGGAAGAAGTATTTGCTCATTGCGGCCAACTCTTCATATTTTTGTTGGGTTAGGTCGAACTCCAGCCGCACTAAAATGTTTCTGGTGCGAGCGGGAAGATGAAATAACTTTTTATATGCTGAACAGTGGATTTTTTCTAGTGTGCTTGATAATTTACCAGGGAAGGCTTGTTGTGCATAGTTCAGTGAAGGTATTAGTTTTGCTCTTAACACTCTTCGAATTGCAGTTGTTGTAGGGCTATGTAAGGTGGCATGTAGTTTGCTTAAGGCATATGTAATGCTTTTCCCTTTTGCCCGAATTTTATCAAGATGTACTCCTGGGCGCCCTGTCTCGCTAAGCTAAACTCCCAGGTAGTTATAATTTTGTGTGCAGTCCAAGGACAACTTTGCTAACCTCCATTTTGTCCGTTTTTTTTTTCGGGTAGGGCCCAAAGATTATTATTTTTGATTGGGATGGATTTACAATTAGTTTGTTCTTAGCATTGTAATTGTCCAGGGAAGTTAGTGCCTTTTGTAGGCCGATTTTAGTGTGGTCTAAAAGCACCAAATCGTCAGCATATTGCAATAGTTGTACCTTCATATGACCGAGCCGTGGTGTTGCTAATGATGCTAATGATGCTCCACTGGATTCAAGCAAGCCGGGCTGAAGACGGCTGAGATGCCAGAAACCGATCCTCGGAGGCTTGTTTCTGGTCCAGGGAAGGCATGGCTTGGCAGTTCGGGCTGGACTATTCCCATGGGGCATAGGGCCAGACTGATTTGCATATGGTCATGTCTGAACTGGGGTGGCAGAGTGGGCTAAAGAACGGTGATGGATCAAACCCAGATCTGTTGACTGAGTGTTTGATTGGTTCAGATGCTCCGTCCATCACCACCCCCTTTTGTACCAGAGTGAGTGATTGCAGCAACAGCAGCAGTTTGCACTATTGCCTGGGCGGCATCATCTGCCAATGAATTTCCTTCAGCGTGAATTCCAACACTCTGATGACTCAATGTATGAATAACCTGAGTCCATGGCAGGCCTTTTTTCAGCTTTGTCACTTGTTCCCAAAGCATCTTGTGCTTGATTATAGAACCCTTCGAATCTCTAAAGCCATTTTGGCCCCAGTAATGAAGGTAATGAAGGTATTCATTGTAAGACTGGACACAGTAAAATTAATCACATACGATGTGTGGGGAATTCACGATCCACATTTTGTAGGGCCAGTATCAGGGCTTTTAGTTTTGCCATCTGCGCTGTGCAGTCGACTAAGGACTGTGTGTGTTATTCTGGGAACAAAATTCCAGTCTCACATGCACCCTTTTACTATTGTGCATGCTCTGAAATATTGCTGTTTCAATGCTATGGCAAGTTGAGCAGATCCATCTGTATAAATGATACATTCATATCGATTTAGAGGCATAATTTATTTTGGTAGAGTATATTTTTGTTTGCACTGCAGGAACGCTTGTGTTTGAAATATAGCGCCAAATTTGTAATCTACATCTGTTGCAGTAAGGGAGTTAGCCCATTGAATTCATCTTGGTTGTAGAGCTTTAGCATCTGGAATGCTTGCTTTAGTACTGTCTCTAAAGTGGGTACTGGGGTAACGGCAATTATACATTTTCCCACTCTCTCTAATTACAGCAGTCTGTACAGCTGTGAGAATTTTCTCCGTGGATGTAAAACGCATTTCAGCGTTTGTGTACAGATGTGATTTGCATGCTATATGTACTGTATCACCTTCATTGAAAGTGATGCAAGTATACCTAGTAGGTCCAGCGACTAGCGCATCACCAGGTTAGTTGTGTTCACACGTGTGAGTAAACGCCTAGAGGCAAGCTGGTCAGTTTCCAGTGTCCATTGTTGCTCTGAAAAATCACGTTTAACTAAGTCATAGAAGGGTTTTACCCTTTCTGCGTAATCCAAAATGTAAGTTCTGCCAAAATTTAAAAATCCCAAAATGAATTTTAGTCTCTTCAGTTGTTGGAGGTTGATGAAATGCACATTTAAAAAAAAATGTGTTGGCAGGCTTTTGTTTTGATAACTTGTATCTCTAAAACAGGACACTGAGGTGGGCTATTTTAGATTTTCTGAAATTCAATTTGTAGCCCTGGTAAGCAAACCCTACTATTATGTGGCCAAATGTTCCTTGAATTTTATCGTCCATCAGATAAATATCATCTACATAGGACACTGACTTCTCATCAATACTTTGAATTAACTATGTTACTCTGGCCGAAACCAGCCCAGGGCTATTCTTATACCCTTGTGACAAGCAACAAAATTGACACTGAGACTCTAGCGCTGAAAAAGAGGTCAAATATGTACTTCCAGGCCCTATATTCTGGCAGAAAAAAACATTTGAGATGTTTAATGTAGTTCTGTATTTTTTCTGCACAATGTTATTCATCAGTGTGGCACTGCGTGCATTCTGTACTGCAAATGTGCGTGTGGATGCATTAAAATGTCTATAATCCAAAACTAAACTATATGAATTGTCGGGTTTCATTACGGGATCCAAAGGATTATTCATACATGACGTGCATATCTCTATTACCACCTAGTACTAAAGTTGATCTAAGATCTCTCTGACGTGTTTCTTTGCTTCATGTTTAATCGGGTACTGTCTCTAGCAGTTAAGGGATCATTTTCTATTGGATCTCATGATGAGGAGACTCATCATCCCACCCAACATGATTGTGGTATACAGTAGGCGCTAAAGCTGACACCCCCTCCTGCACGTATACATTTTTAAGTGATTCTGCTAAAAGATCGGAGAAAGCAGGTACATTTACTTCTTCCCCCATTGGGCAATCTATTATGAACTCAGAAGCATAGTCCCCAGCAGCCTGGGCATTTCTGTTCCTAATTCCAGCTACTTTTTTATTTTTAAATTGAGGTTTCGTAGATTTTTGTTTTTCTTCTTGTTCGATGATGTAGTCTGAAGTAAGATCTGTGTCCCTCTTCGGCTTCGTTCGCTCCTAAAAGGAACAAGAAGAACATATATCATTATCCGGTATCTGTCAGGTTTTCTAATACTATCATGGTTCTAATACTATCACGGTTTCTGAGATTATATCTCTTTTTAGTGTGCTCCTGTTCAGGAGACCAACTCCGTGATTGCTGTTTGTTATTTTTTTGTTTATTATCCCATTTCTTTTTAGAAGAATTGGGTGCTTGCTTAGAGTTGTCCCTTTCAGAAGTACCCTTAATGCCTGGTTTCCCAGGTCTCGCTCCCAGATTATCTCTTCCCAGGGAAGCGTATGTTTCTGTGATAATCTTAAGTAGCTCCCTCTCCTGTTGTATGGGAGAAAGTTCCCTCAGGTGTTGGCGCATACCAATCACATCTGCCTCCCCTTTTAAGTTGCTTTACATATTTGCAGAGAATGAGTTTCATCCCTAAGTCTGCCCCGTACACCCATCTGTATTTGTGTCAATACATCTGGTATTATCGATATTGAAGGGGTACCGTGACTTCTGAGGTAAACGGCAGCAAAGACAGTACCCCAAGTGACATAATCCCCATTGGCAAGAAAAATAGCTTCAAGTTGTGCTATTTTTTGTGCTATCCAGAATGGTACATGTTCCCGGCTGGTGGGAATACTCCCATTACGACATTAAACGTTTGAGGGCTGATACCCGTAGTATTCAATTGCAGTTGTGTAGCCTGAACAGCCCTCACAGGTTGAACTATAAGTGTTCGCATTATGTATTGTGTAAGATTTCTGTACATTTTCACTAAATCTTTGTATGGTGTGCGTATTTCTGTTGCTCCTAACCTGTAAATGTCAGGTTGTGGTGTATATGAAGCTACGACTGGCCAGGTCACTCCTTCTTTACTGAGTAGACTACACACAATTTGTGTGTAGAATTTGTAGGATGTTTTTGCTAATGTCCAACCAGAACTTCTTAGAGAAGGTGCAATGTCTCAGGTCATCTGCTTCATTCGTGTAACGCCAGCAAGTGTCTGAGGACTGAAGACAGAGATTATATAGTCTGGTGGGGTTCCAGTGGGTCATATATGCTACCTAAGACCGACATTGCACTAGTGATGGCATCATTTTGTTTGAATTAAGATTCTCCTATATAGGTGGCCAGTTCAGCGGATCTTCCATTAGTAGTGATTCCCAGTTACTTTTTGTTGACTTGGATAGAGTGGTGTTTGTAGGGGAGAGGAGAGAATAGAGTTTGGATGATATTCACACAAAATATTGATTAAAACATATTGTGATGCAGAAATATTGAGTTTTAATATTGTGATCCACAAATATCGTAATGCAGGAATTTTGTTGACAGGAATATCGATTTTCTACTGTAAGTAATATCGATGTAAAAAATATCTATGTTGTTAATATAGTTAACAAAAATATTGTTGTTAATAATATCATTTTTTATTATTTTTATGTATTTTGGTATATAGTTTATTTGTATATTTAATAAAATGTATATTTATTGTTAATGTTTTTTAATTTAATAGTTTGTACATTTTTTATTTAATTGTTTATTGTAATAGTTAGTTTCGTTGAGGGTTTTTAGGGTACAGGGTTGGAAGTAAATTAATTATAATTATGAATAATAAATTTTAAGTTCTTATTGATTATTTAATGGAAAAATAATTATGTAAATTATTTAATTAATTTATTTTTTAAGTTACGTTTTAGGTGTGGGTTTGGGGCTTTTTAGGGGTACACGGTGGGAAGAAATTTAATTACAATTAATAAATAATTTATTTATAATTATTATCAATTATTCAATTGATTATGTTAGGGAACTTTTCGCCTAATCTGCAAGCACCCTGCCAGCTTATTGCTTGTGACCTTACCTTGCTGCAAAACGATATATAGCGCCAGGGGTCCTTGCCTGCCTGCCTCCCGCCGCCTAACTCCCTCAACCAGCGTGGAGTAGGGCCGCCGAGCGGAGCGTGGGCGGGCCCTTGAAAACTACAAATCCCAGCAGCCCTAGCGGGGCAAAACTACAGCGTTTGGCGCCAGGAGGCGCTCAAATAGAACGTCATCCCTGACGAGTGGGGGAACTTTTCGCCTAATCTGCAAGCACCCTGCCAGCTTATTGCTTGTGACCTTACCTTGCTGCAAAACGATATATAGCGCCAGGGGTCCTTGCCTGCCTGCCTCCCGCCGCCTAACTCCCTCAACCAGCATGGAGTAGGGCCGCCGAGCGGAGCGTGGGCGGGCCCTTGAAAACTACAAATCCCAGCAGCCCTAGTGGGGCAAAACTACAGCGTTTGGCGCCAGGAGGCGCTCAAATAGAACGTCATCCCCGCCTCGCGGGACGCCGGGCGAAGACCGGGTAAGACTGGACTGGGCTACGCTATATACAATTCGTTATCCTAAAGGTTTAATTTTTCTATTTTTTCTCCTAATACTAATGTGTAATTAGCCCTAGCCCATTGTCTCTCACACTGCAAGAAAACGACGAATCCCAACTGCTCGAGCATTTTCCGTCCTACCTTGCCTGTTGTGACATTTCTTCTACGAGAGGCTCCAGAAGTAAAACCGCGCAGAGTTTAGTCCAAATAACAGGTCCCATTGATTTATTTATCACCAGAACTAACGAGGTGATTAATCAAAGCATATCTCTGTTGGAGCGGAGGGTATCGCAAGAGCTGGAAATAGCAAGGAGATCCTCTTTAGGGCCCCTTGCTTCCGCCCAAACTCCAACACAGCCAAGACCAACTATCTCCCTTGCAAGCCAAAATGAAAATGAAACTGTGGCAGACATTTTTTCTGTCCCTGTTACGGTTGATTTATCTGTTACGCAGCTGTCGCTTGATTCACTCGCATCCGATGACCTAGAAAAAACACCAGATCTGTCGCAATGTCAAAATCACGCTGTCTCATCAGAAATAAAGGATAAAGGGAAGAGGGAAGGCGCCAGAGCCAAACAGAAAAAGAATACAAAGAAAAAAAAAAGGGAATAAATGTAATTCTATACAATCAATACACTTAACAAACTCTCAAGATCCGGACATTAACCACCTTACACAATGTTCACAAAAGGATACCAACACCCCGGTTATAACTATCCACGAACCCCCGGACAATATGCGAATAGCCGGGAGTACCTCTGACACATGTGTCTCAAATGCTCACTTGTTAAACAGTGTGGGGGAGCTATTTAAACGCTACCTGCAACCAATCGAAAAAAGTTTAATGCAGATTGAGAAACAGTTGGCGAAGTTAAATAAACTGCCTTTTAACCAGAAAACTCTGGCTCCTGCGCCCCCAGTAGCGACAAAACCTAAAGCCCCGGGCTCTCCTTCTAAATCAGCCCAAACTGCTCCCAAAATTCCTGCTACAGAACCTATAAAATCTGCAGATGTACAATCAGGGCGTAAAACTGCACAAGACATTGTTGCTCCTATTCCTGCCCTAGTAAAGGAAAGCTCCAATACTACCCAAGACATTTCTAAGTCTACACCAGGTATAACCAAGGCCCTTGCGGGGAAAGCTAACCAAAACCTTACACCATACCCTTCTTCTAAAAAGACACCCACACAACCCAATGGAGAGGGGAACAAGAAGGGAGCTAGGTTTAGGCGCCCTGTTCATCTGCCCCCTGAGGCGACGCCTCATACAGTTATTCTCACGGGGGTACCTGAGCTGATGGAAAACACGGATGAACCTCCGTGGTCCCTTCGGAACAAGGTCCTCCAGTGGTTGGGTTCCAATAGACCTCTCCAATCCCCATATGCCAGCAGAATAACATCAGTGCGAAGAGTAGCGTGGATAGGGGATTGTAGAAAAACCATACATGGCGACTGAATCATAGTCAGCTGTGGAGATCCTGCCACGGTGGACTATATTTGCTCTTGGCCTGACCTGGAAAAAAAGGGGGGGGGTCGATGCTTGTCGCCTCTCCTTCTTTTATCCTCCTATGAATGCCTACCACAATGCAGATTTTCAACACTGGGAGGAGGATTTGGATTGGACGTGGAATCAAGTAGGCCACTGGAATGGAAATAGACATAGATCAAGAGACTGGGAATTAAGGCCCTGGCTACCAAGGAGAAATCAGTATAACTTGGATGGGTGGAGGGGTATCCCCTTGAGAAATAGGTATGATTGCCTGGATATGGTCGATTGACCATCAGGGTACCCTTTAAGGTTGAACAATGAGTGTAGCACCCTGTCCACTATTACAATGTTAGATAATAAATCTGAGTTGTGTAATTTAAAACAGCCCTGTAATAGCTCAATTTCGACTATTACAAACTTTGACCCTGTTAGTACATCACTCCTTGAACCATCTGATACTGTAACACAAGATAAAACTAACACATGTTCGTTAGACCCAATAGATCTAATAGGTCATAACGAAAATAATAAGAATAGCACTGTGAGTCCACAATACTGTGAATTAGCATCTCCACCAACACTGGAGAAAGCTAACTTGGCCCTATCCTCATGGAATGTTGCAGGCCTTCACAAGAAATTGAATGATCAGCTATTTCTATCCCTTGTAAGGAAACATGACATCATTTGCCTTCAAGAGTGTTGGGACCAGGAGGAATCACACATAGAGGGCTATTCCACCATATTTACACCAGCTATGCAGGGCAATAGAGGTAGGGGTTCTGGCGGGCTTTGCACCTACGTCTCTAACTTGATAAAAGTTACAGTGAAGAGAATAGTAGGGGAAGGGGTAAATGATAGAGTGTCTAGATCTCTGCAAGGCCTTTCCGTTGTTACTGAGGGAATGAATCTCCTCCTCATTAACTTTTATAATAACACGGGAAAAGAAGAACCAAAAGCTATTATAGAGGACCTTACTAACATTTTGAATTTGGGATCAGGAAGGGCGGATTGCATCCTCATTATGGGTGACTTTAATTGCCACCCATGTCCCCATAATGATGTGGACATCTGTGGTATAACTGACCTCAAGGGTGAACCGACCACCCATTTTGCCCATTCCACCTTTGGTACTATGCTAAATCATCTTATGCACGCATGGGATCTAGGATTTGCGAATGAACTCTGTGACCCTGTGGTCGATTTTCAGACAACCTTTCATGGGCATGGGTCCGGGACCATTATTGATTTTATGTTGATATCAAATAATAGGCAGGGTTATGTCCGGGGCTTTGATATCGAAAACCTAGCAATTAGTGATCATTTCCCAATTAGTATTAGCCTGCTTAAAGCCTATCATGATGGCCATGTCCCGAGTCTTCCTGATAAACTATACGATCACTCCATCTCACTATCTAAAAGAAATGGTTACGCTCTGAAGTGGGCGAAAGTTGACCCTAGTAAGTTTCTAAAAGAAGTAATCACAAAAGACCAGGAGCACTTTATGATGTGCTTGGAACAAGATGCCTCCCCTGAGAAGGTCAAATTGGCTTATAGTAAGATAGCGGTTACCATAAAGGATAAACTGACTAGAAAATATAAAGAGAGGGAAACGACCAAATTGAACCGTTGGTTCAATTCAGCCTGCACTAAAGCTCATACCTCTTTATTGCAGGCTGTAAAGACACTCCCGAGGGATGTTAAATTAGTCAAAGAAGCGAGGACAGTATACAAACAGGCTTTAGCTAACAGGAAAAATGAACTCAAGCAGCAGGCATGGGCAGCACTGATTAGAGCTAGTGCCCTCCGTGATAACATTTCCTTTTGGAGAGAAGTTAGTGCCCCATTCTTCATTGAAAGCAGGACTGACTCTCTCGAAATCGCGATACCCGAAGACGATTGGGTCAATTATTTCACGGGTTTATATAAAAAAGACGATTTATTGGAGAGTATTTACCGTGAAAACCCTGCAATCAATTTTATTGATCCTTATCTAGAGCCAACCCGCCAACCACACATGTTTCCTTTGAACATAATTTTCACGTCTGCAGAAGTTGAGCAGGCAATTTGTGAAAGCGCAAATTCAAAAGCCCCGGGCCCAGACGGTATTCCCGTTGATATATTTAAAGACAGTCTGGACCTCTGGGCTCCGCTTCTCACAAATGTCTTGAATACCTACACTCAAGTAGGTTTCCCTGACACGTGGCAAGAAGCCATAGTAATCCCAATCTTCAAGAAAGGCGATAGACAGGATCCCAAATGTTATAGGCCTATCTCCCTGCTTGACTCTCTGTGAAAGTGGCAGGGAGAGTACTATTGATTAGATTGCAAGCCTGGGTCGATGAAGAGAGGGTTTTATCAAAATTTCAGTATGGTTTTAGGAAAGGTTTGGGCACCGTCGAGCAGGGACTGAACTTGGCCTTAATAATCAGCAAATACACGGTAGCAAAAAAAGGCAACCTGTTCATAACATTCGTCGACCTAAGCTCGGCATTTGACTGCCTAGATCACAAATTGTTATGGTTAACTCTCACGAAGTTAGGTTTAGATTCCCCTATTTTGAATTTTATTAAAGAACTATATAGAGGCGCAGGAGCAAGGGTTCGTTATGGCAGAAATGGTGAATGCACTAGGAAATTCCCTATAGATAAGGGGGTTCTTATCTGCATCCTTGCGCCCCTCCTTTTTAATCTCTACATCAATGAAGTAGCAGACTTTTTAATTAATCTAAAAGTTGATTATCCCAAAATAAATGGCACATCGGTTCCAATTCTTTTATATGCCGACGATGCCGCAATAGTATCGCGAACCCAGAGGGGCCTTCAAACCGCACTAAATGGTTTCTCAACTTTTATGGGGTCTAGAGGATTAAAGATTAACGTAGGCAAAACTTTTACTATGTGTTGTACTGCTAAAAAAAAACCTAAGATAGATTGTAGGACCTACGTTAATCAGTCTAAGATAAGCTTAACCAAAACTTTTACATACTTAGGCATCACATTCAATAACAGAGGAACCTGGACAACAGCGATTGCTACACGTAATCTGGCCTTCTCCCGCACCATTGGAGCGGTCAAACAATTTGCCAAACGACTGGGAGGGAAACCGATTGATACCTTGATCAAAATCTATGCAGCTAAATGTGTATCAACGGCAACCTACGGCTCCGGCATATGGGGGATGGCTGATTGCTCACAAATCCAAACAACAGAAAATGCCTTTCTCAGACATTTGTTAGCTGTCCCAAGATCTGTTTCCACCACTGTTTGTCACAAAGAGTTAAATCGCGTGTACATAACAGATCAGATAAAGGTCACCCCAGTGATGCTGTGGCATAAGATCTGGACCGCGGAAGAGACGACCTTCAGCAGGGACGTGATTGAGGACTGCATGAAACAATCAGCGGCTAAGGAGATTACCTGGCTGCAATATATTAAACATTTTATGAATTCCATTGGGCATCCCGAATTTTTCACAACTCCGAGTACATGTTCCTCAATCACGAAAAAACTCTTAAGAGATTCTTGTCTCGAACTACTGGAAGAGAGAAGGTGGCATTTAGATGGCAATAAGCCAACGATTGTCTCCCATCGCCGCATCTTACATGGTCCAGGCCTACACCCGTACTTGGCGCCTGAAATTTCTATATATACAAGAATGCTTCTAACCAGAATGAGAACAGACTGTTTTTTAGGATGGTAACATTCCCTGCCCCAAGTGACTGGTCGGTGCTGTTGACAAAATGCCCATGTGATGACGTCTCGACCCAATCAAATATTCATACTATTCTTTTTTGTAAATATTATGACTGGGGGAGAAAGAGACTTTTGATTCCACTTTTAAGACTGTGGGGTCTGCGTCAATGCAGACCAGCCCTAACCAGACTGTATATGTTACCTGATGAACTTACTGTTAATATAACTGCCAAATATCTGAAATACGGGGTTTATAAATGTTTGTTACATTTTTTATGTTTTTTCCTGTTGGTACATAGATAGACTAAATTGTTTTTATGATATGAATTTTTTACTGTGCTTTTATGGTCTTTTAATAATTCCGAATAAAGCTATCTTGACTTGACTTGATGTAAATTCTGTAATTGATACAATGTTAAGTTTAATATGCGGGTTGTGGGGCTTCTAGGGGTAAGGAGTGGGAAGGTAATTCATTATAATATTTATTAATTCATGTTAATAATTATTTAATTGATTATTCATTATGTTAATTTTGTAATTAAGATATTTTAAAGTCATACATCAGTTGTGAGTTGTTAGTTTTGTAGGGATAAAAGGTGAGAAGTTAATTAAATGTGATTAATTATTTAAATATTATTACTCTTTTAATTGATAATTAATTATGTAAATTATGAAATTAAGATATGTTTAAGTTGTATATCTGATGCGGGTTTGTAGGTTTGTAAGGGTAAAGGGTGAGAGTTAATGTAATATATTAAATTCATTATTAGTTGATTATTAATTGTTTAGTTGATGATTATGTAAATTGTGTAATTGTTATAATTTTTAAGATATATTTTAGGTGTGTGTTGTTGGGTTTTAGGGGTACAGGGTGGGAAGTTAATCAAAAAATAATGTATTGATAATTAAATATTAATTTGTTATGAATTATTTGATTGATAATTATGTAAATTTTGACTTTATAATATTTGTTAAGTTATATTTTTGTCATGCCATTCACTGCAGTATCAGATATCATAGATGCATGCAATTCAATCTACCTTTTGAGAACAGTCAACTGCATTTTGATCTATGGCTAGCATACACATATGATGACCTTAGGCATAAGATCAAATGGTTAAATGCAACATCCCACCCACCTGGACCCCCAACCAAACTATTACCCTTGTAAGAAGCCATCAACATATTGTTGGGGAGGGGAGGTGCCTATGTGAGTGTGGTGCTCTTTATGTATAAATCCTGGGGATGTATGCATTACGGAGTTTACTATTGTACAGTCTTAGGGGTCAGCTTTCTATATTAGTGCACATTCGCTACCTGGGAGCCTGCTGCCTCCTCAGATACTGGGGTCTGTGCCTTGAATCTCTCCAATAACATGTCCCACTCCATCGAAATAGAATTTTTGCGGAGCCTCCTACTCTTGTCTCGCCTAAGAGCTACAATTTTGGTGAGGCCCCACAAATGTAGTTCTTCCCTCCAATCTATTAAACGTGAGGCTCTCAGCGTTATTCATCGTCTTGTAAGGAGGTGCTTTTCCAACAATAATGCTAAGTTATTCAATTGCGTTTTTACCTTGGAACTCCTAGGACCTATAGTATACAACATTCTAAGTGATCTAGACAAGCCTGGCCTGTAAGTTTGTTCAGTGCAGTTGTTATCCCTGCCCAATATTCGGACAAATGTGGGCAGGTCCACAGCATTTGAATCAGGTCTGCTCCCTCCACCAAGACACAGTAGGCACTTCGATGATGCCACTGGGTATATCCGACTAAGGCTATGTGGTGTTAAATATGCATTATCGCATTTTGAATTAGTTCAAATCTCAAATTACAAGATACTGTCTTTGAATATTATAGTATTCTCGTCCATTCCTTTTCAGAGAGTACTCTACCAGGTCTTTCTCCAACTTCTCTCTCAGTGAAGTTATGTAATCCTTGTGTCCTCAGGATTGAGTATAGAACACTACCACCCCACTTCCGTACCTTGAAATGACGTAACAGAATCAGTGATGCTGTTAACCGAGGTTTATTCACAGCATACAAAGAACATCAGACTAACAAATCCGGAGGAGCGTAGGGGCTGTTGCCCTTCCTTCCAACCGTCCTCTGCACGAATGTCGGTCCCGACACTCTCCAACAGAGGACACCGTGCTAAGCAGTGGCCGACAATGCCACTCGATTGTTTATGGGGGAGTAAGGTTGTTTTCCAGTTTCGTCCTCCGCATTGATGTTATGCCTAACACCAGCCAACGGAGGGCATCTTGTAAGCCTTTCCCTAGCCCGGTTTCTCCAATCGGTTAGTCTCTTGAATCCAAAACAGTGAAGCAAAACTATATTCGCGTGAGTCTCACGCTCGATACCCTCGAGCGGGGACTGTGGTTAATAGCGCGTTAGAGCGTGTCTCCAGGCTCGATAAACCCTTGAGCGGGGACTGCTGTAAATAGCGCCTTGGCGCAAGTCTCCAAGCTCGATAAACCCTCGAGCGGGGACTGCAGTAAATAGCGCCTTCGCGCGAGTCTCCAGGCTCGATAAACTAAACCCTCGAGCGGGGACTGCCGTGAATAGCGCCTTAGCGCGAGTCTCCAGGCTCGATAAACCCTCGAGCGGGGACTGCAGTGATTAGCGCCTTAGCGCGGTTCTCCAGGCTCGATATACCCTCGAGCGGGGACTGCCGTGAATAGCGCCTTAGCGCGAGTCTCCAGGCTCGATAAAGTAATTAGCGCCTTAGCGCGAGTCTCCAGGCTCGATAAACCCTCGAGCGGGGACTGTGGCTGAGAACAACGGTTCTCACAAAGGTATACAGAACACGCCTCGCGTGCAAACAAGGCTGTGGCACGATACAGGATTCAAGGGCTCACCTTGATGGAGTTGTCAATTCGGTCCACGAACGGCAATAACTGACCCCTTCCTCTGTGTCCGTTGTGGGCTTTATCCTGTGTGTTTGAATCGCCGGTTCGCCGCTCGGCATTCTGGGTCCAGTAGTTCTCGAACCATGCGCTCTGGGGGTTGTAGTTCCTTCATCTGTCCGTCGGCGCTGTGTCTTCGTTCTGTGTCCTAACAGTACATCCCCCCTCACCCGCGGTGCCCTCCACCGGCCCAGGCTTGGATGGATGTTTCCGGTGAAAAGCTGCCACCAACCGAGGCGCGCACAACCCAGACACCGGTTCCCACGAGTCCTCCTCCGGCCCATAGCCTTTCCACGCAACTAGGTACCACAACTTGCCCCTGCGCCATTTGGAGTCCCTGATGCAATCGACCTCGTATTCCCGTTCCGCATCTACCACCACCTTAGTAGGGGTGGTACGCCCTGCCGACCTCGCCGGTTTGAGCAGTGACACATGAAACACCGGATGTATTCTCATGCTGTCTGGCAACGCCAACCTCATGTTCACCGGGCTCACGCATTCCTTGATACGGTACGGGCCGATGAAACGTGGGTGGAACACGCTGTGTTTGCGAAACCGTAGGTTCTCCGAGGAAACCCACACGTAATCCCCCGTTTTGTACAAAGGACCCTGCCTTCGTCTCCTGTCTGCGTAAGCTTTGTACACCTCCTTGGCCCCCTCCAGGCATTTCTTGGTTCTTGCCACTGTGTCCTTGATATGGGCTACCCTAGCTGTGGTTGCAGGCATGTCCTTCTGGGCCCGAGGATATACCAAAGGGAGGAATCTGGGGTGATGTCCATAGTTGCTGTAAAACGGCGATGCTTTGGTGGAGCTGTGCGTGTCGTTGTTGTACGCGATTTCAGCCAGCCACAAGTGGTCAACCCATTCCTCCTTGCCCTGTTCTACGAAACAGCGAAGGTATTGTTTCAACGTCTGGTTGAGACGTTCTGTCTGGCCGTCTGTCTGTGGGTGGTAGCTGGTGGATAAGGCCGTAGAGACGTGTAGAGCAGAACACCAAGATTTCCAGAACCGCGCCGTAAACTGCGACCCACGGTCCGACACGATCACGCTGGGCAGGCCGTGGATGCGTACCACCTCCTTCAGGAGCATGACCGCCAACTGACCGGCTGTTGGTACTCCTGCACAGGCGATGAAGTGACCCATCTTAGCCAGGTAATCTACCACAACCAGAATGGCCGTACACCCCTGGTCCCTTGGCATGCCCACTATGAAGTCCAAAGATATGCGCTCCCAAGGTCTTGCTGGGGTGGGCAAAGGTCGTAATAGCCCCTGAGGACGGCTGTGATCCGACTTCATGGCTGCACAGATCGAGCACACGGCGATCCATTCCCTCACGTCTGCCCTTACAGACGGCCACCAGAACTGACGCAACACGTAGTCCACCGTTTTCTCCAGTCCCAAGTGCCCTGCACTGGGTGATTCATGACACCATCTGAATGTCTGTTTCCGCAGTCGAATCGTGGGGACCAGGACGCAACCACCGTGAACTGGGATTCCGTCTTTTACGGTCCATTCGTTGTGTCGGTGTAGCCATGTCCTCCATTCAAAGGAACAGATGCCTCGTTGTATGCCATGGAGAAAGGCCCCTGGTTGTATAGCTCCAACCACCACCTTAGGGGAAATGATGGCCTTGATGGTGGGTGATGGACGTCCCGAGTCGTTGGACTGTCTCGACAGTGCGTCCGCCTTCTTGTTTTCGATGCCCGGCCTGTATGTGATGGTGAAATGAAAGCCGGAGAAGAACAACATCCATCTCAGCTGACGAGGAGACAGCTGTCTGGCCGCCGTCATGAACTGGAGGTTCCTGTGATCAGTAAACACGGCCACCACGTGACTGGCCCCCATCAGTAGATGCCTCCATTCACCGAATGCGTCCTTAATTGCCAACAGTTCCTTTTCGGCAACATGGTAGTTCCTCTCCGCATCGTTCAGTTTCCTGGACATGAATGCCACCGGATGGAGCACCCCAGACACCGGATTCCTTTGAGAAAGGATGGCCCCCACCGCCAGATCAGATGCGTCTGCTTCAACAACGTACTGGAGATCCGGATCAGGGTGAGCCAGCACAGGAGCTTCCGTGAATGATCTCTTCAGGGCTTCGAAGGCCTCCTGGGCTTCAGAGGACCAAACAAATGAAGACGCTTTCCGTAGCAACTGGGTGATAGGAGCCACTAGTCCAGAGAACCCTTCGATGAACCTCCGGTAGAAATTGGCAAAGCCAAGAAAGCTCTGCACCTCCTTAACATTTGTAGGGGCAGGCCAGGCTACCACTGCCTTCACTTTTCTTTCGCCCATTGTTTGTCCGTCTGGGCTTAGCATGACCCCCAAGAATTCCACAGTGGTTACGTGGAAGTCACATTTGCTAAGTTTACAAAATAAAGAGTTGTCCCTTAGTATCTGTAGGACTGAAGACACGTGCTTCACGTGTTCTTCCATGTTGTCGGAATACACCAGAATGTCGTCTATATAGACTACGACGTACACATCCAAGATGTCCCTTAGCACGTCGTTCAGGAAGAACTGAAACGCCGCAGGGGCGTTGCAAAGCCCGAAGGGCATCACTTTATACTCGAACAAGCCAAAGCGCGTCTTGAAGGCGGTCTTCCATTCATCCCCGCGCCTCATGCGGACAAGGTGGTAAGCCCCTTTCAGATCCAGCTTGGTGTATACCTTCGCGCTCTTGACCTGCTCTAGAAGCACGTTTATGAGAGGCAACGGGTATCTGTTCTTGACCGTAATGGCGTTGAGCGCCCTGAAGTCCACGCAAGCGCGAAGTTCCCCATTGGCTTTAGGGATAAAAAACAGAGGTGAGGCAGCAGGAGATCTCGATGGCACTATGAACCCTAGCTTCAACATCATGTCCAAGTAAGCACGAAGGTGGACATTCTCAGGCTCGGATAGCGCATAAAGCCTCCCGCTGGGTATGTTTGCCCCGGGAACTAGATCGATCTGACAGTCATAAACCCTGTGGGGGGGAAGAGTCTCTGCTTGTTTGTCGTCGAAGACGTCTCGAAAGTCCCCATATGCATGAGGAAGGATCACCGCCTTCTCCGCAGCAGTGGCTACCGCCTGCCCCATTGAGTCACAGGACTCCGGAGGCTCAGAGGACCACCCGCAGAACTGGGAACAGTAGGGGGAGTTCATTCTCAACGTCTGTGACTCCCAGTCTATGGACGGATTGTGTTTTTTCAGCCATGGCAGCCCCAAGATGATCCCGTATTGAGGAGCACAGATAACGTTGAAGTCCAGGATCTCCTTGTGTTGAGTTCCGTACTCCACCTCGATATCCCCTGTGTGGTGGCTAATGGGTCCTGAAACCAACCGGCGCCCATCTACTGCATAAACGTCCTCTGGGATTAAACAGGGCAGCAGCGCGATCCCTATACGGGAAGCCTCTTTTTCGTCCATAAACACCCCAGTGGCCCCTGAGTCTATCATTGCTGAGGCTGAGACCCACCGGTCTCTCACCCATAACTTCAGCGGAATAAACAAATGTCTAGAACCTGTCAATGCAGGTTGCTGGATAGAAGGGATGTATCCTTGACTCCCTGAAACCCTTCCTTTGTTCGGGGAGCCCACTAGTTTTCCGCCTCCTTGTCCACAAACGCAGAGGCCAGACGGCTTGGTCGTGTACGTCCTGTCTTGGGTTTCGCTTGGCACTCCCGAACGTAATGGCCCTTTTTACCGCAGTAAAGACAAAGGCCTTGTTTCCTGCGAGACTCTTTTTCTACTGCCGTTAGACTGGCTCTCACCGCCCCGACCTCCATTGGTTCATTCTGAGTAGTCGGAGTTGGTTCAACGGACCCCTGATGTCCAGGAGCGGGCAGCGACTTATCCTTCCTTGGGCCACCACCACGGCGTTCGCTTAACCGATGTTCGAGACGAAGGGCGAGGCTGATCAGGTCTTCACAATGCGCTGGTTGGGGATCGATCTGCGCGATCACATCCTTCAGCTCTTCGCTCAATCCTTGGTGGAAAAGCGCTGTTTGTTTCGCGGGTGGCCACTTGGTCTCTGCGACCAAACGCCTGAAAGCGTTTAAATACTTGACAAGCCCGGTGGACCCTTGTTTCAGCTCCAGGAGTTCTCGGTCTGCGGTGTACGAGTCAGCTCTTCTGTCAAACACCTTGACGAATTCCTCTTGAAACGCTTCCCAATCGTACAGTAGTGGGTCGTCTCTGCTCACCAAAGGCACAGCCCACTGAGCTGCGTTTCCAGCCAAATACGAAATCATAAATGCTACCCGTGCCTGATTGGTAGGGAAGGATTTCGGTTTGCACGAGAAGTGAAGGGCCACCTGTGTAATGAACACCTGTACTGTGGAGGGGTCTCCACTGTACCTCTCTGGTGTGGCCAGAGGAATAGCAACTGGCATTTCTACTGTTACCGCAGTGGGTTGACTTGTGCTGGGCGTTCCTGCGCTGAATGGGTTCCTCTGAATGAGGTCCATCCGTGCCCTCAGGTCCGCTGCTTCTTGTCGGGACGCGGCCAGTTCCGTTTGTACGTCCAGTAAGGCAGCCAATACGTCATCCATAGCAGCCATGGTTCAGTACTCAACCGGGAGGGTGATTATTTGTAAAGGTCAGTTATTATGTAATCCTTGTGTCCTCAGGATTGAGTATAGAACACTACCACCCCACTTCCGTACCTTGAAATGACGTAACAGAATCAGTGATGCTGTTAACCGAGGTTTATTCACAGCATACAAAGAACATCAGACTAACAAATCCGGAGGAGCATAGGGGCTGTTGCCCTTCCTTCCAACCGTCCTCTGCACGAATGTCGGTCCCGACACTCTCCAACAGAGGACACCGTACTAAGCAGTGGCCGACAATGCCACTCGATTGTTTATGGGGGAGTAAGGTTGTTTTCCAGTTTCGTCCTCCGCATTGATGTTATGCCCAACACCAGCCAACGGAGGGCATCTTGTAAGGATTTCCCTAGCCCGGTTTCTCCAATCGGTTAGTCTCTTGAATCCAAAACAGTGAAGCAAAACTATATTCGCGTGAGTCTCACGCTCGATACCCTCGAGCGGGGACTGTGGTTAATAGCGCGGTAGAGCGTGTCTCCAGGCTCGATAAACCCTCGAGCGGGGACTGCTGTAAATAGCGCCTTGGCGCAAGTCTCCAAGCTCGATACACCCTCGAGCGGGGACTGCAGTAAATAGCGCCTTCGCGCGAGTCTCCAGGCTCGATAAACCCTCGAGCGGGGACTGCAGTAAATAGTGCCTTTGCGCGAGTCTCCAGGCTCGATAAACCCTCGAGCGGGGACTGCCGTGAATAGCGCCTTAGCGCGAGTCTCCAGGCTCGATAAACCCTCGAGCGGGGACTGCAGTGATTAGCGCCTTAGCGCGATTCTCCAGGCTCGATATACCCTCGAGCGGGGACTGCCGTGAATAGCGCCTTAGCACGAGTCTCCAGGCTCGATAAACCCTCTAGCGGGGACTGCAGTAATTAGCGCCTTAGCGCGAGTCTCCAGGCTCGATATACCCTCGAGCGGGGACTGCAGTAATTAGCGCCTTAGCGCGAGTCTCCAGGCTCGATAAACCCTCGAGCGGGGACTGTGGCTGAGAACAACGGTTCTCACAAAGGTATACAGAACACGCCTCACGTGCAAACAAGGCTGTGGCACGATACAGGATTCAAGGGCTCACCTTGATGGAGTTGTCAATTCGGTCCACGAACGGCAATAACTGACGCCTTCCTCTGTGTCCGTTGTGGGCTTTATGCTGTGTGTTTGAATCGCCGGTTCGCCGCTTGGCATTCTGGGTCCAGTAGTTCTCGAACCATGCGCTCTGGGGGTTGTAGTTCCTTCATCTGTCCGTCGGCGCTGTGTCTTCGTTCTGTGTCCTAACAAGTAAGTAGAGACACAAGTTGGTCTCGGAGTGCCTTATATAACCATCGCACCAGGTGACTGCCATGACCAATTGTATGCAAAGCCCTCAGTAATTTATGTGTCCCTGGTTCTTTGTCATCTGCTGCCTCACATACTGGAGGAGACTGGCGTGTGTGTCAAGAAGAGAATATTTGGGAGGTTATGCATACATATGAAGTCTTCGTTTGTCGCAAGGGTGCTCACTGCAAACAAATCACCCACTGTTTGAACACCCTCTTGCTCTCAGGGAGCCAGTCTCTTGCTTTTTAATGTGCCCGATAAGTTAGGGAGGCCCATAAGAGTATATTAGGTGCATATGGTACTGCGACTGATGTATATTTTGAACGCCATTTTCCAGTCTGACATTACTACTTGTAATAATAGTGTATGTGTGGGTGGTGTTGGGATGCTGAGGCACAACAAGCGGTGCAGATGACCATGCTCCAGTTGCGTTTTTGTGAGATATGTTTCTGACAGGTAATGGACAGCAAGCCAGTATGGCAGCCACTGCAATTGCCCTACTGTACAGTAGGCCTTTAAATCGGGTGCCTTCAAATCACCCTTATCCGATGGGAGTTGATGATTTCCCTAAGCTAACTCTACGTTGCCCCTGCCCCCATATTAGGCCCGTCAGCAGTGTGCTTAATTGCTGGAAAATCCCCACAGGGATCACAACTAGCAAATTCACAAAGTGATAGAGAAGGCGCGGCAACATTACCATTTTGGCTAGAGCCAATTGCCCAACAACAGACAGGGGCAGCGTGGTCCAAAAGGCTTCGGTGTGAGCTCTATTATTGTGCGTGACAGATTATCCTCCAGTAAATCTAGGCTCTCTCTACATACATGTATCCCAAGATAGCAGAAGGTGGTAGGGGCTACCGGGATGTCATATATCCTAGACTCAAGAGAGGCTGTGCTGTATGGTAAACACCCAAAATATAGAATAAAAAACATTGAGAGGACATAATATTGAATCAAAAATATTGAGAGGACAGAATATAGAATGGACATAATATAGTTCAAAATATTATCGACATATAGGTAAGTAATATTGAATGTCATGTTATATTATAGAGGGGCTGATTCCAATCTCTGTTGGAAGGGCACCGAATCGGGTTCGGCATTAGCGGATTCGATTCGGAGGCTGAATTTCCGTCCGAGTCGTACACGGGTCCGGACATCGAAGTACGATGCGAACAAGCGCAAAATCTCCGTTTGAATTGTTTCCGGGTCAGAACCGCTCCATACAACTCGGTCACAAGCAAACTGTGGCACGCAATGGAGGCGTTTCACAACCAAGCTTGTACGATGCTCGATTTGGACAGCAGGATCGAGTTGGTGCGTCCGGCTCGCAATAGCTACCAGAGTTGGACTTTGGGGGTCCACGTCAGACCCCTCGTCACCCGCAGCCTTAAGACTCGGACACAGGGGAGACCCGCGGGTCTCCCCAACACAGGCATGTACGGTGCGGATGGCACCGATGCGTACCCACTGTAGAGTGCACACTTGTCCGCGACGTACCCAATCAGTCAATGCGAGCCCATGTACGCATTGAATGAATGGCTCTCATTGACTTCTATGGGAGTCCGACTGAACTGAGTCAGACAGCATCAGACTGCAGGAGTCTGGATCGGTCGGAAAACACCCCGGATCCAGCTCGGTCAGAGTGCTTTCCGACCCAAATCGGAATCGGTCCCTGAATGTCATAATATAGAAAGTTATTATATCGAATTAAAAAAAATTATATAATATGTTAGAATATGTGTAAAAAGTATATCATTTTTTTTAGTGTATGTTACAATTTTTTTTAAGATAATAACATTTATGTTAACAAATTTTTGCCTATATTAGTTCCGCGCGGGTTGTGGGTTTATAGGGGAATAGGGTGAGAAGTAATTTAATTTAAATGAAAAAAAATATGTATTAATTAATGATCTATTGTTTAATAATTACTATTGTTTATTGATTTTTGTGTATTTGAGTTCCGTAGCGGGTTGTGGGTTTATAGGGGAGTAGGGTGGGATTTAATTTAATTAAAATGGAAAAACAATAATTAATTAATTAATAATGTTATGGTTAATGATTCATATTGGTAATTATTTTTGCGTATATTAGTTCTGTAGCGGGTTGTGGGTATATAGGGGAATAGGGTGGGAAGTAATGTAATTTAAACAAAATTAATTTTTTTATTAATCAATAAGTGTATGGTTAATAATTAATACCGCTAATTATGTTAATTAATGTATTATTAGATATTACAATTATATTATTAACATTGTTTAATTAATTGATAAATATGCACATTGTTGTTAATTAGTAATTAATTAAATAATAATTAATAATAAATAATGTATTAATATGTTAATTATTTTGCTTTTTTGAGGAGTGTGTTGAGTGTTTATAGGGGAGTATGATGTACATATTTATTAATATTTATATAATATTTAATCAGTTATTTTATACTGTTAATCATGTTAATTAATTTATGTATCCTTGTTTTTATATTTTTGTTAATTGTGGTTAGCTAATTAATTACATGTTAATTAATTATGTTAATTTATTAATATTTTTGATTATTGGAGGTGACGTTTATAGTAGAAAATAGTGGGAAGGAAATTAAATTAAAATTTTTTTTTTTAAAACTATTTTTAACTAAATTGTAGGACCGGTTCCACTAAATTTTTCCTCTACACTATCCAACACTTTTCTTACTGTTGCACTCTCTGGAGTGGGAATAGTAATTTTTACCCCTACACTATCCAACTCTTTCCCTACTGTTGCACTCTCTGGAGTGGGAATAGTACATTTTACCAGTACACTATCCAACACTTCCCCTACTGTTGTACTCCTTGGAGTGGAAATAGTAATTTTGACCTATACGCTATCCAATGCTTTCTCTACTGTTCCACTCACTGGATTGGGAATAGTAATTTTTACCCTCCCGCTATTCAACGCTTTGCCTACTGTTCCACTTACTGGAGTTGGAATAGTAATTTTTACCCACCCGCTATCCAACAATTTCCCTACTGTTGCACTCACTGGAGTGGGAATAGTAATTATTACCGATACGCTATCCAACACTTTCCCTACTGTTGCACTCACTGGAGTGGGAATAGTCATTTTTACCCCTACGCTATCCAACGCTTTCCCTACTGTTGCACTCACTGGAGTGGGAATAGTAATTTTTACCCTCCCGCTATCCAACGCTTTCCCTACTGTTGCACTCACTGGAGTGGGAATAGTAATTTTTACCCCTACGCTATCCAACGCTTTCCCTACTGTTGCACTCACTGGAGTGGGAATTGTAATTTTTACCCACCCGCTATCCAACGCTTTGCCTACTGTTGCACTCACTGGAGTGGGAATAGTAATTTTTAGACCTACGCTATTCAACTCTTTCCCTATTGCTGCACTAACTGGAGTGGGAATAGTAATTTTTACCCTCCCACTATCCAACACTTTCCCTACTGTTCCACTCACTGGAGTGGGAATTGTAATTTGTACCCACCCGCTATCCAACAAATTCTCTACTTTTGAACATGTTGGAGTGTGAATACTACTGTTATTCCCTTAGCTATGTAATGTTTTTAATTTTGTTATATTTAATGTAGTGTAAATTATTAATTAACATAAAAAGTATTACTTTAATTATTTGACTTATATATTATTTATTTTTATATTTATATAATAGGTGTATTTATATGTATATGCAAATATATTTTTAATAATGTTTTACATATTTTATAATTAAGATTAACACCTTGCATGCTCATGACGAGGTCAGCTCGTCATGAGCCACGGTGCTCGTGTGCTCGTGATGAGCTGAGCTAGTCATGACCGTTGGAACGCTTGCATGCTGGGCTAATTCCCCTGCTGTGCTAGCGTTCCACACAAACGGATGTGGTCATGACGAGCTCAGCTCGTCATGAGCACACAAGCACTGTGCCTCATCACGACCTGACCTCGTCGTGAGCATGGGGGCGCTGTGCGTGCCCCCCTCCCCCAGCACAGCTCCGGAATATGCCCCGCAGGGAAGGGGTTAATAATTATTTTATAATATTATTAAGTAAATATATATGTTAAAAAGGTATTTTTATACATAATATATATTATTTTTACATTTTAAGCTTGTTTAAATTATTTTAACTATGTTTTATATAATTGTGTTTATTATTTAATTACTTTTATATTATTTTTAATACATTAAAAAAATAAATATTTTAGGTAACTGTATTTTAAATATCGATATTTTGTAGTCGATGTTTCAGTACTTACCTGTTTGTAGATAGGGATTCTATATTCTGTCCCTCGATATTTTTGAATCGATATTCTGGACAGTCGACATTCTGTCCCTCGATATTTAGTCACTGATCCGTATAGTATATGTGCCAGCAAAAGAATATGTATTGAATTTGTCTGGGTTAATGAAAAGGCCAGAAAAGGTTCCAAAAGTTGTTAGAAGTTGGGCTGTTTCCCGTTGTTCTTCCCTGAGATCTTTGAAATTAAGGATCATATCATCGGCATACAGCAAGAGGACATGAATCGCGTTACCTCTAGGAATTCCTTTATGTCTGGCTTCTTGGTGAAGTCTTTGTGCTAAGGAGTCGAGTGCAAGGATGAAAAGGAGCTGGGAGAGGGAGCAGCCCTGCCTAGTGCCTCATGATACTGGATAACAGTGAGAGATGTGTGAGCTAGTTCTGTCGGGATGGAATACAGCAATTTGACCCATCTGATGTAGGTCTGGAGGATCCTGAATCGTGCCAGGGTAGCAAACATGAAATTCCAATTCAGAGAGTCAAACGCCTGGTGGATATCCAATGAAAGACAACTAGCATGAAGGTAAAGGTCCCGACTAGCATCTATGATTTGGAACGGGTGCCGGATATTTAATCACGTGTTTCGGCAAAGGTACAAATCCACATTGATTGGAATGTATCAAGCGTGGAAGTGATGGTAATAATCATCGGGCGAGGATCTTGGCAAGTATCTTATATTCAGTATTTAGGATTGATAGTGAACGATGTGAGGTCAAATCTTGAGAGGGCTTCCTGGGTTTTAATAGTGATGTGACCTGTGCTTCTCTAGTTGTAGGAGGGAGGTGATTAGTGTCTAATGATGCATTATGCAATTTTTCAAGCTGTGGGATCAGCTATGTAGAGTAAGCAGCAAAGAACTATACTGAGAGCCCATCAGATTCTGGAGTTTTATTATGTGCCAGCTCCTTCAGGGCCCTCTGATTTCATTTATTGAAATAGGCGCAGAAAGGATCTCCTGCACCTTTGGCAGTTGCCCCCCTTAAAAGAACTCCCTGAGGTCTGTGGGGTCAGGGGTTGGATGTCCTGTATATAATTTTTAACATAAGAATTCCGTAACACCTCATTGATCTCACACTGTGTGTTTACGATTCTCTAAGTCAAACTATTCACAGCCAGTACAGGTGTGAGGGAGAGACCTGGGCATATCATACGTACCAACAAGACAACGACTGGTCTGCCTATGAACTTTCTGTATGTATTGGTGATGGTTGACTACCCAGAGTCATTCCTGTAGCACAGCGTATGGTATCTAAACTTTATGTAACTCCAAAGATGCATCTAGAGCACCCGCTGCAGCCAAAATACGTGTCAATAGCAGTCGCCAAGGCATCTCGGAAGACTGTGTCTTCTAAAAAAACTAGGCTGTAGGCGCCATGTAAGGATGGGACCCGGTACCCGACCCCAAGCCAATGTATTCTCAAGGGGGTTATGGTCTGATATGGTCTTCGAGGTGGCCACCAGAGCCACGGACGTCACTCCCTCCCAGGACCTATGTAAAAAGCTAGGCTCCTACTTTCACATGAAAATCAAGGCCTTCTACGACAACTTCAATGAAAAGACTCCAGAAACCGCCCCTTTCCAGAGATGACAGCCAGCCCACCATCTTCGCCTGGACCCCGGTCACAACCGAAGATACCACCACAACCATGAAGAGCACTCACTCAGGAGCCCCCAAGGGTCCCTGCCCACTGCGCATCTTCCACAGAGCCACAGCCGCTACAGCGCCGCCCAAGCTACGACGCACCATCAACGCCTCCTTCGAATCCGGCACTTTCCCCGATGACTGGAAATGCACAGCAGTTAAGCCCCACTTCAAGAAACCTTCTGCAGACCCGACGGATCTGAAGAACTACCGACCCATTTCTCTTCTTCACTTAACTCAATGGGAAGATCGTCAACACCCAGCTAACAAACTTCGTTGAAGAGAACGTCATCCTCGACTCCTCCCAATCCAAATTCTGCAGTAATCACAGTGTCTGCCCTCCTTGCCACCACAGACAACATCCACACGCTCCTCGACCAAGGCCACACCACGGCCCTCATCCTACTCCACCTCTCCGCAGCCTTCGATACCATCACTCTTGCAGCCAGACTCTACAACGCTGGCATACAGGGAACTGCCCTCGACTGGCTCCGCTCCTTCCTCGCTGGCAGAACCCAAAGGATCAGACTCCCGCCTTTCCTCTCCAAAACCACAGAGATCAACTGCGGAGTACCACAAGGATCATTGGTCTGTCCCACGCTCTTCAACATCTACATGACCCCCCTCGCCGCCATCGTCAGACAGCATGGATGCAGAATAGTATCCTATGACACCCACACCCAGCTCATCCTCTCCCTGAAACCACCAGACTCAGGTTCCAGGAAGGAATGAAAGCCTTTGCAGCTTGGATGAGCAGAAGCTGTCTGAAACTCAACAGAAGTCCTCATCCTTGGACCCACCTCTTCAGCTTGGGACAACTCCTGGTGGCGCACTGCCCTCGGCAACTCCCCCACCCCTATGGAGCACAAACGGAACCTCGGTATTAAACTTGACTCCTCCCTCACCATGACTCGACAGATCAACGCCACCTGCTTCAACACCCTCCGCATGTTCCTCAAGACCTTCAAGTGGATCCCCCCGAAGCCCAAAAGACCGTTACCCATGCACTCATAACAAGCAGACTGGACTACTGAAACGCTCTCTGCGCTAGCATCAACAAGCCCCTGCCACGCAAACTCCAGACCATCTAGAACACCGCGGCCAGACTTTTCCTCGGCATCCCACGACATGAGCACATCACCCAACACCTCCTCCCCATCACAAAGAGAGTAACCTTCAAGCTACTCACTCAATGTTTTCAATGTTATATTATGTATGGTACATATATATATACAAAAAGAAAACTCAAAGGAATTGGAAGCGCAGATAAATGATCCCACCAGTGATTCTCTGACTATAATAAACCTGACTGAAGTACACCTAAGCCCGAAGGAAATAAGAACTCTTTCTCTAGGATTGTCATACTGCCCTCCCAGGACCTTCAACTATGCCCATACACAAATGGATCTGTTTAAGTATACCCGTAAACTCAAGCTGAGGAAATTTCATCTTCTCAACAAAAACAAAAGTCGAACTGCACCAGTACCCATCACTGCGCCTGACTCTAGATCACCTCGTGTCTCGGTGGGCGAATATGAGTTACTTTGTGACCTGCAGGATTTGCACAGAGAGGGTAGCACAGGCGGAACAACTTCTGACGGAACTGTATTGCCCAGGTTAAATGCACCAGGATTAACCAAGTTTAGACCTAAATCCACCTTTAATCCTCTTCTCATGCATGACAACATTGATGTTTTTAATGACTTGTTAACAACACAAATTAAAGAATTACATACTGCTTCCCTAGCAAATGAGAACAAAAAACGAAAGCAGAATAACGTCTATGGAAGTTTGATGCATAAGTTACAGAGCAGCAACAATGTAATTATAAGACAATCTGATAAAGGAGGAAATATTGTCCTGTGGCCAAGGTCTATGTATATGGAGGAGGCTATGTTACATCTGAGTGACTGCCAATGCTATAGACGGAGTGATTGGCCATCGGTCAAAGCAGCTTGGAATAGCTTCAATTCTAAACTATTTTCTTGGAAAAGTGCGGGTTTAATCAGTGGTGATGAATTTAAATATCTGAAAACTAATTACCCAGTTATTCCTGTTTTATATTTGATTCCGAAAGTGCACAAGGACCCTACTAAACCTCCAGGGAGACCTATCATCTCTGCTAAAAAAAGTACCTTTGAGAATACTTCACGATATATATAGACTACTTCCTTCAGGAAAACGTCAAGAGTTTACCCTCTTATTTGCAGGACACTGGTGATTTTCTGATGAAAATTCAAACGATAGAATGGCAGCAGGATTAACAACTAATCACGCTGGATGTAGCTGCACTATAGACCAGTATCAAACACCTGGATGGTATATGTGCAGTGGAACATTACTTGTGAACTAAACCTGCTCATATGTTTAATCACAACAGAATGTTAATTGACATGATCCAGACTTGTCTTAATAACAATTATTTCCTTTTCCAGAGTCAAGTTTTTCAACAGATGAGGGGCGTGGCAATGGGGACTTGCTTCTCCCTCAGCTACGCTTGTTTGCATATGGGGCTGTGGGAGGTGCAAGTCCTCAGAACCAAGTTCGAAGATACCATGTCGAACCATATTGTAGCGTGGTATTGCTATAAAGATGATTTATTTATCATCTGGAAAGGCTCTGAGTAGTCAGCAGAGAATTTTATTGCAGGGATCAATGTGAACAATTTAAATCTTAAGTTCACTGGTCAATTGAGCAGGGTCTCGATGAATTTCCTTGATGTGGAAGTTTACATTGAGGATAATAAACTGGAGACAAGATTACATCGCAAGGACACAGCGGGAAACACAGTCCTGCATGCCACCAGCCACCATACGGATTCGCATCTGATTCGCAGCATCCCCTATGGGGAGATGCTGCGAATCAGACGGATCTGCAGCACGGATTTTGAGTGCAGGCAGGCACAACTGAGAAGCAAGACCAGGTTTCTGGCCAGGGGTTATTCTGCTACTGTATTAGATAGAGCCATGATTAGAGCCAATTTGACTTCTCAACCAGCAGTACAGGGTGGAAAGATGGATATTCCAGTGTCCCCTGAGAGATCAGTATTGGACCAACCAAGGCTCATCACCACCTACAGTAGACAGCATAAACAATTGCGGAATATCATTTGCAGAAACTGGTCAATTGTTCAAGGTGATCCTGTAATTGGTGGCACTCTATCTAAAACCCCGGCGATCACATTCAGTAGGGTGCGCTCCATGAGCGATATGCTCGTGAAAAGCCACCCGGAGGTTTGCACGAACAGGTCTTGGTTGCAAACCACCAATGGATTCATTAAATGTGCATCATGCAAAGCGTGTAAACTGGGCAAGAATAAGACTTCATACATTGCGCCTTTCAGTGAGGTACCAGTGCCCATAACGAAAAAGCTGACGTGTAAATCTGAATATGCTGTGTATGTGCTAGAGTGTACGTGTGGCCTGCAATATGTTGGGAGTACCAAGTTGCAGGTTCACAAACGTATACTCCAGCACATGCGGGCAATTTGCAACCAGGATGAGGCATACACGGTGGCGAGGCACTTTAAAACAGCACATGGTAGTAGTCTGGATTATCTCAGTTACTTTGCAATAGACATGGTATCACCATTACGTAGGGGGAGACCGTGAGGCCCAATTGAGGACACTTGAAACCCTTTATATTCTGGAGCTTGACTCTAAGACACCTAATGGATTAAACTCCAGTGAGGATTTGTATACTTGTGGGGGTTTCGTCAAGGGGGGGCCGAGAAAAAAGGGGGGTCCCAAAACGTGTTTTTAACATTGAGTTTTCCATAGGGCGGTTGACCTCACTTTTAGCCCGAACGGCTGAATGGATTTGCACGAAACTTGGCAAAATTGTAGGGACTGGTAGCCCGATGTGCCTTTGCTAGGTCTCAATATATGTGCTCCAGTGGATTTTGAGAAATTAACGTTCAAAAAAAGATATATATCTGTAACAGCGCTCCGGGCAGCGCTCCGGGCAGCGCTCCACTTCGCGTACTTTTCGCGTTACGGAGCTTTGTGAAGCGAAGCTGATTGGTTCTCCGGCGTCTGTAAACATTCCAAACAGTCCGTAGCGGCAGCCATCTTGTCTCTCGGTAGGATCGAGAGACAAGAGGAGGCCAAAGCGAAGGGGCAAATGACCATAAGGGGGCATAGTAGATCCTCCCTGACCCCATAGGTTTGATGTGGAGGTTTTTTTGGTGGGGTGCGCCCGGTTAGCGTAACGGGAAGCGGACTGGGGAGCATACTACAAGGAATGAAGAATGATTGACTTTTAACTTATTGTATGTTTATAGACTTTTTTTTAACTTTTTTTTCTGCTAAGTGACGTCTCGGCCTATCTTCACGGGATGCAGTCCCTACCATCTCGGCGTTTAAGCCCAGGGGGACCGGTAGTGTGGGAGAGATAACTGGGCATATTATCAAGGGGGTTTATCTCCGCTTTTTTGGCTTTAAAAGCCAAGAAAGCGGAGATAAAATTATCTCCGTATTACCTAGCTGTTGCTAACACCAGTTAGCGACCGCTAGTAGGAGATAGCGACCATCTTGGGCCCCACTTTGCATGTCAGTGATATTTATCACTAATGACATGCAAAGTGGGCATGCCAAGATGTTAGCGACTGGAAACAGTCGCTAACATCGCTATCTCCTATTACCAACTTTTGGAGATATTCGCGCTAAGCGCGAATATCTCCAAAAAGTAACACCTGCCCTGAGCAGTTCTTAGCCATGTTATCCAATGGGAGGTGGATAACATGGCTAAGAGCATTAGCTCGGTAATGCATGAATATCGCTGACTTTTCAGCGATATTAATGCATTGCGGCCGTTTTTTATCGCATTTGCGATAAACCTTGATAATAGCAAGGTTTATCTGCGATAATTTCTGACGATGCTTAGCGGTAAAAAATTTGTTGCTAAGCATCGTTAGGGATAAATATCGCTTAACTTTGGTAATATGCCCCAACGTCTGTTAACGTTCGATTCGAAGGAAATCAGGAAGTGTTGAAAAACATTGTCTGCGCCATCTTGCCTTTTTTCAAATGCCACACTTTTGTCGTGCATGGCAGCCATTTTAGATGACTTGACCAGACCCACTCTCTGCACGCTGTCGATCCTTAGCATGGCTCCCCACCCTCGCAAGCATCTCCCCCAGGCACTGGTCACCCCCGCTCTCTGTCTTATGCATTGGCAATAAACCTCCCCCCATCTGCGCTGATCTTCCCTGAGAATCACACCCTGTGCCCGCCCGACACCTCCCTTTCGCCCTATTCACTGCCGCACCCTCTGACACTCCTCTTCCTCTGTGTCCAATTGTCCAGGCCGGTCCCAGGCTATCAGCTAGCCTTGCAGATGTAGTTTATGGCCCCAGCTGTAAAGAATCACCCCTCTTCAAAGGAGTTATAGTAGATCAAGGCCCACACCCGATGAGATCCGTCACACCACACGCGTTCCTACTATCTGAAAACCATCCTGTATTGTGATTGGGGAGGGGACCGAGCCTGAAGCGGAAGATTCCAGGGATGACTCTTTGTACATCAAAGTTTTTACAATTATATGTCACATTAAAAATATATAGCACTCCAACAAAGTAGTAGGATTATAAAACTTTAATAACTTATAAATATATACAACAAAACAAAAACAGTAAAAACATTTAAACATTTTTAGGGAAAAAGAAGGAACAATGGTCAGTAGCGGTCGGTTGTGCGAATAGTCCCAAGGCAGCACAACGTCCAGATTTCTGGACGGCACCCAGGTGATGTTGCCTGGGTGCCGCACTGATTTGGGTATCCGGCGTGGGGCGTCCCGGGGGGTGAGTCGTCAGTAGCGGTCTGTTGTGCGAATAGTTCCAAGGCAGCAGAACGCGCTGAAATGTGGATGGCACCAAGGTGATGTCCAGTAAGTTGCCGCCCTCCGAATAACGGCGTGGGGCACCCCGGGGGGGGGGGGGAGGCGGCGTGAACGGGCCTCCCCAGGTGGAGCCTCGTCTGCTGTAGTGGGGCCGCCCCTTTACCGTTTCAGTTGCCATTCCGTCCGCTTTTGGTCCACTGTGTCAAAATCCGCATTTCAGCTGAGTTGCGCCCACTCTTGCGGTGCAGCGATAGGCGGCTGTCACAGGACTCTCAAAATGGCGGCAGGCTCTTTCCTTTTTGGGCCTGGTCCACTGAAATGGCCCTGGGACACCTTGGAAATTGGACGCTTGTCTGCTAGGTCTTGGACCCCATTCTCAAAAGCGTCCCCTCCGCCTTGAGGATTCTACAAAAGTCTTGGGGGCCCCCGACTCCTGCAGGCTTCCGGTGGGGAGCGGCTGCCATGATTGCTCGCGGAATGACCACGACAGAGCCACGAGATGGTGGTGCTTTCATGCTGACGCCAGCTTCAGTCTGAAACATCCAGAAACAAGGTGGGGCTTTCATCGTTTGGGAAAAAAAAATAGTTTTCATCCAATGAAAAGTGTTATTTTTAGGTCATATGATCAAGCCTTCCATCATTAGGAAACCAAAAGTAAAATGAACCAATGAAAAGTTTTATAAACAAGTCACATGACCTGTTATGCGGCATAGGGTATAAAAAGCGTAGAAAATCCGTTGGCACGTGAGGCGGCGTCAGTAGCGGACCGATGTGCGAATAGGCCGAAGGCAGCACAACGCGCCAAGATCCGGATGGCACCGAGGTGGTGTCCAGCAAGTTGTCGCACTGGTGTGGCCATCCTACAATGCTGAAAGTCGGCGTGGGGCGCCCCGTTGGCCTGTGAGATGGCGGCAGTAGCGGACCGATGTGCGAATGGGGCCAAAGGCAGCGCAACAATATTTTCTGAATAGAAGACACCACAAGGCGCTGAGATGCCAAGATCCGGATGGCACCGAGGTGGTGTCTAGCAAGTTGTCGCACTGGTGTGGCCATCCTACAATGCTGAAAGTCGGCGTGGGGCGCCCCGTTGGCCTGTGAGATGGCGGCAGTAGCGGACCGATGTGCGAATGGGGCCAAAGGCAGCGCAACAATATTTTCTGAATAGAAGACACCACAAGGCGCTGAGATGCCAAGATCCGGATGGCACCGAGGTGGTGTCTAGCAAGTTGTCGCACTGGTGTGGCCATCCTACAATGCTGAAAGTCGGCGTGGGGCGCCCCGTTGGCCTGTGAGATGGCGGCAGTAGCGGACCGATGTGCGAATGGGGCCAAAGGCAGCGCAACAATATTTTCTGAATAGAAGACACCACAAGGCGCTGAGATGCTAAGATCCGGATGGCACTGAGGTGGTGTCTAGCAAGTTGCCGCACTGGTGTGGCCATCCTACAATGCTGAAAGTCGGCGTGGGGCGCCCCGTTGGCCTGTGAGATGGCGTCAGTAGCGGACCGATGTGCGAATGGGGCCAAAGGCAGCGCAACAATATTTTCGGAATAGAAGACACCACAAGGCGCTGAGATTCGGTTAGCACCGAGGTGGTGTCTAGCAAGCTATGCAGCTGAGTTGCGTGCGCACTTGCGGCGAATAGGTCGAAGGCAGCACAACAATGTTTTCTGAATAGAAGACACCACAAGGCGCTGAGATTCGGTAGGCACCGAGGTGGTGTCTAGCAAGTTGCCGTACTGGTGTGGCCATCCTACAATCCTGCTCCGAATAACGGCGTGGGGTGCCCGAAGGGGGGGGGGAGGCGGCGTGAACGGGCCTTCCTAGGTGGAGGCTCGTCTGCTGTAGTGGGGCGCCCCTTTACCGTTTCAGTTGCCATTCAGCTGAGTTTCGGCCGCTCTTGATGCTACAGCGACAGGCGGCTGCAACAGGACTCTCAAAATGGCGGCCTGTTCTTTGGATTTGGGCCTGGTCCACTAAAATGGCCCTGGGACACCTTAGAACTCGGACGCTCGAATTTTTTTTCCTTTCCTCTACATGCAAAAAAAGGTAAATGCCCGGTACGTTACACGCTTCATCTGCCACGATGTACTCTCCAGAGGATCCGAAAAAAAATATAGTTATGGTAACTATACCATGCATCGTCATATGGAGAGGTGGCACCGATTAATTATAGTGCTGCATAAAAGAGAGATTTGGAGGAGAACCCCCGACCTGCCAGTACATTCATCAAAGAAGTGGCACTGACAGCATCAGAGGCAAGGGAAACGGTCCCAAATATTTAGAAGAACTTTGGAAAGATTAAAATGACATGTTTAGATTGTGGCAAATTAATTTCATGTGGACAGATGAGTGTTACTCTAATAAATACAGCATATGAACATCATCATAGTTGACTATATCCTGGACCTGCCCGTCCTCGCCCAAAATGGCGCCGGAATAAATGGGACTCGTAACTCCTTGTTGTGTACTGGTTGCACAACCTTGATATCACGAGATACGTATGCAGTTTTGAAGCACATGGCGGGCGGGGACGAGAATAGATTGAATATTTCGATATCCCTATTGATATTAAGTACTGATGTGTTATTGATTACTGTACTATTGAAAGTTCGAATTAACGTCACCCATGGTACTTGCCCGCAAATGTATATCTAGATAATTTTATTGTAACTGGCCCTGTCGTATTTTAATTATAAAATGTACGTCCACCGATTCCGCAACTGTTAGACACTTTAGTTCTTGCAACCTAATGGCCCGCCCGTTACGTTCCTCTACAGTGTAAATGTCTACTCATCATATACGATTACAGTTTGCTCCGTGGCCGGCCCACGTGGTTATAGGCCCGTATTTGTATAATGACATTTTCACAATAAAGGTTTTTAAAAGAAAACATGGTAGTAGTATATACATTGGTAAAGTTTTTAATAATAGTCACTGTTTTAGAATCAGTAAAAGGCAAGTGAAATAAAGCAGACCAATTACATGAAGGGTAAAAGGTATAATACGCAGGAACGCTGTAAAGATAAATGGTCAAGGGCTGTTGTGTTTTCTACTCCTGCAACATAAAGTGATCGATAAGAATCTCATATTCAGGCGTATCGGCGACTAAGACAGCAGGCCGACCCTCTTTTGCTCAACGGCTCCGTCATGGGACGAAGAAACGCCCTTTTTCTCGAAAAAGGAATATATTTTACTTGCAGGACAGTTGTAAATTTTCCGGGAAAGTACATTAGCCTGGAACATTATAACATATATTTAAGAAAAAATAATGTTCGAAAGTAATAAAAAGCGTAATTTTTAGGTCATATGACCAAGCCTTTCATCATTAGAATAAGAAAAGTAAAATGAACCAATGAAAAGTTTTATTAACAAGTCACATGACCTGTTATGCTTACGTTACGCGCTGCGCGTCGCGCCCCGGATCACTTCCGTATGCGCTAACGCGGCACGTCATATGACGCATTACGCGACAACGCAGGTCCAGAATATAGTCAAAATGTCTCCACCAACCAGCGGTCGGAACACAACCCCTTTCAGCAGGCTAAATAGTTCTGTTAAATGACAACAGAAGGGACAGGCAACAAGAACCATCAGTCAAAGAGGGGAGGGCTAGTTCTTCTCTACCGGGTCACGTTGGGGCGCTACCGGAACTGATCGAATTGGTAGTCTACAGTGTTTCTCGATGTTTCAGACTGAAGCTGGCGTTAGCATGAGAGCACCACCATTTCGTAGCTCCGTCGTGGCCATTCGACGAGCAATAATGCTAGCCGCTCCCCACCAGAAGCCTACGGGAGTCGGGGGCCCCCAAGACTTTTGTAGAATCTTCAAGGCTGAGGGGACGCTTTCGAGAATGGAGCCCAATCTCTAGCAGACAAGCGTCCGAGTTCCAAGGTGTCGCAGGGCAATTTTAGTGGACCACGCCCAAATCTGAAGAGCCGGCCGCCATTTTGAGAGTACTGTGGCAGCCGGCTATCGCTGCACCGCAAGAGCGGGAGCAACTCAACTACATGGTGAGCGAGACGCTGTAGTCGAAAGAGCGGGCGGTAAACAGCTGAATAGCGGAAGAGGCACAGTGTAGCAAAAGCGGGCGGAATGGCAACTGAAATGGTAAAGGGGCGCCCCACTACAGCGTGTCTTTAGGTGAAACGGATTGTGGGACAAGGTCAAGAATGGAAGAGTTACCAAAAGGCAAAAAGTTCCGCTTGATCCCGGGAGCCGGCCACCTATGTCGGGGGCGATCTCAGGCTACACCAGGAGAACACGACTTGGGGAGGGAGCCGGAGCCAAGCGCCCCCTCCGAGTCCGCGCCATCACACCGTCCCTCGGGGGCCTCCGTCAAGCGGTTCAGGGTGGCACCGCATTAGATTGTTCACAAATGCAGTCACGTCCTCAAACAGCCCCCACTTTACTTTGAGAATAGTGAAGCTGAAGCAAGTGCAAATAGGCTTCAGACAGTGTTACAAGCACTCCTCAAAACTTTGAACCATCAGAGTGCATGAGTTTCATGCTCGATCGATTGAGCTAGCCGGATCGGGCAACAAAAAGTATAAAATAGTTATGTAAATAGTTGTTTAATAAAATGTTTTACCCTGTTACTTTGCTGGTGTGTTGTATATATTTGTAATATTTGCATAGAGTTTATCGTTATTTTGGGCGGGGTGGGTGGCGGAGCTGAGCTGTATTGCATCCATCATGGTGTGGAGTTCAGTTCATCTCAATAGTTTCGTGTTTGTCATGAGGGGTTGTTCCTAATGTTTCTATTTTAGCGAGGTCAAAAAGAGATCCCATTAGTGGCCTACTGATTTTGCTCGATTCCTTTTGTTTTTTTACACGATTTTTCGCTATCTGCAAAGACTAAACAGAGTATTGCGACTCTGTGCTTGTTTGTAAATAGAGAATGAACCAAAGAGAACCAATTCTAAAACAGTAAATGCTTGGATAACAATCAATCAAATGGAAAGAGAAGCAGGCACGACGGATTACAACGGGGGCAAAGGCCTGCGTTAACTACCCTTCACTATCTGCAAAGAGAGAGTACTCCTAATAGAAATGAGGGGGAGGGGGGGCAGCATTCAAAGCAGATCAGTGTGCATAAACACGAAAATGTTTTTACTTACCACGTACTTGACATTCGACAGCTTATGATATTTGCTATTAAAAAACCATTGAAATTCACTGAAAAAACCATAGGTTAGAGACCATATATAGTTAGGAATTAGCATTTAAAAAACCTTGAAAATTCACTGAAAAAACCATAGGTTATAGACCATATATAGTTAGGGATTAGCATTTAAAAAACCTTATTTTACTCCCACAAAACCATTGAAATTCCATATATAGTTAGTTGCACTAACTATATATCGCGCACCCGCAATCCACTGCTGATGATGTCACATATTACATCATTCATGACATGGTCAGTGACATCACTGATGACATCACTGATGACATCTCAAATGACATCACTGATGACATCACTGATGACATCTCAAATGACATCACTGATAACATCTCAAATGACATCACTGATGACATCTCAAATGACATCACTGATGACATCACTGATGACATCTCATTTGACATCAATGACCACATCACTGATGATATCATTCATGTGACAATACAATGCATCTCCTCACACTTTAATATAACCTCTGTTACACCCAGTGTTAAATACAGAGTATAATTTTTGAAACCATTGACACACCAATACTAGTTACTACATACGCACTCAGTGATTCCTATGTTTACACACACATTCACTCATTTACCCATACAATCATTCATACATACAATCACTCATCTTTACAACACTATCATATGCACTCATACACCTATACAGACTCTCACACTCTGTCACTCATCCATGGAGTTACTCACACACCTAGTCAGTCCTGTAAATAATCAATCACACTTCCATTTTCTAATCTATACAGTTAAACATAGAGCACCTTACATTTTGAAACATATACTAACACATACTTACTCTCTTATACAATCATTGATACAAGTACACATTGATCTGCACAGAGTCACACACCTCCCAGCCAGCCACACACACACTCAGTCTCCCATACAAATACTTGGGCAATCAATCAATAACCCATATAGTTACTCATATAGCTACTGACCAACACATGCAGCAGTTTACAGAACAACAGACATAATGATGCACAAATTAAGACAGTTTAGTCACTAACCCATGCACTCAGTGAGACACATTTAATCACTCACTCATACAGTCAGTCACGCACCTACTAAATCCTTCATCCAGACACTTCTACATCTACTCATTCTTCAATATGTAAAACATATTTAAACTTTACAGAAACACACAGTCACTGGATGATGTCATCAGTGATGTAATTTGAGATGTCATCAGTGATGTCATCAGTGATGTCACTGACCATGTCATGAATGATGTAATATGTGACATCATCAGCAGTGGATTGCGGGTGCGCGATATATAGTTAGTGCAACTAACTATATGTGGAATTTCAATGGTTTTGTGTGAGTAAAATAAGGTTTTTTAAATGCTAATCCCTAACTATATATGGTCTATAACCTATGGTTTTTTCAGTGAATATATATATATATAAAACTTATTGCTGGGTGCCAGGCAGGATAGGTGGTGAAGGACTTTACCATTATCCATGCTACTGCTGTCTTGGTGACATCACAATCAGCTGGTAGAGGCACCGTGTTGGCGATGGTTTGCACATTTTCAGCATATTTTGCAAATCTATAGACAAATTTGCACATTTTATACTATTATGTATATTGATGTATATTTATTTATTTATTTGTGTGATGTTGCACAGAGCTGTCATATTTTTTGCACTTTATCGCTGCTGCTATTTAATTCAATGTTTATCGATTATGAAGTAATTGGTGAATCGATCGGTATTTATCAGTACATTGATTCAACAGCATAGCATATGGAACGACTACATGTTTAAATAGTAGGCTGTTGTTTATGTCCATAGGCCTGGTGGTCAGATCTGCATTGGCACTTTAAATGGTGTGGCTTGTTAACAATCGTCATGTGATCAAGGGCTCATCGGGCCCGAAACGCGTCATGGCAGTCATGGGATTGCACAGAAAATAAAGAAGACTGCATATCACCTGCTTGGGTCCGCGTTCGTTTTTCCTAACAGTTGGTTGAAGAAGCGAAGTTCCATGTGAATATATATATATATATATATATATATATATATATATATATATATATATATATATATATATATATATATATAAAACACTGAAAAAACAATGTTTACAGGGACATTAGGCTGACATTTCACTCGTACAAAACCAAAGAAATTCAGCAGTTATGGTCAGCTGAGCTAACTATAACTCGTACCCCCACAATGCACTGCTTATGACCCCACATATAACATTACTCATGACATGGTCAGGGATATCAATGATGACATCACTGATGACATCTGAGCCATGAATGATAATGCCTCAACTTAAGCTTCACCCATAAAATCAGTGATAGTGAATTGATGTTTCTGGACGCGTGTGTACAGGTAAGAGATCCCACTGTGACTACTACGCTTTTTTAGAAAACACAGAGGGTTACAGTACATTGCATGTCCAGAGCTTCCACCCTACCTCTTTGATAAGAAACCTAGCATTTGGGGAGCTTTAAAGTGCCAGGAGAATAGGTAGCATAGAATGTGAATACACTAAAACAGAGGAGGAAATGTATTAGACATAGAGGGTACACCAAAACTAATTTGAAGGTAGTCCTAGGTAGGGCAAGGAAATGTAAACAGGAAGAAGCTCTATTTAGAAAAAATATAAAAAGTAAAATTGAGAGGAGGGAGGGAAAGACTGAACACAGATTTATTGCAACTTACAACAGGTAGCATACACAGAGGTTAGAGCAGCATTGAATCGACATTGACACTTGATTCAAAAAGTCACCCGGTAATAGATGCCAGGATTACCAGACGACCACTGATATGCTATAGACGGGCGAGGTGGATGCAAGACTGCCTTGTCAGAAGTGAGAATAGTGACACCAAGAAACTGGAGACGTTGTTAAAGCAAAAGACTGGGTTTTTGTAGTGCAAAAGCTGTAAAACCTGTAAGCAGGAGAAAAATCTCATTTAAAACAATACATAATGTAGACAGAGAATTGCTATTAACCAAAGAATAACATGCAAAAAAGTTTTGTAATATACATGCTTACATACCTTTGTCCCAAGAGGTATATGGGAAGTACCACTTTTTCTCTACACAAGAGAATTTTTAGGAGTGCGCCAGTCCACAAGAATGCTGCCAGCCTTGCCCATTCTCGCCCAGACATTATAGACACCATGTCTGCTCTCTACGAATGGGGGTGATCTTGGTTAGAACGTTATTTAAAACCTTGATCAAGGTTAGAAAGTAATTTAAATCCTTGTTCCAGTGTTCTTGACATATATACCCACAGAAGATGCTCCTGCAGAAACCTAATGTGCTAGTTTAAATATGCCCGTAGAGTACAGTATGGAATCAGGCTGTTTGAATGAACATGTAGCTGAACTCCAGTTCCCATGACGGATTGTTCTTTTGTAGGCAAAATGGCAATAGGCAAGTGTATTGCAGACATGATGGGAGGGGCATCTGCATAAAAACCGTCCACACCCATGTGTACACTGCTAATTATTACTCGTCAGCATGAGCAGTTGCTGTGCAGGGCTAGTTCAGATTCAAGCTGCTTCGGTTTTCCCAGATGGTACAACAAGGGTGCACTTGCACCGCCTCAAGTTCTTTGATGTCTGGGAGCGTGTGTAGGAGAGACGTGTTCTGTTTGATGACACTTCTTGAGACACCATGATGTGAGTGGACTCTGCTTACTGTATACACAGCTTGCAGTAGGTACATGGATATTGTGATGTTGGCTAATACGGTTGGGCTCCGTTTCAAATTAGCATTCTCTGAGGACATTTCCCCCCGTTTCAAATCAGCATTGTGTGATAACATTTTCCCTATGAAGACGCGAGTGGGCTCGACTTGCATAGTGTTAATTTATTTGAGATTACGCCATAATGCGGATAGGCTCCACTTCCTGAAATGGTCAGTACACAAGTCACATAGTCTGTTTCTCATTAAAAAACTGTGATGCACAATACATCAGCAGAAAGAGGTGAATCTGGTTACACTTCGTTAGAAAGCCTCCTTATATCTTCTGCTGCTTAACAAGGGAAATATGAACAAGGAAGTCCCCTATGAAGTACAAGTAATTGATGCATAGGTAGATTGATTGAGGATTGTCAGTAGAGTTTCACAGTGCAGACCACATACACTAGCTGCATAGTGATGAATGTTTTTCTGTTTTAGATAATGCATAGGGTAATCCAAGTGAAGGATATAAGGAAAAGCTAACGTTTTATTCTCTGAAAGGTTGGTATTGTATTTAAAGGATCGACAGAGGGAAAAGGAAGTTGAGCAGTAGTGGAACATATTTAATAGTGTTTTGTGTCTCTTCCAGGTCTTCCTCCCTGCTGTCCCATTCCCCTCCTCCCCTCCCCCATTGGATCACCTCCATTGACGGTGCTATAACAGCATTCAGCAGTTGGGGATATAAAGATGTGGGATTATCTAGCATCACATTGATCCTGAGCAGTTAGTCTGGCTGACAAGAATACTACAACATATGAGGGCTACACGCAATGTAAGTGTTTTTTTTATTCTGTGGCCAAATATTTTGCGAAAGAAAATCAGAGGGTTGAACCAAATTGAAATACAGTTGTCCTGTCCATATACTCAAACAACATGGAGGCGGGGGCGGGAGGGGGGTACCAGAGAACAACATCTAAGGAGACTGGAAGCAAAATAGATTTTTGAAACGGACAGCAAAGAACCAAATGGTATGACTGTTGATGAAGAGCTTTAGGTATTTCTGTGTGTAGCAGTTGCCATGAGGAACTCTCATAGAGTTAATGTTTTTAAGTATATCAGATTTTGAGGTGTACAATTTTGATTGTAATATATCAATCTATTTGTAGATCGTACTTTCAGAAGGATGGATACATTTATGTACGAAAGAGGCAATTGCCACAGAGACAGGCTTTAATTTGCAGCTTTTTGTCTCCCTTTTTCAGTGTTTTCAGTATTTTTTTCTCTTTTATTTTATCCATTTTGAGTGAGATGCTAACACCCTTAGAGATGCAGAGTGCAAGACCCAGTGAAAATTTAAAATCTGAATAGGAGTGCAAAATTGTGCTTATGATTTATCTATATACTGTGAGAATGCCTTTCTAGATGCTTGCTAGTATACTCTTGGGGATGCATTAGAGGTAGGGCCCATGGGAGTTCAAATTGTGTTTGATTACTAAACTGCAAAGTGATTAATATTGTATTATCTTAGTGTCATGTATTGCACTAGCACTGAGGAATTATTGGTGAAACATACTGCCATAGACTTGGGTGCGACCGCAGGTATTAAATACCCACTAGGGAGTGAAGACTCGATTAAGTAACAATGATTGCTTTTGAATTGTATAAAATTATGACCTTACCGTGTATTCCCCAGAATGCAGCATATTGATTTATGAACTTTTGATTTGATGAAGCAACTATGATCACATATGAATTGTATACAAATATGATCTTAGTGTGTATTCCCTAGAATTTAGCATGTTATTTTCTACATGCTTCTCTATATGCAGTCAATTATAGAGCTTTGATCTAAAATAGACACTTCAAGATGGTGGTGTGCAGTAACACAGGTATTTTGAGTATTTCCTCTATACCTACAACTGTTGGGTGCACTGGGATATGTGTAAAATGCCTTATAACATACTGAGCTGAAATGCGTTGACACTCTTGGCCAATAAATCACAGACTGTGCAACCATCTGCTAGTTTAGACACCTCAACCTCCAGTGGACTTTAATCCTAAAAGAAAATTAATAAATAATTAGGCAGAGAAGATGGAGTGGGCGACAGTCTCACACTTAATGTCAGGATGTGAGGTACCCACATCTTGTCTGTAGTTTCACAGCATTAGAGTGTGCACCCGGGACTCTAAATGTGCTCATAACTGGGAGCCCAGACAACCAATCAATGAGATTTAAAGAGCAGGATGAAATTGAGACCAGATGGGAGAGCCCCAAATTGCCCCAAAGGGTTGTTGCTAAGAAATGGATAAATAAGAAAGCGAAGAACATGGTGGGATATTTCCTAAAATCAGACAAGATGGGCTTGTCATGAGTATCTGAAAGTATTGTGTACCTGGAGATTTGTCTCAGCAGAAAGGAGAGAAACAGAAGGGACACCGTCAAGAGGTTGAACATTCAGCCCCCCCCCCTCTGCTTGTGTAATGCGCCGATGTTCATGCTTATTAAGGGTAAGCAGGCACCAGTCCCCATAGAAGGTCATGCCCTGGGCAATCGACCACTCTGTCCTTGTCTTTAAATAGTTCCGTAGTCGAGCCAAGGTTGAACCAGTGACCTGGCTCATCCCTAAGGGCCAAAATACACGCAAAATCTCCAAAATATTTGGCATGTAAATTAAACAAGCAAATGATGAAGGTTTTATAATTTAAGAAGTGTTTTTATGGTAATGTTTTCCCCTTTATATACAATTTGAGCCCATATTGAAAATTGGTACCAGTTACCCTTGGATACCTTGGAATTAATATCTAGCATTGCCCCACTGATTTGTAGGATGGACATTTTTGCAGAATGGCACAGTCCCTCTGAGCCCAGTTTGCTTTTTGGGTCTTCTCTTCCGCTCTCAGTAGTGGGCCATGTGACCCTACTGAAGATTGTTGTGTTACGCCTGTTATTGTATTGTATTATTCAGCAAACCTTCTCCTGCTCATCCCTCGTTCTTTCTTCAGACACCTCGAAACGTCCCATGCATGATTTAGGGGCTGGGCCACTGTCGGGTAGCACTTTCCCACTCTAAAGATACCTGTGGACTTAGAATGCAAGTATTTTGCTGCACAGTTCCAATAGGTGTTTCGCTGACTATCTGGCCGCCTCCTGCATGAGACAGTGTTTCCCCAAAAAGACTTTAAGGAGATCTTACTGCACTACTCATTGTTTCCTCCTGACAATTCTATCCAACTCCACCAGGGGTCATTCCGCACAACTTTCTCTTGCCTTATTAGAACCTGTAAACTCACTATGCCCCTTCAATACCTCTGATAAGCCTTCCCACTCACACAGAAAAGGCTTTGCTCAGGGTAACTCCATCAGTGGCATGTTGCAGGCCTTGCGAAATTAGGGGATTAGTTTGTTGATGGTGAACTACTAGATTTCCAAACCCTTATGGAAGACTACAGTCTTTACCGGGGTCAATTCCTTTCTCATGAATACCTTAAACAATCATTAAATGCTATTTTTTATGTCCACAACCTAGCGCCAACCACACATGAGGTGTACCAGACGTGCTACACAATTGGGCAAATTAATAAGATGGATGTACAGAACTTTCTTGTAACATGGGAACCCCTCCAGGGCTTCTCTCTGTACCAGCTGGGGGACTGACATGTCCAAACCTCTACATGACATGGTCTGGACTAAAACATTGGAATATCGTCACAAAGTATCCTGTGGTTCTCATTTCGCATACATTCAATTAACAAATTATACCTGAGAGCTGCAGCAGCAATGCCCTCGCTGTATACAATTAGATGTCGATTTGCAGAATGTGTTTTGGTGTTGCCCACACTCCTTTCATACTGGCAGAGAGTTCTCGAGGTGACGTCAACTACAATGGGCAGTGTACTAATTATTTCTCCTGATGTTGTCTTATTGGGTGTATTTCCCACCCTAAGTTCGAGAAACCTCACACCAAGTTCCTCAACCTGGCTCTTCTTCCAGTAAAACACAATACAACACTGCACTGGAAGGAATCACTTCCTACGACTAACGTCAGTTGGACCAAGGTCTTTCTCTCTTGGTTTTGATCTGAGAGCACCCTGTTTCATAAGGAGCAATGAGGTGGCCTGAGAAAATATATAATTGGACAGGCGTGGGATATTTTTGTAGAGGGCTTTAAAGACTGGACCAAGGAGGATAAACCCCCAATGCATACACTCTATGTTTCTATATACTAGTTGTTTATGCCAAATCTAGGCAACTACATAAGGCAGTGGTCTAAGGGCACCTATCTCCAACACACGGCCATGATGTCCCACTAGAAGAGTTTCCTCTTAGCACTGCAGGGTTCATTGCTATGCTACCCTGGTAAGGCAGCAGCAACTGGGCAGAAGGGTGGGGATGGGCGGTTTATTATGGGTTGGTCTGTTACACTGAAAGATTTAAAAAGTATGTGCTAACTCTTCATAAATATCTCAGCACCATTCGTCTGTAAGTGTATGATGGAATCTATTGCTACCCACCTGGCTACTATCACCTTTTAAATAAATTGAAAACACAAATATGCACACATATTACAGTAATGTACACACTAGTTGCTATTACTGTACACTTAAAACTCATGTTTTTCTAGTGTATTTTTTAGAAAAAACATCTCTAAAACCTATATTCCATTTTCGCAGTGAGGCCAGAGATCATGATGACATCGGTAATCGTGATCCCACTGGAAACGTTGCGAAAGTATAAAGCAAAAGCAGGAATTCAATAGTCACCACCACATAAAAAAATTAAAATTTTATAATAAATTCTAACCATCACGGTACAACTCTCACTATAAAAATAACTATAAAACATTTATCAATATCTCACTATCTATATAACAATGTATTGATGACTCATTGATATTTTTTTATATTTCCTTAATATTCATGACGATGTTGAGATCGTGATGTCCTTGTGATGGTACAAGGGGGCCACGCTGGCAGTTGTGTCATCGTCACAAATATTTGTCAACCATGGGGTCACAGTATCCCCACCCCGACCCCTAATGTGGGTTATCACACAGATTTTTAGCCCCGGGAACTCTTCCCAATAGATAAAATGGCGACTGCAACTTTCTAGTCAGGTTGCGTCCAGCCAATCAGAGCATTCCCGTTGGCACGTGCATCCGTGATTCATCGTGAAACCACTGCACAAATATCCCCAGCCAGGGAGATCACTATCATTTTAAACTTAGATTTCTCAGCTACTGCTGAATGGATTTACACCAAGTAAGCAAAGACACTTCCTTGAGCCAACATCTACCTCCCTGCCAAATTTGGTGTAAGTCCGTTCAGCGGTTCAGGGTATAGTTGTGGCTAAAGGTTCCATGGGAATTAACATTACAAACGCAACCTTATTTCGTGACCCAAATTCTCGGTCCCCACTGCACAGATCACCCTCAAACTTTCCATAACAATAGTACCCATTGTGACGCTTTTTGGGCAAAATATCATGCAGATTGGTCGAACAACACCAAAGTTATAGCCAAGTCAAAAAATAATTTTCATATGAAAACTAGGGACCACATGCATCAATGTAGGATTTAGCATTTCCTAAATTGCGAAAATTAAGGAATCGCAATTTAGGAATTGCAAAATCCTATGCATCAAGAAATCCTAAAAGTTTTTGGGATTTATAAATTTTCAGTATTTGCGATTCCTTAATTGCGAATCGCAATTAAGGAATGGCATTACATTGATTCCTATGGGCCTAGAGGCCCATAGGAATCAATGCCGTTTTGCACTTTTTTATTTTGCGAATCCCACTTGTTTGATGCATTGCAAGGGTGCAGAGGGGGGTCCAAATGACCCCCCCCCTGCACCCCTGAAATGTATTTTAAAGTGCATGTTTCACACACACATGTCCTAAGGACATGTGTGTCTGTAACAAGAAAGTTAAAAAAATGCATTTTTGAGCATTTTCATAACTTTTCGCAAATTACCACGAGGTTCAACCTAGTGGTAATTTGCACCCCCTAATTGCTAATTCGCAATTTGAAAAACAATCATGCATTGCTTTTAAGGACTCGCAAATTTGCGATTCCTTAAAAGCAATCGCATTTTTGGAAATGACTACAAATAGCGAATTTCACAAAAATGTATGATGCATCCCAAAAACTTATTTAGGAATCGCAAACGGCCAAATTTACCGATTCGCACCGATTGCACTTCCTAAATAGGTTGATGCATGTGGCCCTAGGTCCTAACTATAACTACCTACAAAATATGTATACAATCTACTGGTGGTTGCCAGTAGGTAGTTATAGTTAGGACTTAGTTTTCATGGAAAGATTGGTTTTCATTTACCAATAACTTTGGCTCAGTTTGACGAGTCTTCACAAAATGTTCAAAATTGATAACAGTCACGTCAGCTGCTGTCTTTTTAAAAAATATACTTTTATTTAGAGATAGTTCATCAATATTTAATACGATAATATTGTAACAAATAATTACATTAATACAACATCCTACTTATCCACATGATTTGAGCACGTATTAAAACCATATACAATAAAAACAACGAGATTTATATAAAGCAGCAATTATACAGTCAGATTTACAATCAAATATTGCATAAATAAATATACCTAATCCAGCAGCGTAACAGCCCCTTACTACATTTTAACTCAAATTCTCCCATGAAGACTTAAACTTCCTATAGGTGCCTGATCTTAGAACATATTTTCTTTCACACTACCTATAGCTGTGAAAAAGTTGGAATATACTTCGACCTACAGCTTTGAAGGATCAACGACTGAGCTCCCAATACCAATATCAGTCAGTCAGTCAAACCACTTCATTCGGTTAAGTTAAAACCATAAAAGTACAAACTCAAAATACATACATACATATATGTGCAAAAATACAATATAAAGTCTCCACAGTATGATACAATCCGACAGTGGGCAGGCTATGTGCAAAGAACGTGATAAAGTACTGGCCAGGTAAAGTGCATTTACAGGACAAAAGTGACAATACATCCAAGATAGTTGATATAAAACTCATTAAAAAAACCAGTCATTAAAACCAAGTTTAAAAGGATAAAATCAGAAATAAAACCTCTTTAATTATGGGCTCTCCTCACGACTATTTCTCAACCGGACAGCTGCCGTAAGGAAACTGGCTATATAACAGATCTCATTGGGATCATTTAGTAGCTGTAAGTACAATAAGGCTGGCTTAACTTGGATAAAACCCTTTCATTTTAGTAAGGGAAAAAGAAACCTCTTCCTGATGTCACTATACAAATCACAGAACATTATTAAATGCATTGTGTCCTGGGCTGAAAAGCTATCGCAGGTGCATGGCCCTAATTCTTCCGGCCTGCACCACCCCTTGGAGTTCCCCAGTGAAAGGTGAATTAAATTAAAACGGAAGCGTGTAAGGAGTATACGATGGAATGGCCTTGTCACAGTTTTCAGATAAGGTTCCATCGACGGCGTAGTTTTTAAAAGGTAATGGGCTTTTACCGTTACTTTTTTCAGCTCCAATTCCTCCCGTTGTACTGCCCATAAATTTAAAAGCTGTTTCTTCACCCCGCTGGGATCCATTTTTGTGATCAACCCAGGTTCATCATAGAGGTCCTGTCGACCAACAGTTACCAATATTTCCCTTACATAAACAAGCCACCTAACCTTATGTACACAATCCAGAGTGAGACAATCCCTGATCAGTCTGTGATTAAGGTCTAATTCGGGATTAAGCCATAATTTAAGCCAAAAAAACCTGGCACCAACCTGAGTGTATCGGTTATATAACCCACCCCCAATTCCTGATGTACAGCAGAGGTGGGTGTTGATTGGGGAACCGATAATATACCCCGTAGAAATGTATTCTCCTCTAGCTGTATCCCCTCCATGGCTCTATACCCCCAGATAGAGGAGCCATATGTGGCAATTGCGATACATTTAGCTTTGTAAATGTTCACAATTGCCTCAACAGGTTTGGTTCCTAGCCGTTTGGCAAATCCGTTTACGGCCGCAATTGCCCTAGCCATGCCATTGACCCTAAGTTTATATTGAGCAGCCCATGTACCTTTCTCATCAGAGAGAACCCTCAAATATATAAACGAAGTTACCCTTGTAACTTCGAAACCTTCACAATTAAAAACCCAGCAATTTCGTTTACTCTGGCGACCTATACTCATTACATGTGATTTGGCTATATTTACCTTTAAATCCAGGGATTTCATAAAATTACCAAATCCCACCAGCAGCTTCTGTAGGCCGACTGCTGTGCGGGATAACAAAACAGCATCATCGGCGTACAGAAGCACCGGGCAACGCTCCTGACCAATTTTGGGGACATCTAGACTGGCTATATCTAAAAACTTGCCTAAATTATTGATATAAAGAGTAAAAAGCAAAGGTGCTAAAATGCAACCCTGTCGTACTCCACGCCCAGAGCTAAAGTGCCTAGTGCAGTTCCCATCTTGGTCGATCGTCACCCGCGCAGTAAGGTTCTGATGCAGGTCAGCTAGGAAGTGAACAAGACTTTTTTCCATCCCCATCTCTAGGAGGATCGTCCAGAGCTTTGACCTGTTTACCAGGTCGAAAGCTGACGATAAATCCATAAATGCCAGCTGGAGTACTCCCCCTTTGGCTGAGGTATATTTGCCAATTAACAGGGATAAATTAAGGCACTGATCTTGAGTCCCCCTGCCACTTCTAAAACCATATTGAGAATTTGATATTACGTTATTCTCATCTAGCCATCCTTTCATTTTACCTAAAACCGCCCTCCCCAGGACCTTTACGGCCGAATCAATTAGGGAGATTGGTCTATAACATCGGGCATCTCCTCTGTTGCCCTTTTTAAAGATAGGAACTATAATAGACGTGGCCCAGGATGGTGGATGATTCCCCTTTGCTGCAGTATTAAAATATTTTGTCAGAACTTGTGCCCAGAAGACTGGATGCGTTTTATTTAAATCGGCTGGGACACCGTCTGGGCCTGGGTCCTTGTTACTAGACATGGCCTTAATGGCCAAAACTACTTCCTCCTCTTTAAAATTCAAAGGCTGGTTTGAATCTCTTGGAACAGCCCAAGGGGTTGGTTCAGACGATGTAGGGGTATCATATATAGCCTCAAAATGTTCTAACCATTGTGCCTCAGTGATATTACATTCTACCACATTATTGCCGTTTTCGGAAAAAAATGGTTTATTTACAATTTCCCAAAAACTACGGCTATTCTTTAAGACATCAACCGACATCAAGGCCTCCCAATCTTCTGTTGTAATGTCCTTTTTCCTGGCCCTTACAGCTAACTTATAATCCTTTCTAAGTATAGCCACATTAGTCCTATTTTGTGGGGTCTGTTTAATGGCTTTCATTAAGAGGCTATGTGCCCTCGAACAGGTGGTATCAAACCATTTCTCGGCCATTTGTTGCCCCCTTTTTACCGGGGCCATTCAATTCAAGGATATTTGTTTGCAAATGGCAGTGAAGTCCTCAATAACCATCATATCCCCAGATATAGAATCCAAACATATATTCAACATGGCGTTATCGACAAAAAAATGGTGTCTAAAAAAATCTCCGGGATTATCTTTGTCCATTTTAGCCTTCTTCCCTGGTCAGTTGGTTTAAAGCTGACCTCTACCCTCATGTGTCTCCTAGATTGCACCAGACCACATTCATTTTTTAATTCCAGAATGACCGGATTGTGATCACTAAAATGTGAGTATCTTGCCCCATAAAAATAACACTAGACAACAATAAGGATGACAAAAAAATATAATCAATAACAGTGCTACTACCCCTGCCAATAAACATCGGGTTCCTGTTAATTTGTTCTGATATATTGGGTTCATAGAGATCCACTGCCGCTAGGACTTCCTCCAAGCATTCCCCCTGTCTATTATGCTCGGAATGGAGTGTAGGATAGGCTGTGGACTCCCCAGTATCCAGATCCCCCTGACAATCCTGCTCACGCGGGTGTATATTAAAATCCCCTAAAAGAATAATCGGGTAATAAGTGGTTTGCTTTTCTCTGTAATCCTCTAAAAATGATTTTAAGATCAACAAATGTTCATTTCCATTTGCACAATCTGTCGAATTGTAAAAATGTACTGCCAGAAGTTTTGTAGTGTTACACTCCCTCAGTTCCACTGCTAAACAATGGGGTGTGCCTACTTCAACCCTTTGATACGGCCACGGTAATTTCACAGAAAATAGCAAAAGGAGCCCCCCTTTAGCTCTACCAAAAGGGACCAATTCCGCTGGGTTGGAGAAAAATGTATATCCATCCAACCACCAATCTCCCTCCGGCTCCCAGGTTTCCTGTAGCCCTACAAGATCAAACCGATTAATTAATTTCAGCCATTTAGGGTCATCTTTTTTATTTCGTAGACCAGCGATGTTCCAGCTCAGGATACCGAAGTTGGGCCTACTTGATTCACTTTGCCCATGGGGATTGGAAATCTCTGGATGGCTACTCTGACTACTCTGGTTAGAAATCCCTATATCCAGTCAGTCGTTCTCATCAAGGGTGGTAGGTGATGGTAATCTAGTTGCAATCTGTGTTTCCCCTCGCACATTTACTAGGCTCCTTGCAAATTGGGGGCCAGATACTATTCCCCCATTATTTACATTATTTGCATATTGACTGAGTCTGGGTAAAAGTGTCCCCTAGACCTCGCTTAGTATTTTGATTTTTCCCTTTAGTTGGTGGATAGAAAAAGGCCAGGGGTAAAACCTTAATACCCCCCCTGAGCCCTAATGTGAGCAGTCCTGCATATCTTCCCTACAATATCCCCTCTATTAAAGTTAACAACTATGCAATCGCCCTCAATTTCCTTTGCATTTGGTCCTACCCATGCTATGCGTCTTGCCATCAGAATGTGAGGCGATACTTTAAGGTTGTTCCCCACTGGTTACAGTCTAGCCAATATTTTGTCTTCCTCACTAGGTCCTCAGTTGACTCATGGATGTTAGCTTTCAACGGTGGTACACCTGTAAGAACTACCACTAGGTCATTAGCTTCTGGTGGCAAAAAAAGTTGTCCTACCATGGGGGGGGTATGTTGGTATTGGCGTTGGCACTACATCCGGGTTTAGGGGCCGATGATATATCTCTAGCTGTTGTATTTGGAAGCCCAACAACTTCTTTAGGTTGGGCCAGCAGAGGCCCCTTACTTCCTTTCACCGTACCATTATTCAGTGCTCGTTCCTTACTTTGCATATTTCTATTCTCCCCCTTGTTCAAGGTACTTATGCCTGACTCTTTACGACAGGCTAGCGATTCAGGCCTGGCTTTTGTTACCATATAGCAGCTTGAGCATGTACCTCCCCCAGATATGGCTTTATTTACTGTGCTAGTGAGAACCTCAATCTTTAGTTGCATGTCTTCTATTGTCTTGCACAGTTTATTTACTATAATAATTATGGCAACGCTATTGGCCCCTTGGGTAACAGAAGACATAGAAGATTCTATACATCCCCCCTGTTCCATATCATCAATTCCTGAGACTGAATGTGAGGGACTTAGTTGGTTTAGTTGGACCACAGTCTCAGCATCAGGGGTATCAATGTTAGCTAACACAGAAAACCTGTTATTACAAACTATAATAGGCTCAATTACTGGTGGGCAGATAGCTACTAATTCTAGATCTGTGTTACCAATCACATTTGTACATGGAGTATCAGTTACTTCTACAGGAACACTATTGCCCTGCTTTTTCCCTAAGAACATATCCGGGATTACTATAGGGCCTTGTATGCCAGTCCCCCTTTGCTTTTCAGTAACTCTCCCCACATTTGCCACAACATTCGCGTTTAACGGGTCATCAGTCCTGAGTAAGAGTTCACAGTCCTCCACCAGTCCCTCGATGCGACTCATAACACAGTTTTCCCCCGCATGTTTAAGGGCTTTCTTGGTCTTCCTTGGCTTTTTTACTTTAATTGGAGCATTTAGTCCCCCTTCCGTACTTTTCCGTTTCCCCATTATTCGTAATACCAGTTCGGTGTCAACAGTACCTGCTCAAGTCTTTTCAAGGATGTTGGAGGGGTGGCCCAACCCGGCCTCTTCTTGCCCCGGACTGCCACAGACGGCCCGCCCTTTGCCCGGGCTTAGCCCGGCGCCGCGCGTCCGCGATGCGGAGGAAGCGTCCGATGTTTAAGCGCCTCCGGGCGCGCTACAGGGCGGAATTGGGCGGTGCAGCGAGGATGTCTAGGAGCTGTAGTCTCCCCCTGCAGCGGTCGTGCAACGGTGATGGAAACGGCGGCAGGGGAGACCAGCAGCGTGTGGAGCCCAGAAGCAATGCAGCAGGTGAGGTAATGCGGTCTCCGCGCTGGTATAGTGTCTTTGTGCCCCCGTTAGAACAAAGCAGGCCCCCACTCCACCGAAGGAGCGTCCGATGTTTAAGCGCCTCCGGGCGCGCTACAGGGCGGAAGTGGGCGGTGCAGCGAGGATGTCTGGGAGCTGTAGTCTCCCCCTGCAGCGCCCGTGCAACGGTGATGGAAACGGCAGCAGGGGAGACCAGCAGTGTGTGGAGCCCAGAAGCAATGCAGCAGGTGAGGTAATGCGGTCTCCGCGCTGATACAGCGTCTTTGTGCCCCCGTTAGAACAAAGCAGGCCCCCCAATATATATATCTGCTTTTTTTGCAGGGAGGTTGCTGTCTTGCAAGTTTCGGGGTGATCCGTCAAGCGGGGGCCAAGCATCAGGGGTGCTTAAAAGCGCTTTTCCCCCATGTTAATTCCCAGAGGACCTTTAGACACAGCTACAGCCGGAACTGCTGAACGGATTTATACCAAATTTGGCAGGAAGGTAGATGTTGGACCAAGGAAGTGCCTTTTTGTGATTTAATGTAAATTTGTCAGCAGTTTCAGAGTTATTTACGCAGTGGATCCGCAACCCCTCCTGATCCCGTCCTGAGATCTGATTGGCTGCCAACACTTTAAACCAGGAAGTGTTGGCAGCCATCTTGTGACTCGGTTGAACCGAGTCACAGGAAAATACATTTACAAAAAAAGAAAAGGGGGCAGGGTAGAAATACCCTAGCCCCCTAGCCCTCTTGGGAGGGGGCCCACAAAGACCCCCACAAGGTCAAAAAGCATTTAAAAGAATTTGGTAGGAGTCACACTAGATCCGCGAACCTCACTGAAATTGTATTTTTAAACAAAGCACGGGCACCTGTGCTTCGTTATTAATTGGCCCCCGGGTGGGCCATGTCCTGGAGGCAGTGTACAAATAAAGGAGGGGGTGCATGAGCTCCCCTGCTGGGGCTTATTATGATTTAGGGACCACCACCTCCACAGGGCAAAATCTTAAGCTAGTGCAGGGGACCCTTGCGGACCCCTGCAACTCTAGTGACTGCCACCTCCCCAGGGGAAAGTAAAACATTAAAGCGGTGGGGCGCACACACCCCCAGCATACCTGGGGACCACCACATCCCTGGGGCAACCGTTTAGAATTAAAGACAGGGCAGTGCAGCCCCCACAGCCCAGGGGGCCATCACCTCCCAGGGGCTAAGTTAACATTGGAGGGGGGTTGTGCGGCCCTCCTCCTGAAGCCCTAACTGGCCCTTGTGACTGCCACCCCCCTGGGCCATCTCCTGCAATGTCCCAGGCTACCCACTCCCATTACATTGCCGTTTACTATGGCTTGGCGGGATAACCTCTCGCGCCAAGCCATAGCAAACTCTGCTCTGCCTTGAGCATATAAAATGCTCTTGAAAGCATGTAAAATGTTCTTGCTTACTCGAAGCAGAACAAAATTGCTTTTGGACAGAGGGAGCTGCATTTTAAGCAGCTCCCTCTGTCGAAAGGCAAGAGGACGTCCTTGGTAGCCAACTACTCCTCCTTGTTACCTACAGGACGTCCCACACAGTGGGATTGATAAGAAGTCTTTGGAGGCCACACCCCCTTTCTCCACAACTCTGCAAATGCGTCTCCTGGTGCACTGCTGGTTGGGGACAAAGTCCACTTTACCCCTGAGGGACCTTGAGGGCCAAGAAGCCCTCCTGGTAGCTCCTGTAAGTCCTATACAATGGGATTCCTCAGAACTGGTCAGGGGCTCCACCCCCTTTCTTCACCTCTCTGCAAACCTGATTACAAATTAAAAAAACACAGAAAAACACTGAAAAAACACAAAGGTTACATAAACGTTATAGTTAGGAAATGAAATAAAAAACCTTAGAAATCCACTGAAAAAACAAAGGTTACAGGGATGCTATAGTTAGGTTCAGGTTTCACTCATACAAAACCAGTGAAATTCAGCAGTTATAGTTAGCTGAGCTAACTATAACTCACACCCCAGCAATGCACAGCTTATGACCTCATATATTACATCACTCATAACATGGTCAGTGACTTGATGACATCTCAAATGACATCACTAATATTATCATCCAGTGACTGAGAGTGTTTTTAAAATGTTTATGAATGTTAAATATATAAACCAAGGTCTATTGGTGAATACGTGGGTGTAAGAGTTCCTGTATAGATGATTCACTGGGTGCTTGGCTGACTGTATAAGTGAGTGATTAGGTGTCTCAGTGAATGTCTGTATCAGTCTGTCAGTTGGTGTCTAGGTGGATATATGGGTGTGTTTGTTGGTACATTAATGTCTGTATGGGGGAATGATTGGTTGTCTGAGCACCTGTATGGGTGTCTAAGTGTCTCTGTGGGTGGGTAGAGGGATATATGGCTGCCTGTATGGATGAGTGAGTGGGTGAGATAGCAGCTGTAAGGGTTAGTGAATGTGTGTGTGAGGGGCTGTATGGGTGAGTGAGTGTGTGTATGGCTGTGTGGGTGAGTGTATGGATGTGTCATTTGTTTATAGGTGAGTAACTGGGTATGTGAAAGGCAGTATAGGTGAATGATGGGGCATATTAGAGACTGTATGGGTGAGTGAGTGAATGTGAGAGTGGCTGTGTGAGTGAGTGTGTGCTTGTGTCAGTTACTGGATTGGTGAGTAAGTACATGTTTATATCTGTATGAGTAAGTGAGTGGGTACATGTGTAACTATATGGGTGAGTGAGTAGGTGTGTGAGTAGCTCTATGGAAGACTGACTCAGTGTTCGAGTACCTGTATGGGTATATGAGTAGATATGTCCATGGCTGTATTAGTGAGTGAGTGGGTGCATGAGTGACTGTATGGGTGAGTAAGTGGATGTGTGTGTAGATCTATTAATCTGTGAGTGGGTGTGTAAGTACTGGTATGGGTCTGTGAATGGGGATGTGAATGGTTGTGTGGGAGTTGGTGTGGGTATATGAAAGGTTCTATGGGGTGTGAGTGGGTGTGTTAGTGGTTCTGTGGATGATGTCATCAGTGATGTTATTTGAGATGTCATCAGTTATATCATCAGTGATGTCACTGACCAAGTCATGAGTGATCTAATATGTGAGGTCATAAACAGTGTAGTGCAGGGGCTTTTTAGAGGTAACTCAACTAACTATGCCTGCTGAATTTCCCTGCTTTTGTACGAGTGAAACTTAAGCCTAACTATAATGTCCATGTAGCATTTGGTTTGTTTGGTGAAAAAAAAATATATATACATATACATACATATATATATATATATATATATATATATATATATATATATATATAAATATATGCAATGATTAATTCTACAGGTGTACATGGCAGTAGTAGAAAAGATCCATTTATGGAGTAATGTGTATTTAAAAAGAATATTAAAACTCAAATTACAACGTTTACTTTGACTGTATAAAGTAATCAATGTGGAATGCAATTGTGAAAATGTACTGAAGCAGTAGTATTTTTACCATGTTTATTAATGGCTGCTATGCACATGCACTTTATAAAGCGAATGGTGATGCCTTTAGGCTGTCATGTGATCAAGGGAGGGATCTCCCGAAATGCGCTATGGCGGCAATGGCTGAATAAAGAAAGCACGATAATTATCGGGTCCACGCTCGTTTGTTCTGCAGGAGTGGGAGTGAAAGCGAGAAATCAAGGATATATATATATATATATATATATATATATATATATATATATTCACTGAAAAAACCATAGGTTATAGACCATATATAGTTAGGAATTAGCATTTACAAAACCTTATTTTACTCACACAAAACCATAGAAATTCCATATATAGTTAGTTGCACTAACTATATATCGCGCACCCGCAATCCACTGCTGATGATGTCACATATTACATCATTCATGACATGGTCAGTGACATCACTGATGACATCACTGATGACATCTCAAATGACATCACTGATGACATCACTGATGACAACATCCAGTGACTGTATGTTTCTGTAAAGTTAAAATATGTCTTACATATTGAAGAATGAGTGGATGTATAAGTGTCTGGATGAAGGATTTAGTAGGTGCATGACTGACTGTATAAGTGACTGATTAAATGTGTCTCACTGAGTGCATGGGTTAGTGACTAAACTGTTTTAAATTGTGCATCATTGTGTCTGTTGTTTTGTAATCTGATGCATGTGTTGATCATTAGCTATATGACTAACTATATGGGTTATTGATTAGTTGCCCAAGTATTTGTATGGGAGACTGAGTGTGTGTGTGGGTGTCTGGGAGGTGTATGACTCTGTGCATAGATGTGTGAGCAGTTGATTCACTAGATGTATGGGTTCAAAAGTGCATGTGGAAACAGCTGTATGGGCGGTTGACTGTGTGCATGAGTGTATTGGTGAGTGAATGGATATCTCAGTGCTACATGTCAAAGTAAGTACATATGTAAAACACAGTACATGTGATAGTTGACATATATAAATAACTGTGCATAAGAGCCAGTGAATGTGTGAGTGGCTGTATGGATTATTGTGAACTTGTATCAGGGATTGTATAACAGAGTAAATATGTGTTATTATATGTTCCAATAAGTAAGGTGTGTATAACTATATAGTTGAGGAAATGGAGGTGTGATTGATTCTTTGCAAGACTGACTAGGTGTGTGAGTAACTCCATGGATGAGTGACAGTCTGTGAGTGTCTGTTTACACTGAGTGTATCTAAGGTTATATTAGAGTCTGAAGAGGTTCATCGTATCATCACATGAATGATGTCATCAGTGATGTGATCAGTAATGTCAAATGAGATGTCATCAGTGATGTCATCAGTGATGTCATTTGAGATGTCATCAGTGATGTCATCAGTGATGTCACTGACCATGTCATGAATGATGTAATATGTGACATCATCAGCAGTGGATTGCGGGTGCGCGATATATAGTTAGTGCAACTAACTATATATGGAATTTCAATGGTTTTGTGTGAGTAAAATAAGGTTTTGTAAATGCTAATTCCTAACTATATATGGTCTATAACCTATGGTTTTTTCAGTGAATTTTCAAGGTTTTGTAAATGCTAATTCCTAACTATATATGGTCTATAACCTATGGTTTTTTCAGTGAATTTCATTGGTTTTTTAACAGCTAATATCTGTAGCTGTAAAATGTATTCTTCTTTAAATCCAAAAATATATTTTATATGTTTATTAATAACTTTTTTTTTTAATATTTTTTTTTCTTCGTTCCCGCTTCGCGAATCGGGAAGCTTCCCGTTAGCTGACCTTGATGCCGCGAAATAGACCGCGAGCCGGTAAACGTTTCTTTACCGCAACTGCCGCGTTAGAAAACAACATCGTGACGCCTCCCGTCCGCATGACGTTTCGCGTTGTCCCGTGATACGTCATATGACGTGCTACGTTAGCGAACTCGTACGCTTACCGAGTCGCAAAGCACAGGTTTCTGGAAGCAAACCGGGAGGCCCTGCAAAGCGCGTAACGTAAACACAGCAGGTCATGTGACTTGGTAATAACACTTTTCATTGGTTCATTTCACTTTCGGTTTCCTAATGATGTAAGACTAGGTCATATGATCTAAAATGAACACTTTTCATTGGTTGAGAACTATTTTTTTTCCCAAATGGTGAAAATCCCTCCTTCTTTCCTCACTCTGACTTTCATCATTGTGAGAGAAAGACCCTTTGTTACCAGTGAGCAATGGCTTCTTTACTAGCTTCAGCTGGTGCTTCCCCACCACCTCCACCACATCCAAGGAAGAGTGGACCACCTGCTAAAGTTATAATTCAGCAAGAAGAGGAAGAAGAGGAACAGGACGACCTAGATAATCTCCCTATTATGGCCAGAAGATCTGTTGTACCGGAAGTAACGGGACCAGAGGGCAGGGAGATGGTGCCAAATATACAAACGAGATTTCGTGAAGTAAAACAAGTCTGCGTACATTGCAGTGGATTCATTTGCTACGGAGAAAGTAGCATCACTCTGATCAACAGAGCTATTGACAATCATGCTCATGTTTGTCCGAAACTCCCCAAACAATAAATTCTTTTTTTTTGTTTTCTTGCTCCTGTTGAGCCCTTTACAATGAATCGTTTTCGTTGCCCCCTCCGAAAAAAAAACAAAAAAAATATAAAACTGTTCAGAAAAATTCAAAAAAAGTAAAAAAATGTTCAGAAAAATAATAAAAAAAATATAAAACAACAAAAACAATTTAAAAAAAAGTTCTTTTCAGAACTACCTCCCCGTTATTAAAAAATTGGTACAATATTTGCAACTGTGCCAACCTCTATTTCTCTTAGTTCGCTTCCCAGTTCGCTCCCCGGTACGCGAACCGGAAGCGAACCAAAATTTTTTTTTTTTTAAAAAGAACAGTAAGTATAAGGGAAGGAAACAGACAGTTATGTTAAAAGAAAGACAGCTATAGGGGAGTAAACTAGAGATACTATTACCCGTAATCCACTGCTGATGATGTCACATATTACATCATTCATGACATGCTCAGTGACATCATCAGCAGAGGATTGCGGGTAACAGTATCCCTAGTTTATTCCCTATAGCTGTGTTTCTTTTAACATAACTGTCTGTTTCCTTCCCTTATACTTACTGTTCTTTTTAAAAAAAAATTTTTAGATCAGTCAGAAACAGTGAAAGTAATGAAATATAAAAGACTACGTAGAATATGAGCACTGTATGCAACAACTTTGACACTTACAGAAGCCTCACCTTCTCCATGCCTCCTACACAGTTCTACATGTACATCATAAATGCAAACAGAACAGAATTAATTATACATGTTAAATGGTTTATTTTTGCTGTTCTCAGAATGTATCAAATTTCACTAAAACAGTGACTTGAAGGTATTCATCATATAACAGCGGGGAAAAAAAACACAATCAAAATGATTGTGTTTAAAAAACCCATACAACATTACAAATCAGAATTCAGAACTCCTTAAAGTTAACTTACTTTCCATGACGGCCAAGGATGTCCTATGAACAGCTTACACTCTGTTGTGCTGTTATTACTTTCAACCCGCCACTTTCTGAAAGAAAACCTCCATCGTTTTCAAAAACATGTTACATACAATAAATGACTTCTTGCTCTCTACCACAAGTATCCACAAGGCCAAATCTTGTCAGAGCCATGTATAACTCTTGGATTTCTTGTTAGCCAATCCCATCTTTTCGCATTTCCGCAACTTTCAGAATTAAAATGTTGAAGATCATTTACACAATCCTGGACTAGTAATATCTTCCCCTTCTTGCTCAATCATGTTCTACATTTCCTATCACACTGATACTGCTTACTATGAAGCAGACTTACACTACCTTTATGACTAGTACAATTATTTAATTCTCTACATGACTTTTAATCACAAAGCAATGTAAAACAGTAGACAGCATTGCAGACTTACATTCCTTCTACTCCATGTTTTGATTGGCTGCTTCAATTAGCTTATAAAAAGAAATAGTTTTTCTGAACTCATTCAAAGTGCACGTATTTCTCAATAACGTCCAGTGTTATGGTAAAAAGTTATGTCTCTGTACTACACTTATCCTCAAGGCCAAATAGTGTAGGAGCCATGAGAACTTCTTGAAATTCCTCAGAGCACATCCCGAGATTCTTTCCCTAAAATTTTGGTTTTAAAAACACCAGGTAAGAGTTTTTAAGGTCATATGGCAATTTTTTTTTGAAAATTAAAACAGAATCATTGCAGAATGACCAGCCATTTCTACACTTTAAATAAGCTGTATAATGTCCTGATGTTATTGAAGGACCATCATGATATATAATTGCTACAGTTACAAAAGTCCTTCCTGATATTGACAACTGTGAAGCCACAAAATTTTTAATTAAAGTTGTCAATTTTGTTCCATCAGGCCTACATCGTTGGAACATTAAAATGACATACTGGCCATATGTTCGTATAAATAATGTGGACATCATTTCAGATTTACATTGCCTACACTCCATATTGTGATCAGCTGCTTTTACTAGCTTATTAAAAGAGACTGATTTACTGTCTGGCAAAGTTAAATATATAAATCTTTCTGAGTCTACACTAGTACTACTTGATACCCTACAGTTCTCGCAGTCATGCTGCCATTGATAAGAAAGCCCAAACAGGTGATCTACATCTACACCTTCAGCATGCAATACATCAAGCATATACATTAAAAACTCCTGACAATCTTGCTGACTATTTTGAGAGAATTGTGTTTGGCCTGAACATCTGTCTAACAGATTTCGAATTTCAGACACACTTTCTATGTTTGTTCTATCAGTGCTACATTTCTCTAACACAGAATTTAACAAACTGCAAAATCTTTGATCAGAATTGACCACAATCTCTTCTTTTACATTTTGTAGAGAAAACAAAACATTAACCACTACATTAGCATAGCAGTTGACACCAGAACTGTTTTCAAATTGAAAACCAACAACATCTTCAACAGAATCCTTTTTGTTTCTGCTTATAATTTCAGGTTCATCGACTTTTCGTCTTTTTGCTACAACCTCCCCAGTATTGGTCACATTTCTTCGTTTCCGGCCTACCACACGTTTCTCAAACAAAGGATACTGAGGCAAATGTGGCGCATACTCTCTTCTCAACCTATTGTATTCCTTAACACAATCTAGATCCGCACAAATGTTTGTGACATCACACTCAATCAAGTACAATCCCGATAAAGTCCTAACTCGTGACAATGCCACATATGCCATACCCTCCTTGAACACAGAACTGCCAATATTCACCAATGCACAGTCTACACTTAAACCTTGCGATTTATGGATTGTCACCGCATATGCCAAGCAAACAGGAAACTGCTTACGACGAACATATAAGTCTTTTACAAGCAAAAATCTAGCAGAACAACGAGCAATTAGCTGTACTTCCTCAATGCCATCAAATTTAATTTTTAAAAATTCAATTCCATCTCTATTTCTGTATTTCACAAAATCAACAACATTACCCATTGATCCATTTACCAGACCTCTTTCAACATGTAAATTCCTTCTTAAAATTATACGGCAGTTCAAGCACACATTCAGAGTCTTCTCAAAACCCGCAGTTTTAGATATACTCTTCTCTAATGAATCCAATTTTGTTTTCAGATTCTCAGACAAAATAATTGTTGATCCCATATGCTCTACTCTGTCAATAGCTTCCAATTTCACAATCTCTTGCTTTTCTAAATGCAACATTTTGTTGTTGAATTTGGCACATTCTGCAAGAGTTGGCATCAAACATATTCCAGATTTTTTCTCAGTAACTTTCTGAAAAATATTCTCAGGCACAACATCTTCGTCTGGATATAAATTTGTCAGTAATCGTGCATGTAAAGCTTCTTTCCCATGCTCGGTCACTTTTCCAATTCTAACATCTTGTAGAATAGTCTTGTAAACTTCATCCTTTGCCTGACGCATATTTTCATGCAGTTCAGCATAATTGAAGTTTAACCATATATTGACGTTGCCAATACTCCCTAAGCACTTCCTGGTATCTTCATGCGTGAGCATTTTGAACACAGGTTGCCCTTTCACTGGTGTCAGCTGCAGAAGATCTCCGAAAACAATGATGTGTTTGCCACCAAATAACACATCATACTCTGTTTTGAGAACTTCTTGCATTCTCAAATGCACAAAGGCAAGCATGACATTGGAAACCATGCTTACTTCGTCAATGATAAGAAGTTTCATTTTCCTCAAGACTCTTGAAACTTCAAAACAAGCATCTCCAGATAGCTTGTGATATTCTAATTTGTTGTCATGCTCCACTGGCAGCATCAGTAAACGATGTAAAGTAATCCCTTTAATGTTATGTGCTGCCAGTCCAGTTGGAGCGGTGACAACACAAGACAGCGATGACTCTGTCCTTTCCTGCAAATAACATGAAATTGCTTTAATAAGGAAACTTTTTCCAGTTCCCGCTTCTCCACTCACGTACAGTCGGACAGGCTTCAACGACGTACATGAGCACTCTTTCTTGTCATGACTTAATCCATGATCAATTTGCATGGTAAGTTCGTCATATATTTTCCTCTGCTCAACGTTGAGTTGTCTTTCCAACTCTTCTAAGTTAACCGCATCCTCCTGAGCATGTGCCATGGCTCTTTCCACTTCATTCATAACAGTGGCAGCTTCATTTTCGATAAGAGGTCCTCCTAGTGGATCCTGACTCAATGAAGCAGAACTCTGACTGTCCTGAGAACTGTCTCTGGCAATCTCGGCTGCAATCGTTGCTTCCTGCTCAATTTCCACATTCAACATTTCTACATATTTGGGAAAAGCAGGACATTCTATGGTCTCCTTGGCAGCATTGAATGAGTCTTCGTAACAAAGGAAATCTCCAAGCAGTTCCTCTTCTGCACGCCAAGGCTTAAAAAGTTGCAAAAGTGCTAAATAGAAAAACTCCTTTTTTGCAGGAGATTCGCCACTCAATTTTCGATGGTTTATCAAGTGGCATTTTCTTTGCTTGACCAGACATCCCTCACTTCCTATTACAGCATACACTCCTTTCTCAGTATCTTCTTTGATGTTCCTCTTGAATATGTAATTTTGCAGAACCTCATACAGACAAACATTCTCGAGGTGACTGCTTCGATTTGGATAATATGTATCCAACATGTTGCTCTTCAAAATGTCGGTACTGTTTGGCTCCTTTTCCGCCAAATACTCAATTTCCCGCACAGGTTTCAGAACTCGATTACGCGTTGCAGCAAGACCAACACTCGCCCAAACGATACTCCTGGACTTGGCATAGAGACTTGCTGAAGACAACCGGTCAGAACATTAGTAAGCTCCGATTTCTCGATGCGACAACATCTTCAGACTGAAACTGTACAACTTCTTGCTGAGGCTCTTTTCATGGGAAATGTCCTCCCACATATCCTTCAATTCTGTCTTCTCTTTTTTGGTGATGTAAGATGTCACATACCGAGCCACAGCCATACAGTTATCAGCCACAAACTGTATATCCATGTTAGCATTCCACATGGACAAAATCACCGGGTTGTAGTCGTTGATGTACTTAGACTCTTCGTTCCTCTTCAAATTGTATGTGTTTTTAGGTGATTTCTTCATCATATTATGTTGCAGCGAAGACATCAAACTGTTCACTCTTCCTTTAGAAATCACCGATCGTGGAAAGCCGAAACGACATTTGGTGTAGAACTTGTCTTTGTTCCGGAATTTACGACGACAGTACTTTCCACATCGATGGCTTTGGAAACGTAGAACTTTTTCTCTTAGGCTTTTTTTCTCCTTTGCGTTTGGAACAGCACACGTAGAATACTGTTCTATGAAACTCATCACTGAGTCGTCTGCATCCGTTCCAAATTTAGGTGCATCCTTGATCCACAGCAACATATGTATATGAGGAGCACCTCTTGCTTGGTACTCCTTCCTCCAGAAGAAATCCAACACCTCTCCAAGAGGTGGATTCTTCTTATTCATGATGAAAGACATCATACCTTCAAATCTATGATTGAAGTACCTACATACATTGACTGGATCCAAAGAGCACAGTTCTCCGGGTGTCTTGAATTCGATGTTTTCTACGTTAGCATTTGCCTCTCGTAGAAATTCAAGTAAGTCTTCCCAGCCATACTCAGCACAGCTCAAAGTGAGGAACCATGTGGGAGTTCCTAAGTTCCTCAGCATACATTTTAAATCACCATGACGACGGTACCAGTACTCATTAGTACCACGCTGACACGCCATGAGATTAATCAGGTGAGAATCCAAAATACTGTCTTGGACATTGACTTTATCCATAAAGTCACTTGCCGAGATGTTTTGCATGTGTATACCACTTTTCAAGATGTGGTTCACTGCATATGACAGTCCAGACAGATCGCTTTCAAACAGGAGATGAAACAAATAAGGAATGCATTGTCGAAACCTAGGATCTCCTGCATACAATCGCAAAGTCCGGTATTCAGAAGCAGGAATTTGATGAGGTCGCTCATCATATCTTCCTCCCTGACCTGTTGGAAAAAGCTGTGGGAAACACCGAGCTTCCAAACTTTCCTCCCAAACACTAATGGGACTCCCTTTCGCTTGTTTCATTTGAAACAACTCAATAGCATTCCCCATGACTTCCTTGGAATGCAAAGGATGAACACTATAATGTTCATATATTTCTTCACTAGTACAGGGTTCTACTTTCTCAATCTGACCAGCACACAAATCGCTATCCTCTTCCTCACTTACTTCCTCTTCTGCAACATATACATTTTTATAGTATTTATTATATTTTTTCAAATACAATGTTGCCCTTTTGACTTTCCTAACATCTACTAAATCTTGCCATATTTTCTTATTCTTTGTCGGAACCCCATTAACTAAGATAACAAGAGGTTCCTCTTCCACTTTTTCTACTCCAATTGTGTTAATGTTTTTCTTCAAATCTAGAGGCAAATAAACAACTCTTCCCTTTAATCCTCTCTGTAAATCTGATGGAGGCAATTTCCCTGTCTTTGGCTCCATTCTTACAATAGCCTGAAAGGGATGGATACTTTGAATCAAAATAGATTCATAAGTATTTAAATCCTTCAATTCAGAAGGAATCTCAACCAATTCCAGATTATTATGAACTGCTCTAGCAGGCATCTGGTTTTGATTTAATTTGTTACAACAATAAGTACACACACGTTGATCCAATCCCAAATCAAAACAATTTTCTACCATCAAGTATGTTGTAAAATCCTTCCATTCACTATTATTTTCCCTTTCACTTTTTCCATATAAATCCACTAACTTAGTCTGATTCTTATAATAAGTGCGTCGACAACACACACAAGTGAAATTTGGCCTCTCACTTGATTTCACCTCAAACGTCGCAATTTCCCTCTGGAAATTATCTGTACTGGAAACCTGTACACTATCTTCCACATTACTCTCTTCTTCTTGGTCAATTTCAACATTCTCCTCTTTACTTCCAAAGTAACAAAACTCAATTTCTTCACATATATTCTTCACATCTATTTCAGAACCATGCAAAAGAGCAGCGCATAATTGTTTAAGCATAATTGCTGGACTCTTAGCATAATACAACATTCTAACTAATTTCCTCACTTTATTATGATGCACTGCTAGCATCCTGAAATGATGAAAAACACTCTGGCATACTCTCCTGGAAAGACAAGCCAGTGAATGACCATGCAAACCTATCACTTCTCTCACTCTGCAAGGATCTAATTCTTGCAACAACTTCATTTTCTGCTTCAAACTTTTCTTACTAAATGACCGTATAAAATCACAAAGCAAATTGATGGAATCCTGTCGTACACTGCAAATACTACTACACTTCCAGGTGTACACAGGACCCTTAGGACGTCTCCCTAAAACCTCATTACCTAACACCTCTTCTATCTCTGTTCTCACAAGTTTTTCTTTTTCAACTGGACAACCATCTTTCACTTCATAAGCTCGACCACTGGTGTCAACTGCATGCACCAAATCATTATCCTGGAAATAACTCTCCTCATTAAAAAATGCCTCAGAGCTTGAACTATGCATCCATTCTCCAGAAAAAACTTCACAAAAATTACTACGATTAACTATTCTCTTCCATCTACTATTTCTTTTGAAATCATAAATTACCTTGTTTAGCTTCCTAATTCTATTGATTGTCAAAATAAATAACTTACGTTTAATTTCAAATGCCTGATCAATAACTTTCTCAACTATTTTTTTTCTCTTATAAAAAACCACTTTCTGCTGACCTTTCTTAATATTTTTTAACAAATTCCCAATTATCCTGTTGCGGAACATTCGTTTACGAATATCCCTAAACTGTTGTTTCCTTCTACTTTCATGCATAGAGTTATCTCTTACTCTAGCAGTAACATTTCTCATTGGCCTTTCCTTACCATTTGAATTCTTTCTCCTTTTCTGGACTGAAACATTTTCTGTAGTAATATTTTTTTTACTACACATATTTCTTATGACTGTTTTTCGACTCTTACCCGGTGCTTTCTTGGTGACTTGACAAATCTTTTTGTTAGAGGACTGCTGCATTATTCCATGGTCCTGCTGTCTTTGACGTTTTGCAGCCTTTCTTACTCTTTCTTTGCTAGGCATCCTAAAATCTTGAAATAATCTGCAGTTGAATCTGTGGTAAAATATAATAAAAAATGTTATTAACCACTATTACCCAACAGTAAATTAATAACAGTCATCACAAACTTAACACACTACTTAAGTATATAATATACTGAAGCCTATCTCCAATTTTTCACTGAACAGGACTCATCTCTTCTTAACCTTGGATAAACCTCACCTACTCTGTGTCCCCTGCACATAATTAAATGTAAAGGGGCAGATTTATATTAACTAGCACATCCCCAGGGATGCACCAGTTAACGTGCACCGCTGCTCTGCCACCCACGGTGTGCCGCATTTACAATCAGATAGGACAAAGCTACATCAAAACCCTGCGCCTGCTTGAAGCAGGCATAGATCTTGACGCAGGTAGGCTGAAAGCTAAAGCAACAACTAAGTGTCGTGTGCAGAAGTTACAAAAAAGGAAAAATGGCGTTTAAACCAGTAATGAGACCATGCTAACGTAATACAGAGTAAAAATATCCAGGATCTACATCAGTTTGGGGTTCACGAACCTGGCAGGTACAAGGCACTGAGGCTTTCCACCGTGCATGTCTCATCCCAAAACATATGTTGTTTGTGAATGAAACAATTTCCCAGACCAAATGCTTTGGATTGGCTACTTCTAAAAAATTAAACACCCCTACTATCCCGGAGTTAGAGGAATATGATGGTTGGAGTAATTTTACTCGTTGTCTATTAAAGATTTACAGGCCCTACTCCGTAATTCTTCCTTTAACATTTCCAGTATAAATCCAAAAGGTTGACTGCTTTGGCAACGTGCCTTATCCACGGTTTAATAACGCTGCCTTTTGCTTTATATAAGTTTTCAAATTGTATGAAATATATACCAATAGGTCGTTATTAACCTTTAGGTACTGGTTTTCTTCATGAAGTCTGGTCGCTTCCATACACATACAGATTTTCAAAGATGATCAAGAACTTTATCTGAATGGAGAGGAATGCACTGAGACGCCAGATCATTCACTAATGTGTAGGCACATACAGTTACACGGTTCATGCAACAAACACCGACCAAATATGGCTTGCGTGTTGCAAGGCACACCAGTTCCTGCTATCATCCCCACGTTCAAGTTCTTGGAAAATGGTAGTTATTTGATGCTCAATAATGAAGATTGTTCTGGGTTAATTAAAAGTATTCATTTTATCGTAACAGTAAATGAACGGGTTATTTGCTGCAGAAATGTTCTATTTCCTCCCACACATGAACATAGGGAGTTTTCAATCTGGCCACAAATACCAACCTTGGGAGCACATTTCAACGGCATGGCAAGAATAAGAGCTATTTTGTCTCAGAGAGAGGTGGCCTTGAGTTCGGCCCGTGAAACTTTCGTGCTTCACACAGCGAACACCCGTACAGAGGTGCAGACCCTTTTAAATACAGATTCGCCTTTCCATTTCAGCAAGATGGTTCGGACTATCTCTAACGCGTCCTCCACAAAGGGCCTGGCGCACTTTTTTAAAGTTGTTACCAGTGGTCTCGTGACTTCATTTGAGAAAATCTTTGGAGTCATCCCTGCTTTCTTACATTCTATTTTTTCCACTCTGCTTCGTGGATTCCCATTTTTACTTGCATTACCAGCGGACGCTCTTGTGCTTTTTTACATTTTTAAATATGGATGTCCCTCCGGTGCAAGCTCCCGCCCTGCAGCTGCTGACACTGTTCCGCAATCGCATGCTAGAATATTATGGCACAATGCCGTTGGCGATATTAAGCACGGCATATGGATTATCTTTTCTATGCTGATGTGATTCCTTCAAATCTAAGACACTAAAGTATCGGCACGCCCTAAACCAACACAAAGAGACCTTCTTAGCAAATAATATATTATGTGTATTAGGGAGGGTGAGATATAAGCAGCCGCGGGCCGTGGAGGGAGTTACGGTGGGGCAGGGAGGCGGGGAGGGGGAGGGGCAGGGTGGAGCCCTCTCCACCCTGCCCCTCCCCCTCCCCGCCTCCCTGCCCCACCGTAACTCCCTCCACGGCCCGCGGCTGCTTATAAGTGTTGCTAACTCTTATTCATTTACAGCATGTTAACATACTGTCACCATTCGCTTTTTATGTACTATTGACTATGCTGGTAATTTTGCTACTGATAATATGTGTACTTGTATAATCTAAGATACTACGCCTGAGAAGACGGCATTAGTAAATAAACATTTCAAATACACATGTGTTCTTCTTAACTCCATGTTCTCGTTTCTAAGAAATATATAACGACCGACTGTTCATGAGTTCCACGTATCCTGAGGTACTATAAGTTCATATTCTGGATTGTCTAAACATTGAGAGTTTGTTATATCCAATGTGACACTGTACCTAGCTTGCTAAGGGGTTTTGATTACTAAGGTGAGTTTTGGGACACCCTAATTCGCCGAGGTTCCAATCCTCTGTCCACAGTTCTGTGTCAGAACAGAAACCCTGCGACAGGGGCACCCCTCAACCTTACTGGAGCTTCATCACACTTGCGATACAACTCCAGCAATGCGCCAACTTTACGGCACAAATACGTCACGCATCTGTGCTGTTTTTGCCCCATGATGCGCCGCATTGTAAATGCAGCACACCATGGGTGTCGGAACAGCGGCACAGAATGACTAACACATCCCTGGTGATGCGCCAGTCATCATAAATCTATCCCTATGCTTCTTATCTTGTTAGAGATAAACCGCCATATGTATCATCAAAGTTTTTTGCATTTCCTAAATAGCGAACTTTAAGGAATAAATAGCGATTCTTTACCATTCCTAGTTTGCGATGACCTATTTGCTAATTACAAATTACCCATTCATTTCCATGCAGCAGGATGCCCATAGGAATGAAGGTGCAATTTGCGATTAGCAATTACCTCATCGCAAATTACGAATTTTTCCGACGGTGCAGGGGTGTCTCAAGAACACCCTGCTGCACCCCTGAAAAAGAAATTTGGGGTCATATGGCGCACATAAATTTTGAAAACATTCCTTTACCTCAAAAACGATTTTCAACTCATAATTTGAAAACACTGCACATGGGGAAATGACTTAAAATGTCCTTAAGACACATAAAAGCATTTTTTGATTGCCTTTGCAGCATGTTTCAGTCACCTTTAACATGCCTATGTAACGGAAACATTCAAAATCTAAATTTGCCATGCACAGGTGGGAGCATATTTACAAGCAATTTGCTCCACAGACAAACTTCTTACATTGAAATGGGAAAAATAACATCAGAGACTCTCAATTACCTTATAAAGAAGCAGACACCATTATGTCCTTCTCATCAATATTAAAACCATTGCTTTTTCTCAAAAACGATTTACAAGTCATAATTTGAAAACACTCCACAGCTCCTATGCACATAAAAGCCCTGTCAGTACTAATACTTCACATTTTCTCCAATTACAATTTCTCAAAGAAACAAAATCTATTTGTGAAACACTTGAGACAAAGCAACATTTGAAAAACACAACTTTCTTCATAATTTTCTCCTTAAAGCACACTATTTTCTATCTAAATTAAAGAAATCTTTTCTCACCTTAGCAAATACTTTGAGTTTCAAAACAGTCTCAGAAACACACCAATTTGTCTTCAGCAGAGCAAAAGGTATGCACTCCAGAGTCTGCAGCTATCAAAAGCACAGAAATGCTGTAATTCCTCACACATATCTCTCATGTCACCCAATCAAAACTCTTCCCTCACTTTTTTTCAAAGCAAAACCCTTCCCCCCTCTGCCCCCTCTCTGCTTTTTCTGCATAGCAACCACCTCTTGCAAGACCTCTCACACAACAATGTTGCAATTGAACTCTGAACTCTCAGTGCACCTGCATATCCAGAGCATTCTTTCATTTAATGATTTTTTCTTCGCCACTCAAAATACATCTTTCAACGAACTCATCCATGCACACTAACTTTCTGTTTTCAGCAATCAAAATCCACCAATCACTCTTACTGCTTCATTAACACAGAAACTCCTCAGTTTTTTTCATTTTACACTCTCATTTTTTCAACTGCCATTTCATTGCCACACTTCATCTGACTGCAGCAGAACCTTCTCTCACCATGTTTTCTGTCTGGATTGTTGGACATAGTTACATCTATTGGGCTCAAAGGTACGCTGAAAACAGGAATTTACCTAACCTCAATTTACAAGATGTGGAAATTAAGTGGTTTGGCCACAGAGGATTAAAATGTCACCAATTGATACCATTGGTGAAAACCTTTATGCATTTGCCAAAACCTGACCTGTTAATTGTGCACTGTGGAGGTAATGATTTGGGCACTTTGACTGGGGTAGGTCTGGAAATGCTTTTAAAGGACACCTTTGAGCAATTGATGGCACTTTTTCCTCAGACTGCCTTGGTATATTCAAATATATGCCAAGGACAGAAATGGAGGTGGTCGAAACAATTTTGTCCACAAATTGAGAAATCGAGGAAGCATGTAAACAAATCTGTTTCAGCTTACATGAGAGACCATGGAATGGGCTCCCTGTACAACAATAACTTGCGTTACTACATGCAAGATATCTACAGAGGAGATGGAGTTCACTTCTCAGATGAGGGCAACAGAGTTTTCACTCTGAATTTAAGACTGTGCATTGGTACCTACTTATAAGTACCTAAATGTACCATAAACCCAAAAGCTCTTCTCAGAGCTACCCTACATCTGATCACTCACAATTATTATTTTACTCTAACTTTTTTCACTAATTTTCAAGAAAGTACGCTCCCCAGAACGCTTCCCGGTTCGCGAACCGGGCGCACTCCACGCAAAAAAACTAAAAAAACTGTATATTTTTTTTTGCCCTGCGAGACCCTTTCAAAGCCTCCACATCAAACCTAGGGGGTCAGGGACGATCTACTATGCCCCCTTATGGTCATTTGCCCCTTCGCTTTGGCCTCCTCTTGTCTCTCGATCCTACCGAGAGACAAGATGGCGGCCGCTACGGACTGTTTGGAATGTTTACAGACGCCGAAAAACCAATCAGCTTCGCAAACCTCCGTAACGCGAAAAGTACGCGAAGCGGAGCGCTGTTACAGATATATATCTTTTTTTGAACGTTAATTTCTCAAAATCCACTGGAGCACATATATTGAGACCTAGCAAAGGCACATCGGGCTACCAGTCCCTACAATTTTGCCAAGTTTCGTGCAAATCCATTCAGCCGTTCGATTATTATTATTTTATTTTTTTTTGCCCCGCGGGGCCCTTTTAAAACCTCCACATCAAACGTAGGGGGTCAGCGAGGATCTACTATTCCCCCTTATGGTCATTTGCCCCTTCGCTTTGGCCTCCTCTTGTCTCTCGATCCTACCGAGAGACAAGATGGCGGCCGCTACGGACTGTTTGGAATGTTGACAGACGCCGGAGAACCAATCAGCTTCGCTTCACAAAGCTCCGTTGCGCGAAAAGTACGCGTCCTGGGACGCTGCCCGGTCCGCTGTTACAGATATATATCTTTTTTTAAACGTTAATTTCTCAAAATCCACTGGAGCACATATATTGAGACCTACAAAAGGCACATCGGGCTACCAGTCCCTACAATTTTGCCAAGTTTCGTGCAAATCCATTCAGCCGTTCGGGCTAAAAGTGAGGCCAACCGCCCTATGGAAATTAACATGGGTCGCCAGTAGGTATATATAGTTAGGATTTTTTCTCTATGGGTTTTTTGAAAATTCTATGTCTAATAACTGTGGCGTTTGTGGACGGAATTGGCTGAAATTTTCAGGAAAATGGCACATTTTGTTTCTGAGCAGCCCCTGAAAATTGGGGGGGGGGTTCGTCCAGGGGGGGTCGAGAAAAAAGGGGGGTCCCAAAACGTGTTTTTAACATTGAGTTTTCCATAGGGCGGTTGGCCTCACTTTTAGCCCGAACGGCTGAATGGATTTGCACGAAACTTGGCAAAATTGTAGGGACTGGTAGCCCGATGTGCCTTTTGTAGGTCTCAATATATGTGCTACAGTGGATTTTGAGAAATTAACGTTTAAAAAAAGATATATATCTGTAACAGCGGACCGGGCAGCGCTCCAGGACGCGTACTTTTCGCGCAACGGAGCTTTATGAAGCGAAGCTGATTGGTTCTCCGGCGTCTGTCAACATTCCAAACAGTCCGTAGCGGCCGCCATCTTGTCTCTCGGTAGGATCGAGAGACAAGAGGAGGCCAAAGCGAAGGGGCAAATGACCATAAGGGGGAATAGTAGATCCTCGCTGACCCCCTAGGTTTGATATGGAGGTTTTAAAAGGGCCCCGCGGGGCAAAAAAAAAAAATAATAATAATAATCGAACGGCTGAATGGATTTGCACGAAACTTGGCAAAATTGTAGGGACTGGTAGCCCGATGTGCCTTTGCTAGGTCTCAATATATGTGCTTCAGTGGATTTTGAGAAATTAACGTTCAAAAAAAGATATATATCTGTAACAGCGCACCGCTTCGCGTACTTTTCGCGCTACGGAGCTTTGCGAAGCGAAGCTGATTGGCTCTCCGGTGTCTGTAAACATTCCAAACAGTACGTAGCGGCCGCCATCTTGTCTCTCGGTAGGATCGAGAGACAAGAGGAGGCCAAAGCGAAGGGGCAAATGACCATAAGGGGGCATAGTAGATCCTCGCTGACCCCCTAGGTTTGATGTGGAGGTTTTAAAAGGGCCCCGCGGGGCAAAAACAAAAAAAATAATAATAATAATCGAACGGCTGAATGGATTTGCACGAAACTTGGTAAAATATTAGGGACTGGTAGCCCGATGTGCCTTTGCTAGGTCTCAATATATGTGCTTCAGTGCAGTTTGAGAAATTAACGTTCAAAAACAAGATATATATCTGTAACAGCGCTCCGCTTCGCGGAGATAAAATTATATCTGTATTACCTAGCTGTTGCTAACACCAGTTAGCGACGGCTAGTAGGAGATAGCGACCATCTTGGGCCCCACTTTGCATGTGAGTGATATTTATCACTAATGACATGCAAAGTGGGCATGCCAAGATGTTAGCGACTGGAAACAGTCGCTAACATCGCTATCTCCTATTATCAACTTTTGGAAATATTCGAGATAAGCGCGAATATCTCCAAAAAGTAACAGCTGCCCTGAGCAGTTCTTAGCCATGTTATCCAATGGGAGGTGGATAACATGGCTAAGAGCATTAGCTCGGTAATGCATGAATATCGCTGAGTTTTCAGCGATATTAATGCATTGCGGTCGTTTTTTATCGTATTTGCGATAAACCTTGATAATAGCAAGGTTTATCTGCGATAATTTCTGACGGTAAAAAAATCTTTGCAATGCATCGTTAGGGATAAATATCGCTTAACTTTGGTAATATGCCCCAACGTCTGTTAACGTTCGATTCGAAGGAAATCAGGAAGTGTTGAAAAACATTGTCTGCGCCATCTTGTCTTTTTTCAAATGCCACACTTTTGTCGTGCACGGCAGCCATTTTAGATGCCTTGACCAGACCCACTCTGTGCACGCTGTCGATCCTTTGCATGGCTCCCCACCCTCGCAAGCATCTCACCCAGGCAGTGGTCACCCCCGCTCTCTGTCTTATGCATGGGTAATAAACCTCCCCCCATCTGCGCTGCTCTTCCCTGAGAATCACACCCTGTGCCCGCCCGACACCTCCCTTTCGCCCTATTCACTACCGCACCCTCTGACACTCCTTTTCCTCTGTGTCCGATTGTCCAGGCCAGTCCTAGGCTATCAGCTAGCCCTGCAGATGTAGTTTATGGCCACAGCTGTAAAGAATCACCCCTCTTCAAAGGAGTTATAGTAGATCAAGGCCCACAGTCGATGAGATCCGTCACAGCAGAAGCGTTGCTATTATCTGAAAACCATCCTGTATTGTGATTGGGGAGGGGACCGAGCGTGAAGCGGAAGATTCCAGGGATGACTCTTTGTACATCAAAGTTTTTACAATTATGTGTCACATTAAAAATATATAGCACTCCGACAAAGTAGTAAGATTATAAAACTTTAATAATTTATAAATATATACAAGAAAACAAAAATAGTAATAACATATAAACATTTTTAGGGAAAAACAACGAAGTAGCGGTCGGCTGTGCGAATAGTCCCAACGCAGCACAACGTCCAGATTTCCGGCGTGGGGCGTCGCGGGGGGTGGGTCATCAGTAGCAAACTGTTGTGCGAATAGTTCCAAGGCAGCAGAACGCGCCGAAATCTACATGACACGAAAGTGATGTCTAGTAAGTTGCCACCCAGCAAATAACGGCGTGGGGCGTCGCGGGGGTGGGTCATCAGTAGCAAACTGTTGTGCGAATAGTTCCAAGGTAGCAGAACGATGGCACCAAGGTGATGTCCAGTAAGTTGCCGCACTGGTTTTGGTATCCTACAATGCTGCTCCGAATAACGGCGTGGGGCGCCCCGGGGGAGGCGGCGTGAACGGGCCTCTCCAGGTGGAGTGTCATCTGTTGTAGTGGGGCGCCCCTTTACCGTTTCAGTTGCCATTCCGTCCGTTTTTGGTCCACTGTGTCAAAAGCCGCAATTCAGCTGAGTTGCGCCCACTCTTGCGGTGCAGCGATAGGCGGCTGTCACAGGACTCTCAAAATGGCGGCAGGCTCTTTCCTTTTTGGGCCTGGTCCACTGAAATGGCCCTGGGACACCTTGGAAATCGAACGCTTGTCTGCTAGGTCTTGGACCCCATTCTCGAAAGCGTCCCCTCCGCCTTGAGAATTCATCAAAAGTTTTGGGGGCCCCGACTCCTGCAGGCTTCTGGTGGGGAGCGGCTGCCATGATTGCTCGCGGAATGACCACGACGGAGCTACGAGATGGTGGTGCTCTCATGCTGACGCCAGTTTCGTCTGAAACATCCAGAAACAAGGTGGGGCTTTCATCGTTTGGGAAAAAAAAAAGTTTTCATCCAATGAAAAGTGTTGTTTTTAGGTCATATGATCAAGCCTTCCATCACTAGGAAATCAAAAGTAAAATGAACCAATGAAAAGTTTTATAAACAAGTCACATGACCTGTTATGCGGCATAGGGTATAAAATGCGGAGAAAATACGTTGGCACGTGAGGCGGCGTCAGTAGCGGACCGATGTGCGAATAGGCCGAAGGCAATACAACGCGCCAAGATCCGGATGGCACCGAGGTGGTGTCCAGCAAGTTGCAGCACTGGTGTGGCCATCCTACAATGCTGAAAGTCGGCGTGGGGCGCCCCGTTGGCCTGTGAGTTTGCGTCAGTAGCGGACCGATGTGCGAATAGGCCGAAGGCAGCACAACGCGCCAAGATCCGGATGGCACCGAGGTGGTGTCTAGTAAGTTGCCGCACTGGTGTGGCCATCCAACAATGCTGAAAGTCGGCGTGGGGCGCCCCGTTGGCCTGTGAGATGGCGTCAGTAGCGGACCGATGTGCGAATAGGCCGAAGGCAGCACAACGCGCCAAGATCCGGATGGCACCGAGGTGGTGTCTAGTAAGTTGTCGCACTTCTGTGGCCATCCTACAATGTTGAAAGTCGGCGTGGGGCGCCCCGTTGGCCTGTGAGATGGCGTCAGTAGCGGACCGATGTGCGAATGGGGCCAAAGGCAGCGCAACAATATTTTCTGACTGACACCACAAGGCGCTGAGATGCCAAGATCCGGATGGCACCGAGGTGATGTCTAAGTTGCGGACTGATGTGCGAATGGGGCCAAAGGCAGCGTAACAATATTTTTTGTATGGAAGATACCACTAGGCGTTGAGATGCCAAGATTCGGATGGCACCGAGGTGATGTCTAGCAAGTTGCTGTACTGGTGTGGTCATCCTACAATGCTGAAACTCGGCGTGGGTCGCCCCATTAGCCTGTGAGATGGCGTCAGTAGCGGACCGATGTGCGAATAGGCCGAAGGCAGCACAACGCGCCAAGATCCGGATGTCACCGTGGTGGTTTCATAGTTGAGAGGCACTTCATCTGCAGTGGGGCGCCGAGATCCGGATGGCACCGAGATGATGTCTAGCAAGTTGCTGTACTGGTGTGGTCATTCTACAATGCTGAAAGTCGGCGTGGGGCGCCCCATTAGCCTGTGAGATGGCGTCAGTAGCGGACTGATGTGCGAATGGGGCCAAAGGCAGCGCAACAATATTTTCTGAAGAGAAGACACCAAAAGGTGCTGACATTCCAAGATCCGGATGGCACCGAGGTGGTGTCTAGCAAGCTATGCAGTTGAGTTGTGTGCGCACTTGCGGCGAATAGGTCGAAGGCAGCATAACAATGTTTTTTGAATAGAAGACACCACAAGGCGTTGAGATTCGGTTACCACCGAGGTGATGTCTAGCAAGTTGCCGCACTGGTGTGGCCATCCTACAATACTGCTCCGAATAACGGCGTGGGGTGCCCGAAGGGGGGGGGAGCCGGCGTGAATGGGCCTTCCTAGGTGGAGGCTCGTCTGCTGTAGTGGGGCGCCCCTTTACCGTTTCAGTTGCCATTCAGCTGAGTTTCGGCTGCTCTTGATGCTACAGCGACAGGCGGCTGCAAGAGGACTCTCAAAATGGCGGCCTGTTCTTTGGATTTGGGCCTGGTCCACTAAAATGGCCCTGGGACACCTTAGAACTCGGACGCTCGATTTTTTTTTCCTTTCCTGTACATGCAAAAAAAGGTAAATGCCCGGTACGTTACACGCTTCATCTGCCACGATGAACTCTCCAGAGGAACCGAAAAAAAATATAGTTGTGGTAACTATACCATGCATCGTCATATGGAGAGGTGGCACCAATTAATTATAGTGCTGCATAAAAGAGAGATTTGGAGGAGAACCCCTGACCTGCTAGTACATTCATCAAAGAAGTGGCACTGAGAGCTTCAGAGGCAAGGGAAACGGTCCCAAATATTTAGAAGAACTTTGGAAAGATTAAAATGACATGTTTAGATTGTGGCAAATTAATTTCATGTGGACAGATGAGTGTTACTCTAATAAATACAGCATATGAACATCATCATAGTCGATGGTTGGTAGAGACATTTTGACTATATCCTTGACCTGCCCGTCCTCGCCCAAAATGGCGCCGGAATAAATGGGACTCGTAACTCCTTGTTGTGTACTGGTTGCAGAACCTTGAAATCACGAGATACGTATGCAGTTTTGAAGCACATGGCGGGCGGGGACGAGAATTGATTGAATATTTCGACATCCCTATTGATATTAAGTTCTGATGTGTTATTGATTACTGTACTGTTGAAAGTTCGAATTAACGTTACCCATGGTACTTGCCCGCAAATGTATATCTAGATAATTTTATTGTAACTGGCCCTGTCGTATTTTAATTATAAAATGTACGTCCACCGATTCCGTAACTGTTAGACACCTTAGTTCTTGCAACCTAATGGCCCGCCCGTTACGTTCCTCTACAGTGTAAATGTCTATTCATCATATACGATTACAGTTTGCTCTGTGGCAGGCCCACGTGGTTATAGGCTCGTATTTGTATAATGAAATTTTCACAATAAAGGTTTTTAAAAGAAAACATGGTAGTAGTATATACATTGGTAAAGTTTTTAATAATAGTGACTGTTTTAGAATCATTAAAAGGCAAGTGAAATAAAGCAGACCAATTACATGAAGGGTAAAAGGTATAATACGAAGGAACGCAGTAAAGATAAATGGTCAAGGGCTGTTGTGTTTTCTATTCCTGCAACATAAAGTGATCGATAAGAATCTCATATTCAGGCGTATCGGCGACTAAGACAGCAGGTCGACCCTCTTTTGCTCAACGGCTCCGTCATGGGACGAAGAAACGCTCTTTTTCTCGAAAAAAGAATATATTTTACTTGCAGGACAGTTGTAAAATTTCCGGGAAAGTACATTAGCCTGGAACATTATAACATATATTTAAGAAAAAATAATGTTCAGAAGTAATGAAAAGCGTAATTTTTAGGTCATATGACCAAGCCTTTCATCATTACAATAAGAAAAGTAAAATGAACCAATGAAAAGTTTTATTAACAAGTCACATGACTTGTTATGCTTACGTTACGCGCTGCGCGCCCCGGATGACTTCCGGATGCGCTAACGCGGCGCGTCATATGACGCATTACGCGACAACGCAGGTACAGAATATAGTCAAAATGTCTCCACCAACCAGCGGTCGGAACACAACCCCTTTCAGCAGGCTAAATAGTTCTGTTAAATGACAACAGAAGGGACAGGCAACAAGAACCATCAGTCAAAGAGGGGAGGGCTAGTTCTTCTCTACCGGGTTACATTGGGGCGTTACCGGAACTGATCGAATTGGTAGTCTACAGTGTTTCTGGATGTTTCAGAGTGAAGCTGGGGTTAGCATGAGAGCAGCACCATTTCGTAGCTCCGTCGTGGTCATTCCGCAACCAATCATGGCAGCCGTTCTTTATCGTTATTTTGGGCGGGGTGGGTGGCGGAGCCGAGCTGTTTTGCAGCCATCATTGTGTGGAGTTCAGTTCATCTCACTAGTTTTGTATTTGTCATGAGGGGTTGTTCCTAATGTTTCTATTTTAGCGAGGTCAAAAAGAGATCCCATTAGTGGCCTACTGATTTTGCTCGATTCCTTTTCTTTTTTTTTACACGATTTTTCGTTATCTGCAAAGACTAAACAGAGTATTGCGACTCTGTGTTTGTTTGTAAATAGAGAATGAACCAAAGAGAACTAATTCTAAAACAGTAAATACTTGGATAACAATCAATCAAATGGAGAGAGAAGCAGGCACGACGGATTACAACGGGGGCAAAGGCCTGCGTTAACTACCTTTCACTATCTGCAAAGAGAGGGTACTCCTAATAGAAATGAGGGGGGGGGCACCATTCAAAGCAGATCAGTGTGCATAAACACGAAAATGTTTTCACTTACCACGTACTTGACATTCGACAGCTTATGATATTTGCTATTAAAAAACCATTGAAATTCACTGAAAAAACCATAGGTTATAGACCATATATAGTTAGGAATTAGCATTTACAAAACCTTGAAAATTCACTGAAAAAACCATAGGTTATAGACCATATATAGTTAGGAATTAGCATTTAAAAAACCTTATTTTACTCACACAAAACCATTGAAATTCCATATATAGTTAGTTGCACTAACTATATATCGCGCACCCGCAATCCACTGCTGATCATGTCACATATTACATCATTCATGACATGGTCAGTGACATCACTGATGACATCACTGATGACATCTCAAATGACATCACTGATGACATCACTGATGACATCTCATTTGACATCATTCTTGTGCTAATACGATAAACCTCTTCAGACTCTAATATAACCTTAGATACACTCAGTGTATACAGACACTCACACACTGCCACTCATCCATGGAGTTACTCACACACCCAGTCAGTCATGCAAAGAAACAATCTCACCTCCATTTCTTCAACTATACAGTTAAACACACCTTACTTATTGAAACATATACTAACACATATTTACTCTCTTATACAATCCCTGATACAAGTTCACAATGATCGATACAACCACTCACTCATTCAGTGCCTCTCATGCACAGTTATTTATATATGCCAACTCTCACATGTACTGTGTTTTACATATGTACTTACTATGACATGTAGCATTGAGATATCCATTCACTCATCAATACACTCATGCACACAGTCAACTGCCCATGTAGCTGTTTCCACATGCACTCTTGAACTCATACACCTAGTGAATAAACTGCTCACACATCTATGCATAGAGTCACACACCTTCCAGCCACCCCCACACAAACTCAATCTCCCATAGAAATACTTGGGCAACCAATTAATAACACATATAGCCTCTCGTATAGCTAATGATCAACACATGCAGCAGTTTACAGAACAACAGACATAATGATGCACAAATTAAGACAGTTTAGTCACTAACCCATGCATTCAGTGAGACACATTTAATCACTCACTCATACAGTCAGTCACGCACCTACTAAATCCTTCATCCAAACACTTATACATCCACTCATTCTTCAATATGTAAGACATATTTTAACTTTACAGAAACATACAGTCACTGGATGTTGTCATCAGTGATGTCATCAGTGATGTCATTTGAGATGTCATCAGTGATGTCATCAGTGATGTCACTGACCATGTCATGAATGATGTAATATGTGACATGATCAGCAGTGGATTGCGGGTGCGCGATATATAGTTAGTGCAACTAACTATATATGGAATTTCAATGGTTTTGTGTGAGTAAAATAAGTTTTTTTAAATGCTAATTCCTAACTATATATGGTCTATAACCTATGGTTTTTTCAGTGAATTTTCAAGGTTTTGTAAATGCTAATTCCTAACTATATATGGTCTATAACCTATGGTTTTTTCAGTGAATATATATATATATATATATATATATATATATATATATATATATATATATATATATATATATATATACATATATATACAGCTATAAGTAATATATCCATTTCTTAAGCAGACCTAAAGAATATTTATATATTTTAAAACTATCCATATAATACATAGGTTTACAAAGAAATACACATACCTAGAAACATACATATAATCAAGTTATACATGTTTAAAAACACAGGGATATACTGCGTATCAAGTTTGAAAATGGTGGTTATGTAGGCAAGAGCCAACTCCACAGTAATCTTCTAAAGGTAAGATAGCTGTCCATGGATCTTATGTTTGGGGGTAATGAAGTCCATAGTTTGGCTCCTTAAACAGAGAAAGATGTACCACCTACATCTTTTTTCTTGTATGGTGGGGTTTTGAGGCGAGGTACCAATTTTGAGTGGAGGTTCCTTTGTTAAATGTATTTGGTGATTTTATTCTTGATGAAAAGCCTTTCTGTTCCATGCATTGCTTTGCGGGTGATGCAAAGCAGTTTCAAGGCGGATCTTCAACCAACCGGTAAACAATGTAGTGCCCTCAAGCCAGGGGAGATGTGGACTAGTGGCTTCGCATGTAAGCGAAGTCTGGCAAAAGAGTTCTGAATCTGTTGTAGTTTTTCATAGTTGAACCGGGGTAGAGGCCATTGGAATAGTACATGCCAAATAGTAGCCTGGACCTTGTGTGAAAATCCCAAGTGGGGGAAGATGTGTCTCAGAGTTTTCATGGTAATGAAGCTTAATTTTTTTATTTTTGTTTTATATTTTAAGACCTTTATTATTCAACAGGTATGATACACAGCATTCAGCTTACAACCCATCCGGGCCAGCCGCGTACAACTTGAACTGTATCTTGTGTGGTAGATAAACACAGCCTCAAGGTCGACAACCCTGAGGTCCAATGGCGTAAATTGGTCTATTTCAGCGTTGCACAATCATACAAACATTCGGTAATACAGAGGTATGGGTCTGTAGGGTTTTCTCTTTTTTTTATGTGAACCTGCAGTTACAGAGCTATTTTAGCACTCATCAGCGTCTTCAGGTGGATAGTGGCTCGCTTTGACATATGTGGGTCATGAGGAAGAATGTCAGTTAAGTTCGCCCTCCAAGAGGGCGTGGGGCAACAGTAGTGGAAGATGAGGCTGCACAGCATCTCAAGTGTGTCGGTGAGCGAGTATCTATACAGCTGATCTACCTTGGTGAGAGTGTCTGATATTTGTATTGGCATTCAGGCAGAATCACCTCAGTCATGGTTGCTAGTCTCAAAGGCCCCATGGTGTAGCGTGTACAGTAGCCAACTTTGAAGAGCCTGGTCCAAAGGGAGGTGGGACCAGCGCGTCAATAAACTTCAAAACAGTAACATGGGAAATATACGGTAAAAGGAAGGGGAGTGGGGGTAGAGATAGCCATGTGTTCAGGGAAGGAAGTGCGGTGCCATTGCATCGGTAGCGGTTAAGTGGGCGGGTAGGCAGGAGACTATGGTGTGCGGCTCGCCTGCATGTCAAGTACACAAGGGGGAATCACCACCAGAACGGCGTGTCAAGTGCGGTAGTACAGTACTGTTCGTGAGGTAGCCCGTGGCAGGACCCCCGACAATAGTTGGATGTGCGGGGACGTAGGCGCGGGAGGGGCAATGCACGCGCCACTGCGGAACAGCCAGGCATGTAGCGTGTGCCGATCGAGACATGGGAGTCGTACAGGCAGCAATCAGTGTAGCATATACGATGGTGCAATAATGTGTGGGTGCTGGGGAGGGGGAAAAAGGAAAATCATATGAGTAGGGAAGTCTGCTGGGTGTAGGTGTTCCTCATAGTATCCACTGCAGGGAGGGGCACGGGGGTAGCATATATCTCATCACGTGATCCCCTGTTCCACACATTTCTGTTGGAAGGATTGGAGGATATCATCCCATTGTTGGGCAATTGGGAATTTCCTAAGGCCCGCTGTCTCCTCCCGCCACAGGACTGTGCTCTCTGCTCGCGCCCAGTTTGTGAGCGATTGGCTCCAGTGTCGGATGTGCGGAGGTGTGTCGGCTTTCCACCGCTTGGTGAGCAGTCGCTTGGCCGTGATCAGCCCGAGATCCCAGTACCGGGCCTGGACTTTATTCAGCTGCGTGCATTTGTACAGCCCCAGTATGCAGGCCTCCCAAGTCCTCGGCACGTGTTCTGTAGTGCAATGCGTAAGTAGCGCAGTCACCCCATCCCAGTAGTGTTGAAGGGCAGGGCAGAGCCAGAGCATGTGGAGGAGGTCTGCTCCCACCAAGGAGCAGCGGCTGCAGGCAGTGTCCGTGACCAAAAAATATCTGTTTATTTTGTCCGGGATGAGGTATGCACGGTGTAGTATGTAGAGTTGTATAATTTTGAAGCGAGGGTTACGTGGGACGTTAACTGGGCCAACCAGGACCATCGCCCACTCCCTATCCGTCCAATCCCTCCCCCTGTCTGCCGCCCATTTCCCTCTCAGTTGCACGGTGGCAGGATGAGTGTGAAGGAGGAGAGCTTGTGCTAGCCAGTGAATTATGTTCGTGCCATTACTCATAACGTGAAGGTATTGTATAAGATGATGTATGGGCAACTCGTCAGATATGTCACCCCAGGCGGCAGTCAGCGTGTGGGTGAGGGACGCGTGCAATAGGAACTGTCCAGCTGGAAGAGATGTGTCTGCCACAAGATTGGCGAAGGGGAGGAGGGCGCCATCGGAGTACAGATCCCCCAGTGTTTCCACTCCGGCAGTGGTCCAGCTATCAAGCTTTACAGCCGCCAGAGCCCCCATCGCAGTCGGGGTGCCCAGTAGAGGGAGTATCGGGGCATATGGTATTGTCGTTCGGGTTAGGCGCAGGCATCGTAGGAAACATCTGCGCGCCACTGCTAGATACAGTTGTGAGGGGCGGGGAGTCTGGGTCAGCGGGTGGAACAGCACTTGAATCTGCAACTGGGACCAGACAGCGGTGTCCGTGGCGGTGTCTCCCAAGTTCTTACCACCTAGCCATCCTGACACCCACTGCGCCGCCAGGTAATATAGCTCCAGATTGGGAACAGCCAGTCCTCCCGCTTCAGTGGGCATATATAATTTCGTCAGCGCAATGCGCGGCCGACCCTTATTCCAAATCAAGTCGCGTAGTAGGACTTCAAGGTCTCGAAACACCCAGTTGGGGACATAGGATGGAATATTGGCGAAGTAGTACAGTAGCCGTGGCAGGACTATCATTTTCGTCAGGGCTACGCGGCTAGGAACGTTCAGTGGCAGAGTTTTCCAGAACCCAACTTGCGATCGGATGGATGCGATCGCTCGCATAAGGTTCCCCTCCAATATACCTGCAGGGTCACGGTAAATGTGGATCCCAAGATATCTGAATGTCGTGGGATACCACTGTAGTCTCTCGCCACCGATGCGTATCTCACTCTCGGAGCATTCGGGTCAAAGGAGTAGGCCCCTGATTTGGCCCAATTTACTTTCAAACCCGACATTTTCTCAAAAGTGCAGAAAATGTCAGTGAGGGACGCCGGAACATCACTTAGATCTTTGATATCGAGGAGGAGATCGTCTGCATATAGTGACACCGCATGAAGGCCATCCGCCATCGGTATACCCCACTCAGCTCCTCGGGACCTGAGTATCGCAGCCAGGGGTTCCAGAGCTAAGGAGAACAGTAAGGGCGACAGGGGGCAGCCCTGTCTGGTGCCCCTCTGCACACGAATAGGGTCAGAAAGCAGTGTACCAGTCCGGACGCGGACCGTGGGTCTGCGGTACAAGAGGCCAACCATAGTCTCGTAGTCGTCCCCCAATTCAAATTTGTCCATGACTGCTTGCAGATAAGGCCATTCCACCGAGTCAAACGCTTTCTCCAGGTCCAGCACCAGGCACCCGGTGCGCGGCCATTGCCGTGTGGCGTGTTCTTGTATGCGGAATAGACGGCGGATGTTATGGGACGTGTGGCGCGTCGGTACAAACCCGTTCCGGTCGTGATGTACCAGCGCGGGTACCATAGGGGCCAGTCTGCGGGCAAGCGTGGAGGCGAGGATTTTATAGTCTGTGTTGATGAGGGCCAAGGGGGGGTAGGACCCCATCCGCTCGCTATCTCTATCAGGTTTGAGCAGAGACACGAGGGTAGCCTCATTAAGCGTGGGGGGCAGGGAGAAGTCGTCCGTGGCTGCAGTGTACATTTTTACCAGGTGGGGAATAAGAATGTCCGAGGCGGCCAGTTAGAATTCGGCCGGCAAGCCATCCGGTACCGGAGAGTTGCCATTCGAGAGATTGAAAATGGTGTCGCGGAGTTCCTCGGGGTCCAGCGGTGCTCCGAGGCCAACTTGCTGTGCAGCCGTTAGGGTGGGCAGCCGTAAGGGTGAGAGGTATTCGGCTATGTCAGACAATGGGACACGCAGCCGGGAGTGATACAACCCCGAGTAGTGACCAGTGAATGCCCCGTGTATTTGGCGCTGGGTGTATAGCAATCCACCTCCCTCTGCCTGTATTGCTGAAATGGGGGTCGAACGATCATCCCGTGCAATCAGCCAGGTCAACAGTTTGCCAGGCCTATCACCCTGACGATGCATGCGGGCAGAGTGTGCCGCGAAGTTAATGTTGCGTAAGCGTTCCAAGAGGCAACCATGTTCCGCTGTGGCCTCCGTCAGTCGAGTGCCTGCATCCCCCTCCGCAGTGTGCTCAAGATCTAGCAGCTCAGTCTCCAGTCGCATCAGGTCGTCTTCAAGCTGTCGCCGCATGCGCCCCTGTGTTCCCAGACAGAGTCCCCGGGTCACCACTTTAAATGCGTCCCATTCGGTCTGGGGGGAGGATGCCGTGCGAGCATTGAGCTCAAAGTATTGAGCCGTCTGGGTGAGTAGGGAGTCGCGGAAGGTCGCGTCTAGTAAGAGGTCTGGTTGGAGGCACCAGGTGGGGAAAGGTGGGTGGGGGTTTTCCCAAGCAATCGCCAGTGTGTGGGGGTTATGATCTGAGTGTGTGCGGCCCATATATTGCGTGTCTTTGACCAACGGGAGGAGATCAGAGGTGAGCATGTAGCGGTCTAAGCGCACATGTAGGGCATGCGCACCTGACCAGTAGGAATACGTTTGTGTAGTTGGGTTGCGTGTCCTCCATGCATCGTGGAGATCCCACTGCATGGCCCAATTGAGGAGGGTTTTCGTGGTGGTGTGCGTCTGGGCATTGGCCGGGGGTGCGGAAGATCTGTCCAGATTCACATCCAGGACACAGTTGTAGTCGCCCCCAAGAATCCATGGGATTCCATGCCAGGATGCCAGCGTCATGGAGAGGCCGTCAAAGAATTTGCCCTGGTCAGTGTTTGGGGAGTACAAAGAGTCAAGTACTACAGGGCGTCCATCAAGTCTGCCTCGGACTATCACGTATCTACCCTATGTGTCTATCTGTGTGTCTATGACCGCCCACGGGGTGCCCGGTCGGATCCACATGAGTGTCCCGCGAGCAAAGGAAGAGTACTCCGTGGCGTAAAGCTGTCCGCGCCATCTGCGGCGCAGTGTGTGTACCTCTGCCCTATTTAAGTGTGTTTCCTGTAACAGTGCTACGTGAAATTTGTGACGCTTCAGGTAAGAATAGATTTGGTAGCGCCTCGACGGTGTGTGCATGCCTCTGACATTCCACGTACATATCTTGATCTCAGCCATACTCACCGCTTCCGCAAGAAGTACCCGCCCCACCCACCGCCCGTCTCCCAGGCGAGAACTTCCACAGGTCCCCTGGCCTCTTCCCCCCACTCAGAACAGACACAGGCACCTGCACATGAAGGAATAGTCTAGGCAAATCTCCGAGGGTAAGGGCGGGATAAGAATCATAATGTCCAAACAATGCAAAACAGTAACAAATACCAAAAGGTCAGCTTCGCAACATGTCGCCGTCCAAACACACCAAAGAGGCAAAGAAACAATACTCAAGTCTAGGGGGTAACGTGTGCTAGACACAGTCTCGGCGGCCTACGTGTTCAAGTAAGGAGAGGAGCTCATTGGTCCTCCCCCGGGCCATATGTTGTGTGCACCATGCAGCCAAAGTCATTATTCGGGGATACAGCGCCGCCCCCTGTTGCGGGGCCTCAGGACGGCTAATCACGCAGGGGGAAAGGAAAGCAGATCTCACTTCCCAAGTCTCTGGCATAGGAAGGTCTCTGGGCATTAGGGGCAGCGGGGAGAGAAGGGGAAGTACTGTAGCGTGATCCCACCACCGCCTTACCTTCTCAGCGTCTATGTGGCTGGGGGAATACTCACTGCGTCAAGTTCGCTCCATCCATCACCGGGGCGGTAGGAGACATCCTGGGCAATGGCCCGTACTCACAATGTCCCAGTGTCCATCCGGCCCCCAGCTCCGTCTCCGCCGCCCCGGCAGGGTTCGTTAGGACTGCTTGCGTGGTTTCAGTGGAGCAAGTCAGCCGTCTGTGGTGTGATATCTGGCAGGTCTATGGACAGCTGGGAGTCCGGTATCCCGTAAATAGCGTCATCATCGCTTGGAACTATCCGTGGGCTGGCGTTCTGTATGACGTCCGACATTGGTGAATTGCTCAACTGGGAGACCCTCCGGAGTGCATCCTGTTGTTCCTGGATCATTTGGTCTGCTGGCGGGGAATGGCGCGTCGCTTCCTCCGGGCGGTGGGCCTGTTGGTCCCTGTTCCTGCGACGACGCCTCGGTCCACGTGCCCGTGGTCTCGCCTCATAGCTCTGTGCCTGCCTGGGTGTCGTGTCTGTGCCACTATCGAGCCATTCGATAGACTTCTTCAGGAGTATTAAAGAAGTAGGTCTTGTCCCGTGCCACCACTCTCAGCTTCGCAGGAAAGAGTAGGGAATATTTGAGACCTGCTGTGCGGAGTCTCCGTTTCACTTCCAAGAATTTGTGTCTTTGACGTTGCACCTGAATAGTGTAGTCCGGGAAGAACATCACGGTGGCATTATCTATACGCATCTCCCCGAGCCGTCTAGTTTCTCTCAGGATCGTGTCTCTGTCTCGATAGTTCAGTATCTTGAAGAGCAGCGGTCTCGGGTTAGAGCCCGTGGTATGTGGTCTCGTGGGTACGCGGTGTGCCCGTTCCACCACGAAATAGGGCGAGAGTATGTCTTCTGGTAGCATGTCTCTTAGCCAGTCCTCCACACGTTGGGCAGGATTATTGCCCTCCCATTTTTCCGGGACCCCCACGAGCCTGATGTTGTTGCGTCTCGCCCGCCCTTCCGCGTCCTCAGCGCGGTCTTCCAGGAACTCTACTCTGTTCAGGAGGTCTTGTACTTGTTTATCCGTTTGGGTGACTCTGGGTTTGAGTTCCATCACAGTTCCCTCCAATGTCTTGGTCCGATCAGTTAGCTTCCTATGGTCGTCACTCAGGTGGGTGAGATCAATGGCGACGCAGTCTATTTCGGATTCCAAGGATGTTCTGGTCAATTGGAGCGACTGTTCCATGCGTTCCATGGCGGCTAGCACGCTATCTAGTCTCGTGGTTACCTGATCGGCAGCCATCTTTTTTAGCGATTTGTCAGTCTTCCCTTTCGGCGGGTCACCTCCAGTCCCAGTACGAGTCCTTACCCCTCCGGACATGTGCAGGGTCACCCGTCCAACAGTCCAGCCAGATTTACAGGAAGATGAGGCGTCTTCCGGTTTGCGATGCTGACGATGTCCGAGTTCGGCGGTATGCTGTTGCCCACGTTGGCTCCAGCGCGGCTGGCCGGCCGGTGTCCCACGCGCCGTCTGTGCCGGCCCGTAGAGTAGGCTGGTGCAGTAGTATAACGTAGCAGACGCCAATTAACAGCTCTGAGAGTGCATGTACATACGGCAGGCAACTGGTCGTGTGGCAGCAAACTATCCAGCGTCAGTGAGATCCACAGCGGCTCCGGGGCAGGTGGGGCTGGCAGGGCGTCCGCGTGGGTATTCTGGAGGGTCCAGAGACACATGACTGCTGCTTCGTTGTCCCTCCGCGTGTCACAGGGAAGCCAGGCTCTCTCCGGTCGTGGAAGTCTGCGGCACAAGGCCTCTCCGTTCGTGCGTGGCTCTCCCCCCCCTCGCTAGGTCCAAGGCCTTCGCTCAGTGCCTCACGCGCCCCTGATGGCGTTGATCCTCCGGTAGAAGTGTAGCCGGACGACTCCCGCCGAGGCCCCACAAGCCAGCCGATCTTGAGGAGCTTAGGGGGAGCCCGCAGCGGCCGTAGCTAGGCAGCGTCCCCGCCAGCGGAGCGTGCGCCCCACAGTGGGGGTTCGGCTCCAGTGGGTTCTCGGCGCCTCCCTCGTGTGGGCCCCGATGCCTGATTCAGGCCTCCAGCAGCATCCGCCGCTCACTGTGGCATCGTACACGTGCGAGGAGGGGCCTCTCTGGATGAACACGGCCGCTCGGTAAGGCCCGGAGGGGGGGGGCCCATTCACACGGTTTCCCAACTTCACCAGTGCTTCGCCAGTAGCTCTTCAAGGGTCGTAATGGCTTTGGGCGCGGTGTCAGGCAGGCAAGTGGTTGTGTCCTTGGGCCGGGTCCTTACCGGTATGGCGGCTGGATTCTGCAGGCCAGGCCCCTGCTCCCCTCAGGCTTAGGTCTTCCGCAGGGCTCCGGGAACAATAGGGAACTAGGGTCGGAGCGGTGAGAGGGCTCCCAGGGCTTGTTTCCGGTGGACAGGAAGGCCGTGCATGTTAGTCCATGGGTTGCATGTGTAGGCCCAGGTGCTAGGCCCAAGCCGCGGTCTCTCGTGGCCGCCCTGGCCGGCCGGGTAGCAGCGAGTCCCGCAGGAGGCCCTTAGGAAAGTCCGGTGCGGACAGGGTCGGTCCTCTGGTGCTAAAATCGGCTAGAATGCTGATATCAACTCTGTAGTGGTCCGCCTGCAGTTTCAGGCGGCTGCAAAGAAATCTGACGGAGAATCGGCCCAGGGAAGGGGAGCTCGGCCCGGAGCTCTACCCGGTTGCGACCTCCGCCATTGCGTGCCTAGCCACGCCCCCATGGTAATGAAGCTTAATAGTGCTAATTTGTACACGTGGGCATTCATTGATAACTTGGTGTCCACAGCAATTCCAAGGTTTCTTACTTCATTACATATTTAGGATATGTTCACAGATCGTCAGGCTAGGTGCAGAGTGGGTCATAATTTTCCCAATCGCCACAAGTGAAAATTTCCATTTTGGAAGCATTCAATTTGAGATGGTTCCATGTCATCCACTAATCAACAGCTCTGAGGCAACTGATGGTTTGTGAGTTTCCAATGTCTTTGGGGTTTTCCAGTTTAATGAGTATCTGTGTGTCATCTGCATAGCTATAGCATGTGAGGATAGGTGCATTGATCATTGCTGGTCAAGACTTCATGTAGTTGTTGAAAAGCATGGGTGAAATGAAAGAGCCTTGAGGGACCCCTGCTTTTATGAAGCACGGTTTGGATGAAAAAGGGGGCGAATGGTTGACATTTGTTCTGTTTGAAGGTGGGACAAGAACCAGCTTTGTAGAGTCTTTTTTATTAGAGTTTCATGGTCAACTGCGTCGAAGGCAGCTGAGAAGTCCAAGAGAAGTAGTGCAGCAACCCCGTTCCGGCTACTGTGTTTTTAAGGTTATCACAGATGGCGATGAAAGCAGATTTTGTGCTTCCTCCTGGGGGGAATCACGTTTGGTAGTCCGAAAGTATGAAGTTATCTTTAATGAATTGTGTCATCTGGGCGAATGCTGCTCTTTCTATCACTTTGCCCAGAAAAGGTTCATTAGTAATTGGTCTGTAGTTGTCTGGGTCGTGCGGGTCCAGGTACGTTTTCTTTAATAATGGGTGTATGTATGTCTTTTTTAGGTGTTCAGGAAAGATTCCTGTAGTTAAAGAATTATTGATGATTCTTCATGCTGGTGTGGCAGCAGAAGTAGACAAAAAAATGTTGCTGATGATTTTTGATGGGCAAGGGTCAGAAGGGCAGCTGGCTGGCCTGCTTGCCTTGACCAGATCCATAAATTCACTTTGTGATATTTGTTTGAAGGAATGCAGAGGCTGGGTTAGCCTACTCTTAGAGGGGATTTTTGGAAAGGGGTGGGTGCTGGTCGTTTTCCTTTATTTTAAATAGCAGTACAACATGTCTGCTTTGGTTGTGCAATGATTTGCCAATTTGTCCTTGAATTCATGAGTAATGCGATGAGTTCCTTCTGTGCATTTTGGTTTACGAAATTCAGTGAGAATTTTATAAATTTCTTTATTTGCACATTTGGCATTTTGAATTCTGTCAGAATAGTACTTTTCCTTAAAAAATTGTATTGTTGACTTGTATAGTCTGTTAAAGTTGCATAAGTGAAGTTTATCTTGATTGTTTCGAGACTGGTGCATTGCAGCTTTCTAAATTGTTGTTTTATCTTTTTCATATCTGTATTTCTCCAAGCTGCTTGTTTTTTTGTCCTGTTTTGTTATTCTTAGTGGTATTAGGATATCAGAAGCTTGTTGTAGCCACTCATAAAGATTTTGAATGGAATTTATTATGTCTAGATCTGTGTTGGATGTTAGTTGTGTTTCACAATTGAGTGGATGTGTTAAGTGGTCTTAGGTGTGTTGATTTGTGATGTTTCATGTTGGAAAGCTACCAAATGGTGGTCCGACCATGTGACTGGAAAAATCACTTAAAGGTATCTAGTTCTAGATTAGTAAAAATTACATCAAGAATGTGTCCAGCGATGTGTGTGGGGTTGTGTACGATCTGATGTAGGTTCACTGTGACTAGGACAAGGATTTATTTTTTTTAGATGGGACATATTGGGTTTGTCAAACCAAATGTTTTGGTCACCAAGAATCCATAGGTTGGAGTGTAGTGTTGTAAGGTTTAAAACCATGTCTAGAAACGTGGAAATATTGAATTGCTAATCGGATGTCTGTAGAGGAGGAGGAAGTTACAGGAGGAAGTTGGTGTAGGGTTGTCTCACAACCTTGTATGGAAATGTCGCTCTGTTTTGGTGAGATTTATTGTTCGCTTGAATATAGAGCTAGTCCACCTCATCTTTTGCCAATATGATTTTGTGTATATTTTGATAGCCTGGATGAACGGCTTCATGCAACACTGGAGCCATGTCATCTTCCAACTGTGATTCAGTTATGAAGAGTAAGTCAGGTTGTGTGTCAGTGAGTAAGTCGTAGATGTGGTGCTTGTTTTGGGAGAGTGGTCGAGCATTTATTAGTAAGCAGTTTAAGATTGTGTTTGGTGGTAGTGTGAGTTTGTTGTCTAGAAGAGTGAGCAGTATTTAGTGAACTTGTAGCCGGTCTATTATTAGTGCTGGTATTAACTGTCTGAGGGTCTCAATAGTGTTTTTTTTCAATTTTTATTCCTCATCCAGCAGGCTTAGAAGGCACTTTGCTAGGTCTGTTTGTGTAGGTGGTGGAGATGAAATTTGTGATTTAGTGAGCTGTGTTTTTTTTCTCGCAGAGTAGCCTTGTTGTGTGATCAACATTGAGATATGAAGTTATGAAGAGTGGCATTGTTGTTTGTTTTGTTTGTGTCTGTTTAGGGTGGAGGGTGTATGTGTTAGGGGTGGAAGTGGTGCATGCTGGCCATGTTTTAATGCTCTAAATTGTGCAATGGATGAGAGGCGGGTGACTGAGATTTGTGTTTGAGTATTTATGGGGTAGGTGTTGGGGAAGATAGAGAAATTGGGATAAAGATGGTTTAGGATGGGTATAATTTCGTGGTCACAAGGGTGAATGTGTGAGTATGTTTCTAATTTGTTACAAAATACATTCTGAAATTGTGTGTGTGAGAGATGATGTTGTGCTGGTGTGTGTGTTTTTTTAGTGAGAGGTAATGATGATGTACTGGTTTACTGAAAAGGATTTGTATGTAAAGTATTGTTGGTGAGTGGAAGTTTAATGGTAAAAGGCATTGTGATGTGTGTTGGAAAATAGTTTATGAGGTTTGTGAGAGAGCATGGACAAGAGTTATGAGTGTTTGTGTCAGATTTAAAAGTTGGAAGAGGCACAATGGGTGGTGGAGCGCACGTATTTTTTGGTTATGTGCTTTTGGTAAAAAGAGGAGGAAGGTGTTGTGGATGAAATGAGGTGGATGAAATGATGGAGGGTTGGGTATAGCTTTGGTGGTGACAGAAAGGGATCTATTAGGAGTACGTAGTTGCTAGAGCTGGCATTTTGTATAAACAAGGAGTGTGTGTCCGAATGGATAAACATTATGCATAATAAGGCTGTGTTGTGTTGGCGATGTGTGAATTTGATGGTGGTATAAGACGGAGTTGTGTTTTGTGTGAGAGTGAAGGTGCCATTGTGTGGTAGTTGGGGTAGCAGGGTGTATTGGTGTGGTTTACGGTGCTTTGTAGTGGTTATTGAGGCATTGAAATATTATTAGGGTTTGTTTGTAGTAGATGAGTAGAGTGTATTTGCTGTGAGTGTGTTAAAATGTTTATGGATATGGATGAGTTAATGTGGGTGCTGGTGAATGGCAAAAAAAGGCTGAATTTCTGGCCCTATGCCTGACCTCCAGAAAATACCCAACTAGGCAACTGGCCTTGTCCTCTCTGCCCTTAGTCTCGATCCCGGCTGAGACGCCCTGCGCCGTAAACTTAAATAGCCCTAGGTCAGATGACTTTTGGCCAATAGGAGCAATACATCTATCCCTAACCAATCAGAACTCTAAGTCCAATAGAAACCCAGGCCCTAGCTCCAGGAACTCCAGACCTATCAATTAATCAGAACCCTAACTCTAAGACCTAAGTCCAATAGAAACCCTAGCCCTAGGAACCAATCAGAATGCCAGACCTATCAGGCAATCAGAACCCTAAGCCCTAAGTCAATAGAAACCCTAGCTATAACAACCAAGCAGAGCAAAGATGTAACAACCAGTAGGGAACTTATATAAGGGGCATGTGACCTTAAGCACAGACTGCTGGGCGAGGGCTGGGAGCTACTCCTGAAGTCAAAATCTCCTTGGAGACAGACAGGATCAATCCACACTCGAGTTCCTGTTCAAATCTCTGCAGGTAAAGGCCAAATCTAAGCCACTAAAATACTGAATTCTGCAAACTTAAACAACTCACTCTTCTAGACAAAAACAAGTGCTACATACACTTTCCAAACACAGTTTAAATGTAAGAGCACATTAAGCAGGCTCAAAGCACACTCTGCTCAGCCTCTGAGATGTATTTTGCCTTTTCCCCTGCTATTGCAAAAGTGAGCTGGAGGTGGGTTGCCTTCACACAGGCCATAGCACAGTACAGGGGAACACTAGGAGAGACATTTAAGCCATCACAGGTAGGAACAAACTACAGTTTTAATGTACAAATCACAGAAACCGATAGGTAAATGTAAGCAGTCACAGAAAGAAGAAACAGCAGTTTTAAAGTCCAAAGCACAGAAACCAAGAAGTTTAAAAGGCACTTTTAAAGTTTAAAGAATACACACTTACCACCTTCTGATCTTTTGCTCACTGGCCTGTTTGGGCTAACAAAACGGAGGTGTCTGTCTTAGGGTTCCCTCCGCAAACGTTAAGGGGACTGGGCAGGCGTAAGAGGAGGGATCGAGGTTGCCTGGAGCTAGAGGGCCAATCAGCAGGCATAGGCTGCCAGGTGGGAGCTGTTCCTGAAGTAGTGTGCAGCACTTCCATTGGCAATTTCAACCACTGAAGACTAAGGAGCCCTCTTTTGGCTCATTAGATGTGAGGTTAACTGTGCTCCCTGCAACTGTCACCCTGCATTTTTTAACAGCTACATGAGTGCCTAGAACAGGACTGGCCTTGAAATACATAAGCTCAGGAAGTCCGCTGTGCAAAAAGGATTCTGTTACGTCAGCAGCTAAGAGTACGCCTTGAAATACATGAGCTCAGGATGTGTGCTGTGCAGATAGCTTACTCTTTTATCTACTAATGAAAAGGAATCCTGAGCACATATATTTCAAGGTGCTCTCATATCTGCCAATGACTGATGTTGTGTATTGAAATACATAAGATCATTATGTACAAAAAAATAAATAAAAAAATAACCCTTTTAGTTAGCAGACAAGAGTGAACCTTGAAGTACAGTAGATAAGAGTGTATACTGTCATATCTGCTAATGGATCAGTGTTGCCTCAGCTCAGTGAAGCGCTACAACTGGTGTAAATGGAGAAAAAATTCATTAGAGGCAGATGAGCCAACAAATTAACAGGGAGAACCAACCCAGAGGTCTATGGTAAAGGCTCTACAAAATTAAAAAAGGAAGTGTATTTCTGTACCTTAGTATATCATATTATATCACTGCATTGAGAAGTATTTACTAAAAGTGAGAATTTTTAAACATGAATTTAGAAAACATTCTCTCTACCTGATGACAATACCATTCGCAAATATGAGAGCAGTGAATTTCACAGGCCACAACCAAGTCAGCCCTTTGTGCCCTCGCCATTTAATACAGAAACTGTGCAGATGCGCCATTTTTACCAATTTTAAAAAATGTTGTCCAGGGGCGGGAGAAAAATCCCAGAACCCTGTGAAAATGCCCTGCTTACTCGCTATGCTTGCTCACCAAAGCTCATTAACTAGTCTTACACCTCACCACTTTCAAATAACACTTGCCGCCACTGCAATTAAAGTATAAAATTACATGTAGAAATGACTGTTTATAGCACAAAATGAAGCCTCTATACACTGTTGGTAGCTCTGGTAGTGGTTGGTCGTTTTCATACAATGCTATATCACAAAATGGGCCTTATTTATGAGGACTTGCAATAGTTTTGCGCTGCCGTTGCGTCACTTTTTGTGATGCATTGGTGGCGTAAAACATGCCCCCTGTTGTGCCCTATTTGCAAAGTGACGTATCTCAGCAGATGCGTCACTTTGAAAACCCCTGCGATAAATTATACCTACGTCAAGTATAATATATGCAGTGGGGGCATTCCCACGCAAGTAAGCCTTGTAGAAGTGACGCAGTGAAATCTATGAGATTTCACTGCGCCACTTCTATGACGCAAATGAGTCAAAACCTTATGCCTGCCTCATGGCAGACATAAGAGCGACTCAGTGCTATATCCATAGCCCTCCCCCCTGCATTGCTGGAGTTGTGTCATGCTTCCGACACAGCCCCAGTAATGCGTCATTTTTGCGCCGACAGATACGACATTAAAACTGATGTAACTGTCATTCCTTGCGACATGATGCGCCTTATAGTAAATATGACACATCCATCATGTCGCAAGGAGGGCACAATGAAAAGTGACGCATCTCTGTTCTCACACAGCGATGAGTCACTTTTCATAAATGAGGCCCTATGTCTTACTGTGTGGCTGCCTCATCTACCATGGGCAATCATCTCTCCAAGACTTACCCACTCAATAGGACGACTAACCCGCAAATTAGTTGTTGTACTTACTGGAGAAGTATGGAATCTTTTAGAATACATTATTTATTCAAATATTTCTGTGTAATTCTGTATAATTCTTATGCATAGTTCTTACCCTGCCAGTGAGTTTTACTGTTAATAAAACGCTGAGTCTGAGGTTTCTGATATAATACATTGAAGAATAGTAAAAACAATGAAAGAATAGTCAAAAGAAAAAAAATAAAGTAAAGCAAAATAAAATAAATATTTAACATAAAGTAAAATAGGAGTAAAGTAAAATATTAAAAACAGTGGAAGAACAGTGAAAAGAAAGAAAGCTATAGTCTCAACTTGGATGTCTGAGTGGCCAAGAAAGAAGAAACAATAAAAGGAGAATAGAAAAGGTGCCGGGGTTTTTTAAAAGAAAGGGAACAAACAACATGCTATTTGGTGTTTCACAGGCTATTTAAGGAGCCTGTATTTCCTCCACTTCTCAGCCATTAAGAATTTTTTAGGTTTCCAGACACCCTAAACTGTTTTAAAACAGAGAGCTTGGTGGCTTATCTACAAACCCCTTGTGCTACTGCTGCGTCACTTTTTCCCATATCAAAAGTGAGGCACCGACGGCGCGAGGGGCTTGTAAATAAACCTCAGTGTTGTCTTTGAGACCTTGGGGCATATTCACAAGTCCCTTGCGCTGCCAGTGCGTCACTTTTAATATGGGGAAAAGTGGCGTACTGGTGGCACAATAGGCTTTTAAATAGGCCCCCTTGACTCTCAGTTGGATTTATATCTTTCAGCGTCCTTACGCACACGCTTTTCTGAGAATGCTGTTCCTCTAAAAAAAAAAAAAAGCTTATTTACAGCCCTCTTGCTCCTTGGTGCGTCACTTTATCCCATATAAAAAGGAATACATCGGCGGAAGGGGCCTAAAATATTTTCTTTTCTGCAATGTATGTATCTTTGGGGACTACACTACCTCAAAGTCGTTGGGGGCTTATATACAAGCCTCTTGCGCCGCTGACGTGTCATTTTTTACATGGGAAAAAGTGACGCACACGGGGAGAAAGGGGTTTGCAAATAAACCCCTACGTCTTTTCAGACTTACTCCTGACTTTGGAACTCATTCCCAGGTGATATGACATCTCACTGTTTCTGGATATCCCTTAAATCAAACTTTTTAAAAAGCTAATTTAAGTGCTTACTGGGATTTTCTGGTTGGCTAAGGCATACGCCAAAGCCAGGCAGAAACCACCATTCTAGTCAGGGCAAGGGAGTCACACGCCAAGATAACCCCTGCTCACCCCCTTGGTAGATTGGCACGAGCAGACAGGCTTATCCCGGAGGCAGTGTGTAAAGCATTTGCGCATGCACACAACAGCAACAACATCCTAGGCCCACCACAAAAGGAACTCCACAAAGGTTATATAAAAATAACTTTTGTATTGTCAAAACACATCAGATAGTAATCACACAATATACATTGTGCCAACTGGCATGGGCAATATTCACAAGGGATTATTTACATTAGGACAGGGCCACGTGGGCCAATGTCAGAATCAGCACTTAGTAGAACTAGCATTTAGAATAACTGTAATACAAACTGACAATTGTAGAACACCAGTAACCACTGGTAAAGGTAGGTACACACTACGCAATACCAATAACCATAGGCCTAGATCACGCATGGACACATAACCTCTCTAGTATAACATACTAGAAAAAGCAAACTTCTAAGCATGAGCACCTTTAGAAGTATAACACAAGCATAAAGGCAAAGCACATTACACAGCAATCACATTTATGCCTAACCAGTAAAAATACAGTAGGCAATCTCTCACTAGTCTAAACACATTAGACTCTGCCTCCTAAGAATAAATCACATTTAGGGGCGTAACTCACAGTGAAGTAAAATCTCACTAACACCAACCTCCATAAGTAAAAGCATCTCTAGAGGTATCATCACAGGGTGCGTAAAACATACTAAATGCATTACATTTCCTAGCACCACATCACTCTATCCCATAAAACACATTAAGCAATCATCATCATAAACATAGTAAAATCACATTGCGCAAAAATCACATTAGGGCCTTGCACCCTACCCACATACCAGCCCCCCTGGCTAACTCAAGAAAGGGCTCAAATGCCCTGTGTCCAGAATGTCAGGGCGTGCTGCCACGCAGTGCAAGTCAGGGGTGCGCCACCGGCACAAACCTAAACGTTGCAGCTGCCCACTAATTACTGGGCAGCTGAGAACAGTAACAGGGCCTAAATCTTGCAGCTGGAACTAAGTGCTGCGCAGCTGTGACAGGCCAAGGTAGGGGTGAAGGGAGTGCGACTCACTCCGGGGTTCACAAAGAACAGGTCCCCCTAAAAGAAACAAAAAGCCTAAACGGTGCAGCTGCCCACTACTTGCTGGGCAGCTGTAAATCAACAAAACTGGCCCTAGAACATAACTGCGCCAAGCTGAGCCATCTGGCTCTGAAATACACATTGCGCACTTTTGGAGCCCTCTAGGCCCGAAAATCAACTGTGCCCAGGAGCCATCTAGGCTCTGAAAAATAATGTGGGCATGAGAGCACTCTGGCTCCTTAAAGAAAGAAATGCCCCCATCGTTGGAGCCACGGGGCTCAGCACGGGCTCCTCTGGCCCTTTACAACAACTCTTGTGGGGCGGGGGGAGACATCTAGCTCTTTACACCAACCTGCCCCCAACGTGGGAGCCACGGAGCTCAGGGGCCATCTACAAAACGTTGGGGCGGCCCACTGCCATCCGGGGCTGCCCTGAAGGCACTTTTGAACAGTGCGGAGCACACTGACTCCGCAAATTATTATGCCCCCACGGAGCCCTCGAGGCTCCAAGTACAATGGTGCCAGCATCGTTGGAGCGGCCCGCTGCCATCTGGGGCCGCTCTGACTCCGTCCGACCACTGTCAGGGCCCCATGATAGGCTACAACACTGAGCCCCCCTGGAGTCCCCACTCACCGGCTTCTCCTCTTCCGGCGGGACTCTGGGCTCGTGGTGGCACCAGGGAGTCCCTGCTCCTCGGGGACTCCCTCTCCTTCTGGCGTCGGCCCTCTCTCGCCCCCTCCTCATTGGCTGCAGCACTCACTCGGCGGTGGCAGCGGGTGGGGCTCTCTCACTCCTGAGAGCCTTGCGGAGATCCACTCCACCGGTAACTCTACCAGAAGCTGCAGGGCTCCCTCCGCTCACGGGAACCCTGCCGACCCGCTGCCATGCTCCTCTTCCTGGTGCTGGCGGCAGGCGCGGGACTTCCCTAGCGAAACCGGAAGTCCCGCCCACCGCCAGGCACCACAGTGCCTGACTTCCGTTTTTCGCCGCAACTGCGGCCGCACTCTCTTTGCAGGGCTGCCCCGAGGGGTGGGCACCCTCGGTGCACGAAATAAAATTAGAAACGGGGAGGGCACCCGTTAAGGCGCCTATCAAAAAGGGGTGGCACTCTTACATAAAAATGTGTAACTGCGGGCATAAGGCAGGGTGGCACCTGCGAGGCAATGACAAGGGTCGGAGCGCTTCCCCCGAGGGAAAACAACAGCGCTCTGCCCACACATGGGAAGATAAAGCGCCCACGAGGCGCTGGGGCACAGAGACCATCAGAGGCCCCAGAAGTGACCCCTACAGCAAGCAGGGTCCCAGCAACGAGGTTCAAATAAAAGGTCCAAACAGCAAAGTCCATCAGGTATGCAGGGGCTGGGCAGGGCCCAATGTAAATGTAATGTAAATGTGCTGGACTTGTAAAGCGCACAGCTGCCCGTGAGCGTCCCGGCGCTTGCTTAGGGAACCCGTCCTGGTATTCCCCTGTGAAAAACCCCGGCAGGGTGTCCACAAGGTGAAAGCCAGGCATCCCGCCGCGAGGGGCCATAGTGGAGATTAAGCAAGCTATTGCCCAGAGTCGCAGAGTGTGACCCCGTGAGTTGAGTAGGCACCGGAGCGAGAATTGTCGAGTCCGTGGAATTTTGAGCCCGAGACCCGCCGAGGCAGGGAATCGAACCCTGGTCCACGGTTGATCTCAGCTTCCGGGTCTGCCGCCTCTAACCACTGAGCCACGCTTCTCCACTGAATGCTGAAGGCAAGCCTTCCCCTGGGCCCAAGCAGCAGCACGCCCCTGGCAGGATTCAAGTGGCAAGACAAGAACACCTTCAGGGTGTCACAGCACCCTTTTTATACAGCACAATCCTTTGTCTAAAGGTGCAGGGTGGGGACAAAACCAGGCGCAGCTGGTTTGGGAGCACTCTTGATGTGCTCAGCCACCCCTCTCATTCACTAGTCAGGCTAGGGTCATCAGTCGCACCACAGGGGGCGGAGCCAGCATTGTGTGGGACAAGCCCAGCCCTATTTAGGTCCCAGGTGCACCCCTCCCTCACATCAGCATGCTAATCTCTCCATTCACCACCGGGGCAGACCCATCCAGACTCCTGGAGCCAGGCTTACCAGCCAGCTCCAGCCAATCACGTGCCAGCACACTCACTACACACGCACACCCATGTCTAGAAGTGGCACTTCCACACTAGATACAATCATGCCGCATACATCATTACGCAGCATTCAATCTCACGAGTTCGCACATACCAAACTCGACCCTGCACTCCCCACACATCAGGAACTACCATGGTCACACATATTCCCCATGCATTCCTATGGGAGGGCAGGTCACTCACCACACATACACAGAGAGCTCACGCACTTTACACTGTACCACAGTGAAAAAGTGCGCAGAGGCCTAAAATCACCAACACCAGGTTACAGAAACAGGCTAGGAAAAAGCAAAAAAGTTTCGGGGTGAACCTGCCAAAAAGGGCCAGGTCTAACAGTATAACTTTAATGTTAGACATTATTGTTAGCCATTTTCATTTCATTTAATTTCAAAATCTTTATTGCGGTTCCTTTAAAAAATAAAAGATATGTAAAAACATGTACAATTTTGAATACAGATACAAATAGTCCAAGTAAATACTTATGCGAGCAATTATACATGGAAAATACAATGGAAAGGGGTCTGTATGTCCCTTGCGCCCTCATGTTAAAACATAAATATAAGTATAAATATGTTAAAAAAGGCATCACAGTTAAAAAGAGACAAACTTTTGGTTTTAAACCTAAATTCCGCAACCATTAAGATGGACTCCAATATTATTAAAGTATAAAAAAATTAATAGCTTTATGCTTGTTAATACATGGTACAATACAATTCCCTGTGTCTTTTCATTATAGACAACTATAATATTTCGAAAGTTTCAGGAAAACATGGACAATACACTATAGCTTTAGACCTGCTTTAGCTCTCACAAAGCTAACAGCTAGCAAGAATCTACTAACACCAAAGATAATATCCTGTGCAGTTTCGTTCTTTAGGATTCTTTCCGCCTCTTTGCATGATCTTATGCCTAAGTTTAAGCAAATCGGTTTAATCCATTTTTTCCTGCCTTAGCATATGCAGGACAAAAGAAAAGAATATTCAAGTCATTTTCTTTGACTGTATCTGAGCATAAAGTACACAAATCAACAACATTTTCTGTATGTTTACTAGCCCAATTTGCTACAACTGTGTTAGTATTCATTACCCATATCTAAATTTCATATATAACCTTTTAGAAAGTTGAGGGCGTACCTTGTCCAAGAAAGGCTCAAAGTGAGCCATATTTTTGAACAAAAGAAACCTTGTTGTTAACGTCCCACTTGCTGAATCAAGTAACACACTACATTGAATATAGGCCCAAAAGGTGGTTTTTAACATTTTTTAGAGGCTTGAGACAATGAAGACGGATCATCCAGAACTGTGATAAACCAATCTTTCTCAACCATAAACAAACGTGTCTATGCCATGTAATACTTTTGCCCTGATCCAGTTCCATAATTTCCGCTATGCCAGCCTTATAATCTAACAACTCCGGTGTTGACCATAGTCTTACCCATAGTGTAAGAGGTCTTAAGATTGCATAGTGATCAGTCCGTTTTACATTCAGGTCCAAAATGATTGGTGTTAATGGAGTGCGGCTGCTCTATGCGACACTTCGCGCTGGAACGTGGGATTAGGTGAAGAGGTCACCCGCCCGCCCCGACGAGATAACTACCCAATCACGCAGACCCCACGGGAGCAGCCTTGGGGCACTAACGACCGCCAGTGAGGGGTATCCTTCTGATGCAGGAACCCCCCTCTTTGGCTGGATCCGGCAACCGTCCAGGTTGTATCCTTCATATGCCTCAGCCTTATGCGGGGCACATCACTAAGTTTATGAGCACTTTGCTGGTCCTGAAGAATTGCCAATAGGGCATGAAACATGTTGACCTGTTCACGAATGAGGGTTGAACGGGACTAACTTTTCTTAGCCACTGTAGTCCCATTGCCCCTCTTGTTTTAATAAGGTGGTGAACTACACGAATAAAGACAAGGGAGTAGACCACACCAACCTTTTTTAACTCACTTCACTCACGCTCACTACTTCACACACTAGGGCCCTCACACCCACTCATCCACCGGCAAGGAACAAAAGATCTCCACAAGAGTGTAGCACTTCGTGCTACCCGTCAGGCATTGCAGCGCCGGCTTGACGTTGGAGCAGGAGGCCGATGATGACACGATACGACTAGCTGGTGACATGACAACAGCCGTTTAACCAGCCTGTTGTGTGAGGCATCCCTAGTTCCGACAAGGGATACCCTTCCCTGTTGCACTTAGGTATATCAACGCCTTTGCACCTTATGAAGAGAGGAAGACAGCACACTGTACTACGATATTACCCCATCCTAGGGGAACTGTGTGCATCTATTTGTTGTTTAGACAGTTAATGGAGTGCGCACAGGAAGAATTAAAAGTGCTCTATAAAATGTGTTTTTCCCCACCTCAAAATTCTTTTTGCAGAAGGGTCCCCATATTTCAGCCCCATATAATGCTGCAGATTAGGCTTAGTATTTGAACACCTCCAATGCTGGAGAAAAAGCCTTAGTAAAGCTGTTCCCATGCCTTTTCATAATTGGCAACGTATTTTGTGTCAGGGTTATCTTACTTTTTTTTGTTTGGGTCTTCCATGTTAACTAGGTACCCAAAGAAATTCCCAGATAGCTAAAACTCTGTACGTACTCCAACTTTTGACCATTCAAAACTATGTTTTCCCGAAAAGTTTTGTGGGGGTTTATAGCCATGTATTTAGTCTTACTGGTGTTAATTTCAAGGCCTTTAGTATTACAATATGTATAAAACGAATCTATTAAGCATTGTAGTCCCTTGGGTGTTTGCGATAATAATATGGTGTCATCAGCGAATAAAAGTGCTGGCACCAATTCGCCCCTTAGTTTTGGTGCATCATTTTTACCCCCATTCAAAAATTTGGGAATATCATTGACGTACAATGAGAATATTGTGGGTGCCAGTACGCATCCTTGGCGAACACCCCTTTTTATGGGGATTGGTTCTGATAGTTCGCCCATCTAACCTTCGCATAGTTCTTTTCATGTAACCTAATTATCTGTTCAAGTAGGTGTTGTATTCTACCTATTGCATATTCCCATGTATGCCTTAACCCACTTAATGCCCTTCTTGTGGAATGTCTCTGCACTGTGATGCACTACGGAATGTTGGGTGCTGGTTGAAGATAAGCACAGTTATGATGGGGCTGAGCTGACTGCAGGCTGCTCCTGGTGGGGCTTATTCCAGGATACTTAACATCTTACAATAAATCTTCATGAAATACCTCAACCAACTTGGAGTCAATTACTACATTTTGATGGCGACGATTTGATCTTACCTACGTGTTCAACTCAAGAAATCAAGCTTCAAGAAGGCAAGTCTTTCAAAATCTTTATCTATCTTCCAACTTCAAACAAAGACTCTGGCACCAAGCCCCACCAGTGACCATTTCACCGGTCGCCCCCAACTTCTTCGTGCCAGATTCCTGTTCACATGTCTCAATAATTGGACTTTTCAACCATATCACATAACCAGTTTGGCTCTATGGATTAACTGTTGAGTGTGCCTGCCATAAGTTATATGATATTCAAGCTCTGTTCCTTTCAATCTCAAACAAACCCAAAAATGGGAGTTCATCCTGCTTACGTCTCCCTTCTACCTCGCACTGCCAGCTAAGTGATGTTGCGCAAGGACACCTGTTTATGTCAAAACCCCATCCATCAATAAGGCCCTAATAGTTTGGTGTTTAATTGAGACGCAGACTTTACAATTCCTGCTGCCTTCTAGTACCTACTACTCATACAATATCTCCAGAGGGATGGTAAAGGCAAGGATTCATTTCTACAACCTACGGTGTATTTTCAAAACTGCTGTGGCTGTTTTCAACATTTAAACTTCTGCTGCTTTCTACGTGCCATGTTGTTTGAAACAAGTGTAATCAAGATTTAAGTGCAGTGCTGGAGTGGCAGTGTTTCCACAGTATCTCAAGATTGTAACAGATTTCATCCAGTTGTTATGCCTTCAAGTGGTTTAAGACGTTTCACAAGCCTGGTGATAATCAATGGTTCAGTCACACCATACATCTCTTCAAACTTGGCTGACATCCCTGTTATTGAATCTCATACTTCTTGCCATTTCCTGCCACCTCCTGCTGCACTCACAGTACCTCAACTATGATGTTAAACTGCCTCAAAAATCAAGAGTTGCCAGCTCCTGCTTCCACGACGTCGAGCTGTGTGCGCTACAAAAGAGTACCTACATGACATTTTCAAGTGCTCTTTGCGTCTAAAGTAGGAACAAAAATTTCTACATAGGATCCTGCAATAAAAGGACCTGTCAAAATACTGTCAACTGTGAACATATTCGACTAAGTAAACATCGCACGAAGCAGAGCTGTACACATTTACAACGTTGATACTTCAAATCAAGCAAGTATGCAGCTACCCAGTTATGAACTTATGGGGTAAGTCTATTTTTTCTCAATTGTGGCCCAGTCCTCTCCTCGACTTTTGGGCAGTTCAAGCAGTCTGAAGAAATAGCAATATCTTTTTTGTAAAAGTCCCAACCTTCAAGATGTCTCTACAAACTACCTAGTACATTTGATCTACAGTAGCATCCGGATTTGTTGAGACATATTTTTGTCTTTTACGGTCTCAGGCACTTGAAATATTGTACATGTCAACCGCTGTGCATATTTTTTAATTCAAGCACGAGTCTCACCCGGCACGTGCACACTCACCGGCATTTTTTTCATGCTCAGCTATTCCAGTCTGATCACTGTTCTCGAGGCTCCGTTGCTACAGAACCTGGAGCTCTGTAATAGACGCATTGCAGCACGCCTTCACCAGGAGCCATCCGGCGCAACGTACAATGCGTTCGGCACACTGTGATTCGCAACGTGCTCCTCTTGTGCCTCTGCCGTTTTCATTCTATTTACCAATCACATGCAAGGTACGCACCTTCAATTATTGTTGTTTGGGAATCACCTGTCATTCCCCAGTGTAGATGCTCCCCAGTGAAGACACGTATCTACCCGAACGTTACTTCAATAATTCAAAGGTACTTCAATTTCCACGCGCTAAGTTATCTTTGGGACCCTTCAAGATCTCCTCTTGTGTTTTCTATTGAAACTGTTTCTAGTGCTATATAAATGACGTTCTGCAAAACACTGGGGAAAATAATGCTCTTTGAGCACAGAGACTTGTCAGTTGTCAAAGCTTCACAGGAAAGCACAGTCAAGTCAAAACAAAGTCTCTTAATTTATTGTTAACAGCGACACTTGGTGGATATTGGTAGTATTTTGAGTGCTTCCATTTCTCAATATGGATTTCTTTCCAAAGGCAATCAGAACGAATCTCTTGAAATAATTAATTGAGGATAATAAAACCTTCTGTCGCACCTCTAATAACTGTCAAAATGTCGGAAAAAGTATATCTGAACAGGCTGATACATTAATGAAACACCAAAGGGAGTTCATCCGTCTGATGGTGGTTGAATGCATAGCAGCAAAACCAATCACATTTTAGAATTATATTCTCAATGTATGGTAGACTGTGAACTCCATTTTAAATTCATGTACATACTCCTTGTTGGAGTTCTTGGTGTTTTTTTATTTTTTCCAGTAAAGGGACGCCTCGACTCGAAATCAACTACAAAGACCACGTTTTGCTGTCTTGAAAGGTACTTTTGGAAGTCATGCCATCTTCAAGTCCTATCAAATTTCAAGTTCTTCTCAATTGTCAAATACCATATTACTCAAATTACATGCTCTCAAGATTTCTATTACTCTACATTCTCAATGTATTTTATTTATCAATGTACTTGCATACTTTCAATTCATCAATTATATCAATAGACATGCATGTGATAGTTCTATTACTCCATGGTTTAAGTGTATTTGCATGCATGTTTACAAGTTTCTCTATTTGGGATTGCGCATTTCAAATTGTCTTTTTCTATGTGCACGGGTGTCTGTTGCATTTTCTAGTTGGACTGTAAATTTCAATTGTTCATTTATCAATGTGCATGCATGTGTTCATTTACTCAAGTACGAGGTTCAATTCTATTCTTGTTTTCAAGTTGTGCAGTATTTTTCTGCCAAGGTCTGTACAGTTCAATTCTCAATTCATATACTCAAGGACGGGGTACAATTCTATTCTTGTTTTCAAGTTGTGCACTATTTTTCTGCCAAGGTCTGTACAGTTCAATTTTCAATCCATTTACTCAAGGACGGGGTTCAATTCTATTCTTGTTTTCAAGTTGTGCAGTATTTTTCTGCCAAAGTCTTTATGACTCAATTTTCAAGTTGTTCAGTAGCTCCCGCCTTCCAGAATCAAAGCCTATTGAATAAAAATTTTCACTTCCTTGTCCCAGCTACTCTAGAAGTTCCATCTCTATTTCACCTGTCAAGTGTGTCAATTCAACCTGTGCTATGCCTTTGGTGAGGGCAAGCATGTCTCGAAGTGCTCCTGCACACATCCATTGTACCTGCCTACCAGTTAGTTTTACAGTGCATCAAGAATATACTATTCTTCCCATTTTGCAGTACCTCCTCCCGTCTATCAACCAGTGCTCCAAGTTTTGACATAGGACTTTAGATCAACTAGATTAAAGACACGTTGGGGACACGCACCTTAACTTGTACTTTAAATGTGCCTGGGAGGGTGACGACTCTATTTGTAGACATATTTTATACAGTGGGTAGACAGAGCCATGAACTTTTACGACGCAGATGTTTCATTTCAAGCACATTTGCTGCAGTGAGTCAATTTTAAGAAGTTTTGGTGTGTGGTTGACCTTACAGCCACCCGGCACATCAGTTCAGTAATGTGTCGCCATCTCAGTATTGGCGCCTCACATCAAGATTTCGGTCCTCTTTCTCATTCAGGATGTTCACCATCGGTGATGGCAGTGTTGAACACGAGTTCTATCTCGTGTTTCTAGCCCTAATCCAAGGAAATATTTTACGTGCCTTACTTTCTTCTATGTCGTTGTGGTGCATGTCAAGTCCACTGGTCATGCGTGTTTACATGAGCACGACTTTGACTCCCTGGAATTGATTTTGCCTCAACATTTACTCTATTTCTCTTCATGTGCCTTTAAAAAAAAAAAAAAAAATTCTCACGTGTCTGACAGTGTGTCTAGGACATGCTTTACAAGCCAGGGTGTTTACCTCATGCTCTTCCACACCGGCAAAGTTTTGTTTTCCTGCCATGATGTTCTTGTTAACTGTATCTACCTTGGACTTCAATGCTTCACTATGTGCAGTGTGGTGGTATACTTCTTAATTTCAAAATGCTATTATTTGCTAATGTATGGTTTCAAATGTTACTGTAAATTATTCTACTGTTAATTTTGTGTTTTTAATTCACATGCATGCCTGGACTTGACTTTAATTTTTCAAGTCAAATGTTTTCTCAAATTGTTTTCTTACAAGGTTGCATGTGTGTAATTTTGTTCAAATTCAATGGTATATTTCCACTTGAGGTTGTCCAGGTTGCACTTTACTCAATCCTTTATATTTTTCGATTTGTGCATGTCAGGTGACCTCTGCTTGAAGTTTTCCAGGTTTGCACATTCTCAAACTTATACATTTTCAAAAGTGCTATTACATACTGTTTAATGCCTTCATCCCTCTCATTCTTTAGCATGCCTTTATCCTCTATTTTCTATTTGTGCAACGCTTCTCAATTAGCCTAAACATTTTCACAAGTATTGCAAAGCTCAACTCGTCGATGTTTTCAATTTCTATTTGTGCCGTTTTCTCTATCTATAATTGCACATTTCAATATATGTCTTGTTGGGAACGTTTGTCAAGTTTTTATTGTTTATTTTGCTCAAGGTTTTCCAGTTTGTACATTCTCAAAAGTCTTAATATCAATTTTACAGTATTCACTTGGTGGGATTGCAGTTCAATCTAGTTTCTAGTCTATTGTATGAGTTCTCGCTTATCTAGTCTTGTTATTTTACATCGTTGTTTACAGGAAAGGAATGGGTCAATTTATATTATTTATTCATTTCCTTCTCTGTATCACTATGAGTTTTGCACTCTAAAGTCAAGTTGTTTTACATTATATTTAATTTAGTTTCAATGCTCCTCTGTTAATTGTTTTGTTTTGGAAGAAAAGGAGGTATGTTGTATTCTACCTATTGCATATTCCCATGTATGCCTTAACCCACTTAATGCCCTTCTTGTGGAATGTCTCTGCACTGTGATGCACTACGGAATGTTGGGTGCTGGTTGAAGATAAGCACAGTTATGATGGGGCTGAGCTGACTGCAGGCTGCTCCTGGTGGGGCTTATTCCAGGATACTTAACATCTTACAATAAATCTTCATGAAATACCTCAACCAGCTTGGAGTCAATTACTACAGTAGGTTAGCTGGCAACCCTTGACATCTCAATGTTTCCCATAACAAAGCCCGGGGGACAAGATCAAACGCAGCCTGTAAATCTACAAAGGCAACGTAAAGATGTCCCTTTCTTAGATTTACATATTTCCAACACAAACAAGAAAATCTAAAGACCTGATCTATTGTGCTGGTTTTAAGTCGAAAACCTGCCTGAAATTTAGAAAGTTCAGTGTTCTCCTACATCCATATATTTATACGATTTTAAATATGCCTTGCAAAAACTTTCTGTAAAATATCAATTCAACTAATTGTGTGATAGTTTAATTGTGCTAATCGGCAATATTGTTTCTTCTAGGTCAAAAACTAATTTATCTTCATTTGGACTCAGTATCGAACTGTCATTAAGTAGGGCCGTACCGCTGTCTGATGCTGCATATGGCTTTGAGAAATGGTCGACCCAGGTGGCTGCATCAAGGTAAATGTCTTTGGCTTCCTTTCCCTGTTTTGTTCCCTTTGGCTACAAGTCTCCAAAAGCCTAGTTGGTCCTTATTTTTGGCTGCATATAGCAGATCAGACCAATTTTCATCATTCCATTTTTTTTTAGCCATCTTAAGAGTTTTCCTATTTTTAATTCTAATTTCCTTTATGTTAGACATATTACCATTTTTTATTTCCAATATTAATTCTGTCTTAACATTATGACAACCCTTGTCATACCAAGGATTTACTTCACTACTTGGAGCTTTTACTTCTCCATTCTCCTTTTTTGACATTTTAGTCACTATTGGAGCCAATACGGTCACCAAGGGGCAGATGTATCAAGCGTTTTTTTGTCGCAAACGCTGCGAATCGCAAAATAGCAGCATTTGCGACAAAAAAAATGGGAAATGGCATGTATCATGCAAAAAGCCTCGCAATATTAACCGCATGCGTGCGGGCGGAATTCCGCCCGTACGCTGAGATTTTCTAAAGCGCATGTTACGTGACGAGCTGGGCTCGTCATCAGCGTGCGAGGAGGCTACGCCATGAAGAGCCCAGCTCGTCATCAGCGTAGAAGGGGTTAAGGAATCGCAAATTTTGCAATTCCTTAATATTGCGTAAGCATTTAAGAAATCGCAAATTGCAATTTCTTAAATGCTATGTATTAAGCATTTCAGTTTTGCGAATTTAGGCTAAGAAATCGCAAATTACCACCAACTTGTAGTTGGTGGTAATTTGCGAATTCTTTTACAAATGCACATTTTGCAATTTGTAAAGGTGCCATGTGACGCTCATACATGCCCTTATGTATACTGCACACACATGTCAATTTCAGGGGTGCAGCAGGGTGTCCTTGAGACACCCCTGCACCCTTGAAATTATTCTCAATTTGCGATTAGCAAATTGCGAATCGAAATTGAGAATAATTTCACATTTATTCTTATGGGCCTCCTGGCCCATAGGAATGAATGGGAAATTATTCCTCAATTGCGATTAGCAATTTGCTAATTGCAATTAAGGAATTTTAAGAAATCGCTAAAAAATAGCGAATTTCTACATACATACCATTTTTCAATTCTCAAATAGCGATTCCTTATAAATCGCTATTTGAGAATCGCAAAAGGGTATCTTGATACATCTGCCCTCAAATCTTTATGTAGTTCTAAAAATAGGTCATTCCCTAAATAGATCTGAATGGGGGCCAAAAATATCAGCAAATATATTATAAATATTTGCTAGTATCTCATTATGCTCTAAAATATGTGCCCATTTTAGGGAACGACGATTATTACTTACTATGAAGTCATCGGAAATCATATCCAAACTCTCAATGCTCTGGGAGACAGGGGGAAGACGCTGGTCAGAAAATGACAATGGAAGGGGACAGTGATCACTCTCTATTCTCTGGACTACTTTTAAATCGATTACATAAGGCCAAACATCAAAAGGTACCAATATGTAATCTATTTTACTCTGGGTATGCCCCTGCAGAATGTATGGGCCTTTGGCTTATTCATCCATTACATGCTCTCAAACCATACCCAGTGGCCAATCTCATAATTTGAACCGCTGCCACAGTTCACAGTACTGTATTAGTGCTATATAGCACAGGAATGTTATTAGCAATATCTTTATCTTCAAAAATATTACAGAGTCCTACAACTGGTTCGAAATTACAATTTAAATACCCACCTATGAATATGTGTGCTTTTGTGTCTAATAAATTTAGAATACAGTCCATGTGTTCTATTACCAATGACTCTTTTGAGGCTAGACTAGGTCTATTATAGATATTGAATAAATGTAGGACCCTTCCATCCTTAGTTGTGATTTTCACACCAACTATATCTTGTGATTTTATACACAGTTGGGTTATTTCAATATCGAAAGTTACTTTTATCCATATTATGAGGCCCCCTCAGGGTCTCCCTCTTACTGATGGAATTGCGTTACATTACTGCGGTACAAGAGGCCAACCATAGTCTCGTAGTCGTCCCCCAATTCAAATTTGTCCATGACTGCTCGCAGATAAGGCCATTCCACCGAGTCAAACGCTTTCTCCAGGTCCAGCACCAGGCACCCGGTGCGCGGTCATTGTCATGTGGCGTGTTCTTGTATGCGGAATAGACGGCGGATGTTATGGGACGTGTGGCGCGTCGGTACAAACCCGTTCTGGTCGTGATGCACCAGCGCGGGTACCATAGGGGCCAGTATGCGGGCAAGCGTGGAGGCGAGGATTTTATAGTCTGCGTTGATGAGGGCCAAGGGGCGGTAGGACCCCATCCGCTCGCTATCTCTGTCAGGTTTGAGCAGAGACACGAGGGTAGCCTCATTAAGCGTGGGGGGCAGGGAGAAGTCGTCCGTGGCTGCAGTGTACATTTTTACCAGGTGGGGAATAAGAATGTCCGAGGCGGCCAGTTAGAATTCGGCCGGCAAGCCATCCGGTACCGGAGAGTTGCCATTCGAGAGATTGAAAATGGTGTCGCGGAGTTCCTCGGGGTCCAGCGGTGCTCCGAGGCCAACTTGCTGTGCAGCCGTTAGGGTGGGCAGCTGTAAGGGTGAGAGGTATTCGGCTATGTCAGACAATGGGACACGCAGCCGGGAGTGATAAAACCCCGAGTAGTGACCAGTGAATGCCCCGTGTATTTGGCGCTGGGTGTATAGCAATCCACCTCCCTCTGCCTGTATTGCTGAAATGGGGGTCGAACGATCATCCGTGCAATCAGCCAGGTCAACAGTTTGCCAGGCCTATCACCCTGACGATGCATGCGGGCAGAGTGTGCCGCGAAGTTAATGTTGCGTAAGCGTTCCAAGAGGCAACCATGTTCCGCTGTGGCCTCCGTCAGTCGAGTGCCTGCATCCCCCTCCGCAGTGTGCTCAAGATCTAGCAGCTCAGTCTCCAGTCGCATCAGGTCGTCTTCAAGCTGTCGCCGCATGCGCCCCTGTGTTCCCAGACAGAGTCCCTGGGTCACCACTTTAAATGCGTCCCATTCGGTCTGGGGGGAGGATGCCGTGCCAGCATTGAGCTCAAAGTATTGAGCCGTCTGGGTGAGTAGGGAGTCGCGGAAGGTCGCGTCTAGTAAGAGGTCTGGTTGGAGGCACCAGGTGGGGAAAGGTGGGTGGGGGTTTTCCCAAGCAATCGCCAGTGTGTGGGGGTTATGATCTGAGTGTGTGCGGCCCATATATTGCGTGTCTTTGACCAACGGGAGGAGATCAGAGGTGAGCATGTAGCGGTCTAAGCGCACATGTAGGGCATGCGCACCTGACCAGTAGGTATACGTTCGTGTAGTTGGGTTGCGTGTCCTCCATGCATCGTGGAGATCCCACTGCATGGCCCAATTGAGGAGGGTTTTCGTGGTGGTGTGCGTCTGGGCATTGGCCGGGGGTGCGGAAGATCTGTCCAGATTCACATCCAGGACACAGTTGTAGTCGCCCCCAAGAATCCATGGGATTCCATGCCAGGATGCCAGCGTCATGGAGAGGCCGTCAAAGAATTTGCCCTGGTCAGTGTTTGGGGAGTACAAAGAGGCAAGTACTACAGGGCGTCCATCAAGTCTGCCTCGGACTATCACGTATCTACCCTCTGTGTCTATCTGTGTGTCTATGACCGCCCACGGGGTGCCCGGTCGGATCCACATGAGTGTCCCGCGAGCAAAGGAAGAGTACTCCGTGGCGTAAAGCTGTCCGCGCCATCTGCGGCGCAGTGTGTGTACCTCTGCCCTATTTAAGTGTGTTTCCTGTAACAGTGCTACGTGAAATTTGTGACGCTTCAGGTAAGAATAGATTTGGTAGCGCCTCGACGGTGTGTGCATGCCTCTGACATTCCACGTACATATCTTGATCTCAGCCATACTCACCGCTTCGGCAAGAAGTACCCGCCCCACCCACCGCCCGTCTCCCAGGCGAGAACTTCCACAGGTCCCCTGGCCTCTTCCCCCCACTCAGAACAGACACAGGCACCTGCACATGAAGGAATAGTCTAGGCAAATCTCCGAGGGTGAGGGCGGGATAAGAATCATAGGGCCAGATGTAGGTAAATTTTATTTTACCACCTCTTAAATACCGCATCATACCGACTCGGTATTTAAGAAGTGGTAAAATAAAAGTACCGAGATGTAGGTAAATGCAGATGTGCATTTACCGATTCGGAAACAATCGGTATTTACCGATGCGGTAAATACCGACCGGTAAATGCCCATGCATTCCTATGGGCTTTGAAGCCCATAGGAATGATTGGGCATTTACCGGTCGGTATTTACCGCATCGGTAAATACCGATTTACACAAGGGTGCAGGGGGTGTCACTTTGACACCCTCTAGCACCCCCAAAACGGGTTTGGGTGCCATGTGGCAGGCATACCTGCCCTAAGGGCAGGTCTGCCTGTCATATGGCACAGGTGTGCATGCACACATGTGCATGCACACCAGAATCGGTATTTTACCATCAAATAGTATTTGATGGTAAAATACCGATTTTTTAATGCTTGTGGGACTCAGAAGAGTCCCACCTACATATCAATTGTCCCTATTCCTTAAAAATACCGACTCGGTATTTTACATAATCGGTAAATTTACCTATCGGTAAATTTACCGAGTCTGTAAAATACAGGGCCCTACATCTCAAATTGCATTTACCGGTCGGTAACGGCCGAATTCGGCCGTTACCGACCGGTAAATGCCTACCTACATCTGGCCCATAATGTCCAAACAATGCAAAACAGTAACAAATACCAAAAGGTCAGCTTCGCAACATGTCGCCGTCCAAACACACCAAAGAGGCAAAGAAACAATACTCAAGTCTAGGGGGTAACGTGTGCTAGACACAGTCTCGGCGGCCTACGTGTTCAAGTAAGGAGAGGAGCTCATTGGTCCTCCCCCGGGCCATATGTTGTGTGCACCATGCAGCCAAAGTCATTGTTCGGGGATACAGCGCCGCCCCCTGTTGCGGGGCCTCAGCATGGCTAATCACGCAGGGGGAAAGGAAAGCAGATCTCACTTCCCAAGTCTCTGGCATAGGAAGGTCTCTGGGCATTAGGGGCAGCGGGCAGGGGGGAGAGAAGGGGAAGTACTGTAGCGTGATCCCACCACCGCCTTACCTTCTCAGCGTCTATGTGGCTGGGGGAATACTCACTGCGTCAAGTTCGCTCCATCCATCACCGGGGCGGTAGGAGACATCCTGGGCGATGGCCCGTACTCACAATGTCCCAGTGTCCATCCGGCCCCCAGCTCCGTCCCCGCCGCCCCGGCAGGGTTCGTTAGGACTGCTTGCGTGGTTTCAGTGGAGCAAGTCAGCCGTCTGTGGTGTGATATCTGGCAGGTCTACGGACAGCTGGGAGTCCGGTATCCCGTAAATAGCGTCATCATCGCTCGGAACTATCCGTGGGCTGGCGTTCTGTATGACGTCCGACGTTGTTGAATTGCTCAACTGGGAGACCCTCCGGAGTGCATCCTGTTGTTCCTGGATCCTTTGGTCTGCTGGCGGGGAATGGCGCGTCGCTTCCTCCGGGCGGTGGGCCTGTTGGTCCCTGTTCCTGCGACAACGCCTCGGTCCACGTGCCCGTGGTCTCGCCTCATAGCTCTGTGCCTGCCTGGGTGTCGTGTCTGTGCCACTATCGAGCCATTCGATAGACTTCTTCAGGAGTATTAAAGAAGTAGGTCTTGTCCCGTGCCACCACTCTCAGCTTCGCAGGAAAGAGTAGGGAATATTTGAGACCTGCTGTGCGGAGTGTCCGTTTCACATCCAAGAAATTGTGTCTTTGACGTTGCACCTGAATAGTGTAGTCCGGGAAGAACATCATGGTGGCATTATCTATACGCATCTCCCCGAGCCGTCTAGTTTCTCTCAGGATCGTGTCTCTGTCTCGATAGTTCAGTATCTTGAAGAGCAGCGGTCTCGGGTTAGAGCCCATGGTATGTGGTCTCGTGGGTACGCGGTGTGCCCGTTCCACCACGAAATAGGGCGAGAGTATGTCTTCGGGTAGCATGTCTCTTAGCCAGTCCTCCACACGTTGGGCAGGATTATTGCCCTCCCATTTTTCCGGGACCCCCACGAGCCTGATGTTGTTGCGTCTCGCCCGCCCTTCCGCGTCCTCAGCGCGGTCTTCCAGGAACTCTACTCTGTTCAGGAGGTCTTGTACTTGTTTATCCGTTTGGGTGACTCTGGGTTTGAGTTCCATCACAGTTCCCTCCAATGTCTTGGTCCGATCAGTTAGCTTCCTATGGTCGTCTCTCAGGTGGGTGAGATCAATGGCGACGCAGTCTATTTTGGATTCCAAGGATGTTCTGGTCAATTGGAGCGACTGTTCCATGCGTTCCATGGCGGCTAGCACGCTATCTAGTCTCGTGGTTACCTGATCGGCAGCCATCTTTTTTAGCGATTTGTCAGTCTTCCCTTTCGGCGGGTCACCTCCAGTCCTAGTACGAGTCCTTACCCCTCCGGACATGTGCAGGGTCACCCGTCCAACAGTCCAGCCAGATTTACAGGAAGATGAGGCGCCTTCCGGTTTGCGATGCTGACGATGTCCGAGTTCGGCGGTATGCTGTTGCCCACGTTGGCTCCAGCGCGGCTGGCCGGCCGGTGTCCCACGCGCCGTCTGTGCCGGCCCGTAGAGTAGGCTGGTGCAGTAGTATAACGTAGCAGACGCCAATTAACAGCTCTGAGAGTGCATGTACATACGGCAGGCAACTGGTCGTGTGGCAGCAAACTATCCAGCGTCAGTGAGATCCACAGCGGCTCCGGGGCAGGTGGGGCTGGCAGGGCGTCCGCGTGGGTATTCTGGAGGGTCCAGAGACACGTGACTGCTGCTTCGTTGTCCCTCCGCGTGTCACAGGGAAGCCAGGCTCTCTCTGGTCGTGGAAGTCTGCGGCACAAGGCCTCTCCGTTCGTGCGTGGCTCTCCCCCCCTCGCTAGGTCCAAGGCCTTCGCTCAGTGCCTCACGCGCCCCTGATGGCGTTGATCCTCCGGTAGAAGTGTAGCCGGACGACTCCCGCCGAGGCCCCACAAGCCAGCCGATATTGAGGAGCTTAGGGGGAGCCCGCAGCGGCCGTAGCTAGGCAGCGTCCCCGCCAGCGGAGCGTGCGCCCCACAGTGGGGGTTCGGCTCCAGTGGGTTCTCGGCGCCTCCCTCGTGTGGGCCCCGATGCCTGATTCAGGCCTCCAGCAGCATCCGCCGCTCACTGTGGCATCGTACACGTGCGATGAAGGGCCTCTCTGGATGAACACGGCCGCTCGGTAAGGCCCGGAGGGGGGGGGCCCATTCACACGGTTTCCCAGCTTCACCAGTGCTTCGCCAGTAGTTCTTCAAGGGTCGTAATGGCTTTGGGCGCGGTGTCAGGCAGGCAAGTGGTTGTGTCCTCGGGCCGGGTCCTTACCGGTATGGCGGCTGGATTCTGCAGGCCAGGCCCCTGCTCCCCTCAGGCTTAGGTCTTCCGCAGGGCTCCGGGAACAATAGGGTACTAGGGTTGGAGCGGTGAGAGGGCTCCCAGGGCTTGTTTCCGGTGGGCAAGAAGGCCGTGCATGTTAGTCCGTGGGTTGCATGTGTAGGCCCAGGTGCTAGGCCCAAGCCGCGGTCTCTCGTGGCCGCCCTGGCCGGCCGGGTAGCAGCGAGTCCCGCAGGAGGCCCTTAGGAAAGTCCGGTGTGGACAGGGTCGGTCCTCTGGTGCTAAAATCGGCTAGAATGCCGATATCAACTCTGTAGTGGTCCGCCTGCAGTTTCAGGCGGCTGCAAAGAAATCTGACGGAGAATCGGCCCAGGGAAGGGGAGCTCGGCCCGGAGCTCTACCCGGTTGCGACCTCCGCCATTGCGTGCCTAGCCACGCCCTCATGGTAATGAAGCTTAATAGTGCTAATTTGTACACGTGGGCATTCATTGATAACTTGGTGTCCACAGCAATTCCAAGGTTTCTTACTTCATTACATATTTAGGATATGTTCACAGATCGTCAGGCTAGGTGCAGAGTGGGTCATAATTTTCCCAATCGCCACAAGTGAAAATTTCCATTTTGGAAGCATTCAATTTGAGATGGTTCCATGTCATCCACTAATCAACAGCTCTGAGGCAACTGATGGTTTGTGAGTTTCCAATGTCTTTGGGGTTTTCCAGTTTAATGAGTATCTGTGTGTCATCTGCATAGCTATAGCATGTGAGGATAGGTGCATTGATCATTGCTGGTCAAGACTTCATGTAGTTGTTGAAAAGCATGGGTGAAATGAAAGAGCCTTAAGGGACCCCTGCTTTTATGAAGCACGGTTTGGATGAAAAAGGGGGCGAATGGTTGACATTTGTTCTGTTTGAAGGTGGGACAAGAACCAGCTTTGTAGAGTCTTTTTTATTAGAGTTTCATGGTCAACTGCGTCGAAGGCAGCTGAGAAGTCCAAGAGAAGTAGTGCAGCAACCCCGTTCCGGCTACTGTGTTTTTAAGGTTATCACAGATGGCGATGAAAGCAGATTTTGTGCTTCCTCCTGGGGGGAATCACGTTTGGTAGTCCGAAAGTATGAAGTTATCTTTAATGAATTGTGTCATCTGGGCGAATGCTGCTCTTTCTATCACTTTGCCCAGAAAAGGTTCATTAGTAATTGGTCTGTAGTTGTCTGGGTCATGCGGGTCCAGGTACGTTTTCTTTAATAATGGGTGTATGTATGTCTTTTTTAGGTGTTCAGGAAAGATTCCTGTAGTTAAAGAATTATTGATGATTCTTCATGCTGGTGTGGCAGCAGAAGTAGACAAAAAAATGTTGCTGATGATTTTTGATGGGCAAGGGTCAGAAGGGCAGCTGGCTGGCCTGCTTGCCTTGACCAGATCCATAAATTCACTTTGTGATATTTGTTTGAAGGAATGCAGAGGCTGGGTTAGCCTACTCTTAGAGGGGATTTTTGGAAAGGGGTGGGTGCTGGTCGTTTTCCTTTATTTTAAATAGCAGTACAACATGTCTGCTTTGGTTGTGCAATGATTTGCCAATTTGTCCTTGAATTCATGAGTAATGCGATGAGTTCCTTCTGTGTATTTTGGTTTACGAAATTCAGTGAGAATTTTATAAATTTCTTTATTTGCACATTTGGCATTTTGAATTCTGTCAGAATAGTACTTTTCTTTAAAAAAAATTATTGTTGACTTGTATAGTCTGTTAAAGTTGCATAAGTGAAGTTTATCTTGATTGTTTCAAGACTGGTGCATTGCAGCTTTCTAAATTGTTGTTTTATCTTTTTCATATCTGTATTTCTCCAAGCTGCTTGTTTTTTTGTCCTGTTTTGTTATTCTTAGTGGTATTAGGATATCAGAAGCTTGTTGTAGCCACTCATAAAGATTTTGAATGGAATTTATTGTGTCTAGATCTGTGTTGGATGTTAGTTGTGTTTCACAATTGAGTGGATGTGTTAAGTGGTCTTAGGTGTGTTGATTTGTGATGTTTCATGTTGGAAAGCTACCAAATGGTGGTCCGACCATGTGACTGGAAAAATCACTTAAAGGTATCTAGTTCTAGATTAGTAAAAATTACATCAAGAATATGTCCAGCGATGTGTGTGGGGTTGTGTACGATCTGATGTAGGTTCACTGTGACTAGGACAAGGATTTTTATTTTTTTAGATGGGACATATTGGGTTTGTCAAACCAAATGTTTTGGTCACCAAGAATCCATAGGTTGGAGTGTAGTGTTATAGGGTTTAAAACCATGTCTAGAAACGTGGAAATATTGAATTGCTAATCGGAGGTCTGTAGAGGAGGAGGAAGTTACAGGAGGAAGTTGGTGTAGGGTTGTCTCACAACCTTGTATGGAAATGTCGCTCTGTTTTGGTGAGATTTATTGTTCGCTTGAATATAGAGCTAGTCCACCTCATCTTTTGCCAATATGATTTTGTGTATAGTTTGATAGCCTGGATGAACGGCTTCATGCAACACTGGAGCCATGTCATCTTCCAACTGTGATTCAGTTATGAAGAGTAAGTCAGGTTGTGTGTCAGTGAGTAAGTCGTAGATGTGGTGCTTGTTTTGGGAGAGTGGTCGAGCATTTATTAGTAAGCAGTTTAAGATTGTGTTTGGTGGTACTGTGAGTTTGTTGTCTAGAAGAGTGAGCAGTATTTAGTGAACTTGTAGCCGGTGTATTATTAGTGCTGGTATTAACTGTCTGAGGGTCTCAATAGTGTTTTTTTTCAATTTTTATTCCTCATCCAGCAGGCTTAGAAGGCACTTTGCTAGGTCTGTTTGTGTAGGTGGTGGAGATGAAATTTGTGATTTAGTGAGCTGTGTTTTTTTTCTCGCAGAGTAGCCTTGTTGTGTGATCAACATTGAGATATGAAGTTATGAAGAGTGGCATTGTTGTTTGTTTTGTTTGTGTCTGTTTAGGGTGGAGGGTGTAGGTGTTAGGGGTGGAAGTGGTGCAAGCTGGCCATGTTTTAATGCTCTAAATTGTGCAATGGATGAGAGGCGGGTGACTGAGATTTGTGTTTGAGTATTTATGGGGTAGGTGTTGGGGAAGATAGAGAAATTGGGATAAAGATGGTTTAGGATGGGTATAATTTCGTGGTCACAAGGGTGAATGTGTGAGTATGTTTCTAATTTGTTACAAAATGCATTCTGAAATTGTGTGTGTGAGAGATGATGTTGTGCTGGTGTGTGTGTTTTTTTAGTGAGAGGTAATGATGATGTACTGGTTTACTGAAAAGGATTTGTATGTAAAGTATTGTTGGTGAGTGGAAGTTTAATGGTAAAAGGCGTTGTGATGTGTGTTGGAAAATAGTTTATGAGGTTTGTTAGAGAGCATGGACAAGAGTTATGAGTGTTTGTGTCAGATTTAAAAGTTGGAAGAGGTACTATGGGTGGTGGAGCACACGTATTTTTTGGTTATGTGCTTTTGGTAAAAAGAGGAGGAAGGTGTTGTGGATGAAATGAGGTGGATGAAATGATGGAGGGTTGGGTATAGCTTTGGTGGTGACAGAAAGGGATCTATTAGGAGTACGTAGTTGCTAGAGCTGGCATTTTGTATAAACAAGGAGTGTGTGTCCGAATGGATAAACATTATGCATAATAAGGCTGTGTTGTGTTGGCGATGTGTGAATTTGATGGTGGTATAAGACGGAGTTGTGTTTTGTGTGAGAGTGAAGGTGCCATTGTGTGGTAGTTGGGGTAGCAGGGTGTATTGGTGTGGTTTACGGGGCTTTGTAGTGGTTATTGAGGCATTGAAATATTATTAGGGTTTGTTTGTAGTAGATGAGTAGAGTGTATTTGCTGTGAGTGTGTTAAAATGTTTATGGATATGGATGAGTTAATGTGGGTGCTGGTGAATGGCAAACAAAGGCTGAATTTCTGGCCCTATGCCTGACCTCCAGAAAATACCCAACTAGGCAACTGGCCTTGTCCTCTCTGCCCTTAGTCTCGATCCCGGCTGAGACGCCCTGCGCCGTAAACTTAAATAGCCCTAGGTCAGATGACTTTTGGCCAATAGGAGCAATACATCTATCCCTAACCAATCAGAACTCTAAGTCCAATAGAAACCCAGGCCCTAGCTCCAGGAACTCCAGACCTATCAATTAATCAGAATCCTAACTCTAAGACCTAAGTCCAATAGAAACCCTAGCCCTAGGAACCAATCAGAATGCCAGACCTATCAGGCAATCAGAACCCTAAGCCCTAAGTCAATAGAAACCCTAGCTATAACAACCAAGCAGAGAAAAGATGTAACAACCAGTAGGGAACTTATATAAGGGGCATGTGACCTTAAGCACAGACTGCTGGGCGAGGGCTGGGAGCTACTCCTGAAGTCAAAATCTCCTTGGAGACAGACAGGATCAATCCACACTCGAGTTCCTGTTCAAATCTCTGCAGGTAAAGGCCAAATCTAAGCCACTAAAATACTGAATTCTGCAAACTTAAACAAGTCACTCTTCTAGACAAAAACAAGTGCTACATACACTTTCCAAACACAGTTTAAATGTAAGAGCACATTAAGCAGGCTCAAAGCACACTCTGCTCAGCCTCTGAGATGTATTTTGCCTTTTCCCCTGCTATTGCAAAAGTGAGCTGGAGGTGGGTTGCCTTCACACAGGCCGTAGCACAGTACAGGGGAACACTAGGAGAGACATTTAAGCCATCACAGGTAGGAACAAACTACAGTTTTAATGTACAAATCACAGAAACCGATAGGTAAATGTAAGCAGTCACAGAAAGAAGAAACAGCAGTCTTAAAGTCCAAAGCACAGAAACCAAGAAGTTTAAAAGGCACTTTTAAAGTTTAAAGAATACACACTTACCACCTTCTGATCTTTTGCTCACTGGCCTGTTTGGGCTAACAAAACGGAGGTGTCTGTCTTAGGGTTCCCTCCGCAAACGTTAAGGGGACTGGGCAGGCGTAAGAGGAGGGATCGAGGTTGCCTGGAGCTAGAGGGCCAATCAGCAGGCATAGGCTGCCAGGTGGGAGCTGTTCCTGAAGTAGTGTGCAGCACTTCCATTGGCAATTTCAACCACTGAAGACTAAGGAGCCCTCTTTTGGCTCATTAGATGTGAGGTTAACTGTGCTCCCTGCAACTGCCACCCTGCATTTTTTAACAGCTACATGAGTGCCTAGAACAGGACTGGCCTTGAAATACATAAGCTCAGGAAGTCCGCTGTGCAAAAAGGATTCTGTTACGTTAGCAGCTAAGAGAACGCCTTGAAATACATGAGCTCAGGATGTGTGCTGTGCAGATAGCTTACTCTTTTATCTACTAATGAAAAGGAATCCTGAGCACATATATTTCAAGGTGCTCTCATATCTGCCAATGACTGATGTTGTGTATTGAAATACATAAGATCATTATGTACAAAAAATAAAATAAAAAAATAACCCTTTTAGTTAGCAGACAAGAGTGAACCTTGAAGTACAGTAGATAAGAGTGTATACTGTCATATCTGCTAATGGATCAGTGTTGCCTCAGCTCAGTGAAGCGCTACAACTGGTGTAAATGGAGAAAAAATTCATTAGAGGCAGATGAGCCAACAAATTAACAGGGAGAACCAACCCAGAGGTCTATGGTAAAGGCTCTACAAAATTAAAAAAGGAAGTGTATTTCTGTACCTTAGTATATCATATTATATCACTGCATTGAGAAGTATTTACTAAAAGTGAGAATTTTTAAACATGAATTTAGAAAACATTCTCTCTACCTGATGACAATACCATTCGCAAATATGAGAGCAGTGAATTTCACAGGCCACAACCAAGTCAGCCCTTTGTGCCCTCGCCATTTATTACAGAAACTGTGCAGATGCGCCATTTTTACCAATTTTAAAAAATGTTGTCCAGGGGCGGGAGAAAAATCCCAGAACCCTGTGAAAATGCCCTGCTTACTCGCTATGCTTGCTCACCAAAGCTCATTAACTAGTCTTACACCTCACCACTTTCAAATTCCACTTGCCGCCACTGCAATTAAAGTATAAAATTACATGTAGAAATGACTGTTTATAGCACAAAATGAAGCCTCTATACACTGTTGGTAGCTCTGGTAGTGGTTGGTCGTTTTCATACAATGCTATATCACAAAATGGGCCTTATTTATGAGGACTTGCAATAGTTTTGCGCTGCCGTTGCGTCACTTTTTGTGATGCATTGGCAGCGTAAAACATGCCCCCTGTTGCGCCCTATTTGCAAAGTGACGCATCTCAGCAGATGCGTCACTTTGAAAACCCCTGCGATAAATTATACCTACGTCAAGTATAATATATGCAGTGGGGGCATTCCCACGCAAGTAAGCCTTGTAGAAGTGACGCAGAGAAATCTATGAGATTTCACTGCGCCACTTCTAGGACGCAAATGAGTCAAAACCTTATGCCTGCCTCATGGCAGACATAAGAGCGACTCAGTGCTATATCCATAGCCCTCCCCCCTGCATTGCCGGAGTTGTGTCATGCTTCCGACACAGCCCCAGTAATGCGTCATTTTTGCGCCGACAGATACGACATTAAAACTGATGTAACTGTCATTCCTTGCGACATGATGCGCCTTATAGTAAATATGACACATCCATCATGTCGCAAGGAGGGCACAATGAAAAGTGACGCATCTCTGTTCTCACACAGCGATGAGTCACCTTTCATAAATGAGGCCCTATGTCTTACTGTGTGGCTGCCTCATCTACCATGGGCAATCATCTCTCCAAGGCTTACCCACTCAATAGGACGACTAACCCGCAAATTAGTTGTTGTACTTACTGGAGAAGTATGGAATCTTTTAGAATACATTATTTATTCAAATATTTCTGTGTAATTCTGTATAATTCTTATGCATAGTTCTTACCCTGCCAGAGAGTTTTACTGTTAATAAAACGCTGAGTCTGAGGTTTCTGATATAATACATTGAAGAATAGTAAAAACAATGAAAGAATAGTCAAAAGAAAAAAAATAAAGTAAAGCAAAATAAAATAAATATTTAACATAAAGTAAAATAGGAGTAAAGTAAAATATTAAAAACAGTGGAAGAACAGTCAAAAGAAAGAAAGCTATAGTCTCAACTTGGATGTCTGAGTGGCCAAGAAAGAAGAAACAATAAAAGGAGAATAGAAAAGGTGCCGGGGTTTTTTAAAAGAAAGGGAACAAACAACATGCTATTTGGTGTTTCACAGGCTATTTAAGGAGCCAGTATTTCCTCCACTTCTCAGCCATTAAGAATTTTTTAGGTTTCCAGACACCCTAAACTGTTTTAAAACAGAGAGCTTGGTGGCTTATCTACAAACCCCTTGTGCTACTGCTGCGTCACTTTTTCCCATATCAAAAGTGAGGCACCGACGGCGCGAGGGGCTTGTAAATAAGCCTCAGTGTTGTCTTTGAGACCTTGGGGCATATTCACAAGTCCCTTGCGCTGCCAGTGCGTCACTTTTAATATGGGGAAAAGTGGCGTACTGGTGGCACAATAGGCTTTTAAATAGGCCCCCTTGACTCTTAGTTGGATTTATATCTTTCAGCGTCCTTACGCACACGCTTTTCTGAGAATGCTGTTCCTCTAAAAAAAAAAAATAGCTTATTTACAGCCCTCTTGCTCCTTGGTGCGTCACTTTATCCCATATAAAAAGGAATACATCGGCGACGGAAGGGGCCTAAAATATTTTCTTTTCTGCAATGTATGTATCTTTGGGGACTACACTACCTCAAAGTCGTTGGGGGCTTATATACAAGCCTCTTGCGCCGCTGACGTGTCATTTTTTACATGGGAAAAAGTGACGCACACGGGGAGAAAGGGGTTTGCAAATAAACCCCTACGTCTTTTCAGACTTACTCCTGACTTTGGAACTCATTCCCAGGTGATATGACATCTCACTGTTTCTGGATATCCCTTAAATCAAACTTTTAAAAAAGCTAATTTAAGTGCTTACTGGGATTTTCTGGTTGGCTAAGGCTTACGCCAAAGCCAGGCAGAAACCACCATTCTAGTCAGGGCAAGGGAGTCACACGCCAAGATAACCCCTGCTCACCCCCTTGGTAGATTGGCACGCGCAGACAGGCTTATCCCGGAGGCAGTGTGTAAAGCATTTGCGCACGCACACAACAGCAACAACATCCTAGGCACACCACAAAAGGAACTCCACACAAGGTTATATAAAAATAACTTTTGTATTGTCAAAACACATCAGATAGTAATCACACAATATACATTGTGCCAACTGGCATGGGCAATATTCACAAGGGATTATTTACATTAGGACAGGGCCACGTGGGCCAATGTCAGAATCAGCACTTAGTAGAACTAGCATTTAGAATAACTGTAATACAAACTGACAATTGTAGAACACCAGTAACCACTGGTAAAGGTAGGTACACACTACGCAATACCAATAACCATAGGCCTAGATCACGCATGGACACATAACCTCTCTAGTATAACATACTAGAAAAAGCAAACTTCTAAGCATGAGCACCTTTAGAAGTATAACACAAGCATAAAGGCAAAGCACATTACACAGCAATCACATTTATGCCTAACCAGTAAAAATACAGTAGGCAATCTCTCACTAGTCTAAACACATTAGACTCTGCCTCCTAAGAATAAATCACATTTAGGGGCGTAACTCACAGTGAAGTAAAATCTCACTAACACCAACCTCCATAAGTAAAAGCATCTCTAGAGGTATCATCACAGGGTGCGTAAAACATACTAAATGCATTACATTTCCTAGCACCACATCACTCTATCCCATAAAACACATTAAGCAATCATCATCATAAACATAGTAAAATCACATTGCGCAAAAATCACATTAGGGCCTTGCACCCTACCCACATACCAGCCCCCCTGGCTAACTCAAGAAAGGGCTCAAATGCCCTGTGTCCAGAATGTCAGGGCGTGCTGCCACGCAGTGCAAGTCAGGGGTGCGCCACCGGCACAAACCTAAACGTTGCAGCTGCCCACTAATTACTGGGCAGCTGAGAACAGTAACAGGGCCTAAATCTTGCAGCTGGAACTAAGTGCTGCGCAGCTGTGACAGGCCAAGGTAGGGGTGAAGGGAGTGCGACTCACTCCGGGGTTCACAAAGAACAGGTCCCCCTAAAAGAAACAAAAAGCCTAAACGGTGCAGCTGCCCACTACTTGCTGGGCAGCTGTAAATCAACAAAACTGGCCCTAGAACATAACTGCGCCAAGCTGAGCCATCTGGCTCTGAAATACACATTGCGCACTTTTGGAGCCCTCTAGGCCCGAAAATCAACTGTGCCCAGGAGCCATTTAGGCTCTGAAAAATAATGTGGGCATGAGAGCACTCTGGCTCCTTAAAGAAAGAAATGCCCCCATCGTTGGAGCCACGGGGCTCAGCACGGGCTCCTCTGGCCCTTTACAACAACTCTTGTGGGGCGGGGGGAGACATCTAGCTCTTTACACCAACCTGCCCCCAACGTGGGAGCCACGGAGCTCAGGGGCCATCTACAAAACGTTGGGGCGGCCCACTGCCATCCGGGGCCGCCCTGAAGGCACTTTTGAACAGTGCGGAGCACACTGACTCCGCAAATTATTATGCCCCCACGGAGCCCTCGAGGCTCCAACTACAATGGTGCCAGCATCGTTGGAGCGGCCCGCTGCCATCTGGGGCCGCTCTGACTCCGTCAGACCACTGTCAGGGCCCCATGATAGGCTACAACACTGAGCCCCCCTGGAGTCCCCACTCACCGGCTTCTCCTCTTCCGGCGGGACTCTGGGCTCGTGGTGGCACCAGGGAGTCCCTGCTCCTCGGGGAATCCCTCTCCTTCTGGCGTCGGCCCTCTCTCGTCCCCTCCTCATTGGCTGCAGCACTCACTCGGCGGTGGCAGCGGGTGGGGCTCTCTCACTCCTGAGAGCCTTGCGGAGATCCACTCCACCGGTAACTCTACAAGAAGCTGCAGGGCTCCCTCCGCTCACGGGAACCCTGCCGACCCGCTGCCATGCTCCTCTTCCTGGTGCTGGCGGCAGGCGCGGGACTTCCCTAGCGAAACCGGAAGTCCCGCCCACCGACAGGCACCACAGTGCCTGACTTCCGTTTTTCGCCGCAACTGCGGCCGCACTCTCTTTGCAGGGCTGCCGCGAGGGGTGGGCACCCTCGGTGCATGAAATAAAATTAGAAACGGGGAGGGCACCCGTTAAGGCGCCTATCAAAAAGGGGTGGCACTCTTACATAAAAATGTGTAACTGCGGGCATAAGGCAGGGTGGCACCTGCGAGGCAATGACAAGGGTAGGAGCGCTTCCCCCGAGGGAAAACAACAGCGCTCTGCCCACACATGGGAAGATAAAGCGCCCACGAGGCGCTGGGGCACAGAGACCATCAGAGGCCCCAGAAGTGACCCCTACAGCAAGCAGGGTCCCAGCAACGAGGTTCAAATAAAAGGTCCAAACAGCAAAGTCCATCAGGTATGCAGGGGCTGGGCAGGGCCCAGGGAGGCAAGCCTTCCCCTGGGCCCAAGCAGCAGCACACCCCTGGCAGGATTCAAGTGGCAAGACAAGAACACCTTCCGGGTGTCACAGCACCCTTTTTATACAGCACAATCCTTTGTCTAAAGGTGCAGGGTGGGGACAAAACCAGGCGCAGCTGGTTTGGGAGCACTCTTGATGTGCTCAGCCACCCCTCTCATTCACTAGTCAGGCTAGGGTCATCAGTCGCACCACAGGGGGCGGAGCCAGCATTGTGTGGGAAAAGCCCAGCCCTATTCAGGTCCCAGGTGCACCCCTCCCTCACATCAGCATGCTAATCTCTCCATTCACCACCGGGGCAGACCCATCCAGACTCCTGGAGCCAGGCTTACCAGCCAGCTCCAGCCAATCACGTGCCAGCACACTCACTACACACGCACACCCATGTCTAGAAGTGGCACTTCCACACTAGATACAATCATGCCGCATACATCATTAAGCAGCATTCAATCTCACGAGTGCGCACATACCAAACTCGACCCTGCACTCCCCACACATCAGGAACTACCATGGTCACACATATTCCCCATGCATTCCTATGGGAGGGCAGGTCACTCACCACACATACACAGAGAGCTCACGCACTTTACACTGTACCACAGTGAAAAAGTGCGCAGAGGCCTAAAATCACCAACACCAGGTTACAGAAACAGGCTAGGAAAAAGCAAAAAAGTTTCGGGGTGAACCTGCCAAAAAGGGCCAGGTCTAACAGTATAACTTTAATGTTAGACATTATTGTTAGCCATTTTCATTTCATTTAATTTCAAAATCTTTATTGCGGTTCCTTTAAAAAATAAAAGATATGTAAAAACATGTACAATTTTGAATACAGATACAAATAGTCCAAGTAAACACTTATGCGAGCAATTATACATGGAAAATACAATGGAAAGGGGTCTGTATGTCCCTTGCGCCCTCATGTTAAAACATAAATATAAGTATAAATATGTTAAAAAAGGCATCACAGTTAAAAAGAGGCAAACTTTTGGTTTTAAACCTAAATTCCGCAACCATTAACCTCTTGGATGCTATGGGAATTCCCCTGCTGTGCTGGGATTTCGTGATCCTCATTGGTTTATGACGAGCTGGGCTCGTCATGAGCGTGCGAGGAGGCTACTGCATGACGAGCCCAGCTCGTCATGAGCGTGGAAGGGGTTAAGATGGACTCCAATATTATTAAAGTACAAAAAAATTAATAGCTTTATGCTTGTTAATACATGGTACAATACAATTCCCTGTGTCTTTTCTTTTCATTATAGACAACTATAATATTTCGAAAGTTTCAGGAAAACATGGACAATACACTATAGCTTTAGACCTGCTTTAGCTCTCACAAAGCTAACAGCTAGCAAGAATCTACTAACACCAAAGATAATATCCTGTGCAGTTTCGTTCTTTAGGATTCTTTCCGCCTCTTTGCATGATCTTATGCCTAAGTTTAAGCAAATCGGTTTAATCCATTTTTTCCTGCCTTAGCATATGCAGGACAAAAGAAAAGAATATTCAAGTCATTTTCTTTGACTGTATCTGAGCATAAAGTACACAAATCAACAAAATTTTCTGTATGTTTACTAGCCCAATTTGCTACAACTGTGTTAGTATTCATTACCCATATCTAAATTTCATATATAACCTTTTAGAAAGTTGAGGGCGTACCTTGTCCAAGAAAGGCTCAAAGTGAGCCATATTTTTTAACAAAAGAAACCTTGTTGTTAACGTCCCACTTGCTGAATCAAGTAACACACTACATTGAATATAGGCCCAAAAGGTGGTTTTTAACATTTTTTAGAGGCTTGAGACAATGAAGACGGATCATCCAGAACTGTGATAAACCAATCTTTCTCAACCATAAACAAACGTGTCTATGCCATGTAATACTTTTGTCCTGATCCAGTTCCATAATTTCCTCTATGCCAGTCTTATAATCTAACAACTCCGGTGTTGACCATAGTCTTACCCATAGTGTAAGAGGTCTTAAGATTGCATAGTGATCAGTCCGTTTTACATTCAGGTCCAAAATGATTGGTGTTAATGGAGTGCGCACAGGAAGAATTAAAAGTGCTCTATAAAATGTGTTTTTCCCCACCTCAAAATTCTTTTTGCAGAAGGGTCCCCATATTTCAGCCCCATATAATGCTGCAGATTAGGCTTAGTATTTGAACACCTCCAATGCTGGAGAAAAAGCCTTAGTAAAGCTGTTCCCATGCCTTTTCATAATTAGCAACGTATTTTGTGTCAGGGTTATCTTACTTTTTTCTGTTTGGGTCTTCCATGTTAACTAGGTACCCAAAGAAATTCCCAGATAGCTAAAACTCTGTACGTACTCCAACTTTTGACCATTCAAAACTATGTTTTCCCGAAAAGTTTTGTGGGGGTTTATAGCCATGTATTTAGTCTTACTGGTGTTAATTTCAAGGCCTTTAGTATTACAATATGTATAAAACGAATCTATTAAGCATTGTAGTCCCTTGGGTGTTTGCGATAATAATATGGTGTCATCAGTGAATAAAAGTGCTGGCACCAATTCGCCCCTTAGTTTTGGTGCATCATTTTTACCCCCATTCAAAAATTTGGGAATATCATTGACGTACAATGAGAATATTGTGGGTGCCAGTACGCATCCTTGGCGAACACCCCTTTTTATGGGGATTGGTTCTGATAGTTCGCCCATCTAACCTTCGCATAGTTCTTTTCATGTAACCTAATTATCTGTTCAAGTAGGTCAGCTGGCAACCCTTGACATCTCAATGTTTCCCATAACAAAGCCCGGGGGACAAGATCAAACGCAGCCTGTAAATCTACAAAGGCAACGTAAAGATGTCCCTTTCTTAGATTTACATATTTCCAACACAAACAAGAAAATCTAAAGACCTGATCTATTGTGCTGGTTTTAGGTCTAAAACCTGCCTGAAATTTAGAAAGTTCAGTGTTCTCCTACATCCATATATTTATACGATTTTAAATATGCCTTGCAAAAACTTTCTGTAAAATATCAATTCAACTAATTGGGTGATAGTTTAATTGTGCTAATCGGCAATATTGTTTCTTCTAGGTCAAAAACGAATTTATCTTCATTTGGACTCAGTATCGAACTGTCATTAAGTAGGGCCGTACCGCTGTCTGATGCTGCATATGGCTTTGAGAAATGGTCGACCCAGGTGGCTGCATCAAGGTAAATGTCTTTGGCTTCCTTTCCCTGTTTTGTTCCCTTTGGCTACAAGTCTCCAAAAGCCTAGTTGGTCCTTATTTTTGGCTGCATATAGCAGATCAGACCAATTTTCATCATTCCATTTTTTTTTAGCCATCTTAAGAGTTTTCCTATTTTTAATTCTAATTTCCTTTATGTTAGACATATTACCATTTTTTATTTCCAATATTAATTCTGTCTTAACATTATGACAACCCTTGTCATACCAAGAATTTACTTCACTACTTGGAGCTTTTACTTCTCCATTCTCCTTTTTTGACATTTTAGTCACTATTGGAGCCAATACGGTCACCAAGGGGCAGATGTATCAAGCGTTTTTTTTGTCGCAAACGCTGCGAATAGCAAAATAGCAACATTTGCGACAAAAAAAATGGGAAATGGCATGTATCATGCAAAAAGCCTCGCAATATTAACCGCATGCGTGCGGGCGGAATTCCGTCCGTACGCTGAGATTTTCTAAAGCGCATGTTACGTGACGAGCTGGGCTCGTCATCAGTGTGCGAGGAGGCTACGCCATGACGAGCCCATCTCGTCATCAGCGTAGAAGGGGTTAAGGAATCGCAAATTTTGTGATTCCTTAATATTGCGTAAGTATTTAAGAAATCGCAAATTGCAATTTCTTAAATGCTATGTATTAAGCATTTCAGTTTTGCGAATTTAGGCTAAGAAATCGCAAATTACCACCAACTTGTAGTTGGTGGTAATTTGCGAATTCTTTTACAAATGCACATTTTGCAATTTGTAAAGGTGCCATGTGACGCTCATACATGCCCTTATGTATACTGCACACACATGTCAATTTCAGTGGTGCAGCAGGGTGTCCTTGAGACACCCCTGCACCCTTGAAATTATTCTCAATTTGCGATTAGCAAATTGCGAATTGCAAATTGAGAATAATTTCACATTTATTCTTATGGGCCTCCTGGCCCATAGGAATGAATGGGAAATTATTCCTCAATTGCGATTAGCAATTTGCTAATCGCAATTAAGGAATTTTAAGAAATCGCTAAAAAATAGCGAATTTCTACATACATACCATTTTTCAATTCTCAAATAGCGATTCCTTATAAATCGCTATTTGAGAATCGCAAAAGGGTATCTTGATACATCTGCCCTCAAATCTTTATGTAGTTCTAAAAATAGGTCATTCCCTAAATAGATCTGAATGGGGGCCAAAACTATCAGCAAATATATTATAAATATTTGCTAGTATCTCATTATGCTCTAAAATATGTGCCCATTTTAGGGAACGACGATTATTACTTACTATGAAGTCATCGGAAATCATATCCAAACTCGCAATGCTCTGGGAGACAGGGGGAAGACGCTGGTCAGAAAATGACAATGGAAGGGGACAGTGATCACTCTCTATTCTCTGGACTACTTTTAAATCGATTACATAAGGCCAAACATCAAAAGGTACCAATATGTAATCTATTTTACTCTGGGTATGCCCCTGCAGAATGTATGGGCCTTTGGCTTATTCATCCATTACATGCTCTCAAACCATACCCAGTGGCCAATCTCATAATTTGAACTGCTGCCACAGTGCACGGTACTGTATTAGTGCTATATAGCACAGGAATGTTATTAGCAATATCTTTATCTTCAAAAATATTACAGAGTCCTACAACTGGTTCGAAATTACAATTTAAATACCCACCTATTAATATGTGTGCTTTTGTGTCTAATAAATTTAGAATACAGTCCATGTGTTCTATTACCAATGACTCTTTTGAGGCTAGACTAGGTCTATTATAGATATTGAATAAATGTAGGACCCTTCCATCCTTAGTTGTGATTTTCACACCAACTATATCTTGTGATTTTATACACAGTTGGGTTATTTCAATATCGAAAGTTACTTTTATCCATATTATGAGGCCCCCTCAGGGTCTCCCTCTTACTGATGGAATTGCATCCACATTAAATGTCCTATAGCCTACTCTATGTGGGGTTTCTAGGGCCCAAGTCTCCTGTAAGAGACTGAAATCACTCTGTTCAATATAACCGTGCCAATCTGCATCCCTGAGGTTCTTGCTGAGACCTGCTATGTTCCACGAGATGAAGCGTAGCTTTGATACATTTTAGCTGTAATAGCTATCTTGGGCTCAGCTGTCAAATTACAATTTATATAATATAAATATCACTTATTATTGTAACCTCATTTAGCGGCTTTAATACAGCAGGCTGGGTGACATTTACAATTCCAACACCATCCCTCTCTTTTCGCTCTTGTAAATCTCCCTGAGTCTCTTCCTGGATAGTCCAGTTTCCTGGGATGTGTGGCCCCTCTATGTTTAAAACAATATCTTGATTTCCTGATACCATGACTTTCAACATTCCAGATATTGCTTCCCCTGGAAGTACTGCAATTTGTAGTCAATCAACTGCTTCCAAAGATGTTAATTCTTGGTATCTATTCAAAGAAGGTAGGGGGGCAATGTTACCTTATTCAAAGTACCCAGCAGGTGGCCTATAGAAATAACCCAGGGGTAAGGCATGGATACAAGTGCTCTGTGCCGAAATCTCCTCGTGTGCTCTTAACAAATTACGGACCATATGTGGACGCCTAAACTTTGTAATGATACAATCCCCTTGTATGTTCTATGGGGATTCACCTACCCACCCTACCCTGAACTATTAAGATATCGTTCATTTTTTGAGGATTTAATTTTTTTAACTTGGTTAACCAATCCACAGTTTTACATCTAAGATTGTGCTGAGATTCTTTTTGTTCTCTTTTCAGGGTAGGGACACCGGCTAATATCAAAACATATCGACACACAGCTGGAGGTAGCTTTAGGATATCTGTATTAGGGATTAAATCAGTTCCTTTTGGACTGCGTAATGTCCCTGAGCCATTACCTATGTTTGGGTGATCAACAGCCACCCCAACTCGAGGACCAGCATTTTGACCTTCCTCCCCAGTTTCTATTGGCTCTGATCTGCCCATTACATTTCGTCCCCTACTAGACATGTCAGTTCTAGCTTGTTCTAAAGTTTGTTCACCATAAATATCCTTCCTTCTACTTTGCCCCTTCCTCAATTATTCTTTTAACATCCTCGATTAAAGTACCTAATTGATTTATAGCCAAATTTATCTGATCTATTTTTTGCGTCCATAGCCCTAAATGTGATGTCCATGCGTTCATTAATCTGAGTTTGCATATGGTCTAATGTGGTTTTAAAAATAGACGCAACAGTTTGTTCTACCATCCAAACACCCTCACTGGATAAAACAGACATAAAATACAATCGATCTCGGTTTGTGTGCCAACTGTATTATATAAGGGCATCTCTGACTCATGTTCATGTATGGTTTCATTAGATGGGCTAACAGTTCCTCCTAGTTTCTTTTTTGTAGCACCTTTCTTACAACCATTTTTACTTGCTTTCTGTATCTGTTTAGGATTTTTCTTTTGGGGCTCCCACCTGTCTTGGAGCTCGTAACCTCGATGATATTCCAGGCCTGTTAGTTTCAGCTAGGTCAGGGGTCATTGGAACACTCAGTGTAGACAATACAAGCAGAGCCAGTTGGATTAACAGGGAGAGCTGGTGTTAGACCACTTGAGTTTAGTTGTGGTGTGTTGGTTAGTGATGGGGAACTAGCTTGTCTATATGTCGGTAGCCTGGCTGGATCGAGTGACAGCCTTCTCTCTGCCAATTTGATTTCTTGGGTTAAAAGTGACTCAGCTCTTATGATAAAGGTGTCAAGGGTGCCAGCAGCACCCTTTTGCCTTTTCATGATTATGTATTTCCTTACTGAGCCAGTATATAACTCCAAGCAGCAAAAACAAGATTGCAACTAAAAATAGTGGCAGATATTATACACAAACCCAAAAATGCAAATGGAGCAAACAGAGCACACTTGACTTTTACCTCTTCAACCCCCTTCAACCTCTACCAAACAAATGCTTACCACAAAGAGTATATTTAAATGCACAGTCGCGGGCGGGCGCATGCGAGAGCCCTAGCCCCTTTTTAAAGTGCACCCTGGAACCTTGAACGGGGTGCGCGGAATGCTGGGGGATGTAGTCCCCGGTGAAGGAGCGGCCCGGTCCTGGTGGCGGTAACAGTCCTGCGCCCCCCACAACAATGTCACCAGCAGGCAGAGGCAAGCAGCAAGGGTCAGCAAAGTTCCAGTGGGCACCCTGCTGTGGGAGCCCTAGCCCCTTTCTAAAGCGCCTCCTGGCGCCTTGAACGCAGTGCGCAGCGTGGGCGCCACAAGGAATTCTATGGGATGTAGTCCCCGGTGAATGAGCAGTCTGGTCCTGGTGGCGGTAACAGTCCTGCGCTCCCCACAACAATGTCACCAGCAGGCAGAGGCAAGCAGCAAGGGTCAGCAAAGTTCCAGTGGGCACCATCAGTCTCATCATATAACGTGTATAACAAGGGGCCTCATATTTGGTATTTTGGTGTATGGCAGCGCAGCAAGGCAAAGCACCTTGCTGCAGTGAAAAGGCAAATTGTACCGTATTTAAGCAATATGGTACATTCCTGACCTTTCTGCCTGCGCCAGCGCCATTTCATAGGCATCCTTGCACCATTGCACCATGGTGTAAGGGTGCCTCCATTGCTGGCAGGAATGTTTTTTGTGCAGGAAGTGGCACCTTCCTGCACAAAAGCAATCCCACGAAGCAATTTCCTCTTGGCCCTGATTATGAGTCTGGTGGTCTATGGACTGCCAGAATTGTGGGGAGCGGCTGTGGCGGTCTCACAACCTCCGTATTACAATTAGGGTGGTTGGACCACCATTGCCTCGCTGCAGCCACTAGGAAACCACCACTCCCTGGCAGTGGTGCAGGAGTGTAGAGGCAGTAATATGCTTGACGGTCACGCCAAGCATATTGCAAGTTTCCTATCGGCGAGGAAAAAAAAGGGGACCCTACAGGGATAGGCAAACAAAGGAGGCCCTGGGATGCAGACAGTGGACATGCACAGCAGTTCCTGCATGGCACAAACTTATCAGTACGTATTGTGCAGGGACTGATTTAGTGATTCCCATTGCAGTGCCCTTTTTCAGGGCACCTCCGTGAGAATGTCAAAGAAAAAGCCCTCCAAACAGGAGGAAATTAATCTGGTGGGCAGCCTGACCATGGCTTTGGCGGTGTGGCAGCGGGTGAACCCAGCTCCACACTGCCAAAGTTGTAATCAGACCCTATTTGTGCTGCAGAATGCAGTACACTTGGAGAGAGGACAAAACCAGTAGAAAGAACAATGGGGCATATGTACAAGCCTCTATCGCTATCACAACATCACTTTCAGTGACGTTGTGATGGTGATTAGGGTCTTGCCTTATTTACAAGGCAGCATTAAGCCACTTAACGTCGCTTAACGCGGTCTTGTAAATAAGGCACCCTTTCACTCTATGCTTAGCGTGAAAGGGGAGTGCAGTGTTTTTTGAGGTGGGCATTCCATTGCAGCACCCATTGATTTTGACGCTGCCCCCATTTGCAAGGGCAGCCTAGATAGGAGGCAGAGCTAACATTTAGACCAGGGAAAACCTGGTCTTAACGTGGCAAAAAGAGGAGAAATGCTTTATTTCTCCTCGTTTTTGCTTTTTCCATGTCACATGCAAAAAGAAAAAAAGCCTTGGATTGTATATGTACAGGAAGGTCCCCCTTTCTACACATAAACAATCTTTTAAGCACACATAGAAGTGACAAAATGGCATTTAAAGATTGTCTATGTACAGGAAGGGGTACCTTCCCGTACGTAAACAATCTTTCCCCTCCACACAGACACCCTTGCACTATGGTACAAGGGTCCCTGCGTTGGCACTATACTGCTAAGTGTAGCGTCAACGCAGGTGGAAATGCAAGTCTGCACCATATACTCTGAAATATGGTGCAGCCTTGCGTTTCTGAACTGGCGGAGTGAGGCGATAAGCCATGACGGCTACCGCCTCCCTCTGCCACTTGAGTTGTACATATCCCCCAATATTTCTCCTCGCTACGCCTCACCTCAGGAGGCATGCAGACTTGTTGCTTTCCCAGGTTTACATCACTTTGTAAATCTGGGGCAGCATCAATTTCCATGAGTGTCAAGTGGGAACATAAAACGCCTCCTGGGCGCAGAGGAAGGAGACGCAGCGATTTGCGCTGTGCCGCAATACTCATGATTTATGAGACCACTCAAAGCCACACAGGGTGACTTTGACTGGCTTTACTTATCTTCATGAGAGTCCTGCGTCATGCATGTACCACTGTACGTGGTGGAAAAGTGTTGCAGAGCTCTGATAAATAAGTCCCCTGGTTTCTTGCATTTCTCTATTGTTTTCTGCAAAGTGCTCAGCTGGCCATGTGGTGAGATCCAGAATATAAAATGCCATAACAAATATTAACTCTGAGGGAATGTAACACCTTTCAATAAACTCCTATAATACACATTTTGTAGGGTGCGGTTCAAAGTGAAATTCCATTAATTTATTTTTGTTCTTTTATCCATATTGAAAATACTTATGCATTCGATAACCTATATTTATCCCTACCCCCTTTAAAAATGTGTCACTCAGAACTAGGCCTGGGTGAAATTTAAATTACCCCACATAATTAGCATAGTTTGGGGAATTTCTAGTTACGGTCGTTACCAGAAATTCCTGAAACTATGCATCTTACATGGCAAAACCTTACCACACGTGATCAGGGATAAGACAAATAGCCAAAATGCGAGCAGCTGGTGCGCACATCACTTGTGTTTTTGTGCTATTTTTTACCATAAAATGTGTTTCTGTAACATAAACTGATGCTAGGATGCATTTCACGCTGAAATATAGCACTAAATTACAGATTTGCATTTTGTGTAATTTTCCCAAAATTGCACATAATTTCGCATAAGCAAATTGGTCAAATGTTGCCACCCCTACTTAGAAATTCAGTGATAAATGGCGAATGAGTCCTGTCAATAGGAACTTGTAGGCTGCTAACACCTATAGGCATTTTTGGACCACCATGACCAGCAATGCAAAGACAAAGGGGCCCATTAGGATGGCGGGCGGATCGCCCCCGCCAGGCTAGCGGTAGCCACCGCCGGCCTGGCGGGGGCGATCCGCCCACCATCCTTGCTCTGAAAACCCCCCGCCATATTAGGATGGCGGGGGGGACCGCGGCGGACGGTAAGACCGTCCGCCGCTTTTCCGCCCCGGTCACAAGGCGAGGAGACACCGCCAGCCATATTATGATGGGCCAATTTGAATGCCTTTCCATGGCGGCAATGGCGCCAGGGAAAGGCATGCAGAGAATCCCTGCGGGGGCCCGTTGTGGGCCCCCAGGGACTCCGGGGGGTGGGGGTGCACATGGGGGGTACCTATGGTACCCCCGCATTTCAAAGTGCAACATGGCAGGCACCGCGCGGTGCCTGTCATGTTGTGCTTTGAAATACACAACGTGCATTTTTAGCATTGCGGTGGGTGGCGCCCTCGCAATGGTAAAAATACGAGATGCGCCCGCCACTGTGGCGGGCACATCCTAATGCCACCATCGGGTCCCTCGCCCTTATGGCGGGGGGGGGTGGTGCCTTTTTCCGATGGGATGGCGGCCAAAGTATTGAAATGAGTCTTCTTTGTGAATCAGGATCTCAATGTTATGTGGCAATTACTACATTTTACATTCATAAGCCACACATATGAAGCCTGAATTACATGGCAAGTTACGGTTGCACCAAGTGTCACCTAATGTAAAGAGACGAGTGACGGAAATCCATTGTTGTAGCTACGTAAAGATTGTTGAAATCAACTTGAGAGTTATATAAGATGGCGTGGTTGTCTCTGAGGTAGACCCCGGGGTCTGGTGCTAGATGTGGTGACAGATCAATTGCTGACAGGAGGAGTTGATGAGAGCGCATTTTCTTGAGGCTGATCACAAAGAAACCGATCAAGACTTCAAGCTATTTTAACCCTCCCGTACTGCTGGCTAGTGCTCAAACTGGGGATCCCAGAGAACACTCCTTGCTACGCAGATGAGAAATAGACCCTAACATAAAACGGCTCCAAGTGGATTCTAGGAGTTTTTGGTATCATGCAGGAACCAATGGACTTTTTTTTTAGAATAGACGAGTGCGGGAAATTAGCAGCAGAATGAATGATTTAATCCCCTAGATTATTAGTAAAACAGAACTCTAAGTGACGATCCCAAACCTTGAACATGGAAAGTGAAAGGGCGAGATTTTGATCGATACCTTATATCTATTGATCCAAACCTCGATCTGGTCGACTGAACCTTTATTGCCTGTCTGTAAGGAAAGAAAGTGCACCTATTTCCAAGTTAGTTCACCCAAGAAAGGACTCTACTCTCAAAGATCACGGACAACTTCTAGTTTTCAAAAGTTTATTGTAAAGATATAATGAGCTGCAAATACAGGCATCTCAGAATGAGATTCACGAGATACACAGGTCCAATTACATACATGTGCTCTCGGAAAGCCCTCAATCGAGCAACAGAAATCACTAACACAAGTTCTAAGAATAGCAAAGCTATCAGCATAGACGCATATCTCTCCTTCATTTAGGTTGGAGGAAAAAACACACAGGTTAGGCGTCCCTACCCTGTTCTAGATGGTATCCCTACTTAACCAAATCCCAACCTAACAAAGGTGTCAGCAGTGAATGACCCCCCAAGGGAAGTCACTCACTCTAAGTCTCTTGGTGAAAACCTAAAGTTCTCCAGTCATGACCCCTCTCTGCCTACCCATCCACTCTCTTAGGGGTCCTCAGGTCTCTGCTCTAACTCCACCCAGGGGTGCTGTCCCTAATACAAAACAGTCAACAACATTTGAGACGCCCCTTGCGAAACGCCTCTCACGTGGTGCAACTTCAGGCTTTTTCCATGATGCTTTGTATTGGGCCTCAGACGTTAGAGTTGACCTTGCTTCTCAGTCTCTTCTCCGGCCCGCTGATACCCCTTAAACATTCCAGAACCCTCCTCCATGTCTGGGCCGTCTACTGAACAGGCCTCTATTCATTCTCTTATAATTGGATCCCCCCTTTCCTGTTGCAGACAGATATCTGCCGCCAAGAACCCAACTCTCATAGACTTCTAAAAAAGGCTTGCAACATTTCTCAGCCCAGACATGTACGTGTAAATCAATGCTAAAACATTTCAGGCCTACAATATTTCACATTATGATTATAGCATTCAATTTCTTCATTTAATTAAAGCATGTTAAAACTCTTATTCTATTATTTAGAAAACATTACTCTAAATCCTGGCCCATTAATACAATGACCAAAAACGTTAAACAATCTGTGTCGTGAAAAGAAACACCTTCCCTTTTAGCTCCAGCTCTGGCCCTGAGGCCTACCACGTTCTGCGTTTTATCCCAGACCATCTTATATGTTAACAGCTACACGACATAGATTCAAAATAATCTCGTCTAATAAAATCATATAATGTCACGCATTTCTGTATTAGTTCCACTTCTACTTAAATCTCTATATTAGCTATACATTTAGAATATAATTTCAGATACTATTAGCACTCATGGCATTTCTCTTCATGAATTATGCTCTCGATAGGTAAGTATGATGTACTCATACATTCATATCAGCCTGCGCTCTCTCAGTTCCCCCCTTTGATGACCTCTCGGGGTCATCACTAACATTTAAACTGCAGTTATTGCTGGCATTCTCTGCGCTTCCAGAGCTCTCAGGCTCCTGTACTGATTATCTTGTATGGCAGCCAATCTCTGCAACTGTTCTCTTTGGGCCCTTTCTGACCTTCTTGCTCTGTACCATTTGAATACCCTCACCAATCCCCACAATATTATCCCACAGATCAATATTATGATGATAGGCTTTAGGATATACCAAATAAAGCTTTTGCCTAAGGTGGAAAACCACCCTCCAACTGTACTCATTCCGTGGCCCACCTTTTCCCAGACATTTTCTCTACTCAAGTCTTCGATCTCTTTGTGTATATTAGTTATGTTCTTAATAACTTTCTCAAGGGGCTTTGAAAGGTCTGGAATGTAAGTGCAACATTCCTGAACCTTCAAAGCCTTACAGACTCCGCCCTCCTTTGCTAATAAGACATCTAATGCAAGCCGATTTTGAAGAACCATAGCCCTTATCGATTGCATCTCTCCTTCTACCAGCATTAAGGATTGAGCAGTGCTGGCAGACAACCTGTCGACAACTGTTGCCAGTCGTCTAATTTTAACATCATTAAGGATTATTCCCAAAAGAGGGAACATAGCTCCAAAGACATCTCCAACCATTTCTGCATCGCCTAAATCTCTCCTTCCCCTCGATGATGTCTGGCCCTCAATGATCAATAAGTCTTGTGCATGATATATTTTGGGGAAGACAATTGCCAAGTAACATGATCCATACCAGTTGTCAGGTAGTCTCACGTAAGCATTTCTTCCACATACAAAATACACATTTGGAATCACTTGCATTCCCTTCAGGAAATCCTTAGTGTAGTACTCTAAATTAAAAGCATGTTCACAGTCAACTTCACCCACGTATACATTTTCATAATACGTTTTGGCTCGGTGAAGACATAACTTTCCTCTCTGCGCTTTATCTAAAGCTATTGGACCACTACTACCCTTTCTCTTGTGTGACTTCTCTTCCTCGGTCCAATCTATTTTCCCTTGTCCTGATTTCTTCAAAATCTTTTGTCTCCTGTAACGATCATCCACCTGCCCTATGAACTTCTTCTCGACTTCTGACACCTTGCATGTCAGGTTATTTCTACGGGCATGTGAAGTATCCAAGGTAATCCAAGGAATGAAGAATTTGGCCAATCTGTCTTCACTCTTCCAGTAATCCCATTTGTTCATCTGCTTATAATTTGGGACTTCTGGCAACACTGAATCATAATTTGAGAAATAGTATTCAAAACTATCTCTCTCATAAAATATACTAAGCAATAAGCTACATGTAATGCCATATGTCAGAGGGAGGTGATGATAGCGAATTCCTTCATCTACAGACGCAGGCAACTGCATGCAGACGTAGCAATCCTTAACCTCCATGGCATCCACGTATTCATACAAAAGTTTAGCATAAGCATTTGACCTAAAGTCTCCTTGGGACTCGTCTACATGTAACCTGCGGGCTTCTGCAGCCAATAACGCTTTCTCTTGAGTGTTTTCCCTTTTCTCACCTGCAACAGTGGGTGTAAGTGTTACTACAGAATTCGCATCAGTTACCTTTACCTCTTCCTCATGTCCCTTTACATAAGAAATTGTTACCACTAAAGCTATTAATATTATCACTCCTACTATTAGTGTACCTATTATACATTTAGCTCTGCGGTTCGGGGTGCCGGCCTCCATTTCGTCAGACAATCTAGCTTTTCCCTTTCTCTTTGCAAAAAAAGTTCTTTTCCTCTCGTTCCTTTACAGTCTCTTTCAATCCTTTTTTGTCTTTAGAATCCACACAGCTGGAGGCTGACAGCCTTTTTTGCAAAAAGTCCTTTCACAGTTCAAAAAGACAACCCTAGCCCTTCTCCATCCACTCAAGGGGTTCCCTATAATTCTCTGCTTCCTGGGCGCTAGGTAATCTTCTTTTCTTCTGCTTGCTTTATTTACAAAGTCCTTTAACAATCGACTATTAGATTTGTGGTTGCAGCTTCAATAGCATAGTTCAATATTTCCATGCGAAGAGTATGCTCTTCATGTGCTGTTATCGTGGTACCAAAGTCGGGGAATTTCAATTCTGTAAGAAACATGTGTTTTAACTTGCTGAGGCGGGGAGGTCTGGGGAGCACGAATGTTAGTGACCCTTCTTGTTCGACACCGGGTACCAACAGTTGTATTTCCACGGTGATAATGGGCTCAGAACTGGACACCACCACCGCTCGGATCCTCCCTGTCTCCGGTTTCACAGACATTTGTCGCCAGATATGTCCACTCAGGTGTGGAGTATCTTCTGTTAGGCACACGCACTCTTCTTGACCTTCTTCGGTCTGGTGCTTCAGCGCCCTGAGCACCTTCTTCTGGGTCTGAGTCTTCTGATATCGGAGGAAGGGTTGCTTCTGGAGTTGACCTCAGGCTAGAACTTCTTCTTTGCGGCCAATTTGCTTCTCCACGTGCCCTTCTACTCCTTCTCCTTCTGGTCTGTTCTCGCTCTCTTTCAGACCTGTCAGGGTCAGACTCGTACTCCCAGCTGTCTTCTCCTTCTGTAGCGTCTTCTGTTTCGCTGTTGTACTGACCGTCCTCAGCTTGGTCAGACTCGTTCCCTGCTTCCACTGGCACCTCTACAGCTTGGCTAGCCCCCTCTATGGCTTCTTGGTCCTCAGCTGGACGTCCATCCGAGAGAGGAGCTGTTTCCAGAGGTGCTGGAACCCTTTTCGTATGCGACGCGTGTATCCAGTTGGGCAGGCCTCCCACCTTTACAGCTGTACTTGTGATCAGGATGACCTGGTAGGGCCCACGCCAACGAATATCCAAGCAGCTTCTTCTCACATGTTTCTTCACCAGGACCCAGTCCCCAGGATACAGGTCATGGCAAGGGCCCTGGCACGCTGGAACCTCTGCAGCCTGCACCTGAAGGGACACAGAACGCATGGCGTCAGACAGCCCCTTACAATAGTCCAGGATCATATCATCTGTGATATTTAACAGTGCAGTAGCTGGAATAGATGGCAGTCTCATTGCTCTCCCCATTAACACCTCATGTGGTGACAACCCTGTTCTTCTGTCTGGGGTACTACGAAGGCTCATGAGTACTAATGGCAGGGCATCAGGCCAACTCAGGGTCGTTGAGGAGCACACTTTCGCTATTCTGGACTTGATCGTGCCATTAATTTGTTCCACAATTCCTGAGGCTTCTGGTCGGTAACTGCAATGGAGCTTTTGGTCTATATTTAGTGCAACACAGATCATCTTCACAAGCTCGCTGTTAAAATGTGTTCCCCTGTCTGATTCCAAAAAGGCCGGCACCCCGAAACGAGGGATAAGTTCTCTAAGCAGTAACTTAGCCACTGTGAGGGTGTCGCACCTACGTGTAGGGTATGCCTCAACCCATCTGGAGAACACACAAACAACCACCAGGACATAGCGGAGGCGGTTGCATCTTGGCATTTCAATGAAATCTATCTGCATTCTGTTGAATGGACCTCCAGACCTTCCTATGTGACTTAGTGCAACTGGTGTTCTTTTCCCTACGTTCAGCTGCTGGCAGGTCACACAACGCTGGCACACTGCTTCTGCTGCTATTCTAAACTTAGGATTGTACCAAGTCTGTCTAAACACTCTCAGCATAGCGTCTCTCCCTAAGTGTACGGGACCATGTATGAGTCTAGCCATTGGACTCACCATCTCATTGGGCAACACTGCTCTGCCGTCTGCTGAGACCCAAAAATGAGTCTCACCCATTACACATCCTGCCTTTTCCCATGTTTCTTTTTCAGAATCTGGAGCATTTTCTTGCATGGTTGACAGTTCATCCCAAGTATCAACAGTTTCCAGTATCATAGCTAATTCAGTTCTTACATTTATTCCACCCACATCCACCTCTGTGAAAGAATAACCTTGTTCCGCGCAATACCGCGCAACTTCATCAGCATATCTATTGCCTTTCGAAACAAAGTCCTCATTTCTGGTATGTGCGATGCACTTTACAACTGCGATACTTGCTGGACATTGCAAGGCTTCTAACAACAAGCGCACAAACTCTCCATTGCGAATGGGAGAGCCTGAAGAAGTCATGAACCCTCTTTGAGACCATAACTGCCCGTAATCATGAACTACCCCAAACCCGTATTGGCTGTCGGTGTAGATGGTGACTCGAATTTGATTGCCTGCTAAGCAAGCACGTGTTAGGGCAATAATCTCGGCTACCTGAGCGGAGTTTACTCCTTCCAGGCACCCTGCTTCCACAACTCCTTCAATTGTACAAACAGCATAAGCTGCTCTCAACTGCCCAACTTCGTCTCTTACACATGAGCCATCGACAAAGAAAACTTCGTCTGGGTCGGTCAGTGGCTCATCTACGATGTCGGGTCTGGGTTTGGTGCATAGTTCTGTCACATCGAGACAGTCATGGTCTGTATATTCATCATCATCATCAATATCATTTGGAAGTGGCATTAAGGTAGCAGGGTTCAAAACAGAGCATCTCTTGAGGGTCACGTTCTCTGCAGCAAGAATAACTTGCTCATAGCGCGTGAGCCTGCTATTGGTCAGATGCTGTGTTTTGGTCCTGGTCATCAACAGTTCAACAGAATGTGGCACGCACACCTCTAACGGGTGCCCCATGACGATATTTTCACATCTCTCAATGCTGACACCCGTTGCAGCAACGGATTTGAGACATCCGGGCAACGCTGCGGCTACTGGGTCTAAAGTAGCCGAGAAATAAGCAACTGGTCTACGGGCATTCCCATGGATTTGGACCAACACAGACAACGCACAACCTTCTCTCTCACAACAGTAAAGAAAGAATTGTTTATTGTAATCAGGCATTCCCAATGCCGGAGCACGACACAGGTCCTCTCTCAGCTGTAAGAATGCCATCAAACAGTCTTTGTCCCATGGTACCGGATCACTCACCTCTTTGTGCGTCAGTTTTTGCAAGGGCTTTGCTTTCAGTGAAAAGTTCACGATCCACTGTCGGCAATAACCCACCATCCCTAGGAACATCCTGACCTCTCTCTGAGTCTGAGGCGCGTTCATTTTCATGATCGCCTCTATCCTGTCTGGTGACACCTTTCGTTTGCCTTTCTCAATTCTGTGTCCCAAGTACTGTACTTCTGTCAGGCAGTACTGCAATTTTCCCGGGGACACCTTGTGCCCATTGGCAGCTAGGTGATTTAACAAAGCAATGGAATCTTCCCTGCAAGCTTCTTCTGTTTCTGACGCCACAAGGAGGTCGTCTATGTACTGGACCAGAACTGACTTCTGGGGCAGCACTAGACTCTCAAGATTTTTCTTCAGAAGCTGGTTAAAGATCGATGGACTCTCTGTATACCCCTGAGGGATACGACACCATGTTAGGACACGATTTTCCAGCTTAAATGCGAAAAGAAAATGGCTATCTTCGTCCAAAGGGATCGAAAAGAAAGCCTGACAAAGATCTATCACAGTGAACCACTCAGCTTGGAATGGAATCTGAAACAGTATCACTGATGGATTCGGTACCACTGGACAACACGAAACGACTATGTTATTAATCTTTCGAAGGTCCTGCACTATCCGGAATTTCCCATTTGGTTTCTGCAGACCCATAATCGGGGAGTTACATGGACTACCCACGATTTCTTTCAGTATTCCCTGTTTAATCATGGACTCGATCACGGGTTTTATGCCTGCAATCGTTTCTGGAGTCAGTTTATACTGGGGTGTTCTTGGGAACTCAGCATGCGGTTTCACTACAATTTTCACTGGGTCCACCCCTTTGACCAATCCAATCTCTTCCCCAGTGAAATCCCATACCTCTGATGCCACTGTCTCTCTCAAATCCCAGGGAAGCTCGTCTACTGTCAAAGTAGGGTACAGCTCCACACATATTCTTGAGTTTGCAACTTTGAAATCTGCATCATCATCATTAGTCAATACCTCCACTCCCTGGGGTGTACAATATATAGTACAATTCAATTTGCACAACAGGTCTCTTCCTAGCAGACACACAGGGCTTGAATCGCAAACCACAAATTGGTGCTCATCGCTGTACTTCCCTATTTTCACCTGTACCGGTTCTGTCAATTGGCTGGTTATTCTCCTGTTTGCGACCCCTACCACCTGTATGGTCTCTCCAGACATGGGCAGGTCTGGAACTGCAGCTGATCTGATCGTGGATCTAGTGGCTCCTGTGTCCACCAGAAATGTCGTAGGGCACCCTGCTACTTCTGCTTCCACATAGGGTCCCCTCTGATCTACCTCTAAGGCTGCCCCGAGGGTGCAGTCTTCTCTCTCCACTCTCTGTCCGGTTAATGGGTCCACATAATAGCATTCTTCACCTTCCACAAACAGGGGCATTTGTCTATAGGTCTTACCCATACTCCCTACTCGAGGAGGTTGCGGGAACTGGGCTCGGGGAGGAGCCCCCCCCCCTTTGAGCACCTTTCCTTGGTATGGCGTCGCCCCTCTCATAGGTGCGCTCTGGACCTCTTCCTCCTCTATCTCTTGCTCTCCGATCTCTACATTGTAAGGGCACTCGCGTTTCCAATGCCCCAGCTCGTTGCACTGGTGGCACCTAGTCGTTTTCTTCAAGGTAGCTATGTCTACTCTGGGTCTAAAGGTAGTACTCTCCTCATTACCCTTGTTCTGACTGTACTGCTTCTTACCTCCTGTACCTGTCCCTTGCTGCTGTTGTTGCGGTCCCCCCTTTCCTGCTGTCTGCAATTGTACCACCATCAGCTTTTCTTTTAGTTTCTTAGCCTTGGAGTCTACCTCATCACAGCAGTACCTGGCATATCTCAGTATTTCATCTAGGGGTTTACTTTGCCAACAAATCGAGTGTTGCTGAATCATTAAACTAATATCCGGTCTTAGTCCCAGGACGAACTTGGACACGAATTGCCCTATGTCTTTTGGATCCATTACATCCAAGCCGCTATACTGTTTAAATGCCTTCAGCAATCTCTCGTAATATTCATGAACTGTCTCTTTGGGTTCCTGTCTTGTTCGATCTATTCTGACCCAATCTATGTCTTGCATTGGCACCTTCTCTTTCAGCCAAGTCATCACTCTCTCGAATTTTGCCATCACAATCTCAGACGGCCCATTAGTCTTGGCATCTCTCTCTGGCTCCGTTGTGGGCCACTCAGCGCTAACCTTACATGCTGTCCACAGATCTCCTGGTACTACAATGTCAAACAGCGTGTTCAGATCTATCCAAAGGACCTTTGAGATTTTTACAAATCTCTCCACTTGCTTGTACCACTCCACTGGGTTTTCACGTAATTTGGGGAAAGAGGTGGTAAAAGCAGCTAAATCTCCCCTACTCCAAGGGACATGTACATAGTTCCCATTTGCGACTTCACGCAAAGGGTAAGCTTCTATTCCCTGCTGTCCTGGTGTCATACCAATCATGCTTCTCCTGCCGGTCCCTTTCTTGGACCACCTCTCTTCCCACTTATCCAGTGCTCTCCATGTCCTTATTCCAGTAATCAGTTCCCTTATGTGTGTTTTCAGCCCAATCGTTCTCCTCTCATCTAGGTCTCGATCTGAGTAATGTAGCCTGTGGTTACCCTGTAATGCCTTGGTTCTTGACAAGTCCACCATATATTTGCCTGCTAGTTCGACTAACTTCTCATGGACTGCTCTCGCTTTTCGAGTAATGTCTTTTGCCATATACAGTATTTCATCCTGTTCATACATTTCCATTCTTTCTAAAGGCAGGGTACCATCTACCATGTCATCCAGATCTGACCTTAAGCTGGAGACATCAAGTCTCTTGGCTTTTATCTCAGCTCGCAATATATCTTTTGAAGGGGGCTCACTGGTCTCCCTCCCATCCCAACTTCGAGCTCTACGTTTGGGCTCAGGAGAGTTAATGGGTGGCCTCCCTCGCTCCCATCTCTCCAGGTCCCATGCTCGGCCATCCGATCTTGGAAGGTGATGGAACACGGGCCTGTTATCCCTGCTCTCTCTCTGCCCACTCTCTTCTTCTTCTCTCCTCTCACCGCACACCTCTCTGTTATTTTCCCTCTGGTCGCTACACTCCCTTTGCCTCGTATCACTCAGTATCCGATACGATCCTTCCTGGTTCCCCATATTCCCTGGGCTGCGCTCATTTCTGTCATCACAGGGACTATGGTGCGACCTCTCACAACTCCCATTCTGTTCTCTGGTGCCTGGCACACAGTGTGGACATTTAAAGCTGTTTCTATACTCTTGCGCTCTCCTCTCCCCTTCACTGAGTATTGGGCGCGCCACCCCTTCATTCCCGGGGCCCCCGTTTTCCAGGTCTGTTCTACCTCCATTCCGGGCCCAATGGGTGACTCCCCTACTCCCTCTACAGTCCCACTCCGGGCTACTCTCCCCAGCCCCGCAGTGAGTCCGTGCTCTGCTGTCCTGACTTTCCCTTTCTGCTTCTGCAGCATTGATGCACTTTTGAGCCTTTACTGCCTCATCCCACTGCTTCATGTACTCATTTAGCTCTTGAAAGGATTTTCGTCCAGATCCCCTCAGATCCATTGGCCATCTAGGGCCCCCAGGATCTCCTCCCGGGTCCCCTGCTGTGTGCATCGGTGTACTCCACTCTCTGGGTATCGGCATCTGACTTGGGGAATTAGTGGTATCGTTCCTCCTTGCCTTCTCTGCTCTTTCTCTGTCCTTCCGTACCCGTTCCTCCCCTCTTGCTCTTTCTTGGTCATATATCGATATTATAGGACCTATGGTAACAGGTACCTGTAGTGCATCTGGTAATGGGTAGGATGTGGCGCTTTCCGTTTCCGGCGCTCTTTGTACCACAAACCTACCGACTACCTGTTGCACCTGACTAGGCTGGAGCAACTCTTTCTTTGGCTCAGGATCCCACTCTGAACTGGGAAGCGGTCTATGCTCTCCTGCATTGCCCCCCTTTTCTCCTTCAGTATTCTCGACCTCTCCCCCTGCTCTATTATACGGGGGTGGCCTGTCTGTCAGTAATCTGTTTATCAGGCTGTCCTCTGTTTCGCTCTCATCATCTTCTTCTAGGGGGCTTTTATTTACTGGCGCCTCTAACACTGGGTACAGTTTATTTATTTCCAAATTATGCACTCTCCATCTTTTAGCATCCGCATCCCACCTGGCATCCTGTACTGCCCTTACCGAGCGTTTCACCCTTTCTTGTCGTCTGTTCATATTCCTTTCATGCGCTGCCCTAAGCCATGCATCAAGGGCTTCAAACTGGGTTGGTCTAGGCAAGGGTCTCTTTGAGGTCATGACTGATTTCAATCGATGTAACACCTCTAATCTGAACGTCCCGTACTTCGGGAACGTCAGTTCCTCGTTTCCTTCAGTAATCTTACTCCACTCTGATATCCAAAGGATCGTATGCAACCCAACATTTACTGCCATATAACGAGCTGGCGTACCCTCCGGCGGGGCTTCTTCCCCTTCATACGATCCTCGCCTCTCTTTCTTAAACAGCGCTTTCAACCATTTAAAACACTTCATAATTATGCGCACAAAATTCAGCCTCGCTACTCTGTTTGCTTCCTGATGACAATCCACCAATCCTGTCGCGGCTTTGCTAGCTTGGCCTATCACAGCGCAGTCTTTCTCCTGTTGGCCAATCACGTCGCGACCCTGTATGACGTGTTCGCTAGCTGGCCTATCACAGCGCGGTCTTTCTCCGGTCAGCCAATCACTGCGCGACACCACCTGACGTCTCTTTTCTCCGCTTCGCAGCAGCACCCCTCCTTTCTCAACTCGTCTCCCGGTTATGCATGCGTCCCATTCATACACTGAAAAATGACTACTTCCGACCAAGCGGTCACTTCTCTCGACTGTACGTCCACAGTCTATCTGTAATTGTCAACACAACTGACGAGATGTCTATCGTCTTTCTGATAGGTTACTTACACACACAGTAACTTCCGACCAGCGTCCGTTACTCACGCACTCACTCTTACGTTCCCCCTATCTCGGTCTCTCGGGTGATCAATGGTACCTCATGACCCCCTTCACACTAGTTGACAATTACTCTGGGTGTCCGATACACCCGAACCACTTAAGCTCTCCTTGAACTTAAGATTTCCACCGGTTGCGCGCGCTCACAACCTGTTCCACAGTCACTCTACAGACATTCAACTCCGCCAGACATTACAACATAGATACAATACAAAAACACCGCAATCTAACACGCATAACCCTTTATACTCACTCTCTCTGATACTGCTGCTTTTTCTGTCTCACGTCATCCGGATCTTCATCTGCGGGCTGTTCTTCCGATCATCGATTTCTAGGGGCCTTGGGGTAAGCTAACCTGGCCTAGGTCACCGTCCTCAAGAAGGCAACCATCCTCTATAGCTACCAACTGAAAGGGCGAGATTTTGATCGATACCTTATATCTATTGATCCAAACCTCGATCTGGTCGACTGAACCTTTATTGCCTGTCTGTAAGGAAAGAAAGTGCACCTATTTCCAAGTTAGTTCACCCAAGAAAGGACTCTACTCTCAAAGATCACGGACAACTTCTAGTTTTCAAAAGTTTATTGTAAAGATATAATGAGCTGCAAATACAGGCATCTCAGAATGAGATTCACGAGATACACAGGTCCAATTACATACATGTGCTCTCGGAAAGCCCTCAATCGAGCAACAGAAATCACTAACACAAGTTCTAAGAATAGCAAAGCTATCAGCATAGACGCATATCTCTCCTTCATTTAGGTTGGAGGAAAAAACACACAGGTTAGGCGTCCCTACCCTGTTCTAGATGGTATCCCTACTTAACCAAATCCCAACCTAACAAAGGTGTCAGCAGTGAATGACCCCCCAAGGGAAGTCACTCACTCTAAGTCTCTTGGTGAAAACCTAAAGTTCTCCAGTCATGACCCCTCTCTGCCTACCCATCCACTCTCTTAGGGGTCCTCAGGTCTCTGCTCTAACTCCACCCAGGGGTGCTGTCCCTAATACAAAACAGTCAACAACATTTGAGACGCCCCTTGCGAAACGCCTCTCACGTGGTGCAACTTCAGGCTTTTTCCATGATGCTTTGTATTGGGCCTCAGACGTTAGAGTTGACCTTGCTTCTCAGTCTCTTCTCCGGCCCGCTGATACCCCTTAAACATTCCAGAACCCTCCTCCATGTCTGGGCCGTCTACTGAACAGGCCTCTATTCATTCTCTTATAATTGGATCCCCCCTTTCCTGTTGCAGACAGATATCTGCCGCCAAGAACCCAACTCTCATAGACTTCTAAAAAAGGCTTGCAACATTTCTCAGCCCAGACATGTACGTGTAAATCAATGCTAAAACATTTCAGGCCTACAATATTTCACATTATGATTATAGCATTCAATTTCTTCATTTAATTAAAGCATGTTAAAACTCTTATTCTATTATTTAGAAAACATTACTCTAAATCCTGGCCCATTAATACAATGACCAAAAACGTTAAACAATCTGTGTCGTGAAAAGAAACACCTTCCCTTTTAGCTCCAGCTCTGGCCCTGAGGCCTACCACGTTCTGCGTTTTATCCCAGACCATCTTATATGTTAACAGCTACACGACATAGATTCAAAATAATCTCGTCTAATAAAATCATATAATGTCACGCATTTCTGTATTAGTTCCACTTCTACTTAAATCTCTATATTAGCTATACATTTAGAATATAATTTCAGATACTATTAGCACTCATGGCATTTCTCTTCATGAATTATGCTCTCGATAGGTAAGTATGATGTACTCATACATTCATATCAGCCTGCGCTCTCTCAAAAGTAATATCTGAATTTAGGACTGGAAGATTAATGCCCCACTATGCCCTTGAAGAACGGGAGGTTTAACTGCGGGCAGGAACTATCAGGCAGGCCAGCAAAGTGCTGTGAACTAAAGCTGGTATTAGGCATTTGGCCCAACCCCTGCATCACCACAGAGATGAAGATAATTTACACTTTTGTCTGTATTTCTCTCATTGTTAGGTCTAGCGTGAAGGTCCAGGTATTGCAAGACCTATTGTTTAAAATATACAGAGAGTGGGCTTAGGGCCAAAGCCCTTCAGTCATTTCCACGTGTGGGTCAGCCTCATTCAGCCACTGATTTGTAATTTTGCCAAACACGTTTTTAAACAGCCAATAGGAATATACACAGCTCACCTCATGCAATTGGTGTATTCTTGCACTTCCTTGGGAATGCTGAAATTCCATTACAGACGGGATTATTTTACATCGTAAAAATTCATTTAATCATTACCTATTCAATTCTATATCTTGTAAATGCATTGCATACAGAAAGCAATCATTTATAGTTACTTTTTTCTCTGCAGCTGCATATTTTCACTGCGTTTGTCAGGACTTCAGTGCAAGTCTGACTTTACGATGGTTGCCTAATTGCTTTTTATGCTTACACTTTGGGATGGCCTCCCTCCAAAATGGTAGTACTGACATCTTGTAAGAGGCTGGCTATGACAGTACCCCACCCTCCTTTCTATTGTAGCTGATGATGGCCCTTCCTTGTGAGCTGCTCTCTGTGGCTTAAAGCAGTCTTGGCTTCTGCTCTGCCTGCTAGCTAGCTACTTTGATAAGCTCGCTGGCCAATCATTTTCTTTCAATGTTGAACGCCCAGCATTTTCAATGACCTGCTTTCCAGGCTGCTTCTTTATTTTTAATGCTGAGTGACCAGCCGCCTTCTGCTGCCCATGCTGAGCTGCTCATTTCCTGTGCCTGTTGATCACTCTACATAGTATAGTATAGTTTATATAAATGTTGTGCAGTGACAATACTTAACCATTTGAGATATTGAAAACATAATACCTCACTAATACCACTAAGGCAGCATTAAGCCACTTAGCGTCGCTTACTGATGTCTTGTAAATAAGGCATCCTTTCACTCTATGCTTAGCGTGAAATGGGAGGGCAGTGGTTTTTGCAGTGGGCATTCCATCGCAACACCCCAATCACGACCATCACCATTACAAACACTACCATGATTATTATCAGCATCATTGCCACTGTCACCACCTTTACAATCACCAGAAGTGTCTTTACCTCCACAATTACTACCCTCACTGTTATCATCAACACCAGTTTCATTATCACCCTCTTAATCACTACCAGTACCATTACCAGCACAGGTGTGCAGTCAAAATATCGAATTGTTAATATCAACCTACACTAATATCGAGTTTTTAATATCCTAGGGCCAGAATATTGAAGTCAAGAATATTGTTGACCAGAATATCGACAGCATGGTAAGTAATATCGATTTTCTTAATATTGTAGTGGGTAATATCAAAGTAAATAATATCGTTAGCAAACATATTGTGGTAAATAACTTTTTTTGTGTTATGCATATTAGTATGTATTTTATATGTATGTTTAACATTTTTTATATGTTTGATTATTTTTAAATATATGTAGTACATGTTTAGAAAATAGCAATTTTTTTTAAAATACATTTTGCGTTTTAGTATCAGAGCGGGTTGTGGGTTTATAGGGGAATAGGGTGGGAGTAATTTAATTATATGTTTTCATTTATTGTTATTTATTGTTAATGTATTGCTAATTAATTATGAATTGGTAATTAATTTGTATTAATTGGTTATAGTATAAATATATTAATTATAATTTATTTATATTAATTTTTATTGATTTTCATTGATAATAATTTATTGTAAATTAATTATAAATAGGTAATAATTTGTATTAATTGATTAATTGATATTTCAATTAATTATGTTATTTTTAATGTGTAGCAGGTTGTGTGTTTATAAGGGAATATGGTGGGAAGTAATTCATATATAATTAATTAGATAATGTGTTTTTGTCGATTGTTATTGTTAATTATTTATTGTTAATTAATTATTAATTGGTAATATATTTTTATTAATTGATCAATTGATAATTACATTAATTGTGTTATTATTTATGTGTGGCGCATTGTGTGTTCATAGGGGATTAGGATGGGAAGTAATTTAATGTTATTTACGTATATATTATTTATTTTCATATGTATTTATTTATCATTTTTTGTTAAATAATATTTGTTATTTATTTTACAAAAATATTAAATTGATACATATGTTAATTTAACCCCTACGCTATCCTACATTTTCCACACTGTTACACTCACTGGAGTTGGAATAGTAATTTTTAACCCTCCGCTATCCAACACTTTCCCTACTGTTGCACTCTCTGGAGTGGGAATAGTAATTGTTACCCCTAGGCTATCCAACACTTTCCCTACTGTTGCACTCTCTGGAGTGGGAATAGCAATTTTTATCCCTACGCTATCCAACACTTTCCCTACTGTTGCACTTTCTGGAGTGGGAATAGTAATTTTTATTCCTACGCTATCCAGCACTTTCCCTACTGTTGCACTCTCTGGAGTGGGAATAGTCCTTTTTACCTGTACGCTATCCAAAATGTAATACATTTTTTTAATTAGTTTTACATTGTTATCATATTTTATTTATATTATTATTTTATGTATATACATTTATTTGTAATTTATTAATCATTTTTTGTTAAATAATATTTGTTATTTATTTTACAAAAATATTAAATTGATACATATGTTAATTTAACCCCTACGCTATCCTACATTTTCCACACTGTTACACTCACTGGAGTTGGAATAGTAATTTTTAACCCTCCGCTATCCAACACTTTCCCTACTGTTGCACTCTCTGGAGTGGGAATAGTAATTGTTACCCCTAGGCTATCCAACACTTTCCCTACTGTTGCACTTTCTGGAGTGGGAATAGTAATTTTAACCCCTACGCTATCCAACACTTTCCCTACTGTTGCACTCACTGGAGTGCGGATAGTAATTTTTACCCCTACGCTATCCAACACTTTCCCTACTGTTGCTCTCACTGGAGTGGGATTAGTATTTTTACTCCTATGCTATCCAACACTTTCCCTACTGTTGAAGTCACTGGAGTTGGAATAGTAATTTTATTTCCTCCGCTATCTAACATTTTTTGTAATATTTTAGCTAATGTAGTGTATAATTATTCTAAAAAAGATTACAAATAATCGTATTTTTTTAATTTGTCACTTATGTTTATTTAATTTGTATTTATATTATTGTTTTATGTGTATCGATGTATTTATAATTTATAATAAAAAAATTAAACAATTTGTTATTAAAATAAATATTAAAACTGTAATAAGTAAGTATATATAGTATATATTATATGTATGTGTTTAATGTATTTTTAAATTATGTATATTACTTACAATTTGTAAGCATTTTACAATATTTCGAACTGTTTATTTTGATTATATGTATTATTTACTTTATTTTACATTATTTAATTAACTTTAAAAAAACAATATTTTTAACAACGATATTTTTGACATCAATATTGTTTTTCTCAATATTTTTGCACTTACCATAATATAGATAGTATGTCGATATTCTTGACTTCAATATCTTTGCTGCAATATTTTTGTAGGTCGATATCGTGACCTTCGATATTTTGTCAGTGATTCACCAGCACCATTACCATCATTACTACCACCACAACAGGTATTATCACTACCAATATCAATAACCTCATCACAACAATATTTATCCCTACAATTGTCACTATTACCTCAATCACCATTACCACTACTATTTCCACTGCTACCACCAACACCTTTCCCACTATCAATAACACAACCTTCAACACAAACACAATAAAGACTCCCATTTACAACACCATCACCACTACCACTACCATCACCATTATCACTATTAGTCGCCAATACTACCACTACCACCACTACCACAATCTTACATGTTTGTATGTGTAAGAGAATTTGAGATTCGTTTGTATGTCTGCTTGTCAGAGAAAGGATGATATGATCATGCGTGTGAGATAACTTGTATGTGCACTATCATCAAAATAAAGAAAGCAGTTAAAAAAACACCAGGTCTGACTTTCACGTGGTTAAATCATGCATTTCTGTTTGCTTGTGTTTTGCATGCACTGCTCCCTCAAAGGCAGCTGTATTGGCAGTACTAGGTGTAGCTGTCAGTTGGTATTTTTGTATTGCTCCCAGACAGTGAGAGAATGCAACAAAGGGCAGATTGGTGTTGGTTTGATGGACCACTCTGAGTTACTGAGGGGGAGGCGCTGTCACCTACCTTACTTGCACATCATAAACGCTCTGCCTGAGCCTTCTCACAAGTAGTTTGACACTGATCTTTTGTGACCCCAGACAAGCTATCACCGGGACAGGGAGAAAAGGGCTGCCTGACAACTTAGGGGGTTGAAAACCTCTAGAACCTTCCTCCACTTCAAAGTGGGCAGCAGGTAAATATTGGACCCTAAGATACAACTCTTCAGGACATTTCTGGACTTTTGGATTACTGCCAGGAAGAAGGACTGATGTGCTGCTAAATCGACTGCCACTCTGCTGGACTGCCACCCTGCCGTCCTGTCCTGCTGCCTATTTGCCTGGGTGAGAAGGACTGGACCTGCAACCTGTACCCAAGATCACCAAAGTGACTTTAAGGGCTAGTCTTTTGTACCCAGCACCTAGTCCTGCCCTCCAAAGTGGTGACTCCCCACTCCTGGACCTTTGGAAGTGGTCTACATTCCTCCTGAGCCGAGGTCTGCCCGTCTGCTGTCGGTGTCCCAGGAGGCTGTGGTTATTCCAAGGAGGAGCCTGCACTCTCGCGCACTATTAAATTGCAGTTCATCTCTCGCGGCATGGGACGTGTGTGGGCCGCACTTGGGCAAAGCGACCCCTTCCCCTTTGGGAATGTTTGTAAAAACGTTTTTAAGGATCAGGTCCCAAAAAAAACGTTTTTTTTTAATGCAACCTGTTTTCTTTTAAGGAAAACAAGCTGCATTTAAAAAAAAAGATTGCTTTTTTTAAAAGCAATCACAGACATGGTAGTTTGCTGACCCCAGCAGGTCACCATCCCGTGATTTTAGCGATTCCTAGGGTCGCAAATTGCAATCTACCTCATGAATAATAATGAGGTAGGGCGATTTGTGACCCACTGTGAATCGGTATATGAAACTCTTGGAGTTTCTTACATTGGAAATTGCGATAACCTAATTGCGATTTTCAGAAAATCGCAATTTGTTACTCGCAATTTCCAAATTTGATACATGTGGCCCTTAGTGCCTCCTTTACCAAACCAGTGGCAGCGCCACCGCAGATGTATGAATCAAAGACAGCGAGCTCAGCCCTATATGGGGCAGAGTTGTGGGGTTTCGAAAGGCTGGTTTATCATACTAGATTGGAGAATACGTTTCTGAGGAGTTTTGTCCAGTTGCCAAAGAGTACCCCTCTCCACCCTTTAAGGTTAAACATGGACAGAAAACCAATCACTGATACGGCCAAGTTTTGCCCCCTGTTATTAGGGATTAGGACCAACCCTGAGCTAGGCTCCTATGCCTAAGCGCTTGATGAAGTCATTTTTCCAGATAAGCAGAATAAAATTGGGTGGCTAAAGAATGTAAAGCATCTATTATCTGACCTAGAGTTAGAGGGCCTCTGGGAGAATAGGGACCCAGCCTCAATTCCTACTAAAGCCCTTCTCAAAATGCAGTATTGGGGTTGGGTAGCCCAAACAGCAGCCTCGAATTCTAATGAGGGCCAGTTAACTCTAGAATATACAGAACATAAATCCACTGCTTTCTTTGAACCATATTTAAAAGTAATTCAGATGCCTAGTGAAATTATATATGCAGTTCAGATTTGGCATGCTTCCCCTTAATGTCATCGCCCGCTCTTGGAGTTCTACTCAAGCGTTAGTGCGGTTCTGCCCTCTTTGCACCAGTAGTGTAGAATCCCTAGCACATGTCCTGTTTGCCTGCACAGCCTATCGCTGCTCAAGAGAGAGGTGCATCGCACCTATATGCAGGCAGATAGGAAAACGCAATCATGTAGAAGCGTTGCAAATACTTAGATCAGAACCTAAGCCAGTGGTAGCATGTGCTGTGGCAAAGTTCGTGGGCCTTATGTGGGTCGGCAGCAGGAGGAAGCTGCTGCAAGCAGATTGAGGGGTTTGAGGAGAAGCTCACTACACCTGCTTTGTAATATTCTGGAGTTGCAGTTGCTTTGTATCCTAATAAGGACACTGTGATATTCCCCATGGCTCTACATAATTTGTCTTGGCTACCCAGCTGTCACCCTTTGAAGACGTTGGATCTCCAGAAGTTTATTGTTGCCACTGTCCAGGGTATCCCAGACTGTTCTGTATATGCATCTTGTCTCTGGTTCTAGTTCTAGTTCTAGTTCTAATTGGTTTGATGATGAGTTTTATCTAACAATTTACAATTTTTATGAATGAGGTGAATCCCATAATGTATTTAGAGGTCTTTTGTCTGTGATATGTTTTAAGCTTTTATCAATTTATTACTCTTAAAGTAAGAGTTGAACTGCATTTTATACTGAGAGGTCTTTTCTATCTAACGATTATTTGTCTCATATTTTAACCTCTTATGTAAGAGTTATATTGCACATTGTACTTTTATGGCCGAACAACTGAAATTCGATTGGTACTCTTGTTCTGTTGGCCTAACTGGGTCCCCGTAGCCAGCCTGCATTGCTTCGTGGCCGGACTGAACTTGTGACTGTGTCCTGGCCTGACGCGATCAGATAACCACATTTAGCACTTTGTGCTTTTTGACGCTATATTCACTGAACTCTTTAAACTTGCATAACTGGTTCCACTGATTGGATGTTTGTGATTTTGGTCTTGATTTATTTATTTAAATGTACTCAGGTTTTCGGAATTGGTGTGGGATTTCTCTTGTATTGTGTTTACACTTTATCACATTTTGAAGTGCTGCATACATTTACATCTTGCCTCTAAGTGAAGCCTGACTGCTCTGTGGCAAGCTACAAGAGGGTTGGGCACAGGTTAACTTGGGGGTTGCTTGTGACTTCACCCTGACAAGGATTGTGGCTGCTGCTTGAGTAGGGATTCACCCCTTTTAACCAATAACCCATTTTTTTACACAGAGAAAAATAATCAACGAATGCTGATGCAAGTGAAACCAAAATTCAATAAGTTAAAAGTCCATGGCTGTCTTAGTGACATAAGTGACCTGGGGGCATTAGGGAAATATGTGGTAAAAATGGGAAGCCTGCCTTTACACTACTTGAAAAGATGGGGTACTGTAGTGGCAGTGATATGCTCAGGATGGGAGCACATATATAGTGTGTTGCAGGAGATGGAGAGGAGTAACTCTAGGGCAGGAGGTGGCAGCCGCTGTTGAGCATTTTTCATACCTGTTTGAGGAGCTGGGAAATCCACACGGACTCTGTAGTTAAATGTCAGGATTTTGAGTGCAGCTGCTCTGGGGTCTGTGAACTACATCTTTTGCAGATCTTCCACAAGAAACCTAAGAAAAGAGGAGTATTTAGGTACCTAGAGTAGAGTCGTGTACTATGAAACACTTGCAGAATGTATTTAAGTCCAATTAGATCAATATACATGGGAACGAGTAGCTATCACTCAAAGTGTTATATAGAGGATGTAAAAATGCTACACATAAACGCAACATATACGTGGAGAAGCCACACATAAACAAAATGAAAACCTGACATTTCTGTTCAGGAACATGATGAAGTGGATGCTGTTTTTTGAAAGCCAAAATGGAGTAACATATTACCTCACGAGAAAAGCTAAGAAGCGAAAGTACAGCCTCTTTTGTGGAAACTAGTACCAGTGGATGTAACTATTTTTGAAAATGACCCATTTGCAAATAGTGAAAATAAGAAGCTCTGTTTCGAGAAAAAAACCTCATAACACTCTGCGATTAGCATCAATATGTGGATGATACTAGAGCTCTCTGAAGATTTAATCTCCTAAATACATTAACCTGTTACTCTCGGCAGGATGCCATAGTGGATAGCTTAACAACAATTGAAATAGATTCCCCAGAAAACGATTTTTTGCCAATCTAACCACAAAATCCAGCATCCTTGCTCCAGAGTGGGTGCAATCTTTCTCTCCCCTGAGCTGTAATTTAGCCCTGTAATCTGGCCCTTGTGAAGGATGCCAGATTGCTAGGCTTTAACTTAGACTACCATCTAGACCTTTAGAGGCAAATATCGTCTCTAGCCAAAAGTGAACGCCACCAACTAAGACTACTCTGGGGCGTCATTCCTGAGCAAGATTTGAAATCTGTGGTCCAGACATTGGATATTTCCAGACTGTATCATGGGAATCCACTTGTCTCTGGTGTATTGTGTCCCCAAGGTGCATATACCATCCATGAGAGCAGTATTCAGGGGCAGGTCCTCAGCTATGGCGGAGGAGCGCCGCCCCACTTCTCGCAGAGCAGTTTATTTTTTTAATAACCTTGTTGTTTACATTTTATTTTTCTGTGCTACAGGGCTGGGTTAGGGTGGGGCAGGGCTGGTGGCACAGGGGGAGGAGTAGTTTGCACACTCCAAGAGTGCATGACTGCTTGGCTGGCCATATTGGGCCAGCCAAGCAGTTATGCGCACTTTGCAACCTCCCCACCAGGCTGTAATTCACAGCCTGGTGAAGGACATGCACAGGCTCCCTGTCCCTGTCTGAGCGCCATACGACGGCGCACAGACCAATCACAATGCTGCATTGCACTGTTATGATTGGCTATGGGGAGCCAAGCACAACGCTGCATTGCACTGTTATGATTGGCTATGGGGAGCCTGGGTGCTTCCTGGTTTGGATCTCACCAAGAAGAGCAGCAACGTGACGGAGAGACGGCGGTCGTTTAAAAGGTAAGTGTATTTTTTTTCAATCCCGCAGCCCTGTCACCCCTGCTCCTTGCCAGCCGCTACTCACATTGTTCCAGACTGCTGCCCATTTGTGATAGGCCAAAGAAATTTAACCACATCTCCAGTATTCTTTGTTCCGTGCAATAGCTCTACATTGAAGCACGACCCCAATTTAACACTGCATGCATCACTCAAAAAGACTCCTGCATTTCTACACACTCCTACCTGGTTTGAAAACTGAAAATCTCTAGTATTCACCGATGAGCAAGAATCACTGATTCTCCCTGCTCGAACCACTGACATTCAGGCAATAACGGTATATGCGCCTGCCCGAGGCCACCCTGTGGCCATCAGGAGGGCGGGCCCTTAGTCGCGGAGGGCTGCCCCCGTCCAGTAAATGGTCAGCCACTCCTCCCCAGGGCAGGCGTTGCCCTGTGGGATGTGGGCGGGTCAGGTGAAGCGCGTCCGGGGCGGCAGGCAGGGAGAGGGGGGTATATCCCTCCCCCTCGCCATTGCTCCGGCCTCTTTGCCGCTCCGGACGTTGTGCGCTCCACATCGGGGACACTAGCGTCGGGTGCTGTCTGCTGTGGCTCTCCGCCGGCGTGTTTCACTGTGGTGAGTCGGGAGGCTGGCGGGGGTTACAGCGTTTTCATGATGGGGCAGCGGTGGTGCCTCTGCCCCTGCGCGGGTCAGGGGGCATGCCGCTGCCAAGTGCCCCGGGAGATTTCTCCATGATACAGCCTCTGTATGTGTAGCGTGAGGGATTATGAAATGCGTGTGTTGCCCGATTATCGTTGCCTGGGCACTGGTGCGGGGTACCTTGTGAGGTCCTTTTGTGTTTTCAGCAATCGTTTCAGGTCAGCCCGCGCAGCCAGGGGTTAACAAGGAAGCTCAAGGGCAGAGGGCATAGTTCGGAGGAGTTTGCAGTGAGCGGGCGCGAGATTCACAAGGGTACTAGGCGAAAGTTCGATAACATCCCGCGTGGATGGTGGCGTGAGGTCTATCTTACCGCGCTTTGCATGCACGGGATAATGCGGGTTCAAGTATACTAACGGACTAATTCTTTCCAAAACGATAAGGTTGTTAAATGCTTTGTACTGACTTTTCAGAAGGAGAATGTGCTCAAACGGTAGAGCGCTCGCTTAGCATGCGAGAGGTTGAGGGGTCGATGCCCGTATTCTCCAGAAGATACTCTTTCTGGTTTGCGAGTCAACAATTGTAAACTTTGCCTGTTTTGCGTCCGACTATGCAGTTTTGTTCTTCCCGCAATTGTGAACATAAGGTGGGACGTTTTCAAACATGTTTAGTTTGGGCGATAAAGGCGCAAAGAGCGAAAATGCAAACGGCAAACACCCAAGTTTTATTAAGCGTTTGTCGAGGTTACCGTGTACTTCATCGGGTAAAACTAGTGTTTTCTCGGCTTATCATTGTCTGCGGCAGCCTGCTTGGTATCTGCACCAGATTCGCACATGTTTATAATGGTTCCGTCCGTGTGGATGAGGGTAAGCGAATTGCTGTGGCAGCTATGCTTAGGTATTGTGCAGGCACTTATAGAACCCCGTTTAAATGCGTGTTCCGGGTAATAGCCACGGCCTTTGATATGTGGTTTCGGCGCATCAAAGATTGACATTTCGCAGATAGTGTTTGATTTTCAAAACTCTGACGAACTTTTACCCGCATTTGTTTACAGTATCAGCAGTACTCTACATTGAGCCTTCTGCTCTGGGCGTAGCTAGGTAGTTGTCATGCTGGGGTCCGGTCGTTGTTCAAACCGGGTGCACCGGTTTCGTAAGTGTGGCGTGCGGGGGCATAGAACGGCGATGGGTCACTGCATGCATGTGTAGGCATTTGCGAATAGTTAGCTGCACACGTGGGCAATGGCGCCCGGATGCGGCCATCTTTGCCTCAGCTGCGGCACAGGTGACATGTGGGTGCGGCACACATGGTTAATGGCGCTCGGGTGCGGCCATCTTGGCTACTCTCTCTTGGCTGGGGTACGCACCTGGACTTGGCGATTGAAGTTTGTGTGCAGCTGCATGCTAGGCGTCACATGCAGAGGGAGGTTATCCACTTTTGGCATTGGAGGCGCATTATTGTGATCGGGGGTATGTGGACTTGTGACCGGGCGGTGCTGGTGTAACTACGTGTACCATGGGCCCTGTGGCTTGGTGGGGCAAGGCCTGGTTTTAGGGGAGAAACTCTCGTGAGATGCTGATTATAACATGGAAGACATGGCATTGCGGGGTTGTGCTGATTCTGCTAATCATAATGTGGCACATTATCTTCTTGCACTGGCGTGGCACATCTATGAGGGCATCCATTTCAACTTTGTTGGTACTCGAGTGGACGCTGGTCTTGGTTCCTGGGAGGACCCTGAAGGGAAGATGCTGCTTACAATCATTGTGAGAACTTAATATTGTATTCATCCATTGCTATTGCATGCGCTGCGGTACAGCCCAGGTGGTGCTCCGGTTCGCGGTCCCCCGTCCTTCGGGGGCGGGCGGGGACGCGAGCTCTTGGTTTTGAGGGACTCTGGCCATGAGGTGCTGGAGAGGCTACTTTGGATCGGAGCGGCTGGTCTTTCTCACGGGTCGCACGCTTAAGCATTATCATCTCTCGGTTAGCTCGTGGCCGGGCATGGGCAATTCGCCTTGCTCCGGGTTTTAGGTTTTAGCACGTCGGAGTACGACTTCCGCTGCTGAACCGTTTCAGTGACGGATAAGGGTACTCAATTCGGCAGGCCATATAATTTTCAGGACGCAGTGAGGAATTCACCCAAGGGGTGGCCCCGCCTGCCTGTTAACTGTTGATGTTATGTAGCCAGGGCCTCACTCCTAGTACCGTCACATGTGTCAATGGGAGTTTCTACTCAAAGGTCCCTTCCCTAGGTATATTGAGTTGTCCCTAATCTCTGGCACATGCAGTAAACCCCCGACCTGTCATTCCTATGTGCTCGCAGAGTAGATCCATCCACTCCGTTCCCCTATGCATAAGCTGAACTGCAATCGCGAGTATATGCCTAGAAGAGGAGTTGGCTTATGGGTAGAGCGCTCGTCCTCGGTCCGGGTACCGGGGTTCGAGTCCTGGTAATGTCGCCAAAAAAACGTACTGTGATCTGGACAAATCATTTATTCCACCTGCGCCTAACTAAACAGATAGTACATGGTGTAGCGTTTTGCAGGATGCTTACTATGCAATCCATTCGGGGATGGAGGGGTTCTGATGGGGATAGGTCAGGACATACCGTTGGCCGGTCTGGATGTTATTCGGTCCATGTAACATCCCACCGTGAATTGGCATGCCAATAGTCGGTGCTACTCACCTGTTCCTTCGTGGTAACATTCCTTGTTATAGATTATTGCGCGCTGCTTCCCAGTGTTGAGGACCACAAATGATGTGGTTTCACTGCAGTCTTTCACAACTCTAACGCTAAGGTCAGTACAGGGACATCTTAAGAGTTGAGGGGCCCCTGGGCCAGACATATACTGGGGGCCACGGTGCGAAAGAGCTTTGAATTTATGATCCAGTGTCAGCATTTTATTCGCTTTCCTGTCAGTGTACAGGCACACTGGTACAAACTCATATATGTGTGCGTACATTCATTATTTAGAGATACTAGGCTTTCAATCTGGTAACAGCATATCGCATAGATCTCGGCTACACGCTCCCAGCTCGCATTCCGCACTCCTGTTTCGTCTAAAAGCAACGCGTTTATGGTTGTTGTCTTGATTTCAAGCACAACATCCCCAGCAACGGTCTATAGTATACCCCATGCTACTCTCATTGAGTATATGTAAGGAATAGGGTTTGATGATATCCTAATTAAATGAATTGAGGACATCAGGGATAGAATCTGCAGAACGGAAAGGGCGTTCCACCGGGCCTCCCTTAATGGCAGGGGCCCCGGGCCAGAGCCCACTTGCCCATGCCGAAAAATGCATGTGGATCAGTAAGAACACACCAATACGCTTCATTGGGAGAGCCGTGGTTTTAGGCAAGTTTGTTTCACAGGACTGCTTCATTCATTAATGTTCCACCACGGGGCATAGAGTGTGCCTTGGAGCATATGCACTGCACTGCTCCTTGGCATGCGAGTCAACTTGGTAGATCTTCTCATGGTTGCAGTTATCAGTCTTGGGAGCTTGTCTTGTTCGGATGGACGTTGCGTCCCTGGGTTTTGTTGCACATTAAGGCAAGGAGAGAGATGGTAGGTCCTGGCCATTACATGTCCTCACACGGCGGCAGCACACCCTCAGTTCGGGCAGAGGGAGGGGTCAGTTGGGCCTGTCTCCCAGGGCAGTTCCCACGCAGGGGGGAAGTGTTTATATGACGTGCCCTCACATCGGGGGCGGGGTGGGTCCCGAGACCACGAAAACTAGGGCCCGTGGCCTGGGCGCTCGGCAAGTGTTTAGTGTGTCCCTGCTGCAACCTCCATTTCAGGACACAGTGTGTCTGCAGGTAGTGGCGGCATGATTCTTTACCACTGCAGGAAGCTGCTTGCTCGCCAGCGTCGTGCCGGTGGCACGCGCCCCTGCATCCCTTGTTTTCGCTGCCTACGTGACCGTTCTGTCATCCTACGTAGTTCTTCCACCGCCTATGTTGCTGGTGGGTAGGAAAGTGGGCTTAGTGGTGTTCGTTCATGCCGATTCACAGAGGAGGTTGCAGGGTATAGCTATCTTCCCATCACATGAGGATATATGACCTAGGGGCGAGTCACACGCTTCTATGCACATGGAGATGTTTCCATGTATTGTATGACACGTGGCGCTGGAGGGTAGCTTGCTTGCCTCACAACCCCTTGCGAGAAGGTACTTGGTACAATCTAATTTCGTACCTGACGAGCAGGGCCATGGATGCGGATTGGTTATCTCTGGCTGCGACCAGCTCTGATTAGGTTTTAGTCACGCTCAGAGGCTGCGTTTGCCAATCTTTGCGGGGGGAAATGCCAGAGATTCCACAAGTGTGCGGCACGCTAGGCTAGCCCCCCCCAGTTCCGTCCACCACAGGTGTTCGGCGCGTTCTAGGGAACAATACCTTATTTGGGAGCACCATTGAATACCTTTGTCAAGCACACGCAAAGTACTGGTATCACAGTGACATGCTCGATCAAATTCTCCCATGTAGGAGGTAAAAGTGCTTACAGACTGAGAAAGTGGCAGGTGGGCAGGTTCTAACAGTCTAAGTACGAATATAGGTAGGAGACTGCATGCAGGCAGACTGTCTTTCACAGCGCGAACAGTGGTCGCACGTGTGCAAGTCCTGGGAGCATTCCTTGTAGAGACAGTAGCTGTCCCCGTGCTTAGCAGGCTCCTTGCGTAGAGTTCGTAGGGAGCAAGCTGTCTCCAGGCGATAAGCATGTGTGCATGTGGAGCCTGCTGTTTTTGGTTTAGCTCTGTTATATTAAAGAAGGTACATCCCACTAGCCAAGGAACATTTTCCCTACATTCATCGCCTGTATTCTATGAGTTTAGGAGCACAAGCACTCAAACGGAAGCTCATCGCACGTCAGCCTCACCCTGATTCAGCGGTGCCGGGGCCTTGGCCTGCGATAATGTCTGTTTACAGGAATCCTGCAAGCGTTGGGCTGTTTAGGTGTACGAGCCTCGAGGGCAGCAGTACAGGACACTCGCGACTCTCGTGGCGGTCTGATATCCCGGGCTCGCTACGCCATTTCCATTGGAATAAGTGGGATGCCGGAGCAGGCATTAACGTTTAAGATGTAGGTTATGCTGCATAGCTCTGTCAGGTCGAGATGACTGGGCGTGCTGTTGGAACCTCCCTGGGATCAGAGTATGATCTGCATGGAACTCAGCTGCACAACTTATTAGCACAGAGGGATAGCTTTACCCCGTCAGTCTCACGTAAATAGAGGGCGCACTGCGTAGGATCTACTCAGTCCTATGTCAGCGTGAGTGGCCTTGGCCGGCTACAAGTTTTGGGCAACAGCCTCGGCCTTTGGGCAGGGATAGGTTATCTGCCCTCATCCTTCACGCACTTGGGATAGTCTACACTATTGCCGTAGAGGGATTCTGCTCGGGGGATATGCTGATTAGTTCAGAGGTGGAACTCCTTGGTTCAGCTATTCATCCCTTGGCGGGGGTTGTCAGCCAACTTATAGACAAGTTATTGTTTGTTGGCAGCAGGGTCTAAGCAGTCTCCCGCTTCCAGGGGGCAGGTGTTCTCGGCTGTTTACCTATATATGAGTCCTCCACTCAAGCTATACTAATTTGCACCGAGCACTTAAGATAGCCCGCTGTACTTTGCTTGAGGATAGTTGCTCATGGGTACACAAAGGACAGTTTACAGTTGTATTTTGTGCACAGCATTACAGCAGAAGTAGTATAGTACTGGGTGTAGTCTGCTGATGCTTTGGGCGAAGGTGTGTGGGTACCAGTGTCATGCGCTGGTTCTACTATGCTTGATCAGGGAGCGATATCAGCAGGGGAGGTCCCCTCGTCTCTTGGGCTCTTCCAGGGGTATTACCTCTGGAACCTGGGAGGGTCTACACTACTGCTGTAGAGGGATTCCTTCTCTGGGGTATTTGCTGACTAGCTCAGTGGGCTGGTGGTGTCAGCGGGCGTGTCATGTTGCAGGTCGGGATCTTAGGGGGCACTTGGTTCTGTCCCAGCATTCCCAGGGTGGTGGTCTTAAGTCATTCTTACAGACAAGCTATCCACAGGTAGCGTGGCCTAAGCTGCTTCGGGACTAACCCCGAGTGGGCAGGTGATGCCTGCTGTTTATACCTGTTCAATCCTGTATTGGCATATGCAAAGTCATCGCCCAAGTATTAGTGCAATATGTATTTACCCCTTCATGCCCCTGTGCGCTTTCGAGCATAGTTGCACAAGCGTCATAGTAAGCACACTTTCTCCATGTTATGCGGAGAACGGCGTACAGCAGGAGTTGTAACTTGCTGGGTTAGCCTGCATTGTAACTTGCTGGGTTTAGCCTGCTGACGCGTGTTTTGAAGGGTGTGGTTGAGTTGCAGGGCATGTGCTGGAACGCCTATTGATCGATTCGAAGCACCTTCAGTAGTAGGGGCCCCTCCTCATTACTTTGTCATTCACCTGGAAGTATGACTTCAGGTAACCAGGTATGATTACACTATGGTTGAAAAGCATCAAAAAGACCCTGGGCTTTTGCAGATTAGGGGCAGAGGGGCCTGGGTTACTTCAGGCATGTACTTTTCATGTCTAGGATCAGGTCTCTTCGAGGTGGAAAGGGTCCACTGCTCACCTGTTGTTTTGGTCTTGTTCTTGGACCGACAAAATGCTCTGCAGAGCAAGGGTTGCAGGTTTCCCTAAAAAGCGAAGTGGTGGGGGGCCCGGACGGCGACGGTGGCCGCCGGCAGGGCTGTGGCGGAGTTACAGGGCGATCCGGAAGCAGAGAGGTGCAACAATGTACTTCAGCGGGCACGTAGGGGTGCCAGAGCCTAACCTGGAACCTCATGGGAGGTCCAGGAACTCGAGTCGGCGCCCCAGTAGTCCTTCGGGCGGTTGTGGGCCTGTGCAACCGGGGGTTTGCCTAGATACGCCCCGCAAGGGGCGTGTGTAGTTTTATTACCATAATGGTGCAGCAGTTGGGTGGTTCGCCACTGTGCTGATTGGCTCAACAGGCGGGCAGGTGGCGAGAATGCGGCCTGCCCTTGAATCGTCCGTAAGATAACCCACCGTGATTACATAATGTTGTATGTAATAATAAACCTGCAGCAAATTTTCCCAATCTTAACACTTGTGTCTGTGTGTTATTTGCGGGATGTTGTATATGTTGGGGCGGGGGATACTGTGGCCCTGAAGTGACTATGCGCCTGCCCGAGGCCACCCTGTGGCCATCAGGAGGGCGGGCCCTTAGTCGCGGAGGGCTGCCCCCGTCCAGTAAATGGTCAGCCACTCCTCCCCAGGGCAGGCGTTGCCCTGTGGGATGTGGGCGGGTCAGGTGACGCGCGTCCGGGGCGGCAGGCAGGGAGAGGGGGGTATATCCCTCCCCCTCGCCATTGCTCCGGCCTCTTTGCCGCTCCGGACGTTGTGCACTCCACATCGGGGACACTCTTTTCCCTCCCTACCTCTTACCCAGAGTGTCAGCTTTGGGGAGGCGCTCATAAGGGAGTTTTTAATGTGTTCCTTTTTTCGTTGCAGGCGGAGTTACAGGGCGATCCGGAAGCAGAGAGGTGCAACAATGTACTTCAGCGGGCACATAGGGGTGCCAGAGCCTAACCTGGAACCTCATGGGAGGACCAGGAACTCGAGTCGGTGCCCCAGTAGTCTTTGGGCGGTTGTGGGCCTGTGCAACCGGGGGTTTGCCTAGATACGCCCCGCAAGGGGCGTGTGTAGTTTTATTACCATAATGGTGCAGCAGTTGGGTGGTTCGCCACTGTGCTGATTGGCTCAACAGGCGGGCAGGTGGCGAGAATGCGGCCTGCCCTTGGATCGTCCGTAAGATAACCCACCGTGATTACATAATGTTGTATGTAATAATAAACCTGCAGCAAATTTTCCCAATCTTAACACTTGTGTCTGTGTGTTATTTGCGGGATGTTTTATATGTTGGGGCGGGGGATCCTGTGGCCCTGAAGTGACTATGAACCAGGCCATCTTTTTTAGTTCATCAAGGCTCTGGAATTCCATTTGCATCAGCTGTTCTCACAAACTGATAAAGTTTAAAGGTAATTCAAAATTCTCTTATTTGAGATACACGTTCGTGAAAGTGAAAATAGTTGGTTCGCACGTCTACTCCTCTTGACTTGAACATTCTATCCTGGATCAAACTGTTTGTTCTTTCTATTTTCTTTTGTGCTTGTTTTATTATGACTCATTGCCAAGTAATTCTTGGTCTGCACTGTCTATGCTTATAAAAACTGTTTGTTCCTTTGGTTTCCTTTGTGGTAATCGTTCTTTTATTATGTTTGTTGTCCAGAGGACAATTCTTGCACTCTTGCAAAGTGCTCTAATGACTTGCTATTAAAACCACTAAATAAATACATAAATAAATACAATGAAATACAAGCAAGGGTTCAGCATGTTCCTCAGTGAAGTGTAGAAACAGAAGTCTCTGTAAGCATGAACATGTTAAAAAATGTTTAACATATGTAATATTTGATTTCCTACAAATAAATGGGATGTGCTTTCTATGGAAAACAGCATGTATTATTGTTACAAAACACTGCTCCAGGCCAGTATTTCGTATGAGCCAATACTGTAAATGCAGGAATGTAAGTATCATTATTATTAAAAACACAGTAAAGTCTCCAGACACGTAATTGACCCTTGATCACACAAAGGGTAGGCTTCATGATCCTATGCCTTGTGCAGAAGGCCTTTCATGGTCTTCTTTCTTATACCCCATTAACCTGTTGTTGTCTTACCTACTGACCAGATGCCGAAGGTTAACCATGGTTGGGATGGAAAAGTTCTCTGCATGGTGACAGACATGCACCACTGTCCTAAATGCCACAGGTTCATCAATATCTGAATCCCTGGTACTGATTGTTGGTCACAGGCAAGCACGGATCATATGTGTGCACCATGACATAAACCTGTGTCACGGTAATGCAATCTGTTCAGACTTGGAGGGACGCACCAAGTGCTACCCTTGTGAAGGTAGAGGGCTACAGCCCTTACATAGAGCCAAGTGACTCAAGCATGGTGATGGAAGCCAGCCTTTTTACAGTAGAATCAGCAATGTGAACAGGCCTTGTACCTATGTCATAGGAATGAGGCTGACTGGCCCACATGTGTAAATTACCGTGGCTGTGTACTTAACTCACCTTTGGCTTGCATGAATTGTGCATGGCGTTGGACAGTGTATGAGACATGCCTGTGCATGCTGGATTGCCTGTGTGTGCCTGTAGATGGTACATTACATTGAGGACTGTGAGTTTTATTTTAGAAGCAAAGGGCCTTTAGATGCTGGAGATGTGAGATCTGCAATCTCCAGACAAGATCTGTGTATTGTTGACATTCCTGAGGGCTAGGGTGATTCTCACACACTAAAGGGAGAGGATCAGAGCATCCTCGTTGCATATCAATTCTCTTTTTTAATCCAAGAAGAGCTACTGGTTAGTGGGTTCTGAGTTTATTGTCAGGAAGATGATGGGATGGATAAGGTTTGCACTACCAGGGAATCTGATAGTGCAAGCTTCCACTAAAATATGCCCCATGAATGTTCAAAGGACTAAGCCTTCCACTCTACCAGGGGATCTGATAGAGAGGAAGGTTTAGTCCTTTGAACATTCATGGGGCATTGTTAGACCTGGGGGTCTCTAGATGGCAGAGGTAGGTACATTTGTCCAAATAGGGACCCTTGCTTTTAGTCAGGGTAAGGGACTACACTTCTAAAATAACCCCTGCTCACCCCCTTGGTAGCTTGGCACAAACAGACAGGCTTATCTCAGAGGCAGTGTGTAAAACATTTATGAACACATACAGTAATACGCTTCAGAACATAGACAGAGCACAGCATGAAATAAGTAAACAGCTGATTTGCCCCAATCAGCAGAAATATTTAATACAAAAAATCATGTAGCAAATTCTGTTCAGCAAGCGATCTTCATGACAGTTGTTCACAGTGGCGGTGCATGCATTGGGGGCGTTGGGGCGTTGCCCCACTAATGCCACGGCCCCAAATTCTACTTCTCCGACGCTAATTCCACTCAGGACTCCAGTCCTGATTGGAATTAACATCTCTGCGCCGGAGAAGTAGAATGAGGGACGCTGCCGCTGGGGTGGGGGCGGGGCTGCGGCAGCACTCACACAGGCAGGGAGTTGAGTGACAGGTCAGCAGCAGGCAGCGCAGTTGCAGTCCCAGCAATGTGCGCATGTTCATTTTTGGGCTGATCATTTTTATGGTCAGCCCGAACATGCGCACTCTAAGCTGCACATAGGAGACCGAGGGTTTGATACCGCAGCCCCCCCCCCCCCCCCCCCCCCCCCCCCGGTCTCCTAATGGGCAGGGAATATCCCTGCCCTCAAACCAATCATCGCGGCACTGCTAGAGCAGCGTCAGCGTAGAGGGGTTGTCACTGCTGTGACGTTGAGGCTGCTCCTGTTTGCACCTGGGTCCCGCGCACTTCAACAATCGTGCAGAGGCGGTGCGGACCGGTAAGTTTATTTCTTTTATTATAGTATTTTAATCTTCCCCGGCCCCCCCCTGTAAGCTCCAGCCCTCTCCCCCGCGCGAGCTCCCACCCGCGAGCCCTCCCCGCGATGCAAATCAGTGCCCATATTGCTTCTGCTGTTGTTCTGCACGACTGCACGTATGGCGCCAGCATGTCTTTGTGCACGGATATTAGTTATGAGTTTTGATAAGCATCAATAACATGCCTGTCCGTATTTTTGCTGTTTGTCCAATTATGTTTACACTGTGATGTTGTTTTATAAGATGCGTCTGAGCCTGAGGATGGTTATGTCGAAGTGTTAGTTTTTTTCTTTAATTTGCTTCATTTGGTTGTGTGCGTTTTTGGTTTTGTTAGTGGGTGTTGTCCGACAAATGTGTATTTTTTCTTTGGATGTAATAGTCTCATTTGGATGTTGAAAAGACTTTGTAACTGGCGCATTTTGCACCGTTTGCTTCAGACGATGTTATCTTCCCATACTTGATTACAGAGGATATGGGACTGTTTTGCCAAAGCTCATTTCGTCGTATTTTTATGCTTATGGCTTTACGTTATTGGAGCTTGTACGTGTACCCAGACAAAGCTGGAATACATACATGTATAGTTGAGGGAGACAGGAAACACATGACCTTGAAGTTGAAATCAGTGTGGTACACATTACTTAACAGTCATTTATTATTACAGCTGCATTCAGCATCATGTGTCTCTTCCTCGGTCTTACCCTCATTAGGAAATGCCATAGTGAAATGTGCGGATTGACTAATAATTCTAAAAAGCACACCAGCAACAAATACGAGTATGAAAATAATGCGGAATCTCCAAAGCACACGATATTTATTAGTAAACGAAGATCTGAAAGCAATCCTACTGCAAAAGTTTAACAAGCTGTTCTTACCAGGAAGAATGTGCTTTTGGGCTGTGAATTATGGCAGAGACCAGGAGTAGTTTAGGTTTCTGTGAGTGATGACACATATGGTATGTGCTTTGCATAGGTGTGAATGATGGAAGGCTTGGTGTGAGAGATGTCAAAAACCTTCTGGGCTTTGGGTCTGTGTGAGTAATGAGAAAGGATGTGTGCAGTGAGTCTGTGGCTGTCATGATCATGGCAGACACAGTGTGTTCTATATATGACATTACGAGTGATGGCAGACAGCTTACTCGAGTCCCTAGCTGCACCCTCCTCCAATGAGTTGTGATATTTAACGGAAAGCAAACATGAGAGTACCCAGAGAAAAAGCATTCCGTGTTTGTGTCATGACTTGAATATTTGAGCTGTGTGTACTGAGGGGTAGTGTATGAGAGTTGAGTGCATTGTGGGTGTGTTGTTGAGGGTATGTGGAAGGGGAAGTATTCAGAACTGGGGGAGCTGGGTAAAACTGGGGGCGCTGGGGAAAACCAGAGAAAACAACATACAATAGGTGCAGTCTAGAGACACTAATAATGCTGTGATATGTAGTGCCGCACATCGGACTTCTAAGTGTTTACGCAGTTTAGGACCTGCTGATTGCAGGCCTCTGTGTGTATTTAGTGGGTGTGGGGGGAGGACGTGTGCCTAGTGGGTGTGGGGAGGACATGTGCTGCTTTGCTACAGGGCTTCTCGCGCAGTAAGTCTTATTCGGGGAGTTTATTTGGCATACAACTGGAAACCAAGCTGCACATTATAGGGCAGAATTTGTTGCGTGGGTACAAAACGCAAGGAGTTTGTGTGAGAGCGAAGTAAATTGTTAAAGTTTGCTGCTCGCGCCTGCCTCTGTAGCTATGAAGCATGTGTGGACTTTTAACCGGAGAGTATTGGCCAGGCATACAGCGAGACATGACTTGCAGATTAATATAAGATAGGAGACGGCATCTAGGGGTGGGGTGGGATCGAACCTGGCAGATGCGGGTGCTGAAAGTTCAGGCATGGAAAAAAGGTGAGCAGTTGAGGATGGTACCTATGATGTTTATTAACAATCTTGCTTTCTCAAATTTGCTTGAAAATGCACCATATTCCGACGCTTCTTTCAAAATTTTCTCGGACCCCCCCTTAGGTTGTTTGGGCTCGCTCGCTCCACTTGCTCGCCGCGGTGCACTCAAACACAAATTTTATGCCCACCACTTTCAAATGTCACCAGCCGCCACTGGTTGTTCATGAGTTACAACATTGATACAGATACTGCCGACACGTGTTTCATCGCCATTCGCCACTTTTTCAAGGCTCTACTGGAAAGTATGGTAAAAATTCGAAAATCGCATTTATTCAAGAAGATCAAAACATACAAGGTCTGGATGAAGTTTGTCCAGAACAAGAAGAGTGTTTCAACTGTAGAATGGTAATGGAAACTACATCTGCACGCCGGTTTTCTTCGGGTTCCAAAATTAAGTACGATCATGAAGATCGCTTGCTGAACAGAATTTTCTACATGATTGTTTTGTATTAAATATTTCTGCTGATTGGGGCAAATCAGCTGTTTACTTATTTCATGCTGTGCTCTGTCTATGTTCTGAAGCTCATTAATATATACAGAGAATTTTCTGCATGTATTGTGTGATACTGTGGGTGGCACGGTATGAAGACATAGAGCACGCTTCAAAGGAGAGAGATACGAACTGATCTTAATGCAAACATAGCGGAGGTGCTGGCTGCTTTAAGTTATCCACTGCCACCATTCTTTTGTCAGTTACATACAGTAATACAGTGAAAACACTACAAATGGACACCACACGAGTTTAGAAAAATAAGTAATCTTTACTAGACCTAATACAAGACCAAACAACAAAAATCCGCAATACTGTAATCAAAAATAGACTTTAAAATGGTAGAAAATAGCTTAATGTTGATGCGCCGTTCCTTACACTCAGGGGAGTGGATGCGTTGGTTCCTTACTGCTGCACAGGGGAGTTGAGGCTCACGTCCTTACTTTGTGGGGAGTTACTGCATCATTTCTTACTGTGGCCCGGTGACGATGTAACAAGATGGCGCCTCGATGCGATGTGATGATCCGGTGAGATGCGACAAAATGGCGTTTCGATGCCATGCGACAATGTTGGATGCGATGCGTGCACGCCCGAAGGCTGTGTGGCAAACTCGGTAACTTCTGAGCCGCGACAGGCCCTGTACACACTTCTCCGGTAAGGCGACGTCGTCCCCTGCTGCGGCAACAAGCTTCTCTAGGGATGCGACACGTTTCGTCGTGATGCAATGGCGAACAACTGAGGCGGCCGACATGCTTCTTCGGCGATGTGACAGCAACTGCTGCAGTGGCGACACGTTTCTCCTCGTTGCATCGCGTTTTGAGCTCCCAGCGATACACAGTCTTCTCAGAGGGCCCAAACATCAGTAGGTACCTCTCTGCAGGCAGAATTCCCAGCAAGGGAATTCAGGGGAACTGGTGATGAAGTCTTGTATCCCTGAGACTTCAGGCAGGAAGCAAGCACAATTCAAGCCCTTGGAGATTCTTCTTCAAGATTGCAAAAGTACACACAAAGTTTCTTTTCTCCTTTCCATGGCAATAAAGTAACAACGGCATGGCCAACCCCAACAGCACAGCACAGGGTCAGTCTCCTCCTTCAGCTTCCTTGGTTCTTCCCCTTGGCATCATCTTGATTCCCAGAAGTGATCTAAAGTTCTGGGTCCCCTTTTTTATGCACACACATCCTTTGTCTCTGAAGGCAGAGAGTGTCTGTACCTAGTCCAAACGAGTTCTGGGTGCATTCTGCCAGTGCACAACTTCTTCCTTTGTCAGTGTGGGCCAGGGTAATCAGACGCATCACAGGAGGTGGAGCCAGCATTGTGGTAGGCAGGCACAGCCCTATTCAGGCCCAGGTGCTACCCCTCCCTCCACTCCCAATGCAGATAGGTCTATTCAGCCTAGTACTGACTCACCCTGCCTCCTGGAGCCACCCCAGCCGCTGTCACTCACAAACCAGACATGGAATACACAACCTAGCGGAGGCAGGCTGGATGGTAAGGCAAGAAAATACCTACTTTCTAAAAGTGGTATTTTCAAACACAGAATGATAAAACCAACTTCACTAAAAGATGTATTTAATCATTTTGAGTTCAGGCATACTAAATTAGTTCTTCTACCATTTTCCTTGGGTTAGTTAGGATTATAAGATGTTATAATCAAACTGCCCATTCTGGCCTATGAGAACAGGTAGCCTTGCAATAGTGAAAAATAAAATTGGCTGTAATTCACTATCAGGACATGCCACACACATTAGGGCATGTCATACCTTTTACGTATAATGCACCCTGCCCATAGGTCTACCTTAGGGGTGACTACTATGTAGAAAAGGGAAGGTTTAGGGACTGGCAAGTGGGTGCACTTGCCAAGTCAACATGGCAGTCCCAGACTGCACACCGGTCTGCAATGGCAGGCCTGAACCACATTTTACAAGCTGCTTCTGTGGGTGGCATAATCAGTGCTGCAAGCCCACCAGCAGCATTTGATTTATAGACCCTGGGCACACATGGTGCACTGTACCAGGGTCTGACAAGTAAATCAAATAACCAATAATGAAGTCACTAATCCATTACACCAATTTACAATAAAGAGCATATGCACTTTAGCACGGATCAGCAGTGGTAAAGTGCCCAGACTCATAAAACCACCAACATGTCAGAAAAAATACAGGAGGAAGGCAAAATGTTCAGGGATGACCCTGCAAAAAGAGCCAAGTCCAACAGGCATATTTCAGTGGAAGCTGATTCTATTCTATTATTCTATTAAAATTATTTATTACGCGCACTAACACCAGCGGTTTCTTGGCGCTCATTGACATATTGCGTTGACATATGGCGTTGATCGAGGGTGAACATATAGCGTTGATCAAGGGTGAGGGATTAATCATAGGCAGCTTGAAAGAGCAGGGTTTTTAGAAGTGTACGAAAGCAGTCGTACGATGGGCAGAGACGGAGAGAAGAAGGTAGGGCGTTCCAGGTGGAGGGAGCCAGTACGGAGAAACTCAGACCTCCATGCTTTTTCCTTTTAAATCTTGGGACCTCCAGGAGGTTTAATGAAGCTGAGCGAAGGGCTCTAGGAGGAATGTGACGGGACAAGGCTAAAGAGATGAACCTAGGGGCTGCGTCCGAAAGCGCCTTAAAAGTCGTGCATGCCAGTTTGAAAGTGCAGCGTTTGGAAACAGGGAGCCAGTGCAGACTACGGAGGAGGGGAGTGACGTGCTGGTGTTTGGGCTGACGAAAGATCAGGCGAGCAGCCTGATTCTGCACCAGCTGAAGACGGTGGAGGTGACATGCAGGAATTCCTGCGTACAGAATGTTGGCGTAATCAAGCCTGGAGGTGATGAGCGCAATGACCACCTGGATCAGGGCCTCTTTAGTAAGAAACCTACTGATCTTGCGGATCCGCCTAAGGTGGAAAAAACAGGCAGAAGTGATCGCGTTGATATGTGGTCTCATTGATAGATCTTCGGAGATAATCACCCCCAGGCTTTTAACTGAGCTCACAGGAATAGGAGCAGTCCCTAAAGATGTAGGCCAGAAGGTGGTATTCCATGGGTGATTGGGGCCGCCCACCAAGACGAGCTCAGTCTTGGTGGGGTTCAGCTTTAGGTGGCTATGGTACATCCACTCTGCGATGGTCAGCATGGTGGCCTGAAAATTAATTCGGGAGGAAGGGAGGGAGTCTATGGGGAAAACTAACTGAAGGTCGTCTGCATAATTAAAAATAGTGACCGGGGAGTTACGAAGGGAGGCTAAAAGTGGTTGGAGATATAAGTTAAAAAGAAGAGGGGATAGTGCAGAGCCCTGTGGGACACCGCAGGAGAGGGAAGTGAAAGGTGCGGAAAAAGTGGAGAGGTGGACAGACTGTGAGCGCTGGTGAAGGAAGGATCTGAGCCAGTCAAGGGCCACTCCTTGAATGCCGGCATTGTGGACACGGTCGATCAAGATGGTGTGATCGACCGTGTCGAATGCCGCTGAGAGGTCTAATAGGACAAGGGCTTGAGGGATGTTTTTGTCAGCTCCTTTCCTAAGGGTGTCCATGACTGCTACAATGACCGCCTCGGTGGAGTGGAGGGGTCTAAATCCCGCTTGTTGAGGGTCTAAGAAAGATGATTTCTCAATGAAAGAGCTCAAACAGCGGGTGACGTAGGTCTCCAAGATCTTACCCAGGTAGGGGAGAAGGGAGATGGGTCTATAGTTGCTGAGTGTAGTGGGGTCTGCATTGGGTTTCTTTAGTATTGGTAAGACTGCAGCTTGCTTGAAGGAAGATGGGACCTCCCCGGTAGCAAGGGAGTTGTTAAGTAGCGCTATCGGGGGGCCGGGGCAAGCAAGAAAGGCTTCTCTCAGGACCTGCGAAGGACAGCAATCATTGGGGGAACCTGAGCTGACCTTATGAAGAAGTGAGGAGAACTCTTGTAAGGATATGGGTGGAAATTCAGTCAGGATACTAGTGTTTGTGGGGGGAAGAGGAGGAGGAATAGAAGAAGGGGTAGGGATGTTGTTTTTTATTGTTATGATTTTTTCTATAAAGTAAGAATTGAGCGAATCACAGAGGGTTTGGGTCGGCGGAGGTTGGGGGGTGACTCTATCTGGTATGGAGAGCTCATTTACAATTGAAAAAATGTCCTTCGTTTTGTTAGTAGAATTCAAAATTTTTTGTGAAAAGTATGCTGTCTTGGCTGCAAGGATGGATTGTTTATAAGATTTTAGGGTCTCAGTGAAAACTAGTTTGAGTTGAGGATCGTAATGGCGACGCCAGCGGCGTTCAGTTTGTCGCAAGGCGAGTTTATCGGCTTTAAGTTGGTCCGTAAACCAACGTTGAGCGTCATGGGGGCGCATAGCTTTAATAGTTTTAAGGGGGGCAGCTTTGTCGCTAGCCTGACGCAGCCATTCGTCAAGTTTTTCAGCCTGATTCTCAAGTGAAGACTGCGTTGTAGGTACGGTGGAAGCCAATAAGTCGTGGAAATCAGGCGGATTGACCCTTTTCCAGTTGCGAGCCATTTTGTTCTTCATACGGGGGGGCAGACACAGGGTGTGCAGTTGTAGGTGGAAGGAAATGAGGTGGTGGTCAGACCAGGAGCACGGGAAAACAGAGGGGGGTGAAATGTCAAGGTTTGATGTCCAGACCTGGTCGAGGATATGACCCTTCAGATGGGTGGGGATGTGAATGTGTTGGGAGAGGTTCATACCTTTGAGGAGGTCAGTGAATTCCACCGATGAGTGGCTTTCGTGGGCGTCAGATGGCCAGTAATTAAAATCCCCGATAACCACAATATTGGCATGATTGATTGCCAGTTGAGCGATAGCATCGCTGAAAAGTTGGGGAAAGAGAGGCATAGGATCTGGGGGTCTATATACAAGGACACAGATGAAAGATGATTTAGGGGAAGTAAATTTTAGTGCCAAGTGTTCTGTTTTAGGGATAGGGGTCATCATGATCTCGGAAAAGGTATATTTAGAGCGGATAATGGCCGCCACTCCGCCACCAGTCTTCCCCGCAGGCCGGTTGGCGTGCATAATGTAATAGCCCGTGGGGATTGCTGCCAGGATATCAGGGGCTGAGTCCTCGGTGATCCAAGTTTCAGCTAAGAGAAGTATGTCAATAGAGCTTTGATGCAGTAGGTGAAAGATCTCGAGCTGATGTCGGACAAGGGAGCGGGTGTTCAGATAGTAAATAGATAAGGAGGTGGTGATCTGAGGCGCTAAAGGGGAGGGGTCAGAGAGGTCATCTATTGGCGGGTGGTTAGAAGGGATAAGGATGCCACATGTTTGAGCCGCTTTGACAGCACGGGCAGGGATGGGTCCAGAGCAGGACAGGTCCAAGAGATCGGCGGAGGAGTAAGAAATAAAGTGGGCATTACGACGGGGCCCTGGACCTGGTCGGCCGCGGACGGGCGCAGACGGGCTTGACTTATGCGCGACTTCGGCGCGAAGTCGGCGCTCCCGCTGCGCTCGTCCGCTGCGCTTCCTCCATATCGTCATAAATACCCTGCAGGTGAGGGAGCACTAGACCGCTGACCTGCAAAGGTTGCGTGCAGGGCGGAAGTGCTGTAGCCAGCAAGAGGAAGTGGCGCTCTAGGAACTGACCCTCCGCAACAAACGGCACCAAGCCGGGGCGGAACGGGGCCAAGAGCGGCTGTCAGCGTAAGTACTGCACAATTAAAATGATGTTCCCAAAACAGAGCAAATACAGAACAATTTTAAAAATAAATGAAAACGTGCTTTAAAATCAGCAGCAGCGCGTGAAAAGACCAGTTGCAGCCTCTGTCACCCACGTTGGCAGCCTTAGTCGCCGCGTTAGTCGATGGGCGGAGGCTAAGACAGGAACTAAATACTAATACTGGCTCGGCAGCACTAGACCGCTGACCTGCAAAGGTTGCGTGCAGGGCGGAAGTGCTGTAGCCAGCAAGAGGAAGTGGCGCTCTAGGAACTGACCCTCCGCAACAAACGGCACCAAGCCGGGGCGGAACGGGGCCAAGAGCGGCTGTCAGCGTAAGTACTGCACAATTAAAATGATGTTCCCAAAACAGAGCAAATACAGAACAATTTTAAAAATAAATGAAAACGTGCTTTAAAATCAGCAGCAGCGCGTGAAAAGACCAGTTGCAGCCTCTGTCACCCACGTTGGCAGCCTTAGTCGCCGCGTTAGTCGATGGGCGGAGGCTAAGACAGGAACTAAATACTAATACTGGCTCGGCAGCACTAGACCGCTGACCTGCAAAGGTTGCGTGCAGGGCGGAAGTGCTGTAGCCAGCAAGAGGAAGTGGCGCTCTAGGAACTGACCCTCCGCAACAAACGGCACCAAGCCGGGGCGGAACGGGGCCAAGAGCGGCTGTCAGCGTAAGTACTGCACAATTAAAATGATGTTCCCAAAACAGAGCAAATACAGAACAATTTTAAAAATAAATGAAAACGTGCTGATAGCCAGGTGTGAGCCCCAGTTACTCCTTTGGCCTGTGTTTTCGGTCACTCAGAACAGGAGACACTCCTGCTGTGGCAGACCTTCCCTTTGGCAAAGGGCAGTACAGAGGAGAGCACTTTAAAAGAGAGGACAACCCCAACACAAATTTCAAAGGCCTGACACTAAATCACATATGTATCTGGAATTAGACTATAAATATGGTAGCATGAGCCACACAGTTTGTTGAACAATATTCTCATCAGGAGAGAGAACATCACAATGAATCATTTTTTGCCGGAACCAGGACTTGGGACTAGGGTTTATGAGGCTCCCTGTTGAGTCAGCCAGGGAGTCAAGACCACTTGCCCTGAGCCTGGAGCACGACCTTTGTCTGCCTGCCATGACCAGAGTACCCTATGAGGAGTCTTCCTGCCTACCAAGATCAAGGGTAGCCCTGTAAGGGGAATGAGGGTACCTGGGGGAGTAAGGCTCAGAAAGGATACTAACGTTTTAATCCCAGTGAGCGAAGTGTGAGATGACCTATACTTTCTGAACCAAAGCAGAGTATGGGTTGTTGTTTGTGTCCGGAATCCAGATGGAGACCTCCATGTGCAGAGGAGAGGAGCCCTGGTAAAACTGGGCCCGGTTCTGAGACCAGGTTGGTGACCCTATGCTGCAGGAGAAGGGGCCACTGTGAAGTGCAGGCCATCACCATGGACTGAGACAAGTTAAGTGACCGCTGTGCTGCCAAGGAATACGTCACCTTCTACTGTGGGCTGTCGTTCGTAGTCGAGAGCAGGTCTGAGACTCACCGTATGCAGAGAAGTGGGGCGCCTGTAAAGTTCAGGCTATCACCAGGAAATGAGACTAGGTTGATTACCATTGTGCTGCAGAGGAGAGAGCCACTGCAAAGTTTGAAATGTTGAATAACAAGAACCCGTGTCTCTCGCTCTTTCTCTTCACCCTCTAGAATTTGTTGCATGGTGACTGTAGCACCAACTGACATAGTGAAAGACTTGCCAGTCTCGCCAGTATTTTGTTTGGCTTATAGACCTCCTAGGTTCTTGCTTGTTATTCATACGATGTTGCTGGGGAAGTGAACCAGTAGTAGGTCTTTAAACTTTTCCCTTTGACCCTTTTCTCCCTGTGTGTTTTTGATAAGTTTGAATTGTGGCCCATGCTGAAGTACAAGTTTGCAACCACCTTGTATCACCAGGTGAGGGGGCTGCCATGAAAAGGAGGCCGTTGCCCAGGGTCTGATGTAGTCCGTGATTTCCTGTGTGGCCAGCAGAAGTGGGACAACTGCAGAGCCAGGAGTAACACTTACATTGTACAGCTGGAGTGGGCAATGAATCCTGTCATTGAAGTGAATCATCCAGAGACATCAGGAGGCCACCCCATTATGGAACAGAGCACAAGAGGATCCAAGCTTCTAGAGGTGAGAGGCTGGCACTCACAAAGGAGTGTCCTGGCCCTTCTGCGATTGCTGACTGCTGACTGCCGGCTGTCATTGAGTTGGGTAAGACTGTATTGGGCCTGTGGTCATTTGGGACCCCTACAAACACTAGGCCCGATTCACAAAGGTTAACTTAGATGTTTGGTCTGAAGACCAAACTTCTAAGTTCACGACTTTGGGAACTCACAAAAACATTTACGAGTTCTATCTGCATGTCCGACTTGGGCCGGATCTCTACCCTGAGTGCAGACATAAAGATACTGGGGCCGATTCACTGAACTAACTTAAGACAAAATCCTAAACTTACTACTTTTGGTATTCACAGAAGTTAGGATTTTGTCTTAAGTTTGTCTTAAGACAGACTTAAAACAGACTTAAGTTAGGATTTTGTCTTAAGTCTGTCTTAAGTCTGTCTTAAGACAAACTTAAGACAAAATCCTAACTTCTGTGAATACCAAAAGTAGTAAGTTTAGGATTTTGTCTTAAGTTAGTTCTGTGAATCGGGCCCTCTGCATGTAAATGCCATTTGTGAATTCCCAAAGTCATAAACTTAGACGTTTGGTCTTAGGTTAGACCAAACATCTAAGTTTACCTTAGTGAATCGGGCACTTAGCGCTCAAGAGCTGCTGACCAACACTTAAGGACTAGCTGAGACTATGGCGCGTGGCACTGGAGTTGGCCGCATCGGCGAATCGCCTCCTCTATAGAATAGGGTATAGCCACTTATAGTTGAAACAACCAATGGGCTCAGGGATTCCACCCAGGATAATGCTGCCAAACTGATATTTAGTGTGGCATACTCGCTTTGTGCTTTTACATTAAATACTGTATTTTTCATAAAAGCTTGGATTTGACTAGACAGTCCCATTATTGGTACCGCTGTTTGTATGTGGAGTTATGAACCTGTGTTGCCTCACACTTGCATCCCTGTGAATAGCCTTTGACTGCTCATCTCCACTGAGAGTCAAGTGCTGGACGAGGTAGTACTTTGGATGTTTACAGGGCCTGTGAGTAAAAGCCTTTAACCCCCATGGTTAGAACCAGAAACTTCTGATTGCCCCATGGCCCTGTAAAAGGGGTTTTGATGGACAACTAAACCCATCTTGCTGTGCATTTCTTGTTCAAGGCTCCTCCCTTCGGTGTTTGATTCCTGTATGCCTTTGTAAAGGAGACAATTCCTTAAATTCATAAAATCTCATCATCAGTTTGGAATGCAGCTTGATCTGTTGTCATTTGCTGCGAATAGTTAAAACATTCCATCCATCAGTTTGTGGTTTGTTGTATTTGAAGCACTATGAGCACTTGGTTTACCGAGACCTTGAAAAGAGAGAAAACGGTCTGCAGATCGGCGGAGAGGCTATGGCGGAAGTTTAGAATGCTGGAGAACCGCAAGAATTACAGATTATCCCATTGTAACTATCTTAAAACATATAAACGCAGCCAAATCGCTCTATATCATGCAAAGAATAAATAAGGCTTCCCAATCTAGTAAAGAATTGTATAAAATACTTCGGGAGTTCATCACCCCACAGGTGGAGCAATTAGTATTCGCTCCTACCTTGCAGTGGGTGAACTCATTGTCCTCTTATTTTCATAATAAAATTCAGCTAAGCTATTCCTCGTTCCCTCCCTCCCATCAAAAAGTGGCCTTAAGTGGGGTGGCTTCTTCTTGTCTTGAGCCCTCTTTTGAAACCACTGACTCACCATCCATGACAGAATTTGAGCCCACCTCCTCAGCAGAAGTGCTATTGGCACTCCAAAAAAATTAAATCAGGATCTCCTACAGATTCACTGTTTCCACATTAGTGCAGCAAGATACTCCCGTTGTTAGTAGATGGTTTGACCAGTATATTCAATACCTCCTTTGAGAGTGCTTCCTTTCCCATCAGTTGGAAGCTGGGTCAGGTCAGGCCGATCCTCAAAAAGCCCAACAGTGACCCCGCCATCTTGTCTAATTATAGACCAATATCTCTACTGCCTTACTTTGGGAAGATCCTTGATTACTTAGTCAACAAACGTGTTTCTTCTTATATTGAAACACATGCACTTCTTGATCCTTCGCAGTCAGGTTTCTGTGCTGCCGATGGCACTGAAACCGCAGTGATTGAGATAGTGAATAACATCCGACTCTCCCTGGACAGAAGCGAATCAGACATTTTGGTCCTATTGGACCTTTCTGCTGCCTTCGACACCATTTCCCACAGCATTTTGAAACATCGGTTGTGGGAGGTTGGTGTCAGAGGCAATTCCCTGGCCTGGTTCGTGGATTATCTCAAGGACCGTCATTCCTATGTCAAGAAGAACTCCCATGCTTCCGTTAACATCCCTCTTTCTGTGGGGGTTCCACAGGGGTCGATCCTCAGCCCTTTATTATTTAATCTCTATCTTTCCCCCCTGGCCCATATCATAAAATCCTACGGCTTTACCACGGTGTCTCACGCAGACGATACACAGGTGCTTATCACCTGCAGTCCCAAATTCCTGGAAACCTGCACTAGATTTAAACAATGCATGGTTCATATCAATAATTGGATGAGTGAAAACAGGCTTCAACTCAACTGCAGTTAGACCGAAATTCTGTTATTTGGTAAGGCCAAGACTATCTGGTCTCAGGATTGGTGGCCTCATGATCTAGGGCCTTGCCCTGAACCCAAAGAAGTCGTACGAGATTTAGGCATCATGCTTGACAGTGCTCTCTCTATGAAAGCACATGTCAATCAAGTATCTGGAACTTGTTTCGGAATACTACGGCAATTGCGAAAAATCTTTAAATGGCTTCCTCCTGAAACCAGGAAGCCTTTGGTTCAGGGATTGATAGTCAGCAGGCTTGATTATGGAAATGCGATGTTTGCCTCCATAAATGAGAGTCTGCTGACCAAGTTGCAAACCCTCCAGAATACGGCTGCGAGACTAGTGTTGGGTTTGCCTCCTAGGTCTGCCTCCAAACCCAGCCTCAAAAAGCTGCACTGGCTACCTGTGCGCCAAAGATGCCATTTTAAAATCTTGAGCTTAACCCATAAACTCCTTCATGGCATTGGCCCCTACTATTTAGCTAAAAAACTAGTCTGGTATACCCCGTCTAGAGCTCTTCGCTCTAGCTCGAAGTTCTTGTTGTCCCAGCCTAGAGTCCGGACGTCCAGGAATGGATGTTGGTCTTTTTCATATGTGGCCCCTCAACTTTGGAATAAGTTGCCTACACATCTCCTGTCCCTCTCCAATCATCTGGAGTTCCGTAATAGCTTGAAAACGTGTCTCTTTCCCAAAAAAAGACTCCCCCGCGACGTTTCTCCGCTCTGGTAGGTTGATGCCTTTCTTCTGCAAAGCGCCTTGAGACCTCTTTTGGTGATAAGTGCGCTATATAAAAGCATTTGACATTGACATGGGGTGTATATATATATATATATATATATATATATATGTATGTATATTCGCTCCAAACATCACCAGCCTGCTGCACACTCGAGCGGGTGCTTTCCAGAGCGGGGGTGGACCCGCCGAAATGTAACTGCTCCCAAATTTCTCAGTGTTCGTAAAGAACCAGAAAAAGCACTCTCAGGGGGGGTAATGATACCAACAAAACTTTTATTGGTTACCCAAGCACGGACAAGACGCGTTTCGGCACTTCGCCTTTGTCAATTGCGAGGTACGAACGCGCCGCCATTACTTTTAAAACATATTGCATTTCATCATCCTGTGCATGACAAGAAAATAAAGAAAGGACAAAACTAAGCAGCAAATATATCGCCATCTTAGAATGTCTACTCTACAAAAGACAAGAAAGTATATACATTTCAAATCTCATATCCAAGAGGTTGTTGGTTGGAAAAAAAAAAAATTATCCAACTACAAAATTGAATATTTACAATATAAGCAGCATTTCATAAAGCCCTGAATGGGCTGAATCTCTATATGCTTCAATCGAGCCCACAGTGGGCTCGATTGAAGCATATAGAGATTCAGCCCATTCAGGGCTTTATGAAATGCTGCTTATATTGTAAATATGCAATTTTGTAGTTGGATAATTTTTTTTTTTTTTTCCAACCAACAACCGTGGGCTCGATTGAAGCATATAGAGATTCAGCCCATTCAGGGCTTTATGAAATGCTGCTTATATTGTAAATATGCAATTTTGTAGTGGGATATTTTTTTTTTTTTTTCCAACCAACAACCGTGGGCTCGATTGAAGCATATAGAGATTCAGCCCATTCAGGGCTTTATGAAATGCTGCTTATATTGTAAATATGCAATTTTGTAGTTGGATAATTTTTTTTTTTTATTCCAACCAACAACCTCTTGGATATGAGATTTGAAATGTATATACTTTCTTGTCTTTTGTAGAGTAGACATTCTAAGATGGCGATATATTTGCTGCTTAGTTTTGTCCTTTCTTTATTTTCTTGTCATGCACAGGATGACGAAATGCAATATGTTTTAAAAGTAATGGCGGCGCGTTCGTACCTCGCAATTGACAAAGGCGAAGTGCCGAAACGCGTCTTGTTCGTGCTTGGGTAACCAATAAAAGTTTTGTTGGTATCATTACCCCCCCTGAGAGTGCTTTTTCTGGTTCTTTACGAACACTGAGAAATTTGGGAGCAGTTATATATATATGTATATATATATATATATATATATATATATATATATATATATATATATATAATGACGGCAACGTCACTTTTTAGGACATTCCTGTGGTGATAGGGGCTTAGCCTTATTTACAAGGCAGAGTTAGGCTACTTAACATGGCTTAACGCTGACTTGTAAATAAGGCCCCCGTTCACGCTATGCTTAGCGTGAAAGGGGAGGGTAATGGGTATTATGCTGGGCATTCAACCGCAACACTCTTTGTTTCTGCAGCTGCCTCCTATTTACAAGGCAGGCGTAAATCGGAGGCACCATCAGAATTAGGACCAAGGAAAACCTGGTCTTACCCTGGCGCAACAAGGAGAAACGTTACATTTACACTAATTTTTGCTGGTTTCAGGTGTGCTGTATTGTGCAGCACACATGAAAACAGCAAAAGGCCATTGATTGTTTATATACAGGAAGGTCCCCCTTCCTGCAGATAAACAATCATTTCTAAAAAGCTGTTTTGCACTTCTATATGTGCTGCATTAAGCAGCACACATAGAAATTAGACAGCAGAATTGAAAGAATGTTTCTGTGCAGGAAGGGGGATCTTCTTGTACATAAACAATCTTCCTCTGCATGCAGGTTGGCGCTAGGTTGCTAAACTTAGTGCCAGCTCAGGGGGAAACTCAGGCCTGCACCATATTCTTGTAAATGTGGTACAGCTCTGTGTTTCAGAAGTGGCCGATGTGTTGTTAAGCCAAGGAGGCGAACAACACTCTCCACCACTTCTTTGTACATATGCCCCAAAGTGTGACAGTATACATAGACATTGATCCATTCTTGGTGTGCCACAGGACCAACACTGATCTGGGGCTACTTCCTGTTCCTGGCTAGAGGGGACCTAGCTAGAATATCGGGTTGGACTGTTCCTATTGTACCAGGACCAAGACTCATCAGCGCAGGACTGGTGTGTTGGAGAGGCACAGTGGACAAACAACAATTGACCGAATTGCCGCCCGAGTAATCACCAGTAGCTGTAATTCAATCACGCATTCCACCCATCACTTTATTGATTGTGTAGCACAGACAGAGCAAGCAGGGAGGTGGAGGAGTCTCACTGTAGTCCTCAACATTGAGCATCACATAGACTGGCACCAGGGAGAGGAAAGGAATGGACAGCACATGTTGATCTCATTCCTGTACACACAGGAGTGTCTGTGAAGTGAAAGAGACATTCCCTGCCGCATGCCTTAGACAAATAATCAGTTGACTGACAGGGTCCCAATATTCATGAACAAAATCAAGGGTGAAAGTACTCAAAAATAAAATATCCATGCACCAAAAATGCCTTCCCAGCCACAAAAGAGCATAATGGATCCAAGCTGCCATCCAGCTTTTCCCGCCTTGGGCACAGCTAATGCAGGCTCCCACCAGCCGAGGAGCTCTGCAAGAAGTGATCAGAGAACCAGATGGATCAGATGCCAGAACAATGACAGTGTCCCACTTCCGCATGAACGTGACCCACTGATCCCGAACAGATCACGCTGCAGTTGCCCTCAGTACAGTCTGCAGAACGGCATGGAGGCACTCTAGCTGCCACATTCACAGACAGATCGTGATGTTTCCTGATGCTGGAGAGCACATGGCATGGTGCAATGCCAGCCTGATACCTGAAAAGGTGAGACAAGTTGAGAAAGGTAGATCTGGGCTCACAGATGAGTGTGTCTTCAAAGGTGCATGTCTGCGTCACTCTGCATCCTATCACTCGATTATAACAAGCATTGAAAATGCAATAGGTCTCGCAATAACGCGAGTCTGAACTATTAGCATTGTAAATGATTATGCCCTTTATTTTTGCGTTCTGGTTTTTGGAACATAAATAAAAGGCTTTGCCATTTACAAGGCCTATAGCTTAAATTTGCGTTAAAACGAGACCTATTGCATTGCAATGGTGGTGGTGCTGCTGAGTTTTCTCTGAATCTGCACCCACAATCTGCACCCACAATCTGCACCCACAATCTGCACCCACAATGTGTGAGTGGCGTTGCGTCTGTGAGTGGCGTTGCGTGTGTGAGTGGCGTTGCGTGTGTGAGTGGCGTTGCCTGTGTGAGTGGCGTTGCGTGTGTGAGTGGCGTTGCGTGTGTGTGTGGCATTGCGAGTGGCGTTGCGCGTGTGAGTGGCGTTGCGCGTGTGAGTGGCGTTGCGCGTGTGAGTGGCGTGGTACGTGTGAGTGGCGTTGCGTGTGTGAGTGGCGTTGCGCGTGTCAGTGGCGTTGCGCGTGTGAGTGGCGTTGCGCGTGTGAGTCGCGGTGCGCGTGTGAGTGGCGTTGCGCGTGTGAGTGGCGTTGCGTGTGTGAGTGGCGTTGCGTGTGTGAGTGGCGTTGCGCATGTGAGTGGCGTTGCGCGTGTGAGTGGCGTTGCGCGTGTGAGTGGCGTTGCGCGTGTGAGTGGCGTTGCGCGTGTGAGTGGCATTGCGTGTGTGAGTGGCGTTGCGCGTGTGAGTGGCATTGCGTGTGTCAGTGGCGTTGCGCGTGTCAGTGGCGTTGCGTGTGTGACTGGCGTTGCGTGCGTGAGTGGCGTTGCGTGTGTGAGTGGCGTTGCGCGTGTGAGTGGCGTTGCGTGTGTGAGTGGCGTTGCGTGCATGAGTGGCGTTGCGTGTGTGAGTGGCGTTGCGCGTGTGAGTGGCGGTGCGCGTGTGAGTGGTGTTGCACGTGTGAGTGGCGTTGCGCGCGTGAGTCGCGTTGCGCATGTGATTGGCGTTGTGTGTGTGAGTGGCGTTGCGTGTGTGAGTGGCGTTGCGTGTGTGAGTGGCGTTGCGTGGGTGAGTGGCGTTGCGTGGGTGAGTGGCGTTGCGTGAGTGAGTGGCGTTGCATGGGTGAGTGGCGTTGCGTGGGTGAGTGGTGTTGCGTGTGTGAGTGGCGTTGCGTGTGTGAGTGGCGTTGCGTGGGTGAGTGGCGTTGCGTGGGTGAGTGGCGTTGCGTGAGTGAGTGGCGTTGCGTGGGTGAGTGGCGTAGCGTGGGTGAGTGGTGTTGCATGGGTGAGTGGCGTTGCATGTGTGAGTGGCGTTGCGTGGATGAGTGGCGTTGCGTGGATGAGTGGCGTTGCGTGGATGAGTGGGGTTGCTTAGATGAGTGGTGTTGCGTGGATGAGTGGGGTTGCGTGGGTGAGTGGTGTTGCATGTGTGAGTGGCGTTGCGTGGATGAGTGGCGTTGCGTGGATGAGTGGCGTTGCGTGGATGAGTGGGGTTGCTTAGATGAGTGGTGTTGCGTGGATGAGTGGGGTTGCGTGGATGAGTGGGGGTGCGTGTGTGAGTGGTGTTGCTTGGGTGAGTGGCGTTGCGTGGGTGAGTGTGGTGTTGCGTGGATGATAGTGGGCTTGCGTGGGTGTGAGTGGCGTTGCGTGTCTGTAAGTGTTGCTGTGTGGGTGAAAGTGGCACAGAGCCTTTGATGTGGCCTGGCGCAGGATAAATGCTGCTGCTGCTAATTAAATACAAGAGCGGCCGGGAAGCGGCCAGGAAACACAAGTATGGCCGGCCACATAATTAGGGGAGGAGAAGCCGCACAGCACACGCTGGGAGAAGCCCTTTGATGTGCTGTGCGGCCGCGATGCGCGCTCTGTGCTGGGGGAGGGCCATTAGCCTGAACTCGCGGCAAGATCAAACGAAGGGTGGGAGGGACATTGAGGAACAGGAACAGATGGCCATGAAAGTGTATGGGCCAAAAGCGCGTGCCTGTACGTGCACTCGAAGAAAACGCCACGAAAAAAAGCGGTGGTTTGACAATCAGTTCGAGCACTTGAATTCTCGCCATTTCCCATTCCTTCGGAATGGTAAAGGACGAGACCTAAAAACCATGCCATGGCCTCTGATTAGGCTTGATCATGCCTGGGCCCTAACTTACATGCCGATACACTGAGACCTCGTTACCAACAAAGAACTGCATTGCTCACTGAGAGTGCATTCATTCACATACCCACAGGCACGCAGACTACCTGCATCAGGGAAACAATTAGGTAAAAGCCTGGCAAGTGCACAACCCTAACATGCTGCCTGCTCTCCTGAGTCTCAACCACTCGCCTTTCAAAGCAACAATCCACATAAGATTGCCTTAAAAACTGTGGTCTCTTCAAGAACAGCTGCTGGTGCAGAGACGTGTGTAACACCTGGCATAGGTTTCGACTAGAAGCCTACCTTTCCAGTGCAAAGTCTACGCATAGACAAATTACAAAGCAGTCAACACAATGGATTTGCCCACATCATGGAGCCTGTGGAATGTTTGGGGAAATAAAAACATTTCTTCAAATTAGCACCTGCTTCAAGGAGGTGTTATTTTATTGGCTTAATGCCCGGTCTTTTCTATCTCAGCAGACCTGGCTCTGCGTCAGAAGACGTGAGTGCCTGCGCTGTAATGCAAAATTCCACCCAAGTAGCCACCCCTTGATGCACAGTGGAACTAGGGCAATTTGCTCTGAAAAGCGTGCTTGCATGCACCAGGTGACATAACAGTGACTCTGGGTAGGGTTGTGATGGACAACGCATGGTCCTGATTTAGAGTTTGGCAAACAGATTAATGTGCGTAAGGGAGATGGAGTAATTTACTCCGTCACCCTGGCAGACATGCCGTCCACCAAAGTTAGAGATGTCAGCAAGCCACACAGTGTCTCCCATATTGACTGGAACCGCCATCATGGCTATCAAACTTTTCAAAAGTGTTTTGTGAAAAATAAAAAACTAATGACCTACACAGCCGATGAGCTTTTTCCCAGGGTGTAGGAGCCATTAGTGATTTATTTCGTGTCCCTCACCACCAGGTTTTTTTTCTGGTGGTGACAGACAAGGAAAAAAGGCATGACACCATCCACCCTAAATAGGACCTTCGGAGGAAGTATTCCATTGATGGAGCCCCATCTCTAAATGAGGTGGGCGGATTGAGTGTTCATTGGGCAGGGTCCTCTGTGACATCTGCTATGGAGAACCCTGTCTGACAACCTCTAAAACAGGCCCCATGTTATTCGCTGGGTAAGTATACGAGGTTTGGAAATACATGTGGAATGACGTTTCAAAAACGGCATCAAATATTTGAGCCAGCAATTAAATCAGTGTTATCTTTGTTTTGCTCAGTAGCGTTTATCTCTGGCAGTTGGTTGGTGGAGTCAATGGGCTTCCATAGAGTGTGTGATGCACTAGTGTAAACCTGAATGTTGTCATTTTACTAAATGAGCACATATCATAAAGCAAAAACCTGTGGGGCCTATTTATGAGATGGTTTACAGCATGTTTGCACCACACAATGTGGTATCTGCACGTTGCTAGCCTTAAGTAATATCTATGGAGCCACGCAAGGCCACTGTGCTTGGCCCTGAATGACTCCTGGAGTAAGGCAACGCCACGCATATCAACAGCACCAACTGACATAGTGAAAGACTTGCCAGTCTCGCCAGTATTTTGTTTGGCTTATAGACCTCCTAGGTTCTTGCTTGTTATTCATACGATGTTGCTGGGGAAGTGAACCAGTAGTAGGTCTTTAAACTTTTCCCTTTGACCCTTTTCTCCCTGTGTGTTTTTGATAAGTTTGAATTGTGGCCCATGCTGAAGTACAAGTTTGCAACCACCTTGTATCACCAGGTGAGGGGGCTGCCATGAAAAGGAGGCCGTTGCCCAGGGTCTGATGTAGTCCGTGATTTCCTGTGTGGCCAGCAGAAGTGGGACAACTGCAGAGCCAGGAGTAACACTTACATTGTACAGCTGGAGTGGGCAATGAATCCTGTCATTGAAGTGAATCATCCAGAGACATCAGGAGGCCACCCCATTATGGAACAGAGCACAAGAGGATCCAAGCTTCTAGAGGTGAGAGGCTGGCACTCACAAAGGAGTGTCCTGGCCCTTCTGCGATTGCTGACTGCTGACTGCCGGCTGTCATTGAGTTGGGTAAGACTGTATTGGGCCTGTGGTCATTTGGGACCCCTACAAACACTAGGCCCGATTCACAAAGGTTAACTTAGATGTTTGGTCTGAAGACCAAACTTCTAAGTTCACGACTTTGGGAACTCACAAAAACATTTACGAGTTCTATCTGCATGTCCGACTTGGGCCGGATCTCTACCCTGAGTGCAGACATAAAGATACTGGGGCCGATTCACTGAACTAACTTAAGACAAAATCCTAAACTTACTACTTTTGGTATTCACAGAAGTTAGGATTTTGTCTTAAGTTTGTCTTAAGACAGACTTAAAACAGACTTAAGTTAGGATTTTGTCTTAAGTCTGTCTTAAGTCTGTCTTAAGACAAACTTAAGACAAAATCCTAACTTCTGTGAATACCAAAAGTAGTAAGTTTAGGATTTTGTCTTAAGTTAGTTCTGTGAATCGGGCCCTCTGCATGTAAATGCCATTTGTGAATTCCCAAAGTCATAAACTTAGACGTTTGGTCTTAGGTTAGACCAAACATCTAAGTTTACCTTAGTGAATCGGGCACTTAGCGCTCAAGAGCTGCTGACCAACACTTAAGGACTAGCTGAGACTATGGCGCGTGGCACTGGAGTTGGCCGCATCGGCGAATCGCCTCCTCTATAGAATAGGGTATAGTCACTTATAGTTGAAACAACCAATGGGCTCAGGGATTCCACCCAGGATAATGCTGCCAAACTGATATTTAGTGTGGCATACTCGCTTTGTGCTTTTACATTAAATACTGTATTTTTCATAAAAGCTTGGATTTGACTAGACAGTCCCATTATTGGTACCGCTGTTTGTATGTGGAGTTATGAACCTGTGTTGCCTCACACTTGCATCCCTGTGAATAGCCTTTGACTGCTCATCTCCACTGAGAGTCAAGTGCTGGACGAGGTAGTACTTTGGATGTTTACAGGGCCTGTGAGTAAAAGCCTTTAACCCCCATGGTTAGAACCAGTAACTTCTGATTGCCCCATGGCCCTGTAAAAGGGGTTTTGATGGACAACTAAACCCATCTTGCTGTGCATTTCTTGTTCAAGGCTCCTCCCTTCGGTGTTTGATTCCTGTATGCCTTTGTAAAGGAGACAATTCCTTAAATTCATAAAATCTCATCATCAGTTTGGAATGCAGCTTGATCTGTTGTCATTTGCTGCGAATAGTTAAAACATTCCATCCATCAGTTTGTGGTTTGTTGTATTTGAAGCACTATGAGCACTTGGTTTACCGAGACCTTGAAAAGAGAGAAAACGGTCTGCAGATCGGCGGAGAGGCTATGGCGGAAGTTTAGAATGCTGGAGAACCGCAAGAATTACAGATTATCCCATTGTAACTATCTTAAAACATATAAAAGCAGCCAAATCGCTCTATATCATGCAAAGAATAAATAAGGCTTCCCAATCTAGTAAAGAATTGTATAAAATACTTCGGGAGTTCATCACCCCACAGGTGGAGCAATTAGTATTCGCTCCTACCTTGCAGTGGGTGAACTCATTGTCCTCTTATTTTCATAATAAAATTCAGCTAAGCTATTCCTCGTTCCCTCCCTCCCATCAAAAAGTGGCCTTAAGTGGGGTGGCTTCTTCTTGTCTTGAGCCCTCTTTTGAAACCACTGACTCACCATCCATGACAGAATTTGAGCCCACCTCCTCAGCAGAAGTGCTATTGGCACTCCAAAAAAATTAAATCAGGATCTCCTACAGATTCACTGTTTCCACATTAGTGCAGCAAGATACTCCCGTTGTTAGTAGATGGTTTGACCAGTATATTCAATACCTCCTTTGAGAGTGCTTCCTTTCCCATCAGTTGGAAGCTGGGTCAGGTCAGGCCGATCCTCAAAAAGCCCAACAGTGACCCCGCCATCTTGTCTAATTATAGACCAATATCTCTACTGCCTTACTTTGGGAAGATCCTTGATTACTTAGTCAACAAACGTGTTTCTTCTTATATTGAAACACATGCACTTCTTGATCCTTCGCAGTCAGGTTTCTGTGCTGCCGATGGCACTGAAACCGCAGTGATTGAGATAGTGAATAACATCCGACTCTCCCTGGACAGAAGCGAATCAGACATTTTGGTCCTATTGGACCTTTCTGCTGCCTTCGACACCATTTCCCACAGCATTTTGAAACATCGGTTGTGGGAGGTTGGTGTCAGAGGCAATTCCCTGGCCTGGTTCGTGGATTATCTCAAGGACCGTCATTCCTATGTCAAGAAGAACTCCCATGCTTCCGTTAACATCCCTCTTTCTGTGGGGGTTCCACAGGGGTCGATCCTCAGCCCTTTATTATTTAATCTCTATCTTTCCCCCCTGGCCCATATCATAAAATCCTACGGCTTTACCACGGTGTCTCACGCAGACGATACACAGGTGCTTATCACCTGCAGTCCCAAATTCCTGGAAACCTGCACTAGATTTAAACAATGCATGGTTCATATCAATAATTGGATGAGTGAAAACAGGCTTCAACTCAACTGCAGTTAGACCGAAATTCTGTTATTTGGTAAGGCCAAGACTATCTGGTCTCAGGATTGGTGGCCTCATGATCTAGGGCCTTGCCCTGAACCCAAAGAAGTCGTACGAGATTTAGGCATCATGCTTGACAGTGCTCTCTCTATGAAAGCACATGTCAATCAAGTATCTGGAACTTGTTTCGGAATACTACGGCAATTGCGAAAAATCTTTAAATGGCTTCCTCCTGAAACCAGGAAGCCTTTGGTTCAGGGATTGATAGTCAGCAGGCTTGATTATGGAAATGCGATGTTTGCCTCCATAAATGAGAGTCTGCTGACCAAGTTGCAAACCCTCCAGAATACGGCTGCGAGACTAGTGTTGGGTTTGCCTCCTAGGTCTGCCTCCAAACCCAGCCTCAAAAAGCTGCACTGGCTACCTGTGCGCCAAAGATGCCATTTTAAAATCTTGAGCTTAACCCATAAACTCCTTCATGGCATTGGCCCCTACTATTTAGCTAAAAAACTAGTCTGGTATACCCCGTCTAGAGCTCTTCGCTCTAGCTCGAAGTTCTTGTTGTCCCAGCCTAGAGTCCGGACGTCCAGGAATGGATGTTGGTCTTTTTCATATGTGGCCCCTCAACTTTGGAATAAGTTGCCTACACATCTCCTGTCCCTCTCCAATCATCTGGAGTTCCGTAATAGCTTGAAAACGTGTCTCTTTCCCAAAAAAAAACTCCCCCGCGACGTTTCTCCGCTCTGGTAGGTTGATGCCTTTCTTCTGCAAAGCGCCTTGAGACCTCTTTTGGTGATAAGTGCGCTATATAAAAGCATTTGACATTGACATGGGGTGTATATATATATATATATATATATATGTATGTATATTCGCTCCAAACATCACCAGCCTGCTGCACACTCGAGCGGGTGCTTTCCAGAGCGGGGGTGGACCCGCCGAAATGTAACTGCTCCCAAATTTCTCAGTGTTCGTAAAGAACCAGAAAAAGCACTCTCAGGGGGGGTAATGATACCAGCAAAACTTTTATTGGTTACCCAAGCACGGACAAGACGCGTTTCGGCACTTCGCCTTTGTCAATTGCGAGGTACGAACGCGCCGCCATTACTTTTAAAACATATTGCATTTCATCATCCTGTGCATGACAAGAAAATAAAGAAAGGACAAAACTAAGCAGCAAATATATCGCCATCTTAGAATGTCTACTCTACAAAAGACAAGAAAGTATATACATTTCAAATCTCATATCCAAGAGGTTGTTGGTTGGAAAAAAAAAAAATTATCCAACTACAAAATTGAATATTTACAATATAAGCAGCATTTCATAAAGCCCTGAATGGGCTGAATCTCTATATGCTTCAATCGAGCCCACAGTGGGCTCGATTGAAGCATATAGAGATTCAGCCCATTCAGGGCTTTATGAAATGCTGCTTATATTGTAAATATGCAATTTTGTAGTTGGATAATTTTTTTTTTTTTTTCCAACCAACAACCGTGGGCTCGATTGAAGCATATAGAGATTCAGCCCATTCAGGGCTTTATGAAATGCTGCTTATATTGTAAATATGCAATTTTGTAGTGGGATAATTTTTTTTTTTTTTCCAACCAACAACCGTGGGCTCGATTGAAGCATATAGAGATTCAGCCCATTCAGGGCTTTATGAAATGCTGCTTATATTGTAAATATGCAATTTTGTAGTTGGATAATTTTTTTTTTTTATTCCAACCAACAACCTCTTGGATATGAGATTTGAAATGTATATACTTTCTTGTCTTTTGTAGAGTAGACATTCTAAGATGGCGATATATTTGCTGCTTAGTTCTGTCCTTTCTTTATTTTCTTGTCATGCACAGGATGACGAAATGCAATATGTTTTAAAAGTAATGGCGGCGCGTTCGTACCTCGCAATTGACAAAGGCGAAGTGCCGAAACGCGTCTTGTTCGTGCTTGGGTAACCAATAAAAGTTTTGTTGGTATCATTACCCCCCCTGAGAGTGCTTTTTCTGGTTCTTTACGAACACTGAGAAATTTGGGAGCAGTTATATATATATGTATATATATATATATATATATATATATATATATATATATATATATATATATATATATAAATGACGGCAACGTCACTTTTTAGGACATTCCTGTGGTGATAGGGGCCTAGCCTTATTTACAAGGCAGAGTTAGGCTACTTAACATGGCTTAACGCTGACTTGTAAATAAGGCCCCCGTTCACGCTATGCTTAGCGTGAAAGGGGAGGGTAATGGGTATTATGCTGGGCATTCAACCGCAACACTCTTTGTTTCTGCAGCTGCCTCCTATTTACAAGGCAGGCGTAAATCGGAGGCACCATCAGAATTAGGACCAAGGAAAACCTGGTCTTACCCTGGCGCAACAAGGAGAAACGTTACATTTACACTAATTTTTGCTGGTTTCAGGTGTGCTGTATTGTGCAGCACACATGAAAACAGCAAAAGGCCATTGATTGTTTATATACAGGAAGGTCCCCCTTCCTGCAGATAAACAATCATTTCTAAAAAGCTGTTTTGCACTTCTATATGTGCTGCATTAAGCAGCACACATAGAAATTAGACAGCAGAATTGAAAGAATGTTTCTGTGCAGGAAGGGGGATCTTCTTGTACATAAACAATCTTCCTCTGCATGCAGGTTGGCGCTAGGTTGCTAAACTTAGTGCCAGCTCAGGGGGAAACTCAGGCCTGCACCATATTCTTGTAAATGTGGTACAGCTCTGTGTTTCAGAAGTGGCCGATGTGTTGTTAAGCCAAGGAGGCGAACAACACTCTCCACCACTTCTTTGTACATATGCCCCAAAGTGTGACAGTATACATAGACATTGATCCATTCTTGGTGTGCCACAGGACCAACACTGATCTGGGGCTACTTCCTGTTCCTGGCTAGAGGGGACCTAGCTAGAATATCGGGTTGGACTGTTCCTATTGTACCAGGACCAAGACTCATCAGCGCAGGACTGGTGTGTTGGAGAGGCACAGTGGACAAACAACAATTGACCGATTTGCCGCCCGAGTAATCACCAGTAGCTGTAATTCAATCACGCATTCCACCCATCACTTTATTGATTGTGTAGCACAGACAGAGCAAGCAGGGAGGTGGAGGAGTCTCACTGTAGTCCTCAACATTGAGCATCACATAGACTGGCACCAGGGAGAGGAAAGGAATGGACAGCACATGTTGATCTCATTCCTGTACACACAGGAGTGTCTGTGAAGTGAAAGAGACATTCCCTGCCGCATGCCTTAGACAAATAATCAGTTGACTGACAGGGTCCCAATATTCATGAACAAAATCAAGGGTGAAAGTACTCAAAAATAAAATATCCATGCACCAAAAATGCCTTCCCAGCCACAAAAAAACCATAATGGATCCAAGCTGCCATCCAGCTATTCCCGCCTTGGGCACAGCTAATGCAGGCTCCCACCAGCCGAGGAGCTCTGCAAGAAGTGATCAGAGAACCAGATGGATCAGATGCCAGAACAATGACAGTGCCCCACTTCCGCATGAACGTGACCCACTGATCCCGAACAGATCACGCTGCAGTTGCCCTCAGTACAGTCTGCAGAACGGCATGGAGGCACTCTAGCTGCCACATTCACAGACAGATCGTGATGTTTCCTGATGCTGGAGAGCACATGGCATGGTGCAATGCCAGCCTGATACCTGAAAAGGTGAGACAAGTTGAGAAAGGTAGATCTGGGCTCACAGATGAGTGTGTCTTCAAAGGTGCATGTCTGCGTCACTCTGCATCCTATCACTCGATTATAACAAGCATTGAAAATGCAATAGGTCTCGCAATAACGCGAGTCTGAACTATTAGCATTGTAAATGATTATGCCCTTTATTTTTGCGTTCTGGTTTTTGGAACATAAATAAAAGGCTTTGCCATTTACAAGGCCTATAGCTTAAATTTGCGTTAAAACGAGACCTATTGCATTGCAATGGTGGTGGTGCTGCTGAGTTTTCTCTGAATCTGCACCCACAATCTGCACCCACAATCTGCACCCACAATCTGCACCCACAATGTGTGAGTGGCGTTGCGTGTGTGAGTGGCGTTGCGTGTGTGAGTGGCGTTGCGTGTGTGAGTGGCGTTGCCTGTGTGAGTGGCGTTGCGTGTGTGAGTGGCGTTGCGTGTGTGAGTGGCGTTGCGTGTGTGTGTGGCATTGCGAGTGGCGTTGCGCGTGTGAGTGGCATTGCGCGTGTGAGTGGCGTTGCGCGTGTGAGTGGCGTGGTACGTGTGAGTGGCGTTGCGTGTGTGAGTGGCGTTGCGCGTGTCAGTGGCGTTGCGCGTGTGAGTGGCGTTGCGCGTGTGAGTCGCGGTGCGCGTGTGAGTGGCGTTGCGCGTGTGAGTGGCGTTGCGTGTGTGAGTGGCGTTGCGTGTGTGAGTGGCGTTGCGCATGTGAGTGGCGTTGCGCGTGTGAGTGGCGTTGCGCGTGTGAGTGGCGTTGCGCGTGTGAGTGGCGTTGCGCGTGTGAGTGGCATTGCGTGTGTGAGTGGCGTTGCGCGTGTGAGTGGCATTGCGTGTGTCAGTGGCGTTGCGCGTGTCAGTGGCGTTGCGTGTGTGACTGGCGTTGCGTGCGTGAGTGGCGTTGCGTGTGTGAGTGGCGTTGCGCGTGTGAGTGGCGTTGCGTGTGTGAGTGGCGTTGCGTGCATGAGTGGCGTTGCGTGTGTGAGTGGCGTTGCGCGTGTGAGTGGCGGTGCGCGTGTGAGTGGCGTTGCACGTGTGAGTGGCGTTGCGCGCGTGAGTCGCGTTGCGCATGTGATTGGCGTTGTGTGTGTGAGTGGCGTTGCGTGTGTGAGTGGCATTGCGTGTGTGAGTGGTGTTGCGTGGGTGAGTGGCGTTGCGTGGGTGAGTGGCGTTGCGTGAGTGAGTGGCGTTGCATGGGTGAGTGGCGTTGCGTGGGTGAGTGGTGTTGCGTGTGTGAGTGGCGTTGCGTGTGTGAGTGGCGTTGCGTGGGTGAGTGGCGTTGCATGGGTGAGTGGCGTTGCGTGAGTGAGTGGCGTTGCGTGGGTGAGTGGTGTAGCGGGGGTGAGTGGTGTTGCGTGGGTGAGTGGCGTTGCATGTGTGAGTGGCGTTGCGTGGATGAGTGGCGTTGCGTGGATGAGTGGCGTTGCGTGGATGAGTGGGGTTGCTTAGATGAGTGGTGTTGCGTGGATGAGTGGGGTTGCGTGGGTGAGTGGTGTTGCATGTGTGAGTGGCGTTGCGTGGATGAGTGGCGTTGCGTGGATGAGTGGCGTTGCGTGGATGAGTGGGGTTGCTTAGATGAGTGGTGTTGCGTGGATGAGTGGGGTTGCGTGGATGAGTGGGGGTGCGTGTGTGAGTGGTGTTGCTTGGGTGAGTGGCGTTGCGTGGGTGAGTGTGGTGTTGCGTGGATGATAGTGGGCTTGCGTGGGTGTGAGTGGCGTTGCGTGTCTGTAAGTGTTGCTGTGTGGGTGAAAGTGGCACAGAGCCTTTGATGTGGCCTGGCGCAGGATAAATGCTGCTGCTGCTAATTAAATACAAGAGCGGCCGGGAAGCGGCCAGGAAACACAAGTATGGCCGGCCACATAATTAGGGGAGGAGAAGCCGCACAGCACACGCTGGGAGAAGCCCTTTGATGTGCTGTGCGGCCGCGATGCGCGCTCTGTGCTGGGGGAGGGCCATTAGCCTGAACTCGCGGCAAGATCAAACGAAGGGTGGGAGGGACATTGAGGAACAGGAACAGATGGCCATGAAAGTGTATGGGCCAAAAGCGCGTGCCTGTACGTGCACTCGAAGAAAACGCCACGAAAAAAAGCGGTGGTTTGACAATCAGTTCGAGCACTTGAATTCTCGCCATTTCCCATTCCTTCGGAATGGTAAAGGACGAGACCTAAAAACCATGCCATGGCCTCTGATTAGGCTTGATCATGCCTGGGCCCTAACTTACATGCCGATACACTGAGACCTCGTTACCAACAAAGAACTGCATTGCTCACTGAGAGTGCATTCATTCACATACCCACAGGCACGCAGACTACCTGCATCAGGGAAACAATTAGGTAAAAGCCTGGCAAGTGCACAACCCTAACATGCTGCCTGCTCTCCTGAGTCTCAACCACTCGCCTTTCAAAGCAACAATCCACATAAGATTGCCTTAAAAACTGTGGTCTCTTCAAGAACAGCTGCTGGTGCAGAGACGTGTGTAACACCTGGCATAGGTTTCGACTAGAAGCCTACCTTTCCAGTGCAAAGTCTACGCATAGACAAATTACAAAGCAGTCAACACAATGGATTTGCCCACATCATGGAGCCTGTGGAATGTTTGGGGAAATAAAAACATTTCTTCAAATTAGCACCTGCTTCAAGGAGGTGTTATTTTATTGGCTTAATGCCCGGTCTTTTCTATCTCAGCAGACCTGGCTCTGCGTCAGAAGACGTGAGTGCCTGCGCTGTAATGCAAAATTCCACCCAAGTAGCCACCCCTTGATGCACAGTGGAACTAGGGCAATTTGCTCTGAAAAGCGTGCTTGCATGCACCAGGTGACATAACAGTGACTCTGGGTAGGGTTGTGATGGACAACGCATGGTCCTGATTTAGAGTTTGGCAAACAGGTTAATGTGCGTAAGGGAGATGGAGTAATTTACTCCGTCACCCTGGCAGACATGCCGTCCACCAAAGTTAGAGATGTCAGCAAGCCACACAGTGTCTCCCATATTGACTGGAACCGCCATCATGGCTATCAAACTTTTCAAAAGTGTTTTGTGAAAAATAAAAAACTAATGACCTACACAGCCGATGAGCTTTTTCCCAGGGTGTAGGAGCCATTAGTGATTTATTTCGTGTCCCTCACCACCAGGTTTTTTTTCTGGTGGTGACAGACAAGGAAAAAAGGCATGACACCATCCACCCTAAATAGGACCTTCGGAGGAAGTATTCCATTGATGGAGCCCCATCTCTAAATGAGGTGGGCGGATTGAGTGTTCATTGGGCAGGGTCCTCTGTGACATCTGCTATGGAGAACCCTGTCTGACAACCTCTAAAACAGGCCCCATGTTATTCGCTGGGTAAGTATACGAGGTTTGGAAATACATGTGGAATGACGTTTCAAAAACGGCATCAAATATTTGAGCCAGCAATTAAATCAGTGTTATCTTTGTTTTGCTCAGTAGCGTTTATCTCTGGCAGTTGGTTGGTGGAGTCAATGGGCTTCCATAGAGTGTGTGATGCACTAGTGTAAACCTGAATGTTGTCATTTTACTAAATGAGCACATATCATAAAGCAAAAACCTGTGGGGCCTATTTATGAGATGGTTTACAGCATGTTTGCACCACACAATGTGGTATCTGCACGTTGCTAGCCTTAAGTAATATCTATGGAGCCACGCAAGGCCACTGTGCTTGGCCCTGAATGACTCCTGGAGTAAGGCAACGCCACGCATATCAACGCCACGCATATCGCTGCGCTGCCTTACTCTGCCACTTCCATGGAAGGCGTTCCATGGGCACTGGGCGCTGTGTGGGTGTTTCCAGGCAACTCCCACCAGAACTGGTAATCCTGGGAGTGCTCTAAAAAGATATGCCTTGCCAGGAGAGGCGTAACGAGGAGAAATCTCTTTATTTCTTCTCATTACTTCCTCTTTCTGTGTAGGCTGCATCCAGCACACATAGAAAGAGAAATATGCCTCTCAGGATTGTTTTTGTACAGGAAGGTGGGCCTTCCTGCACAAAAATAACCCTGCATGCAACACAGGCACACTTACACCATTATGCAAGGGTGCCTGTGTTGGTGCTAGGCTGCAAGAAGGTTGCCAGCACAGAGGACAAGGCAGGAATATGCCGTACTGCCTTATATAAGGCGAATTCCTGCCCTTATCCCTGTCACGAAGTGCAGTGCACGAAGGTGACTTGCTGCGCTGCACTGCATGACATGTTCATAAATAGGCCCCTTAATGTACAAACCTGCCTCGTAGCCTGACGACCAAAAGCCAAGACATACCCAGCAGCTTATTATATTCAATAGCAAAACAGCTATGCCAAGAATACACTTTAAAATACATTCCCTGGAGAGATTCCATCGAAAACTCTGCAGAAAATCAGATGATTGAAAAAATCCGAGTATAGATTCTAGCTGGGACTAATGATGGAAAATCACTCTTCGTTCCTTGTTCAAGCTTGAGGCTGGCGGGACGATGATATTGGACAACGAGAGTGTCCCGTGGGACTCCCTAGGTTATTGTTGTTGGACGTTAGGACAAAGCTCGCCCTTTACTGAACCCTCTGTGAAACGAAACCCAGCAAACCCATGGGGATGCTTGATGCAATAAGATGTTCTCAGAGTAAAGTTGATGTTGCTGTGAGCAACGCGATCGAAAGCCTGAGTAGAAGATTGTTTTCAAAACTGCAGCGGATTTACAGTTCAGTAGTAACTAAAACAACTGATTTGTGGAAGAAGTGCTTAATTCAGAGCGGAATCCACCAGCAGCATTTCCTGAACCAAAGGGACGTATATTGGAGGAAATTCATTGTTAGATTGTGTATTTTCAATTGCTAGGATTTTGAGGACCTTATTACAATTGGGCAGAATATGGCGAGGTGGTTACCACATGTGGTAAATACCCTTACCCAGGAAGAGGCATTTACCACATTTAGTAAATTACGCGTATTTCGAGTTTTCCTCTTCAAAATGAGGCAAAACATGCAGTAATGTTGTGATAGCAAACCCTACAATTCGTAAAATAAAAAGGGTTTGTAACCACAAAATGGCTATTTACGATGTACACATGCCATTTTACACGTCAGAAATGTTTTCTTTCAATTTATAAAATAGGTTGCCTCCTTTTCATTGGGACATTGACAGTGGAAGGTTCTAACTTGCCCTGCTGAGACCTGGTTGCTCTACAGGTTTTCCCCCGCCGCCGCGGATGTATGACGTTTTTACAACGCAACTTTTACAACGCACTACCATTACAACGAAATTTTTACAACGCAAAATCTATTACAACGCATACATTTACAACGCAAGTTTTTACAACGCATTTACCTTTACAACGCATACCATTACAACGTAATTATTGGTAAGTATATAATAATTTTTTTAATGTAAATTAATTAAAATTAATATAATATAATTTAATTTAATTTAATTTCATTAAATTAATTTAATTTAAATTTAATTTTACTTTATTTTTACCCTGTACCCCTGTACCCCAAAAACCCAAAACTGACCCTGAACCCTAAAAATGCCCCTTTACCCAAAAACTAAAAACTGACCCTGAACCCTAAAAATACCCATTTACCCAAAAACTAAAAACTGACCCTGAACCCTAAAAATACCCCTTTACCCAAAAACTAAAAACTGACCCTGAAACCTAAAAATACCCCTTTACCCAAAAACTAAAAACTGACCCTAAACCCTAAAAATACCCCTTTACCCAAAAACCCAAAACTGACCCTGAACCCTAAAAAAAACCCTTTACCCAAAAACCCAAAACGATAACATTTTAAATATAATTATATACTTACTGTTGGAAATGGGATCCCCGGCTGGCCAGGGCTTTCGCCAAAGTCAGTCAGAGACCACCACTCCCAAGTCAGGGCAAGGGAGTTACACGCCAAGATAACCCCTGCTCACCCTCTAGGTAACGTGGCGCGAGCAGCAAGGCTAAACTTGGAGGCGATGTAAGTTAAGTATTTGCGCACGCACCCCAGCAGCAACACCCAGGACCCACCACAAAGGAAACTCCACACAAGGTTATATAAACATAGCCTTTGTATTACACCAAAACACATTAGATAAAACACACACTTTACAATGTGCCA